>NC_049227.1:18211671-18961543 GCF_011100685.1 Canis lupus familiaris | reverse complement strand
CCCCTTGCTTTTCAGATGAGGAGACTGAGGCTCAGAAGAATTAAGACAGCATGGTCAGAGCCTGAGGCCAAAGCCAATACTTTTCTACGCTGAGCTACTCCCCTCACCCTACCCCCTGTCTTTGCTCACCCAGGGGACAGTGTTGCCTCCTGCTGGGTCTCCTGTATCCAAATGGATCCCCTTCCAATCTACTCCCCCACACAATAACCAGAGGGATCTTTTTGAAAATGCAAATTTGACCTTGTCACCTCTCACCAGAATCCTTCAATGGCTCTCTCTACTGCTCAGATGGAGGAAAGATTTCAAAGTCCTGTGCAGTCTGACCCCTCCCACATCTCCACCCTCATCTTCTCTGTGCTCCAGCCACATTGGCTTTTTTCTTGGACCCCCTCCTCAATGTCATCCCCCTTCAAACCACAGGACCTTTGTACATACTATTCCCTAACTTGGGACACTCTTTTTCACCTTCACTCCCACCAAGCCCTACCTTAGTAGGCTCACACCTGTCCCTCAGTTCTCACCTCCTCCAGGACACCCACCCTCACTTCCCAGTCTAGGCAAGTTTCCTTTCACTTGGCCAGTGCTTCTCAATCCTGGCCACCCATTGGAATCACCTGGGGAGAGTTTAAGAACACTGGTACCCAAACCCCAGCGTAGGTCCAGTGGATCAGAATCTCGAAGTGGGCAGGTAAGGCATCCATATTTCTTAGATGTGCAGCCACAGTGGAGAATCTGTGCTTTACCACAACTTTGTCCTTGCATAAATCATTCCTAGCTTTATTGTATCATGTTTGTTTCTTCACTAGACTCTAGCTCATGAGGGGCAGAAAGTTCCTCCCTGTGTATCTCCCACAGTTTTGAGAAAGCAGGCGCATCAACAAGTATTTATTCGGAAGGTCAGAATTAACCTTCACAGGCTCACAGACTCCACAGCACTGCCTTGTTTCATTCCCACGAAAGCCCGATTAGGTAGAAATTCCTATGGGCCACATTTGACAGAGGGGAAACTGAGGCCTCAAGAAGTCAGGATCAACATCACAAAGAGAAGCGAGTCAGAGTGTGGACTGCAGCCCTGGTCCACGTAACTCCAGAACTTTCTCCCCATCAAAGCTGGCCCAAGTCCTCAATGACATGGCAGCAACTAACATCCATGAAAATGCCTCTCATTCTGTGTCACCTGGTCCTTCCCAGTATCTCCGCCCCCCAGGGCCCAGTTCTAAGGAAAACAAATCCTTGTGAGTAGAAAGAGGACAAAACAGAGACAGAGCTCCGTGTGTCTAGAGTCCACCCACCCCAGAGAGAGGCATCTAATTAGATTCGTTCAGGTGACCAGGAGCTTCCTGCTGACACAGGGGTGGTGGCCGGGGCATAGCAGTGGCAGGTGGAATCAGGGGGGTCCTCAGAGCAGCCGGTGGCCCCAGGTGGCAGGGCTTGAATTTCAGTAGCTTTGATGCCTGTCAGAAGCCACTGGTCCCCATCCCAGGCCAGTTCAAACCTCAGTTAATATATAAGCCAGAGACTAGCTACGGGCTTTCGAGTCTGGTTATGGATTCCTGCCCTTCCTCCTTGTGAACTAGGACACTGGAAGTCTTTCCTTATAATCGAATGGTAATACATGGAGTGAATTAGGGGGTGGGGATTCAGAAAACAAGAGGTTCTCGGCCCCGATTGCTGGAGTAACATTTAAAAAATAATGGTGCAGGGGCACCTGGCTGGCTCAGTAGGGTGGAGAATGAGACTCTTGATCTCTGGATTGTGAGTTCAAGCCCCACATTGAGCATGGAGCCTACTTTAAAATAAAATAAAATATAAAATATAAATAAAAATAAAATACTACTTTAAGATAAAATAAAATATAAAATAAAATGGTACAAGGCTCCTATCTCAGACCTACTGCATCTGAATCTGTTGAGTGGGACCCAAGGCACCAGTCTTCCTTTAAATCATCCCGGGGTGTTTCTGGTGTGCAGCCAGACCTCAAGAGCCACTGCACTAGAGGATAAATGGCTCCTTGCAGGTGTTGGTGGATGGAAATCATAGTGTGGGGGGCAGAATGACACAGCCCACACTCCCTTCTGGTAACAGCTGCACAGTTTTCCTTAGAGTACCACCCTTCCTCTCACTCGTCCTGTGGCACTCGTCCTGTGGTTTGTAAGATCTCACTCCTAGCCCCAGGGATGGTCACACAAGCCAGGCCTGGCCAATCAGAGTTTTTCATCTCCCTAATGATTAATTTAAAAAGGGCAAGGAGCCAAAACCATTCCAGTGAGAATCAGCCTGAGGCTTTTGTGGGTGCTGCTAAGGGAAAAAAGCTCTCTTCCCTCTGGATTGCTGTATATGGACCCTCTAGCAATCATTCTGCCACCTTCTAGAAAGAATCAGCCCAAGATCAAAGCCATTAACAGAAGAAAACCAACAGTTGAAAAGAAATTGATTCCAGTGATGTAGTTTGCATCCTGGATCCATCCATGCCTGAAGGTGGATTTTCAGTTACTTGGACCCATACATTTCTTTTTCCTTTCAGCCTGAGTTGTGTTTCTGTTGAATGTGGTTATTAAAAGTCTTGACTGTTGCGGTTGTGATTGCTACGTCTGCTCCTTGATGAGCTTGGTGAGGTGACCCAGCACAGAATGAGAGAATGAGGAGGGACTAGGCAGGGTCCCAGCTTTCTTCTCTCCTCCACCACCCTCCTCCTTCTTTCCTGTTCTAATAGGTCTCCTATAGCCCAGATTACATCCCAGAAAAGACCCTGACTTCCTTTGGGTCTTTATTCAAATGCCACCAGCCAGAGGAGGCCTTCTTCCACTGCTCTGTTTACCAGTGCAACCACCCCTGCCCCATCTCCTCATTAGCTCTTAATACCTTCTCTACCTGCCACATACTCATTTCTTTCTCACTCCCCCTCCCCTACCCCCTTGGAATATGAGATCCAAGAAGGTAGGATTGTTTTCTTATTGTTCACTGCTGTATCCAGGGCCTGACACAGTCAGGCACATAATAGTATATTATTCAGTCAATGTTTGTTGATAGAGTGAATGGATTTAATGGCTTTAATGCTCCACAGGCCGCAATGAGGTAGGTCCTATTCTCATCTCTGAGGTGACATCATTATTCCTGAAAATTCAGCATGTAGGAGGCCCTGAGCACATAGTAGGTCCTCGACAGGTATGGCTCAGAACAGCTTTTTCTCAATTTCCATAACAATCTGAGCAAGATGGGCTTGGGTACCTCTTAGGCATCTCCCAAGTCACTCGTAATACAGCAAATAATCTGGCATCTGCTTCTTCATTTGGGTTCTTCACGGAGCCAATCAAAGGAAAGCAAGTTTCCCATTCAGAGCTGCTATTGAAGCCTAAATAATGAATGCTGAGACAAAGCGGACAAGCCTGGACCTCTTTCCAGCACAAGTCCTGCCTGTGCCCACCGAGGACTCAGCCACATGGGTGCCCGTCTCCGACCTCAGCCCAGTGTGTCCAGATGGGTGGTCTCCACCCTATTGCCCCCAGCTCAGCCCATGGCCATTCTCCAGGTGAAAAGCACACAGCACCAAGGACAAGAAGAAGCAGTTTCCAGAAGTGGAAATCCAAGCCTGAGGAATGCAGGAAAGAACAATAAGATATGCTAATAATCAGAGAAATGCAAACGAAGGCTGTAAGACCTGACTTGATGCTTTCTACTCACCAGAGAGGCAGACCTCAAAAAGCTGGATAAGGCCTAATATTGGTCTGGCTGCGGGGGGTATGGGGTCCTCAAGCAAGCACTGGTGTTAATTCTCCAAATAAGTATAGCCTACCCTCTTAGGGCCCCACAATCCTGCTCCTGGGCGTACACCCCAAGGATATTCTCACACAGGTCCTCAGGAGGACAGGCAGCGGGGAGCAGTAAACAAGCTCAGTGTCCATCGCTAGGACAGTAGGTAGCGCAGAGGAGACGCTCGGCACGGAGCATCAGGGGTCGGATCCGGTGTGCCCACAGCCACGCAGATGCCCTTTAATCATGCAGTGCTCCGTGGGAACTTAAGACACAGAGATCAACAACACACACTGTGTGATCGACCACATTCCTGCTCAGCAAACATTCTTACCCCTGATGCGTGGGACGGAATATGCTTCCCCACCTTACTAACTTTGGGCCTGGCCGTGTGACCTGCTTTGTGCACTGGAAGAAGGGCAGAAGTGACTGTGTAGACACCCCAGCCGAGGCTTAAGCCTCATCAGAGATTTCTCTCCTGCCTCTTTCATTGCCACCATGGCCATGAGGATCTTCTCCAGGAAGATGCTGGCTCCAGAAAGATAGGAAGTGAACAGGGCAGACATGAACCCAATTGACCATCTAGAAGCAAGCCAGCCTGCAACAGTAATCCCACCCCACCCACAGACCCACAAGCAAGAACAATCCTTGATTTTGAAAGCCACTGAGTTTTGGCATGATTTCTCATACAGTCTTACTGCAGAAATAGCTGACTAATAGATGTAGTATTGATAAAGGTTTAAAATATGCAAAAGCAATACAGGGAAATATCAGAAAGGGAGACAGAACGTAAAGACTGCTAACTCTGGGAAACGAACTAGGGGTGGTAGAAGGGGAGGAGGGCGGGGGGTGGGAGTGAATGGGTGACGGGCACTGGGGGTTATTCTGTATGTTAGTAAATTGAACACCAATAAAAAATAAATTAAAAAAAAAAAAGAACGCATAGGATCATGAGGAAAGAAAGAAAGAAAGAAAGAAAGAAAGAAAGAAAGAAAGAAAGAAAGAAAGAAAGAAAGAAAGGTGAGTACATTAAGCAGAATCGCTGGGTGCCAGTATGGAAGACAGGGAACGAAGAGGTGAGGATAAAGAGAAATCTATCAATCACCTGTACACACACACGGACAACTGCCCATCAGTACCTTGAACCGAGAATCACACCTGCTCACTCTCTTCCCCCTGAGTTCCTGCCTCACCAAAAGCGAGTCCATGGGGGAACAATATACCCTTACAATAATCCTGGGGCAGTCCGCAGTTGGCGCTCAATAAATACTTGCTAAACCAATGACTTAAGGTCAATAATCCAAAGCCTTCATGTACTCTCAGAGACCAGGACCCGCTCCTGGAAGGAAGCTTCTTCACATTATCTTATCAGAATGCAAACCTCAAATGCCCAGGTCTTTGTCATTTTTACCCTCCCACCCACCTCCTGCCAGGCTCAGAAACAGGTCTGAGGTCCCACATTCAACCCCAGATCTGCTGGAGGCCAAGCCCCGATGCTGACCCCTGCCCACCCCTCTCCCTCCACTGGCGTGGGTACAAGAGAATGAAGGGCACGAAGTGAGCTAAATTAAATCCTTCTCACCAACTCAGCCAGTTTATTTGTCAACTTGAGTCCTAAAGAGACAGTGATGAAAACTCCACGGGAAATAATGAGACAGCAGAGGGGAAGGCACACTGCAGCCCAGAAGGAGGGAGCGGGCCACCAGGCCAAGTGTGAGTGCCTCCCCTCTCCTGCTACCCTCCTGCTCCCTCTCATTTGATTCTACATAAACCTCCTGGGACAAAAGCCACTGAGGTGCAGGAAGGGAAGGAGGGTTTAAAAGGTAAAGCTATGAATTTCAATTCCAAAGAAACCAGTATGCAGAAGAGAACCAGAAGCAGAGGAGACCCAGAGCAAATGGCGCTGGCACCAGCACAGAACCATGGTGTGGAAGCCAGTCGATCCCGACTCCATCACTTGGTGGCAGTGCGAGTCTGAGTAACGTTCTCAGTTTCTCTGAGCCTCAGTTTGTCCCTGTGTATAATGGGGGCAAAAGCAGCCCCTATTCCACTGGGCCACTGGGAGAATTAAATGAGATGGTCTATGCGCAGGGCTTGGCTCAGAGCAGAGGCTGCACTCTGTAGCTCAGACGTTGACTGAGCACCCACTGGGTGAGCGCCGAATGAGGCGGGCCAGACAGTGCCCTCATGGAACTCAATGTCTTATGCAAACAAGACAAACAAGTAAACACAGAAAAAGTCATTCCAGGGATCTGTGGATCTGTGCAGAGCAGGGTGGCCAGGGAAGGGGTCTATTTTTACCAAGGCAGTAGGGAAAGGTTTCTCCAGGGATGACACTGAGGTGGGACCTGGGGCTGAGAAGGAGCCCATTATGCAAAGAGTTGGCTGAAACCAGGTGCTGGAAGAGAACCCCACCCACTCCCATTATCAAACCTCCTCCCCGACCTGGGAGGGACAGCCTTACCAGTCCCTTAAAGGCAAGCTAAGCCCCACCGCCCCAGCTCCTCATGCCCTGATGGGGGAAGGATGATTTCAGAGACAGCACCAGGGTTCCTCTTGGGTTTTTATTTCAATGCCAAATTTAGTCTATAAAACAGGTTCTGACCTCAGGCTCTTTCCACTTGGAATCTGTGAAACATGTATGTTGTCCAGATCTTAACCAAGCACTTCCTCAAGCTCCCAGCCACACCCCAGACACAGATATGAAGGGGACATGGCTCCAGCCCTCCACGAGCTCCCTCAGGGTTCTGGGGCCCACTGCTGCTCACCGATGCCACCCATCTGTCTAGAGACAGCTGTGAATCAGTTTTCAGAGTTCAGGTCACATCATGCTGCCACTCGTCCCATTGCTCATCCTCCGGGTGGCCTTCCGGACACAGACCAAGTTTCTTGACATAACATTTGAGGCTTTTGTAACCTAGCCTTGCTGACCCCTCCAGCCTGGCTCCTCATTCCTCCCCACCCCCTCAGAGTCCAGCGAGGGCCATTCACTACCGTGGACAGAACAGACCCCAGACATCCATTCTGGGATTTGCATATGCTGTTCCTCTCACTTGGGATGCCTTTCCTTATGGTGACCACTGAGACTGTAAAAGGCTACCACTCAGGAACTCCGCCTGATGATTCTTACCCCAAGCACGGTCAGGTTTGGCTCCGAGACCCACATGGCGACGACAGCATCATCTCAGGCCCCTCAACCTCAGGACCCAGGGAATCGACCCCACCTGACCTTCACCTAGCCTGCCCAGGACACTAAAAATTTTACATGCTCTTTTCCAATAGCAACCCAGGCAAGGGGAGAGGCGGTGCTGATATTCACAGAACCCTTCCTGGGAGGTGATCCTGATCACTTTACAAATAAAGGGAACTGAAGCTCACAATGGGTAAGGACAGTGGGTTTGCAAATCAGAGGCTGGGGTTTGAACTCAGATCATAGATGCCTCCGGCTCAAGGCTCATCCTCTTTTGCTAAGCCGAACCCTGGTTCTCTCCCCATCCCCCGGTCCTCTATACTTGTCATCTGGGTCCTGTGGGATGGTCCTCTCAAAACCCCTTGCTAGTTTGGCTGGACCAACAGTCTCCAATCCATGGTGGTGCCAAGGGTTTGGGAAGCGCTCTCTGCATCACTGCCCCGGTTTGTCTCACTAGGAGAATGACCTAGAAGTACATGATTGCCTAAATGATTGACCAGGGAGATAGAGGGCCCCCGGGAGGGCAGAGGGCCACACGGGATGGGATGGCCACTGACTTCCCAAGACTCCAAAATGCTGCGCTCCGCGAAGGCTTGCAGAGGCAAGCACGCCTCCACACACAGCTGGAGTCTTGGCAGGGATGGGTGCAGACGGCCCAGTGGAGAAGGAGATCTTGTCAGGCTGGACAAGAGCCCGTCGCAAAAAAAAAAAAAAAAAAAAAAAACCTGCTGGCGAGAGCCACAAAGGGCTCTGCGGTCCTGTTCAGAACAAGAATAACAAGGCAGGGATGAATGGGCTGCTCGGAGCCCAAGGTACGATGTCAAATCATGACAGCAAGTAAGCAGAGCTCCCCAGATTCTGCTTTGTTCCTGACTTCTCTGGCAAGGAAGAGGCTCATTTCAAGTGAAAAGGGCAGCGTGTGCACTGGCAAGGTGGAACCCCACTAGGACCCTCCAAGGGGGACAGGCGGGCCCTTTGTTGATGTGCAGTGGGGAAGCTTGAGGAACCAGTGAGGAATTAAGTACCTGAAAGCAGGAATGGCATTCTCATTTCAAAAAGAGCAAGAAATCTGCAAACTAAAATGTGGCAGACACCCAGCCAGATTCTTAGGTTAACTGGAGCGAGATAATTTTTTGAGACATTAGCTGAGATTTCCCACAGCCTTCCTGAACCCTGGTCCTTTGCCACCTGTATTCACTGCTGCAGGAGTGGGGTGGTACTGTGTAATGCCAAGGCCAGCTCTCAGGCCACAAGAACAAGGCTACAGAGCTGCAAAAGTCTGCACTTTTAAGTTCAAAAGCCACAGTTGGTACTGTAAATGATATATTTAGAAGAACAGAGGGAAAGTCTGGGCTACCTCCCCTCTCCTCCACATCCTACACTTAATAGAGCTTCCCTGGCCCAAGGCACAGAGGAAAGGAAGTCAGAGGGCATGACAGAGACTTTTATGTGTCACCAAGGCCCATTTCTTCTTCCTCATGAGCACACAGTTAAACTCCATCTCCCTATATCCACTGTAGTTGAAGGCAGCTGTAAGACTGAGTTGTGTCCAAAGGAATGTGGGTGGGAATGAAGTGAGCTGCTTCTAAGCCGGGCCCTTACGGACCTCCCACATCTTCCTCTACTCTCTTCCCCAACTGGCTGAACGGAAAACACTCCAAAGTTCTACAAAGGAAAGAGACCAGATCTCTGGATGAGCCTGCCACCAAAGCACCCACACTGGACTCCATGTGAGCAGAAAACCAACTTTGATCATGCAAAGCCGCTGAGAGCTGGGGATTTCTTTATCATGCCAGCTGGGGTTACTAAACAAGGAAAAGCAAAGAAAGTAAAGATGCTGGAGTGGACCACTAAAGTAGCGCCTGCACTCTCCCCCAACTTACACACATATGCATACACACACACACTCTCTCTTTCTGTCTCTCTTTCATCATCATCATCATCATCATCATCATCATCATCCTGTAAGGGACAGAATAACAGACTTTCAGAAATCTTAAAGCAGAAAGAACCACCTAACTTCCCAAGGAAAGACAAGGACAGTAACAAGACTTGAGTTACCCTGCACCTAGCACAGAGTAGAAGCAAACGAATGCAAAAGGTTTCTAGACCAATGGCCCTGGAACAGCCTTGGAGTGTTTCTCATGAGGTCAGAAGTGGTGTGGGTACAGCTGGAGAATCAGTAGAGCTACTGAAGTTTTGAGGCAAGAAGAACCCAGTAGGACCTGCACAAATCAACATATATATCCCCAGTATCTGACACATCGTAGGAAATCAGTAAGTGTTTACTGGGTGGATGGATGGAAGGATGGATGGATGGATGGATGGATGGATGGATAGATGGATTCATAGATGAATTGGTGGATGGGTGGATGAATGGATAGATATATGTATGGATAGATAGGTGAATGGATGGGTGGGTAATTGATGGATGGGTAGGTATATAGGTAAGCGGGTGGATAGATTAAGAAGTTCTGGTTGTGTTCATGCTCTTAGAAGGAAACACAGGGGAAAACTTCATGACACTGGGTTTGGCAATGATCTCTTAGCTCTTTTTGGTGTTTTGACACCAAAAGCAAAACAAAGGAAAACAGACAACAAAAGAAAAAACAAATAAATTGGGCTTCCTCAAAATTAAAAACTTTTGGACACCATCAATAGAGTTAAAAGACAACTCACAAAATGGGAGAAAATACTTGCATATTAGATATCTGATAAAGTATAATATCCAGAATATATAAGGAACTCCCACAACTCAATCACAGAAAAACAAACAACTCAATTCAAAAATGGGCAAAGGACTTGAATAGACATTGCTCCAAAGAAGATATATGGAATAGCCAAAAAGCACATGAAAGGATGATCCATATTACCAGTCCTTCGGGAAATGCCAATCAAAACCACAGTGAGACACCCTATCACACACATCACACATTACCAAAACATAAAATAACAAATCTTGGTGAAGATGTAGAAAAATTGGCGCCCTCTTGCATCATATACGTAAAATGGTACAGTTGCGATGGACAGTATGATAGGTCTACGGACAATTAAACATCTGGTCATCATGTGATCCAGCAATTCCACTTCTGGGTATCCACCCAGTACAGCTGAGTGCAGGGGCTTGAGATAATATTTGTACACCCATGTTCACACCAGCATTATTCACATCAGCCAAAATGTAAAAACAATCCAAATGTCCATCCACAAATAGGTTAACAAAATGTGGTAGCCAAATTCTTAAAGACAGGAATCAGAACGGTGGTTGCCAGGGTCCAGAGGGATGAGGGAGTGGGGAGTTAGTGTTTAATGGGGGCAGAGTTTCAGTTTAGAAAGATGACAAGGCTCTCCGGAGGGGGATGGTGGTGATGGATGCAGGTGAGTATGAACATACTTAAGCCACTGCACTATATGCTTTTTTTTTTTGCACTATATGCTTATAAAAATGGTTCAAATGGTAAATTTTAGGTTATATATATTTTACCACAATAAAAAAACTGAGAACTTCTGTTCACCAAAAAGACATCCGTGAAAAGGTAAGCCTCAGAGTGAGAAAAGGAATTTGAAATACCTATAGGCAACAAAGGATTAAAATATGTAAAAAACTTTTTTGAAATGTCTATAAATCACTAAGAAAAAGACAATCTAATAGAAACACAAGCAGGAGAAGCAAACAGGCACTGCAAGGGAAAATCCACATAGGCATAAACGTCAGAAGATACTCAACCCCATTAGCAATCAGAGAAGTGCAAAGTGAAAAGCACAGCGAGATACCACTTCTCATCCATCAGGTTGGAAATATGTTAATATCCGGTAACGCTAAATATTATCAAGGAGAAAGCAATGGGAATTCTCATACCCTACTAGTGGTGGTGTAAACTGGTACCCCCACTTTGGAAATTGAGATGGTTTGGCTTAGTAAAACTGCAGATAATACAAAGTGGACAGAGCAACCCCATGTTGAGGTCAACACTGGAGCAATGAGTCTCACACGGGAGTGGCTGCTCAGAAGGCTTGTCACAGAGACGGCTGGCCCCAGACCCAGAGTTTCTCATTTGGAGGGGGGCATGGTGGGGCCTTCTCACAAGCTGCTAGGCACTGATGCCATCCATCTGGGCCCCACACTTGAAGAACCAATAGCAATATTCATAATAAAAATACAAAGTAACCCATATATCCATTAAGTGTAGAATGAACACAAAAGAAGGTAGAGTCAAAATGGAATATTACATAGCAATGAAAATGCACAGACTACAGCTATGATTGCTATCGACTGAATGTTTGTTTCTCCTCAAATTCATATGTTGGCATTCTAACTCCAGGTGTGTTGGTATTTTGAAGTGGGGCGTTTGGGAGGTGAATAGGTCATGAGGTTGGGATTAATGGCTTTGTAATCCCCCCAATCTCTCTAGCCCCTTTCATCATGTGAGAAGATAGCTGTCTATGAACCAGAGGCCATATGGTCTCTCTCACGACCACTTAATTTGGCCATTATAGCATGAGAGCTACACCTACATGAGAAAACGGCCGTCGCTGTGTTTCAATAAAACTTTATTTACAACAGCAAGCAATGGGCCATGCTTTGCCAAACCCTGCCTGGCAGTAATTACTCTCCTCTGTGGTCGGGAGTTAGTGCTCAGGAAAGGACACATGGGGTGGGGCGGGGGGGGGCGGTGCAGCAGCGATCTCTTTCTCGACCTCAGTGAAAATAAAGTTTTTGCTTTACAGTATAGATTGTTAAGCTCTATATTTGTATTTTATGTATTTTTAATTGTTACTATACTTTTCAATTTTAAAAAGTTTCAATAAATAAATAAAAGATGAATAAAATGTAATATCTCCATACAACGAAAGATTATTTGGCAATCAAGAGAAATGAAGTACTGACACATGCTATGATGTGGATGAACCTTGCAAACATGATGCTCAGGGAGAGAAGCCAGACCCAAAAGTCCGCATATTATATGATTCCATTCATATGTGGACTGAATTGGCAAATTTACAGGGCCAGAAAGTGGATCACTGCTTGTCGAGACCTGTGGGCTCTGGAGGATTGAGGAGTGAAGGTTAAGGAAACAGGGTTTCTCTTTGGGGTGATGCAAATGTTCTGAAGTTGATAGTGGTGATGGTTGCACAACCCTGATATACTAAAAGTCACTGACCTGCACACTTTAAGAAGGCAAATCCCATGGTAAGTAATCATATCTCAACAAAGCTATTACCAACAAACAACAACAAAAACAAACACACACACACAATTCTTTAACTAATGAATAAAATTGACAGTCTCTGTCCTCACCACCAGAGATGAGCCAGACAAGGACCCTGAGCGATGAGACCAACCAGACACCAGTTTTGGAGAAGCCACCTGTGCTCTCTCCCATCTGTAGAAGCACCCCATCACTGCCCCCCACATCGGGCCTTTCTCTGACTCTGGCAAATTGCATGCTGAAAATCAGAAGACTAAGGGCCACAAAGTCACAGAGTCACAGAGACTGTGGACAAGCAGAGGCCAGGGCATCCCTGCCCAGGACATGCTGGACTTTTTAAACTCAAAATGAGATTAGGGGAAAGCCTAAAGGAAGCAAAGCCTGTAGGTGTAGGAGTCGGGCTGGCTCTGGGAATCCATACCAGGGCTGTGGGAGCCAATTCCTGGGCAGCAAATTGGGGCGGGGGCTTCAGCCCTCTAGAACATTCCTTTTGAAAGGCCTTCTCTCTTGAGTTTGTAGTTCCTGGTGGCTTCGAGGCATGGATAGGGGTTTCAGGGGCTTGAAGCCCTCTGCTCTTCACACAGGCAAAAAGCAGCATATTTGGGGGAGGGGGGGGGGTTCTGTGTTACATCCCAGGCCTTCACAGAGCCTCCAGGGAGCCCAGCAGATGGTTGCAAATGAGAGGCCGCAGAAGTCAGCAGATGGGATGTGTGAGGAGCAGAGGGTGCTGGGAGCAGGAGCAGCCGTGGGTCCCCTCAGCTGCTACCTCCCTCTGCTCCACAGTCCCCGACAGCTGTGAGCCAGGGGGGCCGCCTGGCTGGCTCAGAACACACAGCAAAGCCAACCAAAGAACTTTCTGGGCCTGAGGAGCAGAAGAGGGGCCAGAGGCACCAGGCAGAGTAGAAAGACATGTGAAAAAGAGAGAGAGAGAGAGAGAAGAAAGACATGTGAAGTGTGGCAGAAACGGTATGGGACTGATGGATGCATCTCTTTGCTGTGTGACCTCAGGCAAATAGCTCAACTTCTCTGTTTCCTTGGATGTAAACCAGAAATCATAGCATCTACTCCAAAGGGCTGTTGAAAGAATTAAATGAAACAAGGGGTGTGGAAGTATCTAGCAGTGAATGGAATTCTGTGCACTATTCAATAACTTAGTTGAGTAGAAATCAATGTAAATTGAGTTACTTTCCAAGTGAGCTTTCTTGCAGGCTGGGCCAAACCGAGGATGGGAAAATACAAGAGAACATTCAAGCTGGCGTTGACTGCACCAGACCCTGCACCAACCCCTCATGTGGATTATTCCATTCTCAGAAGAACCTCACAAAGCAGATGCTATTATCTCCATTTTAGAGATTAAGAAAGTGAGCCATAAAGAGGATGAGCAGCAAGCCCGCCATTCCACAGCTAGTAAGGGAGAATCAGGATTTGAACCTGGAGCCCACGCACTGCATGAACACTGTACTCAGAAACTCTACATTTAAATCCCAGGTCTGGGCGGGAGAATCCTGGGTGGCTCAGTGGTTTAGCACCTGCCTTTGGCCCAGGGTTTGATCCTGGAGTCCTGGGATCGAGTCCCACATCAGACTCCTTACATGGAGCCTGCTTCTCCCTCTGCCTGTGTCTCTGCCTCTCTCTCTCTCTCTGTTTCTCTCATGAATAAATAAATAAAATCTTTAAAAAATAAAAAGAATAAATCCCAGGTCTGGGGTGCCTGGGTGGCTCAGTAGTTGAGTGCTTGCCTTTGGCTCGGGGTCCTGGGACCAAGTCCTACATCAGGTTCCCCACAGGGAGCCTGCTTCTCCTTCTGCCTATGTCTCTGCCTGTGTGTGTGTGTGTGTGTGTGTGTGTGTGTGTGTGTGTGTCTTTCATGAATAAATAAATAAATCTTTAAAAAATTATTAGGGATTTCAAAACAGGGGCGCCCAGGTGGCTCAGTCAGTTAAGCATCTGCCTTCGGCTCTGGTTGTGATCTTGGCGTCCTGGGATCAAGCCCTCAGTCTGCTTCTCCCTCCCCCTCTGCCACTTCCCCTGCGGTTGCTCCCTCTCTCTGTGTGTCAAATAAATAAAAAAATTTTTTTTAAATTTTTTCAAGACAGTGACACCAGAGCATAAAACCAAATGTAAATCCCTTCTGTGCATGGGACCCGTATGTGATTGTGTAGGTCACAAGCCCATGATGCTGGCCATGGTTCTCTATCTTGACAGGGGTCTGGGTTACACGCATGTACGCATTCCCTGAAACTCATTGAATCGTACATTTAAAACCTGTACAATTCACTGATCCTAAATTATACCAATGAAATTATATTGATTAAGACAAGGAAACACGACAAAATAAGGTCACAGATTCGCAGCTCATACCAGGCAGTGTGTGGTTCAACAATGAAATGTAGGTATAGATTGTATATTGAACGCTCTCCTCTTTTAACCCTGTCCATGTATCCCTGGCCCCCTCCTACAGTTGTACAGAATGTGCACTGCCCAATCCTATGCCATTCACATAGACCACAGTATGGATCATGACACCAGAGTTACACAGTGCGTAACCTGCACAACTGAATGTGGTGACCCTGATTTGCAGCTGTATGTCTAAACTTCATTTGAAGGAATCATCGTGTGTCTAAAGTTAAAGCTCTTTGCGAATGCAGGACCTGGGCCAAATAGAAGGGTCTTGTTGCAAATTCCATTCCCAGGACAGGTGCAGGAAGACAGGGACCATGGGAAGACTTCTCTGGGTTATGGAAAGGAGCCAGCATCCTTCAAATTCTGCAGACCCCGTGCAGCTCAGCAAGTCTTATTCCCCACCCACCCCCCACCCCCTACTGCTGAAACCCCTGCTCAGATAGGCAAAGGGCTGGATTGAAGTGTCCAAGCTAATTTCTCACACTAAAGTATGATAAGACCACAGAGTCATTTAGAAATTTAAATTACCACTGTTTACACTTAAGAGAGTCTTCTCACCGTGGAGAAACTGTTTCCAATTATGAAACATGAAAGCTGGTCACCGTTTGGGGTTAATATGACGCTCTCTGAGAGACTGAGCAGGCGAGACTACCCAGACACCTAATTACCTGGAAAGATAATCTTGAATAATTGGAATTAGAGCAACTAAAGCAATTACTAGATGTTGTGATCTCCAGGAGCAGTCTTCCACCAGGCATCGGGATTTAAACACCTTTCGTAAGGGACCGTAATTAGAGAAATCCAGAATTTCAGAACAGAAAGTGACAGAAACGGCACTTCAGAATGAGGGAGGTGACAGGGCCCTGGAGAAAATGATGCTGGAGGGTTGTGGGAGGGGTGGGTGGGAGAAGAAAGGAGTGGGGGAGGGTAGGCAGGATGCTGCTGGAAAGATCTCAGCCTGGAGGGTGAGCCTGACTCTCACCTAACCCTGCTGTGTGACCTTGAGCGAGGCACTTAACCTCTCTGGACTCCACCCTCCTTCTACTTTTCAGTCATTCAGTAAATGACTGTTGTGCATCTGCCACGTGGACTCTTCTGCACATGCCATTCATTCTACCAGGAATGACAGTCCCTGGGCCCCTTATGCACCAGGAGGAATGCCATTCGGCCTTCAGGACCCTCATCACGTGGCACCCCTCCGCACAGCCTGCCAGACTCTCATCATCCCCTTCTGCAGCCCTCTGGCCACCCACCTGGGTCCCAGATCCACAGATGTGACTGTCCTCCCCATCAGTCCCCCACTAGAAGGCTCCTCAAGAGCAGAAGCCGGTGTGACTCCCCTCAGTGGCCTGGCTCCTGGCACACAGCCTGGCACGGAGGGATGCCACCCACTGGCCTGAGGCAAGGTGGATACAGCCACTGCGGCCCATCCCTGGAAGCAAGGCTGCAGTCCTCTCTGCCTCCAGGACTTAAATGACAGTGAGTGAGGTGGCCTGTGTCATGAGATTATTGAGAACGGCCAGGAAGCGATCTCTTTCGATAGGATTCCAGAGCTCTGCTACCTAAACGAACGGACTAGGGCCATTCAGATGATTGATGATTCCCACCCTTGGCCAAAGGGCTGCAAGAATTATCTTGATATTGTCTGGGAGTGGCAGGTGAGAGGGAACAACGGACGTGTCAACCACTGGGGCTGGTCTCCTGCCTCTTTGTGTTCATCTCGGTCTCAGGGGATGAAAGAATCAGAGCTCTCGTTTTGTCAGGCCCCAGACGGCAGGTATGTTCCCCGGAACTTAGAAGCATGGAGCAGGTGTGACTGATGAGGTCTGGGGGCAAAGGGAGGACTTTGCAGAGACAGGACCTTTGGGCTGGCTCGTGTTGGGTTGACAGTGAGCTCCCAAGGCAGACAGAGGGGAAAGACCCCCTGGGCTTAACACACGGGCACAGGATGCGCCGGCCACCCGGTGTGCTGGGGTGCACGCTGACCAGCGTGGGGCTCTGACGTCAGATCCCAGGCGGCTGTGAAAGTTGGGTGTCCTCTCCCTTTCCCCTGCCCAGCGTGTTCTGATCTACGCATGTTTCGGTTCTATGACATAAATCAATAAAATGCACTAAATAAATTAAGTGAGCAGCAGAATTGTAAATCGATTTCAGGCGCAGAACAGAGAGGTTGAGGAAACCAACAAGAAACTATTATAGAAACCGAAGTGAGAAATGACTCAGGCAGGACTCAGGATTGTGGCCGTGGAGCCACCACATTGCTACACATCCCCGAAATATTAAACAAATGAAACCTACAAGCTTTGGAGATTGTTTCACAAAAGGCTGCCAGCTGGTGGCTGCCAGAGATCCCAGCTGGGAAACAGGGGCGGGGAGCGGGGGTGGCTAACACAGCTCAGCCCAGGGCGGGTCAGAGGAGACCACAGCCTCCCGAGTCAGATTCCAGGTTTCTAAACCCAGATGGGCCACCCAGGGTCTACAACATGGTCCCTGTTCCGTCCTTCCTTCCTTCATTCATTCAACAGACCTTTACTAAATGCTTACTGTGTGCCAACCCCATCTGCCTGGGGCACAGGAGCCACCAGAAGGACCAGACCCAGTGCCTGTCCTCAGGGAGTGTCCAGTGTGATGGAGAAGATGATTCCAATGCAGAGCAATGGGGTCCTAATAGGACCAGTCACCATGGATACCTCTAGGTTCAGGCTGGCTTTTCAGACTAGGTCCTATCTGGGGCGCCTGGGTGGCCCAGTCAGTTGAGCATCGGACTCTTGATTTCGGCTCAGGTTGTGACCTCAGGGCCATGAGATGGAGCCCTGTGTTGGATGTGGAGCCTGCCTAGGGTTCTCTCTCTCCCTCTCCCTCTGTTCCACCCCCTCCCTTGCTCACTCTCTCTCTCAATCGAAGGAGAAGAAGAAGAAGAAGAAGAAGAAGAAGAAGAAGAAGAAGAAGAAGAAGAAGAAGAAGAAGAAGAAGAAGAAGAAGGGGAGGAGGAGAGGAGAAGAAAGAGGAGGAGGAGGAGAAGTAGAAGAGCAAGAGGAAGAAGAGGAGGAAGAAGGAGAAGAGGTCATGTCTTAGGTGGGTTTTGAAGGATAAATAGAAGTTTTCCAAGGCACACAAGGGATGGTAAAGGTAAGTAGGCAGAGGGAACAGCATATGCAAAGGCACAGAGGCATGAAAGACAATGGGGACCTTGAGGGAAGTGTACTTGAGTGGGAAGGCAGGGCTGGAGCCCAGGGTCAATGTCAGGGATGGTAGGAAGTGGAATAAAAAAGGCAGACTAGCTCCAGATGGATCACAAAGGGAGATGAACTCCATATTAAAATATCCTGGCATATATAAAGTTTGGGAGCCAGGGAAGGGGTTCAGGCAGGATCCCGATACAATTGGATTTTCGCTTTAGGAGGATCATTTCGAATTCAGAAATGGGAAATTTTTGTTGCACTTTTTCTTAAAGTATCACATCCCGACAGCAAAAGTGCATCTACCGCAAGTATACAGCTTGATGAATTTTCATGAACGGAACACAGTCCACGTAACTAGCGGCCAGACCAAGAATCAGAACATCGCCAGCTGCCGGCGCCCTCTGCACTCCCCCCTCCAGTCTTCGTGGGCGACCACTGTCCTGACTTCTCACGGTGCAGACTCATTTTTGCCTGTTTTCCAGTTTTATATAAATGGAATCAGATAGGATGTGTTCTCTTGAAGCTGCCTTCCCTTGCTCAGACCCGTGCTGCCGTGAGCAGCTGAAGACTGTTCTCCCCGCTTGCTGAATCGTATTCCACCGTGAGTGCTGATGGGCACCGAGGAAGAGCAGACAGGCGGTTATCGGTTGCTGCTTGATGACGACTGTGAATCACGGGAGGCTCAATTAGCTCATTCATTCATTCGCTCATTCATTTTTCATTCATTTACAGGAGAGCACAGGCACCCCGTGAGGGAAAGCTCCAAACTGGGGTTTAGGAACTGGGGACATTCCGCACATCACACCTTGGACCAATCCTTACCGAGGCAGCCTGTTAATGATGTAAAGGCAGGAAAACCCAGACATCTTCAGGGACTCTCTGCAGAGATCTCGGGTGGCAAAATCTCGTCCCTCCTGCCTCTTCCATTGCAGGGTGGATTCTTTATTGCTCGGCTGGAGCCCTGCCAGGATGTCTGCTAACCATTTCCTTAGCTCTCTCCCACACCTGTAGGGCAGAGACTTCTGCCTCATTCATATTTGCACCCCCAATGCCTCGCCCAGAGCCTGCCATGTAGTGGGTACTCAGGAAATATCGGTCAGATTGGAAGGCATGTGTGAAAATGACTGGCATGCAGAGGCTGCCTGGTTGGTGTTTGGCAAGAGAAACCATCCAAACATTAAAGTCCCTCATGGAGAAATAAATAGGTCACTTTGGGAAGACAGTGACCAGGGGAGACCTTGACCAGCAAATCAGTGAGGCTCATGCACACATACGCACACATATGCACACATACACCCCGGAAATCCAGGTGAGCCGATTCCAGCACAACCAGGTGCCAGCCGTCCTTGAGGCCTGTGGTCAGTGTATTTCTTGCCTCATTGATGTTGGATGTAGCCGTGTGACTTTCTTTAGCCAATGGGATGACAGCAGACATGACGCAAGCAAAGGTCTAACATGTGTTTGTGCAGTTAGCTACCTTATTCTTTTTTTTTTTTTTTTAAGATTTTATTTATTTATCTGAGAGAGAGAGAAAGCACAGGTGGGAGGAGGCGCAGAGGCAGAGAGACAAGCAGACGGGCGGGGAGCCCAGTGTGGAGCTCAAACCCAAGACCCCAAGATCATGACCCAGGCTAAAGTCAGACACATAACCAAAGGAGCCACCCAGGTGCCCTGCCATCTTGCATGTCTGTCCCCTCTACCTGGCCTCCACAATGAACAAACGTGGAACAGACGTGAGTGAGCCCAGACTACATCCTGGGACCAACTCAATCCACAAACATGTGAGCAAAAAACAAAGGCTGAACGCCCCTGAGCTCCGGGAAGGCTTGTTACCCAGCATTACGGTGGATGTTGCTGACTAGTACGCTAGGTTTGAAGACTACCCACTGGCCATGGGAGGGGAATCTGGCCATAGGGAGGGGAATCTTGCCCCAGCAAATAAGAGACTGAGATTTTGAGAGACAAGGGAAGAGGAAGACAAGGCAGTGCGAGACGCATTTTCTCTGCATTCTCAATATCAAGTTCACAACCTACAGACACTGCTGTTTGTCTGCATTTGCCCATTTCATCTTTATAAATTGCTCGGGTATCTTTAATTCACCGTCCTCCGCCGCCTCCCAGAGCCTGCTGGGCAGAACTTTGTTCAAGTCTTATTCTACTATTCTGCGAGTGCAACTCCAGAGTGGGGCTGGGCCCCCGAGGCCCAGAGGTAAATAAGAAACCACGGCTATCCTCAGAGGGCCCCGGACCTGTGAAGGAGAAAGATGTGCATACGAGTGACTCATCTACTATGACACTGAAGTCCTGAGGTACAGTGAAGGCACAATCTGAGCGTCCATCTATAGGACTGCCTGCGTAAACAGTTCCTACGTGAGCACGTGATGGAAATTTATATAATTGTTCCAAAAGATGAAGATGGTTTTAGGTATTGATATGAAAAGCAATTTATGATTTTATATATATGTGTGTGTGTGTGCCTATCTATCTATCTATCTATCTATCTATCTATCTATCATCTTCAAGGGCTAATAACCAAACCATTATTAGAGAATATCTAGCGTGTGGGTTCCTAAGAGATTTTCATTCCTCATTTTTGTATTTAAAGATTGTTACAATTTTTATAACGAGAGTGCATACTATTAAAATCCATGTTCATTTTTCTCCCATTCAATGGGTGTTGGGGAGCGCCTACAGAGCCAGGCTTTGCTCCTGGGTACCAGAGACAGGGTGAGTCACAAAGGAGACAAAATCCCTGCCCTCGTGGAGCTGACACTCTGTCAGGTAAGCACTGAATACGCTGTAGGCAGTAATAAGTGACGTGCAGGGGTGGAAATGGACTTGGCAGGAAACAGGGCTGTGATAAGAGGATGCTCAAGGAAGGCTTCCCTGTGGCTGTGACATTGGAACAGAAGCCTGCATGATGAGGAGGGACCAGCTGTGCAGAGAGCTGAGAGAACAGTTCTGGGAGCAGGGAACAACAAGTGCAAAGGTCCTGAGGCACACACGTGTTTGGCTGACTCAAGGAACAGGAAGGATCTGGGGGAGCTGGGAGTGTGGAGTGTGGTGAAGGAGGGGAGGGAAATTGCAAGACATGAGATCCAGAAGTTCGGGGCCAGATCCCACAGACCTCACAGGCTGGGTGGGGTGAGCACGTTTGCTTTTTCTCTGAGCGAGTTGGAAGCCAAGGGAGGACTTTAAACAGGGATTCACATGAGATGACTTATGCTTTAAAAAGATCATTCTGGCACAAGTGAATCAAGGGGGCAAGAACTGAAGGAGGTAAGCAGTTAAGAGATTGTGGCAGGAATCCAGATGAAAAATGGATGTGGCTTAGGCTAGTATAAAACAAAAAGATATTTCCCATGTGAAGCACAAAACTACAATGGTCAGGCACAAACTAAGAAAAACGCGTGCCATGGTAAAAAGACAGATCACAGACAAATATTTTTCCAGGGGACAGGGTCGGGAAGCAAGAGGCAAGAGGATATTGGAAAAAATGGCAAAGAGGGAGTGCCGTTCGTGAAGGGTCTTGAAGCAGGACTGTGGTTTGCCAGGCAGAAGGTCAGGAAAAGAAGGGGAACACTAGTCTAAGAACACCCTAAGTTCAGCTCAGAGGTCTTGGTGAAGGAGAAGGGGAAGTATAGCCCAGCACACATCCTCACACGTGCATACACACACGTGCATGCACATCCAGGGCTCTATGCACACACACACATGTGCATTCACACATCCATGCATCTATGCACATGTGCACACACATCCAGGTATCTGTGCACACACACATCCATGCATCTTTGCACGTGCACACACACATCCGTGCATGCTTGCACAGACACACACCATGGATCTCTGCATATGCACACACACCCATGCACAAACACATACCCATGCATCTATGCACATGTACACACTTTGATCTGTGCACCCATGTACAGGGCCCCACACTCACCAGCATGTAAGCATACACACAAGACACACGTGCACACATTCTCACAGCAGTACCTGCTCAGACATACACACACTGACTCCTGACCACACACTACACATACCACACACACACAAACACTTGCTCATTCACAGTGTCTTGGAGGCCTACTTTTTCAGCAGAAGAACCAGGCATTTACAAGCCAAACTGCTCAGGTTCAAACTCCAGGGTCCTAACTGTATGACCTCAGGCAAGTCAATTCACTCTTTGCCTCAGTTTCCTCACCTGTAAAATGAGGATTAAAATAAGCCGATGGATGTAAAGCTCTCAGAACAGCACCTGGCACACAATAAGCACTGCATAAAAGGCAGTTAGTGTGAGTGCCATGATTATTACCATATCTGGCAGATCAGAAGGTAAGTCACAGAGGGAGTGGGCGCAGGGACAGGAATGCAGGAGAAGAGTGTGCGTTGGGAGAGAACACACGTGGGCTCGAACACCAGCCCCAGATTCTCGGTGTGGCCTTGAACCACTCACTCCATCTCTGCAGCTCGGGGTTCTCATCTGAAACGGACAGCCGTGGTGAGAGGTGCGCAGAGGGATGGTCCCGTGAGCCCACCTGCCCGCAGGCATCTAGGGAGGGCCAGGCGGGGGGTGCTTGGGGAGAGGCCGCGGAGCTGCACGACAAACCCCACCGATCCCAGGGACAGCTGAAGTGCTCGGCAGGCAGCGAGTACGTGAAAATCGTCCTGCCACTTGGCGGCAAAGCCAGCCCACTCAGCCTTCTTATAAACATTTTTATATACACAGCCAGAAGGTCCTTGGCGGGGCGACCAAGCCCTGAAAGAAAAATCACGAGGCCAGTAAAACACAAAGATACAATCTTTCTGGGGCCCTCAGGCCTCATAAGAGAAGCAGGCATAAAGGTCAAATGCCTCGATGAGGTATGTGGACACACATGGACACACTCCACACACGCTCACACGTGCACACACACACATATGCGTGCTTACCCAGGCACACAAGAGGAAGCACACTCACACAGGCACGCACGTGTACACACAGGAGATCCACGCACACCTACTCACGGGAGCACCTGCTCGGGCATGTGCACACTCACCCTCAACCCACTGTACACACGCATTGACATGTGCACACAGGGGCCATGCCTCCTGGATACCAGATGTGAGGCACAGGTGGCCCTGCAGCTCCATGGCCTTGGGGGTTACTGGAGTTGGCCGAACACTGGCAAGGGGCCGCCTCCAGGTACAGGCTTGTAAGACGCAGGTTGACGGAGGGGTCTGAAGCATGGGCTCTGCCCTGCATGAGAAATGACACGCGGGTTGGCTTCAAGTCTGTAAGGCTCAGATTCTGCATCTGGCAGTGGGGTGACTTTGTCAGCCGCTCCTCACAAAGTTGTGGGGGGCTTCTCAGTTAATGCAGCGCCTGGCACATGGGGACTGCCCAGTGCATATCCACCATGTAGGCTTTTTTTTAAGATTTCATTTATTTATTCGTGAGAGACACACAGAGAGAGGCAGAGACACAGGCAGAGGGAGAAGCAGGCTCCATGCAGGGAGCCCGACATGGGACTCGATCCTGGGACCCCAGGATCATGCCCTGGGCTGAAGACAGACACTCAACCGCTGAGCCACCTGGGTGTCCCTCCACCATCTAGGTATTAGCAGCAGTATTCCTAAGGCTTCTTGACCTCAGTTTGGAAGCTGGGGCCCAGCTGCTCAGCTCGAAACTTCAGGGTGGCCTCCTGTGATAGCCAAGCAGGGCACGGTCGCTGGGAAGCCAGGTGAGGAGGTAGTGCCCCATCACTGCCGAAAGTCTGCTATTGCGGGAGGTGGCTGGGCCTCTTCCTGGGTCTGAGGGTCCCCAACTCACAAGCTGCCACTTGCCTGGAGCTCTCCAAGGGGACAGTGTCCGAGAGACAGAAACATCACTCGCCTCTGTGACACATAGCCCCCTTGCCAGTACCCCTTTTGCCAACATCTAGCCTTCAGGTCCCTGACCCTCCAGACACTGCAGGGCAGCCACAAGCCCAGCCCCACCAGCAGGGGACGTGACTGGCCCCAAGCCCTGGACTAAAGCATTTCTCTTGAGTCAGGCATGATGAAATCCCCCCTGTTGGGGCAGTATCTAGGACTGGACTTCTGCCTCAGTTTCCCCACCCCGAGGCCCAGAACCAGAGCCTTCTCCTAATCTCCAGGCTGTTTGAAGACATCAGCACACCTGCTCTCCTTGCACATCCTCCTCGGTGGCAGGGGGGAGGCAGGTTGAGGAGGCAGCCATGCCCTCATGTTCCTTTGGCAGCACATCCTCCAGAATCTGCTCTCTCACTCTCCCTTAATAATAAAACCCCAGCCTTAGCTGAGCACGTTGCCAGGTTGCCAGGATAACAATCTCATTTCCCAGCCTCCCTGTAGCTGAGTCTGGCCCTGGGATCAAATTCTGGCCGAGGCAACATGAGCAGGTACTGTGGGCAACTTCTAGAAACCTTGGAGTTGACACACAAGCTTGACCCTTTCTCCTTTGCCCCCCCTAAGCTGCTGCCTGGAAGGCAGGTGTGACAGCTGGAGCTCCAGCTGCCATCTTAGATTATGAAGACAAAAGCACAGAGATGATGGAGAAGGTCATCAAGGTCTGGATCCTGAGAACTTCATGGAGCAGAGCCACCTGGACTGCCTACTTTCAAACTTTTATAGAAGCAATGCGCATTTCTCCTCTGAAGTCGGCTACTTTGGACCACCATTCCCTACAGCTAAAGCTAATCCTACAGCCGTGCTCCCCCTACACGCGAGCTGCGGCCAGCCCCTGACCATTCTACTCTGAGCGTCGCTGAGGGTCAGCATCTCTGCTCTTGGGCCCCATGCACAGGGAGTGACAGACACAGGACAGCCTGTTTCCCGCCCCTGAGGACAAATCCTGCAGTTGGATGCAGCGCCCCCAACACTGGTCTAGCCTCACTCCGACATCCACACACCTATCCCACCTCCCCCCCAATCCTGGTGTGGACTGGGACATGGAAGCATTATGACTCTCGGGACTGTCCCACTTAGGGGAACGACAGGATGGGCCTCCACCTGCCTTTCTCCCCTTCCCAACCGCTCGAGAAACTTGAAGCTTTGCAGGATTATGGGTCTCTGGGGAGCCGTCACCCAGTGGTGCTGCTGGAGAAACCCTCACGGGGCTGCGGGAAGCCACCTGGGCAGGAAGTGTCTCTGAAGGGCGCTGGGCTTGCACACCTGAGCGGGGGCCACACTTACCCTTCTCCGATGCCGGGGCCAGGTCAATGAAACTGCGACATTTTTCACCTTCAAAAAGAAAAGAAGGGTTTCAGAATGTGAGAGGAAGTGATAGCTTCAGGCACCCCTCCCCTTCGCTGAGCCTTGTCACCGAGCAGGACGTGGGGCCCGAGTATCTCTATCCCTTATTCCCGGAAACCCAAGGAAACTGTGGGCAGCGAATCTGCAAACTCAGCCAAACAGCACCAGGGATGTCACCTCCGCTCTTACCCCCGATCCAACCTGCCCAAGCATGTGGCTCACACTTGCTCCAAGCCCTCGGTCCCCTTCCACAGCCCTCACCCCGTCCAGACCCAGCAGGATGAGGACAGCCCCTCGCTAGGCTCCCCAGGGGCCTCCACACTGCTGCTGCCGCCCGGGAGATGCTTTCAGGACACACAGCTCTGATCACGTCACACACGCACACAGGCACATATACTTCCGCTCAAACCCTCTGATGACTCCCTGAAGAATGATGCCCCAAGTTTCTTCACGGAGACCCCTGCACTCAGCCCTGACACTCCTCATGCCCCCTCCACCACGAAGCCTCACCCGTGCTGTTCCCACTGCTGGGGACACGCTTCCCCTCCCATGAGCTCTCACGGCCCCCTGGCCCTCTCTGACACCCAGTCACCTTATGGTTCCACTCTTCGTATGATTCTTAGGTGGATGACCCACAGGTTGTGAGCGCCATGAGGGTGTGCATCCCCAGCTCAGGAAGTGGCAACTCCATCCTCCCTCATGCTCAGGCCAAAACCTTGGCATCAACCTTGATTTCTCCCTTTGTCTCACACCTCCACATTCGATCTGTGGCTCTGGCGTGGCGGTGTATCTAGAATCCAATCACCTCTCACCCCCTCCGTTGCTCCAGCCACCATCTCCACTTAGATGATGGTGGTAGCCTCTGCCCGGGTCTCCCTGTTACTGCCCTTCTCCATACAGTGGCCAGCGGATCCTGTTATAACCTAGGATGGATTATTATGTCCTTCTCTGTTCAGAACACAGAATGAGAACCCAAGTCCTCCTCGTGACCCACAGGGTCATCACCTCCCTAACCTCATCTCCTACCAGCTTCCCCTTCACTCACTTGGCTCTGTCCACACTGATCTCCTTCCCGATCCTTAAATGTGCCAGGTATACCTCTGCCTCAGGTAGCATTTTTACCTCAGATAGTTGAATGGTTTACCCTTCCTCCTTTTTATCACCTTCCTCAAATGTTACCTTCTCAGGGGGACCTTCCCCAGCCAATTTTTAATATTCCAAAGGTCCCTGCCCTGACTGCCCAAGCTGTCTTCCTGCTGGACCCTTACCACCTAAAACAGGGTCTGGTACATATGAAGGCATAATACATATTTGCTGAAGGAGCATATGAATGAATAAACCAAAGAGTGACTGGACAAAGAGATGAGCAAATGAATGAATGAATGTCTTACACCCAAACTTTCAATCTTTAAGAAACTCTAAGTCTGTCTCTCCCAGGCCTCCTTGACGCTGGGCACCATGCTGACCAGGACACGGTGATGAGCAAGACGGCCCGGCCTCCAGGCCCTCTGTCACAAAGGCAGCACACACAGCAACCTGCCAGAGGGACAATGTTGCCCACAAATCCAGATGAGAACCAGAAGAGCTGGCCGTGCCGGGCTCACAGCCCACAGAGCAACAATCAGATGGGCCAGATGCTGCCCCCTTCAGATGGAGGACAGGCCCTGGAGTCTGCCACAGTCCCCGCCGCTCCCCGCTGTTTTCCCTCTAGCCTCCCCTGAAGCCACCCAGCCAGTCCCTGGGACACTAGGTCGGAAGACCTTTAGGGTCAGCTTGCAACCCCTGGCTTAAGGATTTTACTGCTAATCCCAGCAAGGATATAGATTTCATGTCAAAATGGAACCAATGTGAGTTGGGCGGGGGGCGGGGGGGTGGAAAGGATCTGGAAGCTTTCAGCATTCTCAATTCATGTGTCTGCTTGAAGCTTCCTAAGTTCTTCTCTAAGAAGCTCCCTGGAAGCCCCCTTGGGATCCTGAGTGTCCTTCCAGCCCCATACAAATGCAAATCAGACAAGAGGAATGTTGGCAGATGAGGCTGAGAAGGAAGGCAAGGGCCAGATCACAAAGGGTCTTGAGTGCCAAGCTAAGGAGTAGACTCCTGTCTTGTTTACATCATCCCATCCAAAGAATCATGAGGCCACAGGTGGCTGGATGGTGCTCCTGTGGCTTCCTCCCCGGGGCTCTATGCTGAGACACAGGACCCTTACCTCCCTTCATGGATCAAGAAAACAAGGCCCAGGGCCACTGCATGACCACCTGGGACCACACAGCAAGTCAGAGGTACCAAGATTAGAACCCACTGAAAGAGATGTTTGCTGACAGCCAAGAACTGGAAAGCAGGATAAAAAAAAATAAGAATCAGTAGTATGCTAGAATGGATATATTTGAATGAATTGTTTCTAAGTTTCTTTACTGTTATATTGTTTTCTCAAAATCTGGAGAGAGAAAACATTAATGGTCAAATTCAGACCAACACCCAGGGCCATGTTCAGACCTTGTGGATCCTAGGCACTTTGACCTATTGGGGTCCTTCCTAAATTAAAAAAAATTGAATTAAAAATTACATTTTACAATTGCGTTGGCTAAAAACAAATATATTAACACTACATATTAAGATTTCTCTTCACCTAAAAGCTTATCTTTTTCTTCCAATTTTTTAAAAGATTTTATTTATTTATTCATGAGAGACACAGGGAGAGAGGCAGAGACAAGGCAGAGGGAGAAGCAGGCTCTCTTCAGGGAGCCTGATGTGGGACTCGATCCCAGCTCATCATGCCCTGAGCTGAAGGCAAGCGCTCAACCACTGAGCCACCCAGGTGCCCTTTTTTTTTTAAAAGAATTAAAAGAATTAAAACTTGTGTATACATCCATGAAAGCATCGTGAGTCCTTGGCTCTGTGCCGCTGGATGAGAGGGAGAAGCGGCCCTACAGCTCCGGGTCTCCCAGCTCCCCCATTATTGTCTTCCCACCACCACTGGGCTCCCGATGATAGGTAAAGTTGATGTGCTAAGCATTTTGCCTTCTCTTCTTCAACAGTTTTGCTGAGATATGATTCACATGCCATACGATTCACCAACGTAAAGCTGACAGTTTAAAGGTTTATTGTATATTCTTAGTATATTCACAAGACTGCGTGACCATCACCACAATCAATTTTAGAACGCATTCGTTACCCCCCAAAAAGAAACGCCATACCTATTACCAGTCAGCCCCATTTCCCCCAATCCTCCCAGCACTGGGTAACCCCTGATCTATTTTTCTTCTCTATAGATTTGCCTATTCTGGTTATTTCACACAAATGGAATCATACAATACGTGATCCTTTGTGTCTGGCTTCTTTCCCTTAGCATAATGTTTTCAAGGTTCATCTATGTTGTGGCATGAACCAGTACTTTGTTCCTTTTTTAAGGCTGAATAATGTTCCATGGTATGGCTACATCACATTATGTTTATCTTCATCAGTTAATGGATTTCGGGTTTGTTTCCACTTTTTTGGGTATTGATGAACTTTCATGTAACAAGATTTTGTGGGGACAAGTTTTCATTTCTCTTAGGTCTATACCTAGGAGTGGAAATGCTGGGTCATGTGGAAGTTCTATTGACCCTTATTGGGAACTATGAGACTCTTTTCCAAAGTAGACATGGTGTTTTACATTCCCACTAGCTATGTGTCTATATATAAGGGTTCCAATTTCTCCACATCTTTGTCACCACTTGTTATTGTATCTTTTTTGTATATATCATAGGCATCCTTCCAGGTGGGAAGTGGTACCTCAGTGCAGTTTTGATTTGTACATCCCCAGTGACTAGTAATGTTAAGCATCTTTCCATGTGCTTCTTGGCCATTTGCATGTCATCTTTGGAGAAATTCAGATCCTTTGCCCATTTTTAATTGGATTATTTTGTCATTTTATTATTGAGTTCTAAGAGTGCTTTATATATTCTGCATACATATACCTTATCGGATATCCAACTTGCAAAAATTTTGTCCCATTCTGTGAATAGTCATTCCGCTCTCTTGATGCTGTCCTTTGAAGCACAAGAGTTTTAAATTTCGATGAAGCCCAATTTATCTATTTCTCTTTTGTTGCTTTTCCTTTTGTGTCATAGCTCAGAAGGCTTTGCCTGACTCAACATCATGAAGATTTAGTCTTATTCTTTTATTATTTTAACTCTTACCTTTAGGTTTATCATCTATTTGATGTTGACTTATGTGCATGGTGTACAAAAAGTGTCCAACTCTATTCTTTTGCACGTGGATATCCAGTTGTCTCAGCCCATTTGTTGAAAGGCTATTCTTTCCCCCATTGAATTGTCCTGGCACCCTTGTCAAAAAATAACTGACTATAAATGGGAGGGTTTATTATGTTCTCTCAGTTCTATTCCATTGATCTATCTATATACCTATCCTTATACTGGTGCTACACTGTTTTTGATTTGAAATTGAATGAGTCCTCCAACTTTGTGTTTCATTTTTAAGATGATTTTGGCTAATCTGGGTCCTTTGAATTTCCATATAAATTTTATTTTTTTAAAGATTCACTTATTTATTGGTGGGGCAGAGGCAGAGGGAGACAGAGAGAAAATGTCCAGCAGACTCCTTGCTGAGTGCAGAGTCCAATGTGGGGCTCAATCCCATGACCCTGAGATCATGGCCTGAGCTGAAATCAAGAGTCAGACACTTAACTGATTGAGCCACCCAGGCACCCCTCCATATGGATTTTAGAATCAACTTGTCAATTTCTGGGGGAGGGGGGAGGGGGAATGCCAGTTGGATTTTTTTTTTAAGATTTTTATTTCTTGATAATCTCTATACCCAACATGGGCTTGAATTTACAACCCAGAGATCGAGTCATGTACTCTACTAATTGAGCCAGCCAGGCACCTCATCGTTAGAATTTTAATAGGGATTGCACTGAGTCTGTAGATCAATTTAGGGGAATATTGCCGCCTTAATAATATTAAGTCTTCCAGTCCATGAACATGGAATGTCTGTCCATTTATTTATATCTTCTTTAATTTCTTCTAATAATGTTCTGTAGTTTATGGAATATAAATAGGTCTTGCACTTATTTTGTTAGATTTATTCTTAAGAATTTTATTCTTTTCGGTTATTGTACATAGAATTGTTTTCTTAATTTCATTTTCAGTTTGTTCATTGCTAGGGTATAAAAATATGATTATTTTTGTATACTGACCTTGTGCTCTGCAATCTTGCTAAATTCGCTTATAAGTTCTAGTAGTTTTCAGTAGATTCTCAGGATTTACTATATACAAGATCATGCCATCCACAAATAGAGGTAGTTTTACTTCTTCCTTTCCAATCTTGATGCCTTTTATTTCTTTTTCTTGTCTAATTGCTCTAGCTAAAATCTCCAGCATAATGTTGAATAGAAGTGGCAAGAGCAAACGTCCTTGTCTTGTTCCTGATCTTAAGGAGAAAAGCACTCATTCTTATACCATTAAGTATGATGTTTGCTGCAGGATTTTCATAGATAATCTTTATCAGGTTGAAGACATTCCTCCTATTCCTGGTTTGTTGAGTGGTTTTATCATAAAAGTGTGTTTGCCTTCTCTTTAATCTCATAATAACCTGCAATGATGTAGCTCTGAGAATCCCCATTTAGAGACAAGCAAGCTGAGGCTCTGAGCTTTCAATGACTTGCCCAAGACCACACAGCCAGTAATGATGGAGCAGGACTCAGTCCAAGTCTATAGACTCCAAACTCCATGCCCTAAAGTTTTTCCAGCTATGTACTCAGTTTCCATGTAAGAATTTCCTACTGCAGCCAGCCATTCCCACTGTGTAGAGCTTCCAGATCCTGAAAGGAATCCCCCAAGAACATATCCCCCCCATGCAGACAGGGAAAATCCACCAGGGGCCAAATAAAATGGCTCTCGCATTTCTATTTCTGCTACATGGACAAGACCAAATGGATGATGTTTGAACAGAGATGGTCAAACTTGGCCCACACTGTCTATTCAGGACAATGCTGAAGTTTAAGAAAAAATCATAGTAATGACATAAGGAAGACTGGCTATTTTGATGGTCAGCAAGTCTATTACTTGATATCCAAACACAGAGAGGAGTTTTTTTCTCCAAAACCCTATTCTTCATGATAAAAATTAGCTAACCGTTTGTGTGAAAGATATCAAACTGTACCAAATTGTCTTACTGCTTTTAGAAGTAGCCTTTAAAACATCTTTGTCAATTATCCTTAAGTTGATATGTTTAACTAAGGGATTTAATTGGGGTATAAAATTAAAGACAAGAGCACTTTATCTCTTTAGACTGAGGCTTGTCAATTAGATCATGGAGCTGTGGCATGTTACTGCCACCTGATGGCAGCGTACCTTCTGTGAACTGTGGACTGTGAAAGCTGGGAAGAATCCTAGAGGTCATCCAATTTAAGTGGCTCTCAGCCCTGGGAACCCCATGCCCTACCCACAGAGACCCTGATTTAATTGATCGGTGTGGGGCCTAAACTTCAGGGAGGTTTTAAAAACTCCCTGATTCCAACACGCAGCTAGGCTGAGATTCACATCCCAATCTGATGGTTTTTTTTAAAGAATTTATTGATTTATTCATGAGAGATACAGAGAGAGGCGGAGACACAGGCAGAGGGAGAAGCAGGCCCCATACAGGGAGCCCGATGCGGGACTCGATCCCCGGAATGTGGGATCACGCCCTGAGCTGAAGGCAGACGCTCACCCCCTGAGCCACCCAGGCGTCCCTCCAATCTGGTTCATTAAAAAAAAAACTATTTTCAACATTAGAAAAACAGTAAGTTATCTTTAGTGACAGCTCATGTTATCAAAATGGACATGCCTTCAAACAGCACTATCTGGGAAGTAGGATAGCAGAGTGGCCAAGAGTCTGAGTTCTGGGATCAGCAGAGCTGGGTTCAAATCCTGACCCTGTCATTTCCTTCCACATGAATCCCCAGTCTTTCTTTTTTTTTTTTTTTAATGTTTTTTTGGTTTTCTTTTTTAGATTTTATTTATTCATAGAGACACAGAGAGAGAAAGAGGCAGAGACACAGGCAGAGGGAGAAGCAGGCTCCATGCAGAGAGCCTGACGCGGGACTCGATCCAGGGTCTCCAGGATCGCGCCCTGTGCCAAAGGCAGGCGCCAAACCGCTGCGCCACCAGGGCTGCCCTCCCCAGTCTTTCTGTGCCTTGATTCCTTGACTGTTTCATGGGTATGGCACCTATGGGAGCGTTGTAAAGTCCTGATACGGCCACAGAGCTTAGACATGGTGCCTAGCACAGAGTGGGTGCTTAGGAAATGGGTGGCCGTCCATTTGGCCATTGGTGTCTGCTGTCCAATGGAGAGGAGAGCAGACTGATGTACGGTGGTGGGTGGAGGAAGGGAGTGGGGCTCAGAGCAGGGGCCCTAGACCCACCTGGGTTCAGCTTAACTCCATCACTTACTAGATGTATGACTCCACATTAACCTTCTGGTGCCTCAGTTTCCCTATCTATAAAGTGAAAACCACCAATGCTAGTGTTTCTAAGTACTGATAACAGGGTGGATCAGTAGGGGTTAGTGCCAACCACCAGGTGTACAGCGAGGACAGCTCAGTGAGCAGGAGACCACACTGCCAAGTGTCATCTGCGGGAATGTATAGTTCCCTTATGAGCCCGTGCCCAGGATGTGGCCCTGCACTGCCCATTATCTCCACCAAACCCATGGGCATTGTTTAGTAATTGCCTCATTTTTGCCCCTTGAAGATGCTCTTTCTCCCATTGCTACCTCCACTGATTCCCTTTGGCTCACAGTGAGTTACTAAAAATTGAGAAGGTGAAAGAGAGCATCTCCTCCCCAGGAAGGAGAGTCCCCTAAAGACCCACTGTGTTCCCAGAGGCTCACTGGAGCCAGCTCAATGCTCACCCTAGTTTCCCACAAGGAAGACTATCTTGTTCACCAACCACCTACCCTCCCCCCCAAAAAGATGTCTCCCTGCTCTGAATTTCCAGCATTTTATCACAGTATCTTTCATTATATTGTCTCACTCTCCCTCAGGCACAGCTTGGCCCCTCTGGCTTGAACTCCTTTGGGGCTGTACACGGCAGATCTCCCCACCAGCAGGTGGAAGCTAGAACATTATGTTACCCAAGATCCAGGATCCAGTGACCCAAGGAGAGCCCAGAGTGAACACTATGCTAAGAACCTGGCCGGCATCACAACTGAATGAGGTCACTATCCATCCCCATTTTACAGATGAGGAAGTCAAGCTCATGTAGGCAAAGGGACCTCCTCAAGGTCACACAGCCAAGAAGTAGCAGAATCAAGATGGGGGCTCAGGTCCATGTCTTTCTAAAACTCTTTCCATCATTCAAAGGATTGGCTTGTCCAGAATAAGACACAGGGGCACCTGGTGGCTTAGTTGGCTATGTGTCTGCCTTTGGCTCAGGTCATGATGCTAGGGTCCTGGGATCGAGCCCCACAGTGGACTACCTGCTCAGCTGGGGTTTGCTTCTCCCTCTGCCTCTGCCTTTCCCCAAGCTCAAGCTCTCTCTCACCCTCTCTCTCTCTCTCTCTCAAATAAAAATAAAATCTTTTAAAAAAAAAAGAAAAAAAGAAGTAGGACAGAGACTCAGGACATTTCACAGCCACATGAGATTTTTGGGCTCAGGTAAATCAACAGTGTCTCCGAAATGTCCTTTTAAAACATTTTATTATGAGAAATTCCCATCTTGTACAAAACCAGAGAGACTAGTGCAAGGAGCCCTACGTTCCCCCATCCCCAGCTTGGAAACTGTCACGTCACGGCCAGTCTTGTTTCTTTACCCCGTAGCCCCCACCATATAGAGTTATCTTGAAACAAATCCCAGAAGTTGTGTCTAAATGTCTTTTTGAAGGGTTTGCTCCCTTGCTCAGAAAAGACAAATGGAAGATCGTTTCTTCCCAGACCCTGTGACATCACCTTAGAGAGCTGGTGGCTTTTTGCAGCGAGGGAATAAAACACATAACCCAAGAGGGCCCGACCTGCCCTCCTTGCTGGCTGCAGAATTCTGACCCCCTGTCTGCAGGGACCCCGCTGAGCTAAGAGCAGGGACGGGGGAACCTCGGAAATCTCCCTGGGCACAGCAGCTTGAGCTTCGTCAGCCGGCACTTCGAGCCTGCACCAAGGAGAGCACCTGGCACGCGTCCCCGGCAGAAACGAGGCTTCCAGGAATCCGCCCTGGACACAACCGGCCAGGTCACAGCTGCCTCGGCTCAGGCTCACCACTCAGGCCTGAAGCCAGGGATCTCACCCGTGGTCCCTCCTCCAGGCCCAGTTTACTTGAGAAAAAGGCTGGTGTGTGGTGACGACGAGCAGAGCCAAGTGCACCAGGGTGCAGGGAGGCCAGCAGGGTGTGCTCCCTGGTGAGAGCTCTCCTGGTGAGAAGCTTGGGCTCTGACTTCATAGAGATGGGAGTTCAAATCCCAGCTCTGCCATCTGCTAACTGTGGAGGACTGGGGGGGAACGATGGGTTTTGTTTGGTTGTTTTTTGTTTTGTTTTGTTTTTGCCAGTAAAGGGTGATCATTCCCACCTTATGGGGTTGCTCGAGGGCCAAACGAGGTAAAACAAGACATCACCACTTAGGATTTAAACCAGGCAACACAGGGCACCGGGGTGGCTCAGTGGTTAAGCGTCTGTCCTTCAGCTCAGGGTATGATCCGGGGGTCCTGGGATCGAGCCCTGTGTTGGGTACCCAGGCCTGCTTCTCCCTCTGCCTGTCTCTGCCTCTCTCTGCCTCTCTGTTTCTCATGAATAAATAAATAAAATCTTTAAAAAATAAAAAATAAACCAGGCAACATCTGCAGGAGGGCCAGCACGATATGCTGATACCCACACTCCCACTGTCACTCATCAGAGTTCTCAAGGCTCCGTCCTTGAAAAAGGTGCTCTTCAGAGGCAAATGGAGGTGTCTGGGCTCAGAAGCCATAAGACATGAGTTCAAATCCCTCCTCTGCCTCTTCTTAGCCACATGATCTCAGAGAGTGACTTTATCTTTTGGATCCTTTTCCTCCCTCACCTGCCAAATGGAAGTCATCGGGTACCTGCCTTCTAGGTTCACAAAAAGGAGAACAGGGGAGTGCATGAAACCGTCCTTTGCTTGGCTTTGTAAATAAGAGTCATTTTTGATTTTTGCTTCCTTCCCTGGATTCTAAGTTAAAGACACATTGCAGTCTTCCAGAAGAGAGTTGGGAAGTCTTCCCAAGCCAGAAGCAGGAAGCCATAACGATGCAACCTCACCCTGAGCAGGTGGAGGAAACCTGGCAGGGGTGCAGGCAGCATCCAGGGAGGTGGCCAGAAGCAGATGCCCAAGGCTGGCAGAAGGTCTGTGGAACACGGAGGGTCGGCCAAGTTGCCCTTGGCATGAACACACAGGAGTCCAGGTCTGGCTGGCAGCGGGAAGATGGGCAGCAAGTGGAAGGGGCACTGGGGAGACCAGCGTCCTTGGCTGGGTCCCCGGATCCCAGGTCTGAGGACCGTGACTTAATTCCATACCCCACCAGATGGTGTAATTGAGGTTTCTGTGGCGTGCAGGGTGGGGAGCAGCATCGGGGCGACCGTGGTGAGGCACTGGTGTCACACTGGTGAGGCACTGGTGTCACACAAAGCCAGCCGACAAATATTTGCTAACATATATTGTGCACATACTCTGTACCAGGCCCAGAGGGTTTTACAAACTCCCATCCCTGTTTTACTGATGGAGAAACTGAGGCACAGGAAGGCCGAGTAACTTGTCTAAGCTCATTCAGCCAGTGGTAGAGCCAGGACTCAAACTGGGATGGCTCAGTGGAGCCTTGGCATTTGGCCACGACCGCCTCCTAGCGGAATAAGCAGTTTCTAGAAAACTCCATTCTTCCTAAGGTAGGTCCCAGATGCCCTCCCAAGAGGACTCCACATGTGGCAGGAGAAACCAGCAGCCATGAGGATGCGACCGCATTTCCAGATGCCCAGCCAACAGGACCCAAACGGGGTTGCTTCTTGTTTGGTTCTGAGACCGAGATTCCAGGGGACCCCACCTCCTGGCAGATGCCTAACTAGTTTTTCTCTACAGTAGGTGCTTTCAACTAGCTAGGAGGGCAGAGAAGAACTGGTCCTGGCCCCCAACCACCATGGCCGATGGGAAATAATTTTAATTGTTTGGCAAGGGCAAAAGTTCACACACCTTTGCTGGCTGGATTCAAGGAATTCAGCTCCAAGATCAGAGAATAAAGAAAAATGCCAGCAGATCTTGTGCGAAGCTTCTCCTCTCACTATCCAGGCTGGCAGCAGAGCCTTGGCAAGCACTTCCTTGGAATTCTCCAGAGGCCTCTGCCAGTTCAACTGACAGGGCAGCAGATGGTACACACTTATCTGCTGATGATATTTTGATTTATTTATCTCTTACAGATGGTACCATGCCTTGATTTCTGGCAGGAGTCCAAAATGTGGGTCAACTTTCTGGGCATAATCATTTCTCCAAGTGGATAAAATACTGGAGACTGAAATCCTGCCTGGCATCATGACCTCATCACCACAGTCTCCAGACATGCCTTGCTTGGGCATTTTAGGCACTGTGGGTAAACCGTAGGGAAAAGATTGTTCTAAAGAATTTTATAGCTGGAAGAACCTAAATGCTTATTTTAAATTAATACCATAGTGGTTAAATGTAAGAGTTCTGAATTCACAGAGTCTTGAGCCAAAGTCCCAGCTCTGCCACTTACAAGCTCCATGACCCAGCCTAGACACTCTGGGTTTTAGTTTCCTCATCTGTAAAATGGGTATGATCGTCATCGTTACTACATAACGTGTGACAGAAACAGCTGGCTATTACCGAAAAATTGTGCTACTCCTGTAGTGTGGGTCATTGCTAGGAAAGTGCCACCCAGCCAGGCACGATCTTTTCCAGCAGTCCTGCATCCTGGTGGGATCATGGGACTGGTTCTGCCTGTAAAGTGTGAGTAGTGCCTGGCTGGAGAGGGCTTTTATGAAGTGGACACGCCTTCTCTTTCCTCTGTCACCTAGATACAGTGGGCTCTGAGCCCCTGGGAAGTGATGAAACCACAGTGTGGAAGTTGCCTGGTCCCTGAATCACTGTGTGGAGGAGAGCTGCCATCCGTCAGAATCACTGACACTGAAATGTCACATGAGCAAACAATAAACTGCTACTATGTTAATCCACAGCCGTCTCTGGGTTTATCTGTTACAGCAGCCACTGTTGCCTGGTACATAGCTGGGGATCAAATGGGACCACACACGTGAGACAGCTGGTGCATGACAAGGACTCAGTAAGTGTTCACAATTATTAGTATCATCATCTTTCAAGGGAGCTTGATAAATTAAGGAGATCGTGATTTTTTTTTATGTCATCCCATCTGTTAGATTTGGTTAAAACTACACAGATCTGCCTTTCCTAATATCTCTCAGTCTTATTTATGCCCTTTTCTTTACACACCATCAGGAATCCATGAGCTGTCCTGTCTCACTCCCCAAAACCATGTTTTGAAAGAGAATTGTAAGGGGTGCCTGGGTGGCTTGTTCTGTTGAGTGTCCGACTCCTGATTTCAGCTCAGGTCATGATCTCAGGGTCCTGGGATCAAGCCCTGCGTTGGGCTCCATGCTAAGCAGAGAGTCTGCTCGAGGACTCTCTCTCTCCCTCTATCTCTCTGCTCCTCCCCTCCCTTTCTCTCTAAAATAAATAAATCTTTTTAAAAACAAATTAAAAGAAAGAAAGAAAGAAAGAAAGAAAGAAAGAAAGAAAGAAAGAAAGAAAGAAAGAGAGAGAGAGAAATGTGAAAGGAAAAAAGGAGCATAGATAGTTTTCCTGTGGCACACGGTGACTAACATGGAGATTATGGTCCTCCAACCTCTTGTCCCGGTATTTCCTTTCTGTCCCAGGCACAGAATTAATCCAAATCAGCTAGAGATGGAGGAGGGACATAAGAACCATGGAGCCCACAGCCCTCAGTTTCCAGATGTAGAAATAAAGGCCCAGGAGGGCCCATGGGTTGCCTGAGTTCTCCTCATTGGGCAGATATTGAGCTGAAGCTGGAACCTGAGTCCCCTGCCTTCTGATCCAGAAGAAGGTCAGGGAGGATGAGAAGTCCACAGTCCCTGGCCACAGAAAACAATACAAGCAAACACCTCCTGAGCACTCACTATGTGCCAGGCGCTGTTCTAAGTCTCCATAGGCACTCGTCTAGTTCTTAAACCACATAAAGGAGGTACTGTTATTGTTCCCATTTATCAGATGAAGAAACTGAGGCCCAATGAGGTTAAGCACCTTCCCCAAAGACACAGAGATAGCATGTAGTGGATCCAGGATTCCACCCAGGATGCTGTAACCCATAGAGGCACCACTTTGAATCACGTTTGGGGAGAGAGAATGTAGAAGGAGGATTCGACTTTCCTGCTTGATTCCCAGGAGAGGAACTAAACCCACTTGGGCCCAAGGACCAGGCATCTGTCCAATACAACCCAAGAAGAGTTCAGCCATGGAAATGGCCCCTCCAAGGTACCATTAAATTTCCCCGTGGAGGAAGAATATGAGAAAGGCTTGGCCCACCCCATGGAGATGTTGCCAAGAGCTTCAAGCAGCCTGGAGTGGGTGGCATATCAGACTAGGCCAGTGTTTCCTCACATGTCCCAGGAGTGGCTCATGACGGGGGGATGTGGCGCTAAATTACACTGAATCACATCATAGGGAATGATTTCCCTCCCCAATTCCCTTCCAACCCTTCAGATTGCTTCCAGGAGAATATTTCAGTTTTGTGCTAGCTTGTCCTTAACATCGCTCTAATACTTACTAATCTTCCATTTTAAACAAAGAAAAAAGCCAGAAGTATCTGGCGAGAATTTGATAGCATTGCTTTGTTTTCTGCACGTGCACACACACACACACGTATGCGTATATATATTTATTCTATTTTTGGCAAGTTGTGCTGATTCTCTATTTCCAATTGTAATATAAAGTTTCCCTTTTGAATTCATTTATGTAAGTAAAGTGGGAGCCAATACAGAGCACAAAAAAAAATCATAGTAGAACAAGGGTACATGCCTAAGAACAGATTCACAAAGGTGATATGAGAAAAACTAAAATGTGGGAATCACTGGGATAAAAGAATTCTGCACTTCCAGGCCCACTCTAGGCTAAGGGTTTGCAGGGCCACCACCCTGCACAACACTGGCATCGCCATTCAAACTGTGGTATATACGAATGACATTCCCTAGAGTCACGCAGTGCACAACCTCCACGGCTGTACACAGCGGCCATGAATATTTTTAGAGTAACAAATATCCCAAACACAGGAAGAAGGATAATCTTCTGCTCAGCTGCCCTGAAACTGGCAGCCAAAAGTTCCTCATTGCAAATTATGGCACTCTCTGATCCTCTTAGAGTGTCCCCATGCTCAGGGGGCTACCGGGCCACCCAAGAATAGCTGGCGCTCAACCCATCCTCAGGAGGAATGGAGGAAATAACAGGAACAGTGTTCTTCTCAGGGGAGGCTTCAGGAAGATAAATAACAAGGGAGCAGCATGTTCAACTCTAAAGGCAGCAGGCTGACATTCTCAGCCATGAAAGTACTTGAAGAGAGGAGTATCCCCCCCCCCAAAAAAAAGAGAGAAGAGTATCCCTGAGCCATTCTCAAAAAAGCTAGATGACATTGAAACATAACTCACCCAGGGAAGAGTCAAGAATGAAGGATTTAGAGCAAAAACATCAAAGCAGAAAACCTATGGAAACACACAACCAAAATAAAATAATTGGAGATATTGTGTTACAACACCGTGATATAACTGTAAAAGTCATGGAAACACCAGAAATCAGAAGGTCAGAGGCAGTATGGGCTCTGTGCTCTCATCTTTCTCAGAAGGGGTCTAATATGGAAACACATTTCTGGTTCAAAGGCTACAAGGATGCTTTTCCCTATTCCTCCCTGCTCCCCATCCTCATCACAGAGGTAATTATCTGCCCCAGTCAAAGTAGGCAGGTAGAAGACACATCAGAACTCAGGCCTCACTTGTCCTCAGGGACCCGGGCCCCTCACCCTACGTGGCTCTCAGCCCCAGGGTCACTGAGAAGAATCCTCTCATGTGCTAGGGATTTCCCAAGCTGATTAAAAACAAACAAAGTAAGAAAATCAACTTACACTCGGCCAGGGCAGTCCAGAACATATTCTCTCTCTCTCTCTCTTTCTCTCTCTCTCTCTCTCTCTCTCTCTCTCTCACACACACACACACACACACACACACACACGCTCATCTGTCTTGGGGTCCCCTGCCTCAGCCTCTCCCCTGGCCTCCCTGCCTCCGCACCGTCAGCCACAGGGATGTTTACAGAGCCCAGATCTGAATTCTGTTCAGCAACCTCCATGTTAAATTCACTTCTCACCAGAATCATCATGCCCTCAGACATTTATTAAAAATGCAGACTCCCAAAGATGCATATTCTCCGTGACCCAACAATTCCACTTCTCGGAACTCGTCTCACAGACATACTCACATGTGTGCAAAATGACACAAGGTCAAGATAACTGCAGCATTATTTTAAGAACAAAGGACTAGAAACAACCTGCATGTCCGTTAATTAAACAAGAAATACACATGCAATTTATGGAAAATTCACACTCATTAAAGCAAACGAGGCAGCTCTTTCTCTCTTTCTCAGAATATTAACACAGAATATTAATGTTAGCTAATATTAATCCAGAATACAGAACATTGATATTACGTGGAAAAGTGGGAACGTCACAGAAACTTGAGACCCAGTGCACATATAGAACCAATCTAAACTGCTCCCTCTGTCCTTGCTTCTGTCCAGCAGGACAGCCTGGCTTTCCCCATCAGACATTGTGTCGCTGCCACAAACTTAATGGCTTAAAGAATACAAAAATCTTGTAATTCTGTATCTCAGAATTCCAACGTGGGCCCTACTGGGCTACAGTCAAGGTGTTGGCAGCGCTGTGTTCCTTCGGGGAGGCTCTAGGGAAGATTCTGTTTCCTCGCCTTTTCGAGCTTCTCGGGCTGCGCACACTCGACTCCCCACCTTCCTTTCCACCATCTGCAAAGTCAGCCCTGTTGATTCTCTCCTCTCTGAGAGACATGCCTCCTTCTCCCACTACAACTGAGAAAGATCCTCCACTTTTAAGGATTCATGTGATTAGCTTGGGGCTCATCTGGAAAATCCAGGATAATCTCCCCAACTGAAAATCCCTAATTGAATCACATTTGAAAAAGTCCCTTTCACCATTTAAGGTAGAATATTTACAGGTTACAGGGATTATTGTGGACATTTTGGGAAGGGGGCAATGCACCTGCTGCCATGGATACCGTGGACTCCAGCCACCACTTCGTCACTGTCAGCAGACACAAGACCTTGTGATGATGTACCTGTCCTTCTGCCTGAAATGCCCTTTCTCACCTGTCTGATTCTTTTTTTTTTTTTTGAGATTTTATTTATTTATTCATGAGAGATACAGAGAGAGGCAGAGACTTAGGCAGAGGGAGAAGCAGGCTCCATGCAGGGAGCCCAATGCGGGACTCGATCTCAGGATCCCAGGATCACGCCCTGAGCCGAAGGCAGACACTAAACTGCTGGGCCATCCAGGTGCCTCTCACCTGTCTGATTCTCATGCAGACCTTCAAGGTTGAACTCAAAAGTCTTCTCCTCTGTAAAGCCCTCCCTGATTGCCCCAAGCAAAATTAGGGACACTGCCAGCACTTTGAAAAGACCTTCCTGCATGACACTCGCCACTTGGCATTTGAATTATTTGCCTACCTGTGCATCTCTCAGCAGCCTGCAAGCAACGTGGGAGTGAAACTGACTGATTCATCCACATGTCCCACCACTCAGCGTGATGCCGGGCACACGGGAAGGCTCCCAGACACTGGACTCACAAGTGACCGAGTCCTCTCTGTCCTTTCCATGTTACCATGCTGATCCAAACCACAATTTTATGTGTCTGTGGTTGTTATGATGATTCCATGTACCTGGCATATGTCAGAAGCTCGATAAATATTAGCTTTGTAAATAAATTAATCTGCATGCTTAATATTTATTGAACATTTTCTACATGCTAAGCACTTTACTAAGCTCTCTATGAGCTCTGCCTCTCTGTTTAATTTTTCACGATTCTCAAAGGAGTCCTACTGTATTCCTTTGGGTAGTTGATACTAGCTGCTGTTGCAAACTGCTGAAAATCCCAAAGGCTTATTTTTCAGTTCCCTCTCCTGTGTGACTTCCATCCACGCAGTGACTCAGGGACCCAAGCTACCTTCCATGGGGCAGTCGCACCACAGCCAAGGGAGAGAAAAGTATAGGGAAGGCACACGGTCTACTTACCCACCTCAGCCCGGAAAGGACACACATCGCTTGCACTCACATCGCATTGGCAGCACCAGTCCCACAGCCAATGGGACAGCAAAGGACGCTGGGAAATGTAGGGGGCCATAGGATAGTGATGAGCATAGCCATCACTCCCACATTTATTGTCTTCCTCATTTTATTTTTTTCTAAGATTTTATCTATTTATTCATAAGAGACAGAGAGAGAGGCAGAGACACAGACAGAGGGAGAAGCAGGCTCCCTGTGGGGACCCGGATGCAGGACTCCATCCCAGGACCCCAGGATCAAGCCCTAAGCCAAAGGCAGATGCTCAATCATTGGGCCACCCAAGCATCCCTATCTTTCTCATTTTATTGCTGAAGCCACAGAGGTTCAGTGGAACAGGGACGCTGCCCAGGGTTTGCAAATAGTGTGTTGTGGAAACCAGTTCAAGCCCAGTCCCATCTACAACAGGCCATGTTCCTAGCCATTGCTTGCTCACACGTGCACACCCTGCATGCTCAAAAGTTAGGCCACCACAGAAGGTGAGGCCTGGGATGTTGCTGAGCGGCCAGGAGGACCCGACCCCGGGGCTGGGACATCTCCTCTGGACCATCCCCACAAGGAAAATCCACATAGAGATCATGGGGAAGCGGCTGGGTCGCGTCTCACCATCTATTTGCTTACCCCTGCCAGTGTCAGTTTATTCATCAGCGCCTAAATGATGACACGAGGCAGCTGTTATGTGCTTGATTTTCCCCTCCAGACTGTTGCAAGAGGGGAAACAAAATCTATTTTTTTAAAGCGAGCATCAGACGAAGCTTGAACAAAACCTATAACTCTTTTAGGACGAGCAGCTCTCTGAGCTTCCCACAGACGCTCTTAGAGCATTGTTTCTGGGGGTTATTTGGCAGTTGTTTACTGTCTAGAAAGAAATATCACTCCTTCCTGTGCATGCTTCTCCTCTCCTCCTCCCTGCAACCTTCCCCTCCCCTAAGGGCCATGTGAGCCCTTTGCCCCCATAGTTTAAAATTGTAATAAAAAAAAATCCTCTCATTCCCAAGTTGCTTTGCATCAGCCCCAAATCCTGTGTCCTCTCCTCAGACCCTCTCATTCTCATCTGCTTGTTCCTTGTCTCCCAGACTCAACATCTCCAGGCCAAGACAACTGCAACGCCCTGTCAAAGCTCAATTATTCAGGGCTGATTGTTCAAGGAGTGGATTATTCGGGCTCCCCCACCTCCGCCCCATGCCCTGGCACTGCTCATCAGCACCTCCCATCTTCAGGCAAGGCAGGAAAAGAAAGTTTTTTGAACTCGCATCCACCCAGACCAGCTGCTGGTCAGCCATCTCTACCAGGCCGGGAGGTGAGGGGGACTCTGGGTTACGTCTGTTCATCCTGCCTCTTCCCCATTCGCATAGGTAATTCGGAGTTTGAAATCACTTTTCCAGAGAAAAAGGGAGCTAAAGCCAAACTAGCCCAGATCTTCCACCCTCGGGGCTCTCTCACCAGCCTGTGATGTCTGCACAGCCTGATGGCACAGAGGTCTCTTTACAGCATGAAATATGTCGCAGGATCATTGTGTAATGGCATATCTAATAAATACAATGAATTTTTTAAAACAAAGCAGAGAGAGACAGGCAGAAGGTGACTCGCCCTCGTGTGAGATGGTCTCTCGTGCCAGCTTATCCAAGAAGAGGCTCGCTTTCAGATGCAAGACCCTTCCCCGGGCCAAAGCCCCCAGTCTTAGGGAATCTGAACTGTGGTCACTTACTAAAGGACTCTAGGAAAAACAGGGGACCCTCCTGGAGAAACATTCCCTGAACCCAAGGAAAAGAGCAGACGCTGGTCCAGTGGGTGGAATGCATATCAGCCCAGAAGGGGACCAGAGGGGTCCCGGAGGATCTGAGCCACTTTACTGCATGCACCACCTCTCTGCAGCCCAGCTGCCTGATCTCCGCCCACCGCTTGGAGACCTTTAGAATTATCACCCACTGGGTCAGAGCAACTGATGGGTAAGAGGAGAGGTCCTGTCCGTGCAGGAGAATGAGATGTGTCCTTTAACTCCCTCCAGCCAAACTCCAGGGGGTCTCTCAACCCTTTTACCTTTTTTTTTTTTTTTGCATTCAATTAGCAAATGTCCATCAAGCACCTACTATGTGTCAGGCACTGTTCAAGCACTGAAAATGCAGGAGTGAACAAGACATGAAGTTCCAGCAAAGGAGACAGACCGCAAACAATTAAACAAATAAGCAAACAACAGATAGCAACATGCACTCCGAATGAAACAAAACAGGGAGGTGAGGTGGAGAGATGCGGTGGAAGAGGCATCTTTGACAAGCGACCAGAGCCTTCTCTCTCATAAGAGAACATTCTAGCTTTCACCTGATGAAGACTCCAGCTATCTAAGGATCCAGGGGGAGAGAATTCCAGGGAGAAGTATATCAAGTGAGGCAGGAATATACTGGAGCAAGGGAGGAGCAGCAAGGAGTCTGGAGGGCCTGGGGCTAAGTGGGTGCTGGGTGGACAGAAAGAGGGGACATGGGAAGAGTAAGCAGTGCTGGGGCCCACGTGGGAGCGATGCTGGGGCTCTGGGAAGTCACTGAGGGAGCCAAGCACAAGAGCAAGAGCCCTGTGATCTGATTTGCATTTCTTAAAAGCTCTATCTGGAGGCTGTGTGGTTGCAAAAGCCAGAACCCACTCACAAGGTAAGAGGTGGAGGCCTGTTAACGGGGAAGGTGGTAAGGCTGTCTCTCTGAACCTAGATGCAGGCACTGCCAGGAGAGGGGAGCCATCTGGAGCCAGGGCAGCCTCTCTCTCTCTCTGGTGGTCTCGGCTCCAAAATCTTTCTTTTTGGCCCCTCTCTGCTCCTCTGAACATGGGCATGCAGCCCCAGGGGCCTGATCTGTCTTTCAGGCCTTCAGATTCCCAGGGCAGAGCAGCAGACTGGCCCAGGTCAGGTCAAGTGTTCAGCCTGAGAGGCCAACCACCACAGCCAGGGAAGGGCAAGGCCCCCAGTAAATCTCGGCCCCCACTGTGGGTGAGAAAACTCTCAAGAGAAGGAGGCCTGGGCTAGGCGGGCACCTCCAGAGTGCCCTGTGCTTGGCAGCCCCCAGAGTCCCCTCTTGGAAGCCTGCCTTGACTCCCTCCCTCTTTGTCTCCATCTCACTCCCCTCTACCAACTCCACAGGAGGCCACCAGAGTTTCCAGAGCTTAGAGAAGTGAGGAGCTTCCTACTGGGAGCAACACGGGACCCCGGACACAGGGGCAACAGAGAGGACAGGCCAGATCCTAAACATTGAGGTGTGTAGGGCAGGACTGCTCTGCAGACCCTGAAACCCGGAGCCAGGAACAAACAAACAAGACTCACTGCATCAAGGTCAGGGTGATCACAGGAACATGCCCATGACTGGTGTCCTGTGCCAGCCGGGCCAGTGGGGCGGCTGGGCAGACAGCCACTCAGTCGGAAGCTCCTGTGTGCACAGCAGGGTCGAGAGGAAGGAAGAGAGAGCCCACAGGAGGAGCAGGGGAGAGGAGGCTCAGTTTGTCTCCTCCTGTGGCTCACGGGCCTCCTCTCTCAGACTGGGAAGCCTCTGCACCCTGTGGCCGCTGCCACTGAGGCCCCAAGCAGAGCCAGAGCTGGCCTGCGACCCAGGCAAAAGCCAAGGCATAGCTGTGTCTGGGCAGGGAGACACGTGAGGGCCCCTGAGGAGCTAAGAGAGTCCCTGAGCCCCATACCACACACCCTCCTCCTGAGGCTGACTTTTGGACCCAAAGATTTCCACATCCTAATCTCCAGATTCTATAAATATGTTACCCTCCGTGGCAAAAGGGACTGTGCAGATGTGATTAAAGATCTTGAGTTGAGAAGCTTATTCTGGATTATCTGGGTAGGTCCAAGGTAATCACAAAGGTCCTTATAAAAAAGGAGACCAAAGGCTCAGAGTCAGAAAAAAGAAAAGATGTGACAACAGAACTCGAGGTTGGCATGATATGTTTTGAAGATGGAGGAAGGGCCATGAGCCAAGGAATGCAGGCCGCCTCTAGAAGCTGGAAAAAGCAAGCAGACAGATTCTCCCCGGAAGCCTCCAGAAGGAACGCAGCCCTACAGATACCTTGATTTTAGGCCTTCTGGCCCCCAGAACTGTAAGAGAATTCTGTTGTTTTAAGCCATTTAAGTTTATGGTCATTTGAGCGCCAATCCCCCAGGCCCCACCAGCCAGGACTGGTTTCCTTAGCAGCCAGCTCTGTCCGTCCCCTGGACCCCGGCAGCAGCCTCCCCGTGCGTGGCCTCCTTGCCTTCTCTCCCACTGCCTTCCATCTGTTCCAAGATGCCAGCTCCACCGGGGAGCTCTTCTAGAAAAGTAAATCAGATTGCGTCGCTTCCCCGCCTGCCCTCCAGCACTTTTCGTCACACTTGAAATAAAACCCAAATCCTTACAGAGGCCTGCGGGGCCCTAGACCAGTGGTCTCAACCCAGGCCCCACATATGAGTCACCTGGAGGCCCAGAAGGTGGGTCAGGGTATCAGGACTTTTAACTCCCTGGGAGGACCCAGCGCACAGAGAGAACCCAGCGCAGGGGCCCTGTGTGAGGGGCCCTTCCCACTCACTGCCCCGGCCCCGCACTCCAATCCTGGGGCTTCTGCTCCCCACGCTCCCGTGCACTGTCCACACTCGGACCTTTGCACCTGCTTGCCCTCTTCCCCCAGAAGCGGGAAAGCTGCTTGCCCTGCTTGCCCTCTTCCTTCCTTCTCCAGCGGGGCTCACACCCTCACCAAGGCCTTCCTGACCCCCAGGAGAGGATCGCACCCACCTCTGCACCCCCTGCCCCTTGACCCTGATGTACCTGCCTCAGCGGCACTTGTACCCGACGGTGGGCAGACACGTTTGTGTGCGTGCTCACCGTCTGTCTCTGCCAGCCTCGGCCCCTCGTGGGCAGGGGGTCCCCATCTGCCTTATTCACCACTGCCTGCCAGCACACTGCCAGGCACAAGACGGCACATACTTGCTGGATGAGCACACAGATGTCTCGCTGCTGCCCCTCTGTCTGGTCATCCCAGGAAGGCTCACCGTGGAAGCCAACTCGGCACCGTGAGCCAGCAAAGAGACTTCGAAAAGGCAGAGCGAGGCCCCGCACAAAGGGCGCCAGATCTGGAGTCAGCACGCCGAGCACTGAGTTCCCAGGGCGCACCCCACCCAGCTGGGCGACCCTGCGGGAGTCACTGCACCTCTCTGTGTCAGGGTCTCATCTGTGAAAACGGAGGGGATGCCTTCCTTCAGTCCACTCCACGGCTGTGAGCAGCATCACCAGGTGGGGGACCCATCTTCTCCTGGCTGCGGGCACCAGAATTCCTCTGGGGAACAGAAATCACTCGGTTGAGAAAAACGTTTTAACAAGTGCTCCAGGAGAGGACAGAGGCCCCAGCATGCGCACACTCGTACCTCTGCCCCAAAGAGGAAGGCCTCCGGGCAGAAGGGAGGGCCTCTGTGGGACGAAGGGGGTGGCATCGGGTGCTCCCTGGAAAAGCCAGGTGGACGGGAAGGACGGGCCAGTCAGATGGAAGGAGGTGGAAGGAGGACAGGCCAGCCAGATGCCGGAAGTCCCGCACTGTGTGACGTCACCTCCCAAGGATCCTCAGGAAGATGAGCAAATGCCCTGAGCCTTTTTCAGAGGACTGGTCAGCATGGGGACCAAATAAGGAGAGCATCTCATCTGAGCTACCTCCCTTCAGGAGGAGAGTCAGCTATGAGAGACCCCAACCCCAAGCACTCAGGAGGCCTCAGAGAAGTTGCCGATGGTGGTGGGGTGGGGGGCTTGGACCCCAGAGGCCACACGCTCTGTGGGGAATTGTGCCAAAGGTGCCCAGTCCTCAGGAGGCATGGAGGCCTCGTCACTAGCTGGCCTCAGGAAGATGGATTAGACCAAACTCGGACCTGTATGGGAGAGCCTTTTGCACACTGGGAAGCGCTGTTCGACCTTGAGGGGCCAGCCATGTCCTGCCCACAGGGGCCATCCGGACCCCGAAGCCCGCACCTGCGGGGCAGCGAGCCTCCCCGTTCTCTAGCACATTCGTCAACATTTGCCCCCGAGAGGAGAGCCATCCATCCTCCCCTCTGGAGGCCTGGTGTCAGGAATAATGGATAAGGACGGCGCCAACTATCCCTCCCCAGGAAATCACTCCCAGGCAGCTGATGCCCAGCAGGAGCGGGAGAACACAATCTAGAGCTTCTGCAGGGCCTTGACTGCAAGCTCCGTGTGCAGCCTCGTCCACGCTCGTCCTTGACAGGAAGTCGGAACGGCATCGCTCCTGCTGCGCCAGCCTCAGCCCTTTCTAGGATGGCACAGCAGGTGCCAGAGCCTCCGCAAGCAGGGCTGACGTGGGGGCTCTGCGGGGCCCGGCGCGCTTGCCCATGTGGGGACCCCGTGAGAGGCATTCCCAGGATGGTGCATGACGGCCCAGGACATACGTCCAAGGGGCACTTAGAGAGGAAGCTCACCCTGACTTCTAGCAAGGTCCCCCTAGAGTCTCCGGATTGGGAAGGCAGAGGGAGCAGCTGGAACCACATTCATCAGGAGGGAATGATGGCTCCTGCCAGAGCTGGGCCCCCTGGCTTAGCACCCCTGGGGCATCCCTGCCCAAAGCAGGGGCTGCGGAGTCCCAGGCCTCAGGAGTCAGGGAGCGGCTGGGGGTCTGGGTGGGGGGTGTACAGATGAGCGCTACTCAGCTCCATCTGCAGCTCCGTGCATGACCACCAGAGCCCTCCTATTGTCCAAGAACCCAAACCCTGACTCCTATGTGAAACCTCTTACTCTTTCCAGTTTGAACTGAGAGGATCCTATTTGACCCAAAGAGCCACCCTGTCTGGTGGCTGGAATCTGGCCATGGCTGTGGTCTATTTCAGACCATGAAGACAAGGGCTGTGTCTTGGGCAACAGGCAAAACAACTATCTAGCAGAATCTTGGGTCCCCAATATGGAGCTGAAGTACTAACTCATTGGGACTTTTATGTGGGAGAGAAAAAAAGCTTCTGTCTTGTTTAACCTACTGTCATTTTAGGTGTTTGGCTCCGTGGTCAGAATCCTAACTAAGAGGCTTGGCCACAAATCCCACTGCAGGATGCTCAGGGAGCCCAGCCAACCCGTGCCAACAAGCGCCAGCAGGCAGCCCTGACCTAAGGTGATGTTCTAAATGGAACCTACTGGATCATGTCACCCCCCCCCCACCTACTTAGGAAACTGAGAGTTCTCAACAGCTCAACTGAGCCCAAGCTCCCTGACAGCCCAAAGCACGGCCTTCACAACCAGCCCAGCATTTGGTTCCACCTTCCACATCCCCTCACCACTGTCGCTATAGCTGCTCCAAACTACCCACGGCTTCTGAGTCTTCAAGGTCACAGCCTCCTCCAGGCAGCCATCCACTCCCCCAGGCTGAGTCAGTCATGCCCTCCTCTGCCTTCCCACCACCCCTTAAACTAATACCCTATTAATAACCTATTACAGCACATGTCATGTGGCACTCTTGTTGCATTTAGCTGTGAAAGCAAGGGCTCTAGAGGCAGATAGGCTGAAACCTCAGTGCCCAAACTTGTCAGCTGTGTGATCTTACGCCAGCTGCTCAACCTCTCTGGGCCTCAATTTCCTCATCTGTGAACTGGCAATAATACTGGTAAAATATTTAACAAGTAGAGACAGAATGGTTATGGTGCCAGGTGTTCTGGGTACTGAGCTCTCAAAAATGCACCTGTCATCATGTACCTTCCACACTCATGGTAGGGATTGACTTCAAATAAAATCTCATACCAAAAAAAAAAATCTACTTCAACATGATTCTGATAAAGTGACAAAGGAAAGTACAGTGTGTGGATGATGCGGAGGATCCAACCCAGTCTGGAAGGGGAGCCAGACGAAGTTTCCTTGAGCAATTTCCTTGACATTTATGAAGAAACACAAAGTAGAGGCTGAGTCAGCAAGTGAGGAGGAGAGCCACAGGGAGATGGAACAGCATATGCAAAGGCCCTGGGGCAGGAAGAGAATTTCCTATTCCAGAAACCCCAAAGGATAATGATAATAATGTCTGAGGTCTCCAGGGCCCAGAACAACGTTTGGCACACAGTAAACATTAACAGGTATCTTCCAAGTGAGTGAGTGATTCTGTTTGGAGTCCACCACCCTCTGACGCAATGACTGACTGCATCACCACGTGTCAACCATATGCCATTGCCGCGTAGGCCTGAAGGAAGATGCAATGGTGGGCCAGCCCTGGATCCTGCTCCCTCACCCTTTCCAATGCCAAACCCATGAAACACAAACATGTGGATCCCAAACACGAGGGAAAGGCATCAAGGCTTACGGCAAAGACCGGTCGTCGTCCATCAAACCCTGTTTCCCATTCTTCTATGATGTTGAAGCCAAAATCTGGCCTCGCAGGCAGGAGGCACAGCCTCACAAAGCTCTTGTCAATGGCTTGTAAGTGGACACTCCAGTTCACTTGTGAAGACATCAGGCAGGCCTCCTCCACACTCTGTCCCAGCCTCCTGGGGGGCCCAGTTTCAACCATGAGGATATTGAGGTGCCCTAAGGGATTTGGAAGGAACCAAGGTTCTGAAATGGCTGGAGGGACAGGGCTGCCCCATCAAGCAGGACTAAGAAAAAATAACGTCTCAGTTCTTGAAGTATCTGTATAGTGGGGTCTTTTTGTTACAGCAACATAGCTTCCCCCTGACAGATACAACATCCGAGCCAGGACAGGGCTCCTGGAGTTTGGAGCAGGAAGTGGCCATTTTGTGTTCCAGAAATCAAGGAAGACTTTTTAGAGGAGGATAACATTGGCACTAGGCTTTAAGGAAGCCTATATTCTGAAGAAATAAAAATGTAACCCTCCCCCCTCACTGGGGGTTACTAAGCAACTATTATGGACAATGAGGCAGAAGGAGAACGAGAATGTAATTCATATTACAGACTTGGGGACACGCTTGAGTTCTGCTGTCAGGGAAAGAAAGAAAGTGCAGAATCATACACGCACACCCTACGTGAGGATGTGGCTGTATATGGGGAGAAAGCAACAGGAAAAATAAGACTCAACTGAAGAGTGGAGCCAAAGAACAAAAGAAGGAGAGAAATTATCTTAATTTTCACTCTTTTGTCCTACCGGACTAGTTTATCTTTTGACAATGAATACCTATTGCATTGTAATAGAATGTTTCTGTGTTTCTAAAGGAAATTAGAAACGTTAAAAAAATTTTTTTAAATAAATTAATTAAAAAAAGAAATGTACTTTTCCTGCCCTCTCTGGAAAGGAGGCTCTCGGTTCTTACCTGGACACCGCCCTGCCCGGCCAGGATGAGAGCCCTTGGTGGACACCTTGGTGCAAATACAAGTCTTCAGAGTGTGGGTTCAGGGGCTCTGGGGACACAGACCTCTGCAGAAGGGGGGCAGGGAGGAGAAATTAATTTCCAACTGTTCCCGCCCTCTGCTTGGGCCAGGAGCAAGGAAGTGTGACCCTACAGGGCCAGGAAATGGCTAGCCAGTGAAGGCTGGGGCAACATCCTGTCAGATGTAGGGGGGTCCCCTGTTTCCTGTGGCACCAGGGATGAATGGTGACTCGGAAAGGGAAGCTCACCCACAAAAAAAGGTGGCCAGATAAAACAGCTGTTCAGTCAATGATTCCTCAGAACTGATCTGTCCTCAGTCACAAAGGAGAAACTGAGGCAGCTTGACTGACAAATGCTGAAACTAGTCCCTACTGTATTGTAGAGCCTCTTGGTTACAGGAGCAGAGTGTTATCATGACTGATGCTTGGGTTCCAGGAACCCAAAGTAGGAAGAGGCCATGGACACAGGAAATTGATAATTGTCATAATTCTAGAATAGGAGTCAGAAAACTGTAAAAAGCCAGATCTTAGACATTTTAGGCTTTGTGGGCCATTTAGTCTCTGCCACAATTCTCCAACTCTGACATGGTATTAAAAAGCCACCATTGGGGCACCTGGGTGGTTCAGTCAGTTAAGAGTCTGACTTCAGCTCAGATCATGATCCAAGCCCTATATCCGGCTCTCTACCCCACAAGGAGTCTGCTTCTCCTCTTCCTTCTCCCTCTGCCCCTCCCCCGCTCATGCTGTACTGTCTCTCAAATAAATAAATAAAATATTTTTAAAAGCCTATAGATAATACACAAACAAATGACCACAGCTGTGTTCCAATAAAACTTTATTGACAAAACGGGGCATGAGCATAATAATGTGAATATCTTTTTTCATTGTTTTTTTAAGGGAGAGAGAGAGAGATAGAGCTCACAACTGGGGACAGGGGAGGGGCAGGAGGAAAGGGAGTGAATGGTAAGCAGACTCCACATGCTGAGCATGGAACCCGCCATGGGGCTCAATCTCACCACCCTGAGATCATGACCTGAGCTGAAATCCAGAGTTGGACACTTAACTGATAATGCGAATATTCTTAGTGCTACTATTTTTTACCACAATTAAAAATAAAGATTTAAAAAAAAAATAAAAAAATAAAAAAATAAAAATAAAAATAAAGATTTTAATTTTAATTTAAAAAAAATCAGTAGTGGGCCAGATTTCATCCCCAGGCTATAGTTTGCTCACTCCTGTTCTAGAACACTGGAGCAGAAAGACCTTCAGAGGGTACAGTCTGTTCTGCGATGAGACGGATTCCTTTTAACACAGGTTACACATCCATGACTGGTAAGTAGGGAAAGGATGGTGAAATCATGGAAAAAGTGTGTCCATATAGGATTTTCCCCAGCATGCTATTATTTTTAAATAGGAACAAGCACAACCTGAGAAATACCCTTAGTAGGATCGGAGAATTTAAGAAAGCAGCTGGATGTCTGTACAAGTGCCTTCCCTCATTGCACATAGCGGCTGGATTAGTAGCTCCAAGGACCTCTGTGCTGTTGTGGGATGAAGCAATGCTGGCATGATGGCAAATTGAGATGAAGAAGGCTATAAAGTCATCCCTTGGGGCACCTGGGTGGCTCAGTGGTCGAGCATTTGCCTGTGGCTCAGGTCATGATCCCAGGGTCCTGAGTCCCACATCCGGTTCGCCCAGGGAGCCTGCTTCTCCCTCTGCCTATGTCTCTACTTCTCTCTGTATGTCTCTCATGAATAAATAAATATAAAATATAGAAAACAAAATATTTGTAAAAATATAAAAGTAAGACAAATTAAATCTTTAAAGATTAAATAAATAAATAAATCAGCCCTACCTCCCCCGGAAGAATGGATTAATGACAAATGCCACCCTTTTTCATTGCATTTTTAGTGTTGATGAAATGGTTTCTATGAGAAGCCAGGGCCTTGTAGGATCTGCATCTCCGGAGATGGCTGGAATCTTGGGTTTAAGGCCAACCCATGGCTGACCATGAGGCTGGGTGCAAACACCCCTGGGAGTCTGCGCTCTCAGGTGTTGAGGCGAAGCGTTCTGGTTTCATCAGTGCTCTGAAGTGAAAGCTCCCCTAGGCATACGCAACTCTGTTCGTCCCTCCGGCCCTGTCTTAGCACATAATCATACAAATCAGGAGTCTTACGGGGCTCATTTATGGCATAATAGCAGTGACGCCTGGGACGTATCCCAACCCTTTGCATCCCACTCTACAGATGAGAATTGCTATCAGCAGTGGCTGTTAACATTTATTGGGCACTTGCTGCATGCTGACATCATGCTGACAGACGCTGTATATACCCCTTCTCCCACGATGACCTTGTTATCACTTCCGTTTTAATAGAAGGGGGTATTGAGGTTCAGAGAGGTTAAGGGACATATCCATGCCAGTAATTAGACCCAGGAGAGGCTCTCTCACCTCCTGTCAAAACTTCCTGCCTGCCCACATTGTCCCCACTGCCCCCACTTCCCTGCAGTGTGCATGCCCGAGAATCTTGTAATTTGCCTCCACCTTTAGAGTTGATTATTCAAAAGACAGAGAGAGAACCCAGGGAGAGAAATTGGATGCTGACCTTCAGGAAAAGCTCCCGCTGACATGTGGGCAAATCAAATCAGGTGCAGTTCTCATGACTGAGAAAGTCAAATCAGTTTGTCCTCTTATTGGAAACTCCAAAATCAGTAGAACCCAGAGAGAAAGGCTGTGAGTGAGACAGTGGCCTTATTGCAGAACCCCCAAAATCACTTCGGGGTGACCATTTAAAGAAGTATGAATGCTGATACCTAAGGACAAATGGGGGCAGGGCATCTTCTAAGGCCAGAGGTCAACTCTGCTTGGCCACAGAGCCATTCCGAACAGAATGCGCCCAGGACTGAGAATGTAAGCTCCACGAGCAGCCAGCACTGCTGCCAGGAGCATAGATGGGCGCAGCCACTTTGGAAAACCACTTGGCATTATCTAATGGAGGTAGCAGGTGCATTCCTAGGACTCAGCATCCCCACCCAAAGGTGTATGCCCCCAAGTGACTCTTGCACATGTGCACTCTGATGCCTGGGCAAAAATGTAGCCTTGCTGGCGGCAGCAGCAGAACGGCAAGCATCCCAAATGTCTGCCAACCACAGGATAAACACATCACCTGCGATCTAATCTTACAGCAGAAAACTATACAGCCGTGAGAATGACAGAACCATCACTGCACACTTGACACACACGCAACTCAAAAACATGACACACAACAAGTAGGACGAGAGATGCAAGTTATAGTTTCGTGCATGTCTGCTTCCATTTGTATACAAACCAAGGAGAGGCAAGATTAAATATGATGTTGTTTAGGGACCCGTGGTGGGTAAAATTAAAGAACAGCAGAAAGTGATTAGCACGAAATTAAGGATAGTAGTTGGCTTTGGGGATAAGGGGGTCTGATGGAGAGGGACACACGGAATGTCTAAGGTTTCATGACATTCTGATCTTTAACTGAGGTGGTGAGTATATGGGCATTTTATTATTATTCTTTATACATGTATGTTTTACACGCTCTTTTGCATAGGTGATATATTTGACAATTTAATTTTTTTTTAATTTAGAGAAAATGGCCTAGGAGTAGGACAGAGAAAATTCAAGTTCCCATGAATGTTTAAGGGGCACTCAATTCTCCATACCCTCAGATGACATGCTCAAACATACCCTATAACATTAAAAATACAGATTCCAGGGATCCCTGGATGGCTCAGCGGTTGAACACCTGCCTTCGGCCTAGGGCATGATCCTGGAGTCCTGGAATCGAGTCCTACATCAGGCTCCCTGCATGGAGCCTGCGTCTCTCTCTGCTTCTCTCTCTGCCTCTCTCTCTCTCTCTCTCTCTCTCTTCTCTCTCTCTCTTTCTCTCTGTGTGTCTCTCATGAATAAATAAATTTTAAAAATACAGATTTCGGTTGAAACAAAAAAGTTAACTAGCAGTGACTTAAATAATGACAAGTAGGCTGAGGTAGGTGGTTAAGGGTTGCTCTAGTGGCTCAGGAATACAATTCTCGGAAATTCTCCTAGAGGCACAAAATGCATGCTGCAGCTCCAGACATCACATCTTCACCCAACCATTCCCACATGTAGGAAGCAGGGAAGCACCCAGGATGGTGAGAAAGACTTTACTCACACACCCACATCCTTTCAACAAAGGGAAAATATTTCCCAAAAAAAGTCCCCAGCAGAGTTCCACTTACATCTTACTGGCTAAAACTAGGTCATTTAACCACTGCTAACCATGAGGGATGTTGGGAAAGTATCTGCCCTTTGCAACCTCCTTGTCAGATGGACAAGAATAACAAGGAAGGAAAAGAGATGTCCATTGGGCAGGAAACCACAATGCCTATCCCACCCCACCCCACCTCTAGGTAAATTAAGTACATCTGCCCCACTATTGATGCCCAGATCTGTCAAATAACCCAGGTTCCACCTCCAATGGAAACGGGTCCATCCCACACAGCCCCGAAATGAACAGTTGAGATGTGTCTGTTTCCTCCACGTGATGCTTGAAGGATGCTCTGAATTGTCTTTGATCATGATCTCTGGCATAGAATGATAAACCTCACTTTGTCAATCAATGGATGCTATCAGATGAAGGAAGTCAATAAATCCTCCCCGCAGCTATGACCTGGCCAGGCTGAACTCTGGTATACGACGGGACGCAGTCGTACTGTAGTGCTAACGGTCTATAGAAAAGAGAGAAGCTCGTCAGAGGAGGCCACTAGCCACTCTACACACTGGTTGCACATCAACTGGAATACCTGAGCTTTGAGGGTTCAGAGTTTTGCTGCTGTGGCAGGTGGTGGCAGCAAAGGGGCAGAAATCTAGGCGGCACTGGCCTGCAGTCTTGTATACCATGGCCCTGGAGACGGGGCATTTGTTGGCTTGTTTGCCACAGTCCCCACCACTCCCTACTGTCTCGCCAACGCCAAGGCCAAGGGTCAGCTGCTGTTTAGCAACATGCTTACATGGCTCTTCTCACCCTTGGCCACTCCCCAAGCTGGGGTTACCTGTCTGGCCTTATAAGCACTGAGCTTGGGATCCTTGAACCCAAACACTGAAGATGGCCAGGTTTCCCATTCTTTGGTGAAAGTAACAAGTCTACTCTAACATCAATGGCTCCACTCATTCTGGGCGCTCATGTGGGAGGTGATTGAAGTCAAAGACTCAGTGTCTGTGCCCAAAGAGATTAAAATCAGCCTTTCCGTCTTACTGGGCATTGGTGACTCAGTCCACGCAATGAAGCCAACATGCAAACGACCCTGTGGGGTGCCCGCTTTGTGCAGTGGCTCAAAGGCTGCCCTGGCGGTCACTCCAAAGCGCGGCTACTTGTGGCTGTTAGGTGGTGTGTCATTCCAGGAAACCTGAGAACTGACTTACAATCACAAAATTAGGCAGTTAAAGGAAACTCAGAAAAATGCATTAAGGTGATGCATTTGGCAGCATTTCGGCAATAATGCTAATAACTAGCACTCATAGGAAGCTTACCATGTGCCGGCCCTTGCTCCCAGCACTTACACGCCGATGGATTCACTTAACCTCACTAAAGCCCTAGGAGGTGGGTGCTACTGTCCTGATCTCAGATGGGATGTGGTAGCCAGTCCCGACCCCCAGGGAGCCTCACTTTCTGCTTTTTGCACTCTCACACTGAATTGGGGATGACCTGTGTGACCGACTGAATACTGCAGAAGTGACAGTGTGGGACTTCCAAAGCCAGGTCACAAAAGGCACTGCAACTTCTGGCTTGATCTTCTGGAAAGACCTTGCCTGGGGGAAGCCAGCCACCATGTCTAAGGACCCTCAAGCAGCCCCGTAGCAAGTGCATGTGGAGAGAGACCCACTGGCCAGCCCAAACTGGCAGCCATGCGACTGAGCCACCGCAGAAGCTGACTCTCCAGTGCCCACTCATGTCTCCTGCAGCCTCAAAGAGTGATTCCAACCCAGAACCACCCACCAAACTCCTCCCAAATTCCCGACCCACAGAAATCTGTGACAATTGATTGTTGTTGTTTAAGTCACTGAGTTTGGGGTGATTTGGCAGGCAGCATCTGATAACTAATACAGGGAGGGAAAACTCAGGGAGGGCGACAGACATTAAATAATTCGCCCAATGTCATACACCTGGCAAGTAGCAGAGCCAGGATTTGAACCCAGGACACCTGTTCTAGAGCCCATGCATCTAACCACTCCACTATGCAGCCCCTCTGGATGCTTCTGGAAGAAAAGGAGTTCGTGTTTACCTACATCCACTTCCCTACTTTGTGCTCCAGATTTTATCTACATTAACTCCTTTCCCTGTCTCCAAAAACTCTGGCAAACAGAGTTTTCTCTCCATTTGACTCTTTCTGTTACTGTGTAACTAGCCAAGTAAGGCATCAATATATTTCTCCTTTAGGAAAATCCAAATCAGAGAGAAGATCCCTAAATCTCCTGAGAGCACTCATATCCCTACATCCAGGCCCCTCTCCCAAGCCAATATCATCAGTCTGGTGGGTACCTTTCCAGACCTCTCTTCCTAGCCATTCACATTCATACCAATGTCCCCCAAAAAAACTCCATAGCGGAGCAACCATGGGGTGAAATCCCACAAAATAATGCTGAGCAGGACACCAGTCACAACAGAATACATTGTGTGACCCCTTTAACGTAAATGCAAAACACAGGCAAAATTATACTATAGTGTTGAGGGTTATAGGCTTAGGTGGCAAAATTGTCAAGTGAATCATGGCAGTAACCACTGTAAATGCCAGGAAGTGGGTACTTCTCGGGGTGAAAGTTGGAAGGGGGTCATTGCAGAGGCATGAAGGGAGTTTCTGGTGGTGGCAAGATTCTATTTTGACCTCAGAAGTGGTCATGTGAGGTTGGCTTGCATTAAGCAGAGCATCTTCATTTTGTGCACCTTTCTTTAAGCATAATTCACCATTTCTAAAGGCTTTATGAAAATGTAAGTGTTCTCTTTCTGTCTCATATCAAATTTATCATTCTTTCTAAATGCTGCTCTTGTTCACTCACCAATAAGTATCCATTTGTCACCTGTAGATTTACTTCATTCATTCCAACAGGTGCAGTATATACCATAGAGTGACTCTTGCACCATTTACTTAGCCATCCCCTTAGGGATGAACATTTTGTTTCCAATTGAACAAGACTGCAATGAACATCTTCGTCCTGGTGCATTTCTCTAGCCACTGCCCCAGCAGTTGGTATTGCTGCTGCAAAGAACATTTTTAGGGTTTTTTTTTTAAGATTTTATTTATTTGAGAAAGAAAGAGAGAGAGAACACAAGCAGGGGGTAGGGGAAAGGTGCAGAGGGAGAGGGAGAAGCAGACTCCCTGCTGAGCAGGGAGCCCGACACGGGGCTCAATCCCAGGACCCCAGGATCATGACCTGAGCCGAAGGCAGACACCTAACTGACTGAGCCACCCAGGTGCCCCTGAACATTTAGAGTTTTAATAAGTGTTACTAAATTGTTGTCCATTGTGGCTGCACCAACATTATGTGGGGATCCCACCAGCATTACATGAAGAGCCCCATGTTCCTACATCCTTACCAACTTGTGATATCACCAAAGTGTTGAACGTTTCTCCCACCTTGGAGAAGGAAAATGATGCTTCCATTACATGGATAAAGAAACAGAGGTTCAGGACCTTAAATGCTTTGCCTGGGACCACACAGCAAGGAAGTAGCATCAAGAGGACTTGAATTCAGATCTTTTGTCTCCAAATCCAAGCTCTCCCCAAGACATGGGGTTTTGCTCCTTAAAGAACTGGTGCTCCTGAGATATGCCCCACTGCTGCCTGCTGAGGAACTGCAGGCGACTCAATGTCCCTAGGGTCACAGCCAGATGAGGTGTGCATGGAGCCTGGCCCAGGGGCTGCCAGGTATCTCCTCACCTGCATGGAAATCATCAGAGAGGAAATGAGTCCAGAATGGAATCGACAAGGTGCTGCCGCCGACTCTGATAGTAAATTAGATACACTTGCATCTGACACGATGCATTTAGAGCAAGGGCACACCAGGTTCTCGGCTGCTCCCAAGCAATGAGCCACTGGGAGTGAAAAATAAAACAATCTATGAAGCTACAAAACGCAATAATGAATGATAACAGGCCCCAGAACAGCAGGGGAGCATTACTGGAAAATCAGCTAAGAGCCCATCAAAAGAGAGGCCCGGGCGGCTGGCGGCAGGAGACAGTGACGCGTGACAGAGAGAGGGCAGTATTGCAGTCAGAGATGCCTGGGTTGAAGTGGCTCCCACATTTGCTGGCTAGGTGACCTTAACCAAGTTCCTGGACCTTCTCAAAGACTCGGTTTCCTTGACCATAAAACAGGAGTGAAATCAGGACATGTCTACCTCCTAGCACCGTTACGAAGATTAAATGAGATAGTGACTAGACGCGGCCCAGGACTGCTAAGCACAGCTGTTCAGGTTGTAAACAAACTTACCTGAGGCTCAGTGGGACTTTAGTGAAACCCACCCTCCATGCTCAGAGTAGGAGGCTTTTTCAAATCTACCAAAGCCCCCATGTGCTGCAGCTGCCATGAAAGTGCCAGGCACTTAGTAGGTGCCTGACAACAGGCGTGCTATGATCATGGCAGCCCAGATTTCCCACCTGGAGGCCTCAGCCATACCAAACGAGGCTGTGACAAGAACTCCTCTCCAGAAGCAAGAGAAAGCCCCACACAAGGGTCCTGAAAGCAAAACTTGCGGGCCCACAACAGCCCACATGGGAGAGGCAGGGGGCACCACCAAGAACAAATGAACCAGGTGTCACTGTGTCCTGTCCCCACCAAGGAGCTGCCTTGTGCCTGCAGCATGGAGAGCCACATCAACAGGAAAGGAGACCTACCTCCAAAGGGCCGTCTCTCTGTTCTTTCTGCCTCAAGTGCTCTCCGCTTGATCAACTCCCCCATCCTCCCAGGCCCGGCTCAAGTGCCACCTTCTCCAGGACACCCTTCCCCGGTTCCCCAGGCCTCCAGGTCCCCAGCCCCAGCCAAAGAGCTAACCGTACCTTAACAATCTGTGTAACCCCCATCCCTGGTAAGTGGACATAATTGGCTTTCAATGTCCGAGAAAGTCATGAATAAATCAGAAGAAAGCCGTGCCTTTATCCAGAAACCTACAAAAGAACAGGGATCCCCATCCCCAGCCTCGCTTTTATAATGAGGACCGGTAAGGTCTGAAGTCAGGGAACAATGTGTTAGGACAGGAGAAGGCTGACAGTTGGTGTGACGTGCCTGTCACTCTGATGGCCCCAGGGACTGCAACAGGAGTAAAATGTGACCCACAGTCAAGACAGAGAAATGCCATGGCAGGCGCTGGATGGAGGATAATGAGCTCAAGGAGGAATGTTCCTTGCACAAAAAGAAGAATCTCAAGAGCCCTTCAGTCTTGCTGGACAACCTACACGGTAGGATCACGTTTCGATCCAATGGGCATTTTTAAGGAAACTAGTCAGACAAACACAATGCTCTGGGTTCAAGGCCAGCCCTCGTTCAGCCAACTGAGCCCCCTGTTGTGTTGGCTCAGGTCTGCTGAGCTCTGGTCCTGCCCGCCCATCAATCTCCTCTCCAGCTGCAGCACCTGGAGGCTGGGCCGGCCTGTGAGACCCTGCAGGTCCAGCAGACGGCCTGGTGCAGGAGCTCGGGGAGCGTTTGTGAGGGGATGAATGGCAGCCCAAGAGGCATCCGGAGAGGAGCCCCTGTGCCTCAGCCCAAGACTGCTCTTCCCTGGGGCCTGATTCCGCCACGGGTCAGCCACACGCCACTGTGTGCCCTTGGCAGACACCCAAAGTTCACAAGTGTGGGAAGCAGGATGGGACCCGGGATCAAGAAGATCATGGGACGCCTGGGTGGCTCAGTGGTGGAGCGTCTGCCTTCAGCTCAGGGCATGATCCTGGGATCCCAGGATCGAGTCCTGCATTGGGCTCCCTGCAGGGAGCCTGCTTCTCCCTCTGCCTATGTCTCTGCCTCTCATGAATAAATAAATAAATAAAATCTTAAAAAAAATAAAAATAGAAGATCAAGTCTGCACGAGACAGCTTTTGCTGTGGCGACAGGAGAGACAGCCACTATTGGGGGCAGGAGGGAACACTGTGCGCGGTCAGGGCAGAGGCAGGAGCTAAAGGACGACAGAGGCTCGTGTGCACTGATACGGCACACGTCACATCTGCTCACATTTCCATCAAAGCAAGACCAAAGTCCAGGGGGGCGTGGGAAAGTACTCATAGGCTCAAAGACACGTGGCAATGGCAGAGAAAATGAATAACCATGAGCAAAAAATACCACCTGTCACAGTATGTTATCTCTCTCTCTCTAGCTTCCCCTCCCCCCCATTCCCCAAACCTAGTCCGGTGGTTTGAGCTGGTCTACTCATCCCCACCTCTGGCTGGGCACATGACTTAGGCCAGCCAATCAGAGTGCTCCATTCGCACCCACCCCTTCCCCCGGCCATGGTGACTGGTTCAGGAAGAGCCATGTGATAGAAACAGGCCAATGAGAGCCTTCCCTGAGAGCCTTCTGCCAGAGTAACCAAGAATAAAGCTCTCCTGTCTAGTCCTGCAAAGCAGGTAGGGTGTGAGTGCTGGGCTAACAGGCAGCACACTGATTTCCACAGAGAGCAGCACAGTCCGACATGGTGGCAATGATGGAACGCTCCGGGCTGGCCATGTGAGAAATGTGCCTGGTGCAAGTGAGTTCCTCAGGTTTAAATTTTATTTGGGGTTTAATTTAAATTTCGTTTTAATCTGCTTGCATTTTAATCTAACAGCCATGCAGCTAGTGGCAAAAATACTGGATGCATCCAATAAAGAGTGAGTCTATCTAAGATATGAAGGAGACTTCTGTGACATATTTGGGCCCCTGGATCCAGTTGAATGTGATGCCACCTATACTTTGTTGTTTATAAGTGCAAATCAGTTTCTTTTCTTCGCATAAGCTAGTAGGATTTCCATCGTTAGAACGGAATAAAGTCTCAACTAATGCCATGAGCAGCAGTGTCACCTTTGTGGATTCTCTCTTACTATGTGCCTGGCATTCAGCTGATGTGCACGCGTCATCTCATTGATCTTTCCAACTAAGCCTGTGAGGACCTCAGGAGCTGGACAGCCTGGGCTCGAATCCCACCTGCACTGACTACTGGCTGTGGGGACTTGGGCAACGTACTATACCTCCTGCTGCCTCAGTTTCCTTATCTGTCCAATGGGAATGATGGCAGTCCCTACCACAAAGGCCTAGTGTGTCATTACATGACAAGAGTGCCAGGCATGTGGCAAATGCTCCCTAGTGTTGACTTTTTTTTTTTTTTTACTTACATCCTGATCCAGCAGGTGAGCAACCTGAGGCTCGCCCAGGTTAAGTCACTTACAAAGCTGGGATTGGAACATGGGCCCCTAGGATTCTGGAGTGTAAACTCTTTACCACCACATTATTCTGTTTGTGGCTTTTCAACTCTGTCTGTGGCGATGATAAGAGTAATATTAATAAGAGTTAGCACTCGTTGGATGCCCGAGAATTTAAATCCTGGGCAGTTTTGCTTCAAAGCCTAAGCTTTTAACTCTCAGAGAGAAAAAAATTATTCCCTTTTTAATGCTTCTCCTGCCCTTCTATTAATACCAAGAAGAAAGTCTCAGCTCAGTGCTAATATGTCTTTAATGCCTCTCTAGAATATGCACAAAGAGAGAGTCAGCCTTGGGCTCATACTATCTAGAAGGGACCTAATAGGCCCTATGCTTAACCTCTATGCTACACACCCAGGCAGATGTGGTAACTCCCTCTCTCTAGAGGTGCTATGGCTGCCTGTAGTCAGAAAGGCAATGGGGGGGGGGGGTCAGCTTCAAGAACTCTCAGAACCTGCAGAGGTGACCAGCAGTCAAGCTCTCATTCCTAGCCCAGGTGAGTTACAGAGGGTGATGGATGGCTGGGCACTGGAGGGCCAGTAGCCTGTGACACTACCAGCTGTCACACAGCCTGCATCAGCTGATGGACAGATTCTCAACCCACGGCAAGCAGAGCTGCAGACAGAACCTTGCCACACAGCATGCGATTAGGAGCCACAAACCATATCTGAGTACCTTCACCACACCCAAGGTGAGGATCCTGGGGCAGTTCCCTGCCCTTTCTGGGCCTCAGCCTCCTCAGCTGAGAAATCGAAGTACCAATGCCTATCCCCAGAGGATGATCCTAAAAAAATAAGTGAGGCCACGCATGAGAAAGCACTGCATAAAGACTGAACAAATGTGAACTGTTGCCATGATCATTATTGGAGTATAAGTGTATCATGGGCATCATAGGCACAAAGTAAATGGCTGACATTGGGGTGAGACAGGGTCACCTATCTCTTTTTAAATGATTTTTGTGGGATCCCTGGTGGTTCAGCAGTTTAGCACCTGCCTTCAGCCCAAGGCGTGATCCTGGAGTCCCGGGATCAAGTCCTACATTGGGGTCCCTGCACGGAGCCTGCTTCTCCCTCTGCCTGAGTCTCTGCCTCTCTCTCTCTCTCTCTCTCTCTCATGAATAAATAAATAAATAAAATCTTTTTTAAAAATGATCTTTGCTTTTGTACCTGTCTCACTGTATTTTGCTCTTGCGGGGCAGGAATCTTCTTATCCATCTGGGCAGCCTACTGCCTAAGGCAGTGCCTGGCACAGCATAGACATCAACAAATATTTGTTATATGGATGGATTATGGAAGACGCATAGATAACTGGATGTGTGGATGGATGCGTGCATGGATGGAATGATGAAGGATTGATGGGTGAGGAATAGATGGATGGATGGAGAGACGGATGGATGGGTGATGGATGGATGAATGGATAGGTGGCTTATGGGTTGATGGATGAGTGGATAGATGGGTGATGGATGGGGGAATGGATGGATGGCTTGTGGGTGGATGGATGAATGGATAGATGGGTGATAGATGGGTGGATGGATGGGTGATGGGTGGGTAGACAGATGGATGGCTTGTGAATGGATGGATGGATGGATGGATGGATGGATGATGGGTGGGTGGATGGATGGGTGACAGATGGATGGCTTGTGGATGGATGGGCAGATGGGTGGTAATGGATGGATGGAAGATGGAGGATTGATGGATGGGTGAGGGATGGATAAATGGATGAGGATGGATGGGTGATAAATTCCAAATGCACTTGAGGATGCAATTCTTGATTGGGTCAGAATCTTAGTCTGATACTGGATCCCAACCATCTAAAGCTCTCAAATGCATAGTGTATATATGTGTGATCAGTTGTGCCATCCTGAGGGGGAATTTGGCAGAAAATGAGGGCTGTGGGGGGAGAAATTTTCAAACATAAATGTAGTCTTAAAACAACTTCTGGAGTGTGCCCTCTGCGAGTCCTCCCCAGACCCACGTGAGGAAGGCTTGTATTCAGGAGGCTGCAGGTGAGGCTGGTCAAAGAGAAAGATCCTAAGAAGGCATCCATCATGCCATTCAGCATAGTACAGCCCCAAGGGGCACTGATTTATCTTAGATGGATTTTCAAGAAAGACTGGGTATGAGAACGTTCCGGTTAACTGCCACAGGAATTTTCGGGTTCCATCCGCCCAGTGAAGGCCTACATATGACGGGTTGTCTTAAAGTTCACCTTCCTCACCATCAGTCTCAAGGGGCCACCGTGAGCCAGAGGTGGGGACAAGCCAGTCACATCGCCATCCATAGGTATATGGATGGCATAGTGTCACTTGCAGCGTCTCTTTCTAACCTCACTAACGAGAGCACAGAGCAGTGGCTACCCATGTCGACAGGGGCCAAGGACACTTTATCAAAGAAGCAGCACTGACTGTGCATCAAGGCTGGAAGGACAGGTAGGAGTCCACCAGAAGCCTCAGAGAGGCTTGCCAAGCACACGGTCCAAATCCCAGGAAGTGGCCCCATGCATATTGCATTTCGCTGGTGACACAGTGTGGGTGGGATGATGACTTCACACTTCTCTGTGAGCTGAGGGGACAGAACAGTGCGTGGCGAAGCATGTCAGGTCACAGACAGAGGGAGCCTCGTACAACCTTGAAGGAAGACAAAGAATTTTCCAGGAGGACCAGATGTGGGCTGCTTCGGAAGGGAAGCGCACACACAAGGCACAGAGGCATGGAGAAGCCCTTTGAAGAACCTCTCATTCTGCCTGCCTGGCATCAGTGCTCCCTGGCTGTGGGAGTGGCATCCTGACTCCTCTGGGGATGACCACTCTGGGTCTCGGGGATTCTGTTGAGGCTGACCCCACCCCTAGCTCCGGCGGGGAGCAGATGACAAGGCCTGGCTCTTCAGAGCCACATCCCTCATGATGGAGGGCACAGGGAGGGCAAGCGACCCACGCCTGACTAATAAGCCCTCCCTGGGAGGTTTACTGGTACTAAACTGGCAGTGAGGAGGGATAAGTATGGAGCTGGTTAAGGGCTACGCATGAAGGCTTCCATTGCGTGAAGCCAACAAAGGAAACAGAGCTCTGAGAGAGGGAAGAAAAACAGAAGGAGAGACAAAGGAAGGTGGAGAGAAACAGAGCCACCGAATGAATCCTGTCGACATCATGCAAGCACCTGGATCTAGCTGAGCCTGAAGCCACCTACATGTTTCCTGGCATGGGCCAACAAAAATTCGTCTTTTTTGCTGAAGCTTGAGTTGGAGTCTGTCACTTAGCCAAATAAACTGTCTTATGTGTTTTTGTATCCCAATGCCCGCACTGAGGACTCAGGCCCTGGGGAAGGGGTGGACAGGGACAGATGGCATTGAGCCTCGCCCCTATGGTAACTGTACCCCTGCCACACTGGAGCCCATCCATTAACTTCCCCGAAGCCAGGTGTCCAAGGCTGTGAGGCCCCTCTAGGTTAAAAATGGATGTGTCCATCTGTCCATTCATGAGAGGCTTGACCAGGGGGGTGACCTTCATTTCCTGACTATTTGTAGACCCCAGAATCTTTGTGGCGAGCTGATGTGGCCTGGGCAGTAAGCTCAGCTGTGACCCGAGTACAGATTATGCTCCATAAATACCTGCCTGATGAATTAATTAATGCTACCTTACATAAATGTTAACATAAATATGAGATTCACTGTCTGGATGTACAGAGCACTGATTCTGACAGAGTGAACTCCACTCAGTGTCCATTTCCAAAAAACAGCCACTCTGAGAAGAGGGTGCATTTCCCAGTTCCATGCCTTGATGTTTTGAAGGGTGGGGGGAGTGCATCCTGGGGCTTCTGAAGCGTTGACGGGAATTATAACCCCATTGAAAAGGAAAATAAGCTGGAAGTAGAGAAAATTGGGACTTATATTGAAAAAGCAACTAGAATTCATTATAGCAAGATCAGCGGGGAGCTGCATCTCCTGGGTATTCCGGAGACACATGGAAGAGAAGAGCCAGCTCCAGCTCTTAACCAGAAGGTTCCTCTCCAGTGAGCACCCCTGGCTTTCAAGGTAGACAGCTCTGGAGATGCATGAATGCGGGAAAACCAGAAAGGCTTTTTTTTCTTAATTTGGGTACCTGGCTGACTTTGGGTCTCACCCTAGATGAGGGAAAGCCACTAAAACAAGGAAGACAGCCCTTAGAATCCCAATACAAGCAGCCATATAGTGTTTAAATTCACTACAGGCCATGCTTGCTTTGAAAAATTAGAAACTTACAAAATAAAAGACAAAATGAATGGTAACACCCAGAGCTGTCACAGTTGGGGTGAAAGTAGTAGAGTCTGAGCTCCCCCGGGCACATTGCCTTCTAAATCATGATCTCTGGCCTGTCTCTGACCCCTGGGGCACAGTTGTAGCCCCACCTCTTCTCCCTCACTCCTCCCCCCCTTCCTCCCACCCCACCCTTGACCTTGCCTCTGGGCCGTCACTCAGACATCACAAACTTAACCCCGCCAGGTCTGAACTCAAGATCCCTCCCTTCCCAGTAAATAAATAATCAAAAAACCCAAAAATATGTCTCTACTTCAGCCTTCCCTGTTACAGTAATAAACATATTCATTTGTTCAAGACAGAAGTCTAGGAGTTGTCCTCAGTGTCTCTCTCTTCCCTGAGTTCACATCGAGCCAGCAGATTCTGTTGGTTGTACCTTCAAACTATATCCTGAATCCATCCAGTTCTCTCGTCTCCCCCCAGAGCCAAGCCACCAGCATCTCTCACCTGGACCACCACCTGTCAGCCCTCCTATTTCTGCCTCTATCCAGCATTTTCCACGCATCAGTCAGAATGCTCTTTTGTTAAATGCTAATCATATCCTACCATCTCCCTGCATAAAAACCCTCAAAGGCATCCCAGTGCATTTAGAATGAAATCCAAATGTTATGCCACAGCCAACAAAGCTCTGCATGACCAGGTCCCTCCCAAGCCACGTGACCTCTCTTATTCTGCAATAGCCCTATTGACCTCCTTAGAGTTCTACTGATCTGCCAAAAATCCCGACCCCAGGGCCTTTGCACTTGCTGTCTCTTCCTATTTCATTCTTCTTCCTTCTTATCATCCTCTAGGTTTGCACTTAAATGTCACCTCCTCAGAGAGGCCCTCTTTGCCTCCACACCCCTCCGCATCTAAAGGAGATCTGCTCCCACATACACCCACAGGCAGAACAGTGGGCAGACTGACACCATTTATAAAGAAGGGTTAGAGACAAATCCTTGAAAAATGCTACCAGTGCTTGCCCCTGGGAGAGGGAGTGGGTGGCTGGGAACAGGGAGACTTTTTACTGTGCATTGCTTTATGCCTTTGAATTTCAAATCATGTGCATATATTATTATTCCAAAAATTTAAATTAAATCAAATCGAATAAGGTAGGAAAGAAGGGAGCAGGAAGAGAGAGAGAGAGAGAGGGACAGGGACAGGGACAGGGAAAAGAAAGGGAGAGAGAAAAGAGAGGGAAGGAGAGGCTGGGAGACGGAGGGAGGGGGGAGGGAGAGACGGGGGGAGATAGGGAGAGAAAGATACTCTTGGGAAATTGTTCCAAGGAAATAATTCCACAAACAAAAATGATCTATTCAAGAAAATAATCATTGTGGTATTAAACTATAAAGGAACCAAAAAGATACAATAAATGCCCAGCAACACAGGAATGACTCAGAAAAGAGATGCTTTGTGAACAGGATGGAGTAGTAGGACCTCCTTAATCATCATCATTATTAGGACTGCAGAAATGTGGAGAAATGTTTATGGCAATAATTAATGGGAAAGCAGACTATAAAGGAGTATATTAAGGAGGGAAAACAGTGTAGCGGGAAGAGGAAAACTGTCGAAGGGAGCAGGTCCGGAGGTCTCAGCACCTGCGCTAAGGAGATCACGACAGGAAAACGTGGGTACATCTGAGCTCTGAGCACGGGCCCATCTTGGAGAGCAGAGACTGAGGCTCATCGGTGCCCAGGCAAGACCAGGGTGGCGGCAAAGGTGGCTGAGGCCAGCCTTGGGACTCTGGGAGATCTTGCCAGGGTGACATCAGGGGGGGTTCCTCAGCCTGGGCACCGCTAACATTTGGGGCTGAGTCCATCTCTGCTGCTGGGGCCGTGCTGTGCACGGTGAGCGGTGTCGCAGCAGCCTGGCCCTCAGCCACTGCACATCAGGAGCAGCTCCGCGCCCCGTCACGACAAACAAATGTCTCTGGACTTTGCCAGGTGCCCCCTGGGGCGCAGAATCACCCCCAGATGAGAACCCCTGTACAAGGCAAATCATGGAGCTTCTCTGCCAGTTTCCCCAACTGTAAAATGGGAGGTAAATTCTCTCCCCTCCTCTGTCCCCACTAATTACGGCTATATTTTTTAAAGAATATGTATATTAAACGTTTTTTTTATGGTGCCTTTTAAATCCAATGAAATAGGTGAGGCTCCTGCTCCTGTGGGACCCCACTTGCTAGCCTGTCGGTGGCACATCTCAGAGACAGTAATTATTTATCATCTACTCACCCCCTCACCCGTCCCGGGCTGGTTTTATAGCACACATGCGTTCCCTCACAAGGGGCTTTAATGGGCCACGATTAATTCATAAAATATTAGGAAGCACTTTGCCACACCATGGTAATAGCCCGAATTTCCACACAGGGTCTTTGTAGTTTAATGGCAGCTCAAATAATAAATTGCTTTAATGTCTTGTTCAAGCTTTTCCGGAGCCCGAAAATGTCAGCTCTAGAATTAGAGATTTCCTCATCCAACCCTCATCTTACAGATGGGAATCTGAGCTCGCTCCACCCAAGGGAAAGTGACCTGTCTGAGATCTCACAGCAGAGAGTCAGGACGAGGGCTGATCTCCTGGTTCGCGGGGCCACGTCATTGCCACCAGGCCACACTCCTGCGGGGAAAACACCATTAATCAGTGTGGGATTCGTTTGGGTCAGCAAACTGGGCACTTTTGACCACCAGCTGGCATCTGAGTGGGCTCCGTGTTTAGAATTAGCCAGAGACTGATGCTGGAGTGGGTGGTTTTGTTTTTTGTTTTTTTAAGATTTTTTATTTATTTATGACAGATAGAGAGAGAGGCAGAGACACAGGCAGAGGGAGAAGCAGGCTCCATGCAGGGAGCCCGATGTGGGACTCGATCCTGGGACTCCAGGATCACGCCCTGGGCTGAAGGCAGACGCTAAACCACTGAGCCACCCGGGCTGCCCTGGAGTGGGTGGTTTGGGGGTGGGGGGGAAACAGCTTGAAAAGTTATTCTTCCGCCACATCCACCCACCTCCAAACTCCCTCGGTCACCTGCAGGATAACAAGGTGTGGGACCATAGCATCTCTCAAGTGGGCAACTCGGACAAAGTGCCCCAAAGATTCCACAGCGCCCAGGGCAGACTCTGCCCAATTCCCCGGCAATAGTCACTCAGGCAGGAAGCATGTTCAGGGAACTCCAGGCACCGCCCACATGCCCCTGGTCCTGGCGGCCTCCCACGGGCTCAGCCAGCAACCAGGGTGAGGACAAGTTAGCGACACCGTGGTCTGCAGCAGGTGGCGGGCAGGTACCTGACTCCTCATGTGACAGGGGCATCTCCCAGAATCCGCAGGTGGCCCGCTCAGGAGCACTCACTGCGCTGCCCACACCCCCACCCTGTCTCAAGGCACCCCTCCACCACTGGAACTTCTGGAATCCCCTCCCAAGTTCACTGCCACATGTAAAGCCTCAAATCCTCAACTCACAGTCGGCTTCTGGGGGCCCCCGGGCGACTTGAACTGAGCTTCCTTCTATAGTCCTCCCGGCACTGTCTCCCTCCGATGGTGACTCTGGGTCTCATAGGACAAGGCAGACTTTTTCCCCCAGAGAAGCCCTTGACACATTTCACAACAGCTCCCAGGGACGCCCGGGTGGCTCAGCGGTAGAGCGTCCGCCTTCGGCTCAGGGCGTGATCCTGGAGACCCGAGATCGAGTCCCACATCGTGCTCCCTGCGTGGAGCCTGCTTCTCCCTCTGCCTATGTCTCTGCCTCTCTCTCTGTGACTCTCTGTGTCTCTATGAATAAATAAATAAAATCTTAAAAAGAAAAAAAAAAAAAACCAGCTGCCCCGGACCACTCTGCCTTCCATTCTTCCCTTGGTTTATAATGCTGTTCCCCAACAGCTGAAACCCCCTACACTGTTAACTGCATCTCCCACTGTGTATGAGAGCCCTGGGCCTGGTTTATATGCCCTAGAAGAGTATGCACTCCACAAGGACAGAATTCTTCTGTTCCTTAATTCCTTGAATTGCAAGCCATTAATGGGTGAATAAGACACAGCCTCCATTTCCCTGTGAATGCCACCCTCCTGGTTCCTCTCCAGAAGACCCACAGCAGTTCATTAATGTTTCTCTTAATTGGGGCCACCCAGAACTGAACCCAGATACTTCAGGTGTGCCTCTACAGTAGCAAGGAAGAGAGGCACCATACCTCCCTCATACTGTATACAATGTTTCTATGGATATGACCTAAGATCACATCCTGGGTTTGGAACCTATTTTTCCCTGTTAGGAAGAATAACACTAACAATAATAGCAGCATTAATAACAATAATATAAAATTCATATACATCACTATTATATGCCAGACCTTGTTCTCGCATCTAATTCAGTTAACTGCAGCGTGGCCACCTCTTACATGCTGCTGAACTCACTGGCTCCATCCTGTTTACCTGAGTAAACAGGGCCTGAGTGCTGCACATTACATTTTTCCATCTAATGTTTCCCCTAATGGGATGTAGCCACCTCCAGTCTCTCCCAATGGGTCAGCACCCTGAGCCCTCCCCCCACTGCCTGATAGCTGTGTGTTTGATCTGAATGTCCCATTCCATCTTGCAGGTCAGGGAGTAAATGTTCCCACATTAGCACCAAGGACAGGCTCTCACTCCCACCTCTAGGCCTACCACCCCTCCTCCCCTGCCACCCCCTCCACCCTCTGGCCTGGACCACCCCAGCCACTCACACCCACAACTTGTCCACTTCTCCCCATCCTGCCTCCAGCTTTGTGACCAACTCTCCAGAAACTGGATATCAAGCGTCAGGCTTGATAAAGTTCACTGACCTAACAAAATAGCTCAGGAGCCAAGACCTGGTCCTACAAAGCTTTACAGACATCCACCTGTTTAAACTTCATAACAATAACTGTGCAGTGGGTACTATTGTTATCCCACTTTACAGAAGAGGAGCTGAGGCACAGAGAAAGTCGTTACCTCGTGGTCCGCACCCAGCAAGGCTGGAGCTGAGACGCGCACCCAGGCAGGCTGCCCAACCCGGCACTCAGCGCGGCTCCAAACTGCAGGCTGCCAGAGTCATTCATGGTCCTAGTTCTCGAGGGCTCTTATTAAATACATAAATAAAATACAGTGAGGCTACCCGTAGACCGAGGGTGAAAGGACATCATGAACCACAGGTCTGGTTTTGTTGGTTCTACTTGTTTTAAATCAAGGGTTTCTATTACTATAATTCTGGGTCCCTGAGGTCCATATTAACAATGTAACAAGGGAGGCCACATTCGAGTCTTTAGGACCTCCCAGAGCACTTCACCCCTCAAGACAGAGTCTCACCCCTCGCCCACAACCCTGTGGGGAGAAAGTACTTCATCTTCATTTTACAGATCAGGAGACGGAGGCTCCCAGAGGCTGCACAATTTATCCATGTTCACACACCCCAGAAGAGGCAAGGCAGGGTTTGAACCCACAGCCCTGGCGTTCAGATTCCAAGACGCTGGACCTCTCTAGAGCCTCCTCTGACTCCTCGCTTCTGCCCAAGCCAGAAGGAGTCGTGGTAGAGGGAAGGGGAGGACAAGCATGTGCGGCATGTACCCAGCGCAGGAGTGTGGAACCAGCTCCACGGCAAGAAGGGGGGGAAGTCTGTCTCCATGGTTACGCGGGACCTGAACAAAACATCACACACAGATTCCCGTAGCCTTGAGCACCACCCCTCCGTCCTCCCGGCAGTATCGCCCGAGAGCCGATTGCTAGGCCTTCCAACCTGCCTGCCCGCTTCTGAGAGCCTTTCTTTTTCATTATTCCCATTATGAAACCTGGCACTTTATAACAGCTAAATGTTTCCTAATTATTTACAGGTTCACCTTCACAGCACCCCATGAGATGATGATCCCGCTGTGCATTTCTGTAATACTCTGCCCGCCTCCAAAAACTCAAATTGAGTTACCAAGATTATCTCATTGATCCTCCCACTTAAGGCTGTGTCGGATCCGTAGAAAGCAGTTAGCTTCACTTTCAGCTGACAGGCAGGGATACTGAGGCACAGATGGACGGAGACTGCTATCGAGAGTTTCACTGTAAACAAGCGTGTGGGCCCCAGGCGGCATTCTGGGTTCTTTTTTTTTTTTTTTCCAACCCAGAAAAGGGAGAGTAAATGAGTTTCTTCTCATGACCAGTCTCAGTCACTGATGACAGCTATTGGTCAGTCGTGTCAAGAGGGATTCGGAGGTGGTGTCTGAGATTCGTATGAAAAAGTAATATGATCAATTAAGGATGTCGACCATGGGTGAGGAAGCAGGCTGCTGGCACTCGACTATGACAACAGTACGTGTCCCTGGGAAGATTTTGTGTTAACTGTCAGCCAGGAGCGATTCTGTCCCCCAGAGGACATGTGACAATGCTTGGAGACATTTTGATGGTCATTTTGGCCCACTGAGGTGGGTGCTAATGGCACAGAGGCTTCTAAACACCCTACAATGCACAGGACAGCCCCCCCACCAACAACAAAGAAAGAGCCAATCTAAAAGGTCAACCGTGCCAATGTTGACAAACCCTCCGTAGGACACACCCACACATCCACACTCACACTCACACAATAGTTTGGACTTCTGTCCTTGGTCCTCAGCAGGTCAAATGTCAACATGAGTATTTATACCCCAATATGCCCCAAAACAAAATTCTTGACTTTCCCCCTTGAACCTGTTCTTCCCTATTTTTCTCTGTCTCTCAGCAAATGGGACCACCCACCAGTCTCTCAGATCAAAACCCCAGGGGTCACCCCTGACTCTTCTTCCTCCTCTGCTGGCCTCCTCATCAAGTCCTGTTGCTTCTTCCTGCAAAACAGTTCCCAAGCCCACCCCCACCCCCACCCCCACCACCTCCTTCCCCATATCTACTTCTTCTAGCTCAATCTATCTTGTGTGGATCACTACAATCAGCTTCTAACTTGACCCCCATTCATATCTACCTCTTTTTCATCCCCTGCTCCCACTTCAGGGTCTGCACACTTGCTGTTCCCTCTGCCTGACACGCTTTTCCCATATCTTCACTGGGAGCCTCCTTTTTAACAGTCGGTTCTCAGGGAAAACATTGGCTCCCCAGAAAGTCCTGTCTCCCCGACCCTCTTTTCACTGTATTTCTCACTCTCTGAAACCACCTTATTTATTTATTTGTTGCCTTGCCACTCTCCTCCTTAAAAAGGAATCAAAAGTTGATGAGTAAAGATTTTGTCTTTTTCGTCAGTGATACCTTACTACCAAAAACTAGCCCCCAAAAACAAGAACAAAAAATAAATAAATACTTGGCATAGAGTATGCATTCAAAAAAAAAAGCTTCCTAAGGAATGAATGAATTAATGAAATTTCAAGGATATGGCTTTCCATCAAAGAAAAAGAACAAACCCCTTCTGTTGAGTAGGACCCAGGAGATGGAGACCGCCTTCCAGCCCCTAGAACCGAGAACCTTCCCTCCACTAAGCTCTGTTCCTCTGGACATGTGGGCAATGGGCGACTTGCTGGCAGCTCCCCCCATTCTCAGCAGTGCTGATTGGACTCCCAGCATCTCTTAGAGCCATTTAAAAGCTAACAGAGTTCTCTTTTCCCCATCCTAGACCACCTCCCTGCAACCCAAGAGCTTCATCCAGACCTGAAAGTAGCAAACATACACATGCACCCTGATGCTGGGCCCTGTGGATGAGACCTCATGTATGTTGCACCTTCTCAAGATCACAAGATGTTTTGTGCTTTTATGGCCATTTTACTGATGGGTAAAATGAGGTACTGCTAGTTTATGTCATTTAGTCAATATCACACAGAGCTGGCCCGGAGGAATTCTTCCCAGGACAGAGACCCAGTGCTAAACATCTTTTATCTATTCCTATTAGGATAAAGCACCTGATAAAATTTTAATGTATATCCAAAGCTTAGGGGGTAGTCATGTAATAAAGGAGCAAATGAGTGAATCAAAGGGTCACGATGCCAACTTATATTTTCTTGATTCTAAATCCAGTGGCGATGTCTACCACACTTTCCCCTCCTCCTTCACAAAATCTATGCCCATCAGAGGATGTGGGGCTTCTAGATTAGGACTGGTGGCATGCCAGGGACGCATGATTTGCCCTCTCTTATCTTTCAACCAAAATGTCAAGGAAACACACCAAGTAGTGAAATGCTACAAGGGGAGCTACAAATGGGGTCTATCAGCAATGATCTCTACCAAACCAAAAAGGAATTTCCATGAATCCACTTATCTTTGCAGGCAAGGAAGAAGATACCTGAAGGGCCCTACCACCCTAAGTCTGTGACATCCCTGCATGTGGTAGAAGCAGTGTCCAACCTCTGTAGCACATGAACCACTTTCTATGGAGACCAAGACCATTCACCCCCAGCTTGCATCCAGCATCTGCGATTCCCAGTGAGGGCACATGGCCAAGAGCCTGAGCGGGCAGGCAACAGTGCATCGCATCTTGTGTTGCAAAGAAAACTGGGCAAAGACGGGGAAAAACATAGGAAGCGTGCACCTTGGAAAGCGTAGTTTCACATCACCCATTTCTGTTAAGGAAAGTAATTCCTCCTTGCCATATTCAAGGCTCACCAAAAGGTGAGCAAAGGAGGTTTAACCTCTAGCTTGTAGAGTCACAAAATATTTTTTTAAATCCCCCAAAACAGAAATCAGCTTAGCAATAAAAATGCCAGCCATCAGGACCAGTTAAGATCTTAAGACAGAAGATGCCTGTGTGATCAGTGGTTGAGTGTCTGTCTTCAGCTCAGGGCGTGATCCTGGGGTCTGAGGATCGAGTCCCACATTGAGCTCCCTGCGAAGAGCCTGCTTCTCCCTCTGCCTATGTCTCTGCCTCTCTCTGCGTGTGTCTCTTGTGAATAAATAAATAAAATCTTCAAATAAAAATTAAAAATTAGAATAGGGGATTCCTGGGTGGCTCAGCAGTTTAGCACTGCCTTCAGCCCAAGGCATGATCCTGGAGTCCCGGGATTAAGTCCCGCATCGGGCTCCTTGGATGGAGCCTGCTTCTTCCTCTGCCTGTGTCTCTGCCTCTGTGTGTGTGTGTATGTGTGTGTGTGTGTGTGTGTTTCATGAATAAATAAATAAAATATTTTTTAAAAAATAAAAATAAAGAACTTAAGACAGGTGAACAGGAACCTAACAGCAGCCAGGTGTAAGTTAGAAAGATCAAAGAGGAAAAAAAAATTTTTTTTAATAAAAAAAAAAAAAAAGAGGACCTGCTCTATTATGAGCAAATACTACGCCTGGAGAGACCTGTGAGACCATACTCAAAATAAGGAAACACATGGAAAATAGTCACCCAGAGGGCGCTGGGAGGACAATTCTACACTCTAAAAAGGGGAAGGATATACTCAAGATAGAAAAGAGAAGTACCTCTTTGAAGCACACTCATTAAAGGAAGCACAGATAACTCATGAAAGCATTTGTTTGCGTCTCTGAGAAAATATAAACTCTAAATTCTATAACCAAGCTTGGCAGATTGGAGGCTAAGACAACAGATTTCATTGAGAAGAGCTGTCTGGAAGGCAGTCCAAGTGAAAGAGGAGCCACAGAGGACAGGAATTACTGTAAGGTACCACAGATACAAAGGCAGGGTCACCCACTGGAAGGAATGAAGGGTGAAATGAACCCTGCAGAAACCTAAACCAGCAATGCAGAGTGTTAGTAACACTGAACCCAAGACACTTCAACCTCTGCCTTAGAGAAGATATTTTGACGTGACTTAGGGATATAATGAGACCCAGTTCAAGAGGTGGAAAGGGTCTTTCTTTCATGTCTCTGCTCCTCTGAGCTGCAGTTGAAACTAGGTCCTCAAGCCTCCTCTTGCTTTGGTGGAGACACCACACTTCCCACCCTTAGAAGTCCAAGCAAAACCATGTTGGAGTACAGGGGACAGAAAGCAAGGCACCATCACGGCTCGTCTAGGAGAGTCTCACCTTGGTCACTAGAGTAGAAAAGTATGAAGGACATGGGGATGGAGGCCTCTCTCCCAAACTTCCAGAGAGGCCAGAAGCTGGAGAACAAAGTTTCTAAACTATTTTGGAATGCAAAAGAATGAGACAACACAGGGCTTCCAGCTTCTGGTCCAGCATATAAGGAGCCTGCAAGTCACTGATCTGTCCTAACCAGAACTCAAAAGTGGAACAAGCAACATAATCAACAACTCTTATTTTTCCCTAAGAGAAGTGAGGTCACAGGACAAACTGTTCCCTCAAAGTTGGAAAGACAGATGGATACAGAGAATTACAACCTACCAGAGTAGAAACCACCATGGGAATCAGCCCCAGAGTAGGAAATCTGGAACTGTAACTGACAGGTTGCCAGAGGCTCAGTGTGGATAAGTCTGAGAGATGAAAACTCCAGGGGAACCCAATCATCAGGGTCCACACACTTTTGTGAGTTTCACCTCCAGAAGGTCTACCAGGTCCTCACAATGAATATCAGATAAAGATCCTCTCATGCTTCCAGCAGGGGAGCAGGAAAGGAACTATTCTGAAATATGCCAGAGTGTTCTGTTCTTAACAAGGTCTGCCCTCCAGAAAACCTAGTTAACCAAACCCTAACCTACTGGGGTATTATTGGAGCCTACCTGACCTGGGGGAAGGCAAACACCCAAGCCCAGGCCACTCTAGGCCTGTTTACAGCAGTTCCTTAGACCCAGTACATCACATTCAGCCATCAGGACAATTATCACAAGGCATACTCCAAGGCAAAACAAAACAAACAAACAAACAAAAAACCCATAATCTGAAGAGACAGAGCAAGCATCAGAACCAGATTCAGAAATGGCAATGCTGTTGGGACTATGAGACCAGGAACTGAAAACAACTATCATTAACGTGTTAAGGGCTTTCATGGACAAAGTAGACAGCATGAAAGAACATATGGGCAACACAAAATGGAAAACTAACAAAGAACCAAAAAGAAATACCAAAGATCGAGAACACTGTGACGGAAATAAGGAATGTCTTTGACAAGCTGATGGACGAACTGGACACAGCTGAGGAGAGTCTCTAAGCTTGAGGATATCTCAATAGAAATCTCCAAAATTGAAAAGCAAAGAGGAAAGAAAAGGAAAAAAATTGAACAGAACATCCCAGGACTGTGGGACAATGATAAAAGGTATAACATATGTGTGATGGGAATACCAGAAGAAGAAGGAAAAAGAGAGAGAGAGAGAAAGGAACAGAAAAATATTTGAAACAATAATGACTCCCAAATTAATGTCAGACATCAAACCACAGATCTGGGAAGCTCATAGAACATCAACCAGGATAAATTCCTAAAGAATGAGACAAAGAGAACATCAAAATTATGAGAGAGAAAATAAGAGCCTTAGAGGTCAGAAAACAGAAACCAAACACATAAATAAGTGGTGTTCAAGAAACACCAAGAAAAGCTTGGAACAAGTGGAAAGGTAGAAATAATTGAGAAAGTGATACAGTCAAACTTCCTTGAGCTAATCTCAACAGGTACACAGCTAATTTTAAAAATCAACATTTCTAAATTCCATGAAAATTTCTCTATATTGAGGAAAAATAAGGAAAAATTACACAAGAATTCAAAGGGGGAAAGGTTTCCTACAAAGGAAAAATTTGTCTGACTTTAGACATCTTTTCTCCAACATTAGATGCCAGAAACCAGAGTTAAGCCCACAGAATGTTGAGGGAAAAGATTTAAACCTGTGGATTCTATACCCAGCCATGCTATCATTCATATCCAAAGACCAAGGAAAGCTATTCTTAGTGTTTGTTTGTTTGCTCGCTTGCTTGCTTCTTTGTTTCAAGAGTTAAGAAGTAGATCATGTGCACTGAGGACAAAACCCACACCTACATGCCCATAAAGCCCCAATCTTGTTTCTGCTGCCTCTCCCACTTCCTGGCTCACTATACTCCAGCCACACCCATCTTCCTTCTTCCCACTCACCAATCTGTCCCTACACAGAGCCTTTGCACATGCCATTTCCTCTACCTGCCCATGAAACTCTTCCTCTCACTCTTCAAGTCTTAATTAAATCTCCCTCCTCAGAGGGGGTAGGTTTCCTCCCTTGTGTATTATTCACACGCACACACTCACATATGAGTGTACACACACATGCATATACACATACAACTAGAAGTTCCATGAGGGCAGGAACCTACCCTGTCATCCTCTTCAAAATTCTATCCCAGCATCTAGCATGGGACCCGGAACACCACTGGTGACTGTCATACCTCACATTCAACTCCAAATAACATATGAACAAAAACGGAGGGAAAGTAAACTAAAGGAACCTGCAATTAGCACTGAAACCAGCTAAGCAAAGGATCACTCTGCAACTGTTGTTACAAATATGAGTAAAAAGCAGAATTTTAAAAATGCACTAGATGCTGTATCACTCTGCATAGTTACCAGAGAAATAGAAGCCCAAGAACTACAAACATTATTAACAATAGTGTGTATATATTTTTAAATTATTAGTAGAGAAAAAGGAAACAAAACCTAATCCATATAGTAAAAGATAAAACAAAGAAAATGTGTAAAGAAAAAGGACTACAAAATTGGAAGCATTCAACAAAAAAAAAAAAAAAAGAGAGAGAGAGAGAGAAATGACATCAAATGTATTTATAAGTCCTGTTTGGTTAAGATGTTCCAGTTGTACCAAAGACAGAATCTAACCATAGTGCTCTTGCCAAATATGCACCTAACAGAAAGACATGGAAAGTTAAAATGAAAAGGCTAGAAAGAGACATATCAAAGGGACACAAACAAAACAAAGCTGAGATAGAAATATTAAAATATGAAAAAAATAGAATCCAAAGCAAAAAGCATTCACTGGGGGAAAATAGTCATTTTATCTTGACAAAAGATAAAATCCACAATTTCACAATGAAAATATAACTGTCATGAATTGTTTTGTGATGAATAACATAGATTCAGACTTTATAAAAAACAAAAACTATCAGAGACACAAGTAAAAATGGAAAGAATTCTATGGAAGGGAAAGATTTTGACCTACTTCAGCTTTTGGCAGATCAAGAAAGCAGAGAAATAAACAAGAAAGTCCTTGAAAAATGTTATCTATAAAGCTGCTTTACCCTACACACAGGGAATGTCCCTGCTTTTTCAGGGACATTCACCAAGATACATACCAAAAAAAATTTTTTTAATTATGAAGCAGAAAGTTCACAGGCTACTTTCCCCATCATTCAGTAAAACTAGAAACTGATGCCAAACATTTTAGCAGATAAGACAAAGTACTGGGAAATGTCTAATGCTCTACTAAATTATTCTTGGATTAATGAGAAATCAAACTGAAATTTCAGAACTATTAGATCCAAAATTGTAATTTCAGAATTTTTAAAAAATCATTTCAGAGAAAGCACTGCATTTTGAAACTCACAAGACAGGGCCAACGTAAGGGTCAGAGGCAAACTCATAGCATTAAATGCATTCCTTTTTTAAAAAACTAAGGAAACAAAGTTTTCAATTCAAATACTTGAAAATGCTAATAAAGCAAACCTCAAAAAAACCAAGCCAAAGGAAAACAGGCCGTATTCGAAAATTTAAACAAACAGAATTGATAAATATAGAACTGATTCTTAAGAACAGGCTGAGGGGGAGGGGGATGAAAGAAGGGAAGGACCATAAAACAGCTTGGCAAGACCTGGGCTGAAAAATAAGGAGGGGAAGCTAGAACAAATTATCAGGACCTCCATCATGAGGATGCAACATCTCAGCCCAGGTCCTGTGTAAGGATTTCAAGCCAATCCACATTTTCTGGAGGGTTTGAAAAGCAATGTTCACCAGGGCTCCTATCACACTTGGCAGACTCCAGCAAGAAAAATAAGAGAAAGAAAGAAAACTCAAATCCACAAGATGAGGAGTACAAAAAGAAAACTAATTAAAGAGATTTTTCCTTTTAATCCTAGGAAAATACTGTACTAAATTTTGTGCCGGTCAGTTCAAAAATCTCAATGAATAAATTATTTTCCGAGAAAACACAACTCACGGATAATTGACTCTGTAGGTAGAAAACCAAAGCGATCCACCACTAAGGATGGGCTTTCTTAGCCTGGAATACTCCTCACCTCGGAATGCTGCCTTCCTCAGCTCATTCAGGTCTCACTTCAAATGGCATCCTTTTCAAGGAAGCTTCCATGACACCTTATCAAAAACTCCGACATTGAGTGCCACTTCATGACCCTGTTTCACAGCACTTATGTCTCTATGCAATCACTGGATTATCTATCATTATTTTATTAACTTATTTATTCTCTCTCTCTCTCTCTCTCCCCACTGCAATGTGAGCTCCTTGAGAACAGGGATCTTGTTCATCAAATTCACCAAGTATTCTGGTGCCTAGCAGATATGTGCTTGGTAAATGGGTTGAATGAATGAGTTAATAAATAAGTAAATGAAGACCAAAGAAAACAAGACAGCTTCCAGAAAATCCTTCCAAATAATCAAAGGAGGGGACGCCTGGGTGGCTCAGTGGTTGAGTGTCTGCCTTTGGGTCAGGGTGTGATCCCGGGGTCCTGGGATTAAGTCCTGCATCGGGCTCCCCGCAGGGAGCCTACTTCTCCCTCTGCCTATGTGTCGGCCTCTCTTGTGTGTCTCTCATGAATAAATAAATAAAATCTTTTAAAAATAAAAAGATTAAAAATAAAATGAAACAAACAAATACTCAAAGAAGAATAAATCTTTGAAGATGAGAATAACTATCCTAGAAAATACTTGAAGTTCCAGAACAACGTGGCTGGCAGGTAAGGGTTCATATATGGAAAAATGGGCACAGGTCTCCAAATTCTACTCCACCATCTTTAGCAGGAAAATGAAAAGCAAGCTTGAAAAGTCACAGAGATGTGTCGGGCTTGTGCAACCAAGAACACATGTGGCATCAGCAAGTCAGCCTTCACTTCCCGTCAGCCTTCATTCCTGTAGGCTGTCTGATTGTTTCCCCCACTCCCTGCGTCCTGGAGTCATTCTGGCCTGAATCTAGTGCCACATGAGCCAGGATCACCAATAAACCCATTCTCCATGGTCTATCCTGCCTACGATGTCAGATCTGTGAAGACAAGGCCTTGTTTTGTTCACCACCAAATCCACAGTGGCCTTAGTAGGGGCTCAATAAATCTCAGTAAAATGCACAAATGTATACACAATTTCTTGCTGTCTATCTTCCTGCTCTAGAATGCAAGCTCCATGAGACTAAAAACTTCCTCTGCCTTGTTACCTGCTAACATCCCTGCACTTCTAGACAAAACCTAGCATACAGTAGGCACTCACAAAAATCAATGAAAGAATGATTAAGAATCTCAAAGGCTTGGGGCACCTGGGTGGCTCGGTTGGTTAAGCATCTGCCTTTGGCTCAGGTCATGATCTCAGGGTCTTGGGATGGAGCCCCAGGTCAGGCCCCCTGCTCAGCAGGGAGTCTGCTTCTCCTGCTCCCTCTGCCCCCACACACACACTCATTCTCTCTCTCTCTCTCTCTCTCTCTCTCTCTCTCTAGTAAATAAAATCTTTAAAAAATCTCAAGACTTCCCATCAGAGTAATTCCAACTGTTCACTTCCTACCCATCCCAGGAAATGTGGCTTTTTGAGGGGCAGAGAAGGGTTATTTTTAAATAACCACCCTTCTGACAAATTGAGCAGAAGTCATGAAACCGAAGGTCAAGGTCTGCAGATCTTTAAGGGATAATCAAGGACCAGGAACTAGAAGCCAGGGCCACAGGGAAGCAGTCTGGGTCCTAGCACCAGCTCTGCAAGTGACCGAGGGATGGTTTCAAGGAGGTCTTTTCCCTACAGAGACTGAGTGTCCTTGTCCATAAAACAGAGTCGACATAGATCGTGATTCTCAGAGCACGGGCTGCTTATCACTGGGGCATTTGAGGTCAATGAATGTCTGGGAGAAGTGCTGCGGAGAAAAAAAAAATTAAGCTCAGTGGTGGAAGAGGGTGTGCTGAGAGTGGGGGTCACAGATTTAAACACAGTGACCAGGGAAGACCTCACACAACAGGGGACATTTTATTAGTGAGAGGTTGGGAATCTGGGAAAGACTGTTGGGCTGAGAAAACTGCAAGTGCAAAGGCTCTGAGGCAGAAGGATGCCTGGGAGTGTTTGCATAAAAGCCCAGCAGAAGAAGCTAGGATGTAGTGGGTCAACAGGGACAACTTAGGTCAGGTTCTGCGGCCACTGACAGGACCACTTCAGCTTTTCCCAAGTGAGATGAGGCTCCTGGAAGGACATCATCCAATGTGTACAGGATCCCTCAGCAGACTGTGGGGGGACAAGGGGAGGCAGGAAGACCAGTGACGGGAGTGCTGGAGTCGTCCAGGCAAGAGATGGTGCTGGCTCAGCCATGGTAGCAGAGAGAAGGCAAGAAATGGTTGGACTCTGGATGTGTTTTTAAAAGAAGCCAATAGGGAGGATCCCTGTGTGGCTCAGCGGTTTAGCACCCGCCTTTGGCCCAGGGCGTGATCCTGGAGACCCGGGATCAAGTCCCACGTCGGGCTCCCTGCATGGAGCCTGCTTCTCCCTCTCTGTGTCTCTGCCTCTCTCTCTCTCTCTCTCTCCCTCTCCCTCTCATGAATAAATAAATAATCTTAGAAAAAAAGAAAGAAGCCAATAGGATTTGCTGATGGACTGAATGGTGTGTATGTGTGTGTGTGTCCTTTGTCATTTGTTGAGATGGGGCTGAGAGGGGCAGGGTGTGGGTGTGGCGGCCAGCCCCACAGTCACCAATCTTCCCAGCTCCCTGCTTCCTAGGCCCCTGGTAGGGCTGCCATCCTCCAGCCCCTGAGGATGTTAGATGTGATCATGGGATTTGCTCTGGCCAATGGCAGGTGCCACCTGTAGGCAAAACTCATCCCCGTCTCTGGCCATACAGCCATGGAAGCCTAGAGATGGAACCTCTTTTATCCAGGTCCCTGATGAGGACAGCATGAAACACAGTCCCCACGGTTGTCTGAACCTTCCCAGATTTGCAAGTGGTGACGGCAGCACGACTCAGCCTGTCCCAGCTGATGAGGGTGGGAAGGCAAGCAGTTAGTTTGGGCTTTGTTCATTCCCTTCAACTGAGTGATGACTCGAGACTTGTGTCCACCCCACCCCACTGTGCTCCAAGGAGGGTCTCCCTCCCTCCATGCTTCTTCCAGAACCACCCAGAAGAGCTCTGACGAGGCTGGGGGTGGGGGGGAGGTGCCACATGGGACAAGGCTGGCAGCCAAGAGCACAGGGGGTACAGACAGAATCAAGGAGATAAGCCTCCTTCCCCCTTTTCTGGAACTGGACCCTCTGACAGAGAACACAGGGTAGAGAGAGGCCCGGAGAGAAGGGAGGACAAATGGACACAGACGGAGGGGAGGGGAGGATCCACAAGTGTGTCCCAGAGGCGACAGGGCGCAGATCCAGTTGGCTTGCGGAGAAGCTGCCTCCCACATGCTGAGTTTCCTAGATGGTGAATGATGGATAAAAATAACTGGGGACAGTTTGGAGAGGCGCAGTGAGCTGGGATGAGTGGAAGCCCCCCAATAGGGCATGGATGGAAGGAGGAGGAAGACTGCGTGAGGGAGGGTCTGGCCAGGCTGTCCTGCATCCCCCACATGCCCAGGGCCAAGGGAGGAAGGCCTGGAAGAGCCACAGACTCCTGTGCTCCTGGAAGAGAGCAGAGAAGGGGCCATATGTGCCCCTCCTGGCTCCCGGGGCTACCTCAGGCTCCCCTCTGCCCCTCTCCTCCAGCAACTCAGGCCGCTCCCTCCACATACATGTGCATGTGTGCACACATGTGCCTGTGCGTGTGTGCATGTGTGCGTGTGCATGTATGCGGTGTGCACGTCTCTTGTCTGTGTATGCCTGCATGTCCATTGTGTCTCTGCGTGGGTGTCTACGTCTGTGTCTCTCTCCCTCATGTCCCTCCCTCCCCCTACACTGACCTCCCCTCCCCACCCTGGTCCAGGTGTCACCTCAGACCCAGTCCCTGGCAGGCTGGGACATAGGACAAGGCTCCTGCAGCTACCGGCCGTCCCCTCAGCTCTGCTCCCTGAAGCTGGAGCACAGAGGCGACCCTGGAGTCCCCACCAGTGGGGAGGCGGGCAGGCCCTGCACCCTACAACCACGCTCTCCAAACAGCTTGGGCAGCCTGCGCCCAGGCCACCTTCCACACCTCGCCAACATTACCAGCCAACCATAGAGTTCAGTTCCCTCGTATAGGTTTTTGGAGCTGAGGGACTGCTTGGGGGCAGACAGTCTGGCCTTCCATTCGGAGTAGGTATCAACCAGGAACCCTGGAAGGAGCCAGTCCAAAAGCTTGGTACCACAATGAACCCCACTTTTCAGATACAGAAACTGAGGACCACGTTTCCTCTGAAAACTCGGAAGGGGAAAGACACCTGCTTGCTCTGTTCTAAACCACTGTCTCCACTAGTGTCCCCACCCAAACCGCATCCTCCTTGGGCTCTCTGAGATCCCTGGGACAGGCTTGTCTCCCCACAAGCCAGGACTGTCTGACCTTGCCCTGTTGTGTCCACTCCCCCTGACACCACATGACTGGCCCTTCTGGGAGCCCTCAATGGTTCCTTGTGGTCTGAGCATTTCCGAGGCAATATGCACATTCCCAGGACCAGGGGCACTGGGCATCAGCTCGCCAAGGCCAAGGGATTCTGCCCCTTCCTAAGGACCGCTGTGCCCCGCTCCTGGGACACCACAGTGAGAAGCAGCTGAACGTGGTCTCTGCTCTGCTCTGAGGTGCTCACTTTAGCACGAGAGACACAAATCATAAAGAGGCGTGCAAATAAGTAAGATGGTCATTTTAGCGAGCCAGACGTGTGGTGAAGACAAGAAGCCTCTGGAGGAGACAGGAGCTAGGGCTGGTGGTTGGCAAGAGTCTGCCGGCAGAGCAGAGACCTAGACACACAGGAAGGGAGTTCGGGGCAGGGCACTGGCAAGAGCAAACACCCCAGAGTGGGACACCAGCTTGGAGCGCTCAGAACTGCAGGGCGGCCAGCCGGTCAGAGCGGGGTGAGAGGAAGATGGTTCCAGAAGACAAGAGAGCAGGAGGAGGCAGGTGGAGCCAGCGGGCAAGGGTGCTGCCGGGGGGCCGGCCCCACCCCACACTCTGCAGAAGCCAGCGCCAGGCCTGCCCACTGCCTCATTCATTGCCAGATGCAAAATGACAGGGCTGGCTCAGACGCTCGTGCCCACAACTGCTGCGTCTCCAAAACCCCTGGGGAGCTGGTTAGAAATACAGATTCCTGGGCCTCGCCCCAGACCAACCAAGCAAAAAGTCCAAGGGCAAGACCCTGGGGACCTGCACTTTAACCAGTTCTCTAGATGAATCAGGGGCATCAGCCAAGTTAGGGAGACACCAGGTGTGTCGGGGATAGCCTGATGCAGTCTCCAGGGACAGGTCTCAGGACACTGTAGGCCACAGGTATGTTTAGGGGGGATGCCTTTCTCTGTGACACAGGTACGTGGTTTCGCACCAGCGTCATAGAGCCCCAGAGCACCAGATGGTGTAGAACCTCTGGCCTCCAGCACAGCTGCAGTGTCTTGGCTAAAAGAAGGAGGCCAGGGCTGACGGAATGGCCACAAACTCCTTGGGTTCCCAGATGTGCCCCTGCTGCGTAAGGAGGGGGCATCTCTGTTCCCACCCGACCAGCATCTACTGTCCCTTCTATTAGGACCAGCCCCGGAGTCTGAGGGTGCCTGTGATACAGTGATTGCTATAATTCCCCCAACTCTTTCACCCTTCCATGTTTCCATGCCCTTGGCCCCCGTGACTCCACAGCATCCCCCACATGCCCACGCTGGGCTCGGCCACGTGACATGCTTTGGCCAATGGGATGTAAGTAAATGCGATGCATGCAGAGGCTGGAAGAGCACTTGCACGGTGCAGCTTGCTTCAGCCGTCATGTCTCTGCCACCACCATGAGAACAGGCCCAGGTTAGCCTGTTGGAGGATAAGAGGCCCAGGTGCCAACATCATCCCAGCCCACAGCCAGTGACCACCGCACGTGAGTGAGCCCAACCCAGCCCAACCTAAATCGCTGAGCCACAGACTCAAACTGAGTAAATGCCTGCAGTTCGATGCCACTGAGGCTTGGCCGTCGTTGTTACCCAGTGTTGCGCAGCGAGAGCTAACTGCTACACTCCTCTCACTCTCAGACCATGCGGTTCAGGCAGAGCTGTCTTCATCTCCCACCCCAGGAGCATGACCAGGTGACTGAGGGTACATGTGAATGAGGCCCGGCCAACCCACACAGCTCACTCCCTTGGGCCACACTGATCGGGTCAGGGGTGAGGACATAATCCAGTGGATCCTCTGAGAACCAGTTCTGGACTTTTGTTTGGACCTTGAGAAGGAAGACCTCACTTATCCACTGGAGTTCCTGGAAGGACAGGAGGTGAGCTCAAAGCTTCCAGGGATGGCCACAGGGGGAGAGTCCACTTGAGAAAGAAGCTAACCCAGAGGAAGGCAGAGCCAAGTGCTGGAAGGACTCAGATTCCCAACAACCCTGCTGGATCCAGCCATGCCACACACCCAAACTCTTCCCATGAGACTATTAAGAGACACCACAAGGGTGCCCGGCAGCTCAGTCAGTGGAGCGTGCGACTCTTGATCTGAGGGCTGTGAGTTTGAGCCCTATGCTGGGTGTGGAGATTACTTTTTAAAAAGGGAGGGGGACACCTGGATGGCTCAGTTGGTGAAGCGTCCAACTCTTGATTTTGGCTCAGGTCATGATCGCAGAGATTGAGCCCTGCATCGGGCTGGAGCTCAGCACGGAGTCTGCTGGTCTCCCTGCCTCTGCCTCTCCCCCCATTTGAGCTCTCTCTCCCTCTCGCGCTCAAACAAATGAATAAATAAATTATCTTTTAAAACTCAGTATCTGCCCAAGTGCCATCTGTTCCCCTGATCCCCAGTTCCGGTCCTCTGTCCCCACAGGACCGGCTGTGTGATCCCACACCCCCCTCCCAGAACACGGCAGATGGCACCAGCCTCGGCCCCCGGCCCCACGCCGTCACATCAGATTCTCTCAAGACCATGAACCAACAGACATGGGATCGAATCCTGTTACCAGCGGAGCTCTGCTCTAGAAATTGCAAACTAGCAAGAGGAGGGTTTGCTCACCCCTCAGAAGGGTTTGCTTTTGGCCCACAGGGCAGGCTTATTTTTAATTGAATCAGTTCTTGAATTTTACACAAGCAAGAGATTTCTTATAAACACCTGGAGTTTTGACAAAATGGACAAGTGGGCCCCCTGTGGGCCTCCACCCTGCAATGAGGATGGTCGTCTGGGGCTCGGCAGCTGCCCCTTTGGCTGAGGTACATGTCTCCAGGTCCCCACAGCCCCCGCCACGCCCTCTATGACACTCTCTTGTTGTTCCGGGCTGGCCCTTGTAGGGTTTTAGTTGGCAGGAGGGCCCATCGATTCGGAGCTGCAGGAGCCTGGGTGGCCTTGGCTTTGAGCTGCGGGGCCTGGAGATGGCCTCTCCGCCTGGATGCTGTGGGGCACAGCAGCCTCTCTGAAACACGCCTTTTTCCAGACTGGGACTTAAGTCCACTTCTGTCACTTTGGACCATCACAGTCCTGCAGGCAACACAGAAGCCCAAGGTCATAGATGGTTCCGAGCCTGGTGCCCTAGAATTTAAACAGGGGTGATGACTATTCTGAACCCCTCCAGCTCCCCACAGGGTCCCATGGAGCACTGCTTCTCAGGAGCAGAATGGAAGAGGGGGAGCAAAGAAAGAACGAACGACAAGCCCATGGGAATGACGGGCATGGAGCACAGAGCCCGGGCCTCTCACTGTACCCAGAAGTCCAGAGAAGTTCTAGAATCCTAAATGCATTCAACACAGTCCGTGCACCCTTACTAAGGGCAGATGAGCTCGTCTAGGTCCCAGAATGTGGCATCCTGTGAAATGGACCAAGTCCTGCCCCCACGGAGCTGGCATGTGGGAAGGGGAGAGATTATAATAAACAAAATCAATGAGGACAATATGTAGTCAGTAAGACAACAATTACAGCCATGGGGGGAGAAGGTGGGAGACCAGTGCTGGGGAGCGGGAGTGAGGTCACTGATTGAGAGCCAGTGTTCAGGGAAGGCCTCTGGGAAACAGGACATTTGAGCCCAGACCTGCCTGGGAGAAGAGACCCCAGATAGCAGGAACAGCAAGTACAAAGGCCCAGGGGCAGGAGGGCATTGCTCTGTTCCAGGACCAGCAAGGAGACCCCTGAGGCTAGCGTGGAGTGAAGGGGGTGGGGTCAGAGAGGCAATGTGGGTACATCACAGCAGGCCCCGGGCCCCGTAAGTGGGTAGCCCTGAATTTAAGTGAGGTCACGCAGAGTGGAGGGAGGCGATCTCACTTGAGCTAGAAGGCAGACCATGGAGGCCAAGGGCAGAAGCAGGGAGCCCAGGGAGGCGCCACTGTCCTAGTCCAGGGGCTGGGCACTGGGGCACAGGCCAGGGCAGAGCCGTAGGTCCTGGAGGACTCCAAGGCTTGGGGCCTGAGCCCCTGGAAGGGGGCAGATGGTGTTCCCATGAGGGGGAGGCCACAGGCATAGGCCGGTGCCTCTCCCGTGGGATCCCAGGCCCAGTGTTCACAGACCTGCCAGGCTTTTGAGGAAGGCCATAAATCCAGATGTTTCCGTGCAGTGTCTCAATTTGCAAATGTTGGTGACCCACTCCAAGACTGTAAACACTGTAAGGCCAAACAAAACAGATGGACAGTTCGGAGCGGACCCCCAGGCCACAGGGTCAGTCACAGCCAGTGCCATCACCGAGGGTTTGCTATGCGCCCACAGAGCACCCGCACCATCACCTTTAACTCCAGCTAGGCTAGTGGGGCAGCTGTTATCATCCCTATGTCCCAGCCAGGCTATGGGGCAGCTGTTATCATCCCTGTGTCCCAGCCAAGGGAACTGAGGCCCAGAGAGGATAAGCGCCTCAACCAAGGCCACACAGCAGGCGAGTGGTGTTTGGGAGGGCTGGGGCCTGGGCTGTCTGTCCCTGAAGCCTGTCATCATGGGGTGCTCTGCTGCCTCCATCAGCCAGACCAAAAACAAACAAAATCTTCATTCTACAGGTAAGTAAAGAAAAGGCCCGAGAGAAGGAGTAGGACTTAGCCAGAGTCACTTGGCAAGCTGGCGGCAGAGCCTGGCCTCGAACCTGGAGCTCATGACTCCCGGCGCACAGCTCCCCTCTGTTGGAGGAGCCCAGGGTGCCTGAACGAATTGGGTTGGTGGGGATGTGGTGCAGCATAGCAGGCAAGAGCCGGGTTCTAGAACCTTCTGCCACTTAGTAGCTGTGTGACCTTGAGCAAGTCAGTTTATCTCTCTGTGCCCCAGAAAGCAGGTGTCACCATGGCACTTGGCTGCCATAGACGCGTTCCTGAAGTGGAAGGAAACAACGCTGGTCTTGGACTTAGAGCCATGCCTTTCAAAGTCCGAGTCTTCACCCACCGGGCGATCCCAACACAAAGCCCATCCGATATTACACCAACACACTCCCAACACTAGAACCTTCCTGGGCGGGGACATCAGACCGGTCCTCACCCTGGTGAAAAAGGTTTATCGGCATAATTTAAGGGAACAAGCAGAAGAGGTAAATTCTTCCATAGAAAAGATGGGAAAGCAAAGAAAGGCATGGGGGGGTCAGCAAGGGGCTTTCTCCTCCTGGTGAGCACGCCCCCACCCACACGCACCCCACGTACACCCTGTGTAAGGGAGGGGTCGTGTGTAGCAGGCACCTCGTGAACGGGGAGGGGTCCCCAGCCGGCCCCCCGCCTCTCTGCAGGGTAAGAAGACACCCGGAGCCTGAGAAGGGGCAGTGCTCCTAACGACAACCAGCATTCAAGCCCCGGATGTTCAGGGAGCACCTAGTACGGGCCGGCGCTGCGAGCGCTAAGGAACCAGCAGCGACCGGAGCAGATAAACTTGGCCGCCACCTTCACCGAGCTGGTGGGCAATACGCAGAACCAACAAGCAACACTGAGATCAAAGCCCGTGGCAAGTGCTGGGAGAAAAATCAAGCAGGGAACGTGTGGGGAGATCGATTTTGAACTGGGTGCTCAGAGAGAGCTCAGCACTGTCTTGAAGAAGTTTCTAGAAACAACCTTGTGGCCACCTGGGGGGAAAGCTGTCCAGGCAGAGGGAAGGGCCAGTGCGAAGACTCTGGGTGCTGGCGTTGGGGGCCAGTGTGGCAGGAGTCAGTGACCACGATGAGGGGAGCAGGAGAGGAGCCCAGAGGAGTGGCACAGCTGTGGAGGAGCTATGGGAGGACGTGACTTTGACTGTAAGTGACAGTGGGGCCATCAGACAGGGCTGGACAAAGGAGGGACAGGATCTGGCAGCTGCTGTGGGGCTGGGTGAAGAGCAGACTGGGGTGGTGGGGTCAACGGTGGAAGCAGGGTGACCACTGCAGAAGAGCACCGGGGGGGGGGGGTGGCAAGGGGCGCTCCCATACCCAGCAGGGGCACGGCATCTTCCCCACACTATTTCACTGAATATTCCCACTTCCAGCAAGTGCCACCTGCTCTGATGCCCATTCTAGAGGGGAACAAACTGAGGCTCTTGCCCAAGCCACGCTGCTAACAGGAGACTCGGGAAGCCTCCATCCTTCACAGAGGAGGATGGGCTCCATCCCAGGGGAAAGAGTGGGTTCAGAGGGTCCCGCTCCTGCTTCCCGTGACCCATCCCGCCCTTCCCTGGGGCTGCCTCCATCTCACCTCCTTCCAGGGATGTCTCACCTCCCTCCAGGCATCCCGGGAGCCCTCCCCGACCCTGCCCTGCCACCCCATCGGTCTTCCCGAGTCTCCTCCTTCCTCGGGTTCAAACACACACCGGATGAAGTCCATCCTCACCTGTGCTCCCAGTTAGCACCACCACACAGCCCGGCCACCCATCACCCCACCCCCACCCCCAGAACCACACTATTCCTTTTCCGGACCTTTCCTCCGCTGCCCCCGCCCCCCGAATGCCTACAACGGGCAACCACCCAGCCCTTCTGAGCATCTAATCCAGAGGAGAAATCCAATTTGCGTGAAGGGCTCGGGGTAATTCTGTGTCAAGGCCATGCTCCCTTTCTGTTTGTTGAAGGAGGTTGATGCTCCTTCTTGGAGGAAGGAGAAAAGCTTTCTTTGTGCCCGGTCTGGTGAAATTGTGTCTGTTTAGGACAGGCTGCAGTTTTCTTTGTGAACGCTGTAGATTTTTTCATGTGGGTAAAAGGGCTTATTAGATTTCCCTGTGGCTGCACAGAGTGGGGAGAGGCTCTTCTGGGCGCAGAAAGAAATTACCGATCAGGCGTTGGAGAGGAAGGAGCAGTTAGCAGCTGCTTCTCACGGAGAGGTCAGGATTTCGTGGTTGGCGTTTTCTTTGGGGTGAACGTGAAACGCTGGGAAGGAAAGAAAGCCTTGCCTGTAGTTTGGGAGGGAGGGAAAAGAGACATGGTCTGCGATGTCTCAGAGGTGGGCAGATAGGAGGGCAGGGTTTTGTTAGGGCCAGGGAGGGCGGTTGTTGGGGGCGGGTTTTTTTTTTTCCCCTCCTCAAGTAAAAAATAAATTTAAAAAATGGTCACAGAACGCAGAAGAAGTGTTGTCATAGCAACAAAAGTTTGAGGCCAGGTACTTCCTGACATCCCTTCAGGACCACAGAGGTGGCAAAGGCAGGATTTGGGCACCGTGGGATCAGCCAGGGAAGCCATCCAAGCTGGCTCAGACCTCCCAAATTTCTCACCGGCTCTGACAGGCTGATAACTATTTTCCAAGCTCTCGGGGAGGAAAATTGTGATTTTCTGGGAGGGGCGATCTCTAGCCAACAGCGATCAAAGGGAAAGGACAAACTGTGGGTTTGCATTATTTGCCCAACAAACTAACCACCCATGTTTTTACGAACACAGGACTGGGGATGAGGGTCTTAGGCTGAGTGCCACCCCCCAAAATGACGCCCGTCCCAGATCCCCCAACAGCATCATTCACTCCACCCAGATCCCTTTCTGTCTCCAAAGATAATTGGGGCCCCCTTGCCAGCTGGACACAGAAGCCTCTCTGAACCCCCAACTCCTCATCTGAAAGTAGGCACCCTAGAAGTGCCTGCCGCGGAGGCCTTGGCAAGGAGTCAGCAAGATCTGGCAGGTGAGAAGTTTTAGCAGTGCCTGGTGCGCATTAAAAGCTCAATAAATGTAAGCTAACATTGCTTTAAATGTTTTTCAATTAATAATTTTTAAAACTGCTCCGGCTTAAACACCCTGTGTCAAGCCCTGGATGAGCGACACGGATGAGCTCCAACCAGGGAAGTACCCGCAAGAGGTGGGGCCGTGACCTTCAGGGAGAAGCCAAGAGAGACCTCAGTGAAGAGGCTCAGCCAGTCATCGAGGGCCTGGACACCTACGGAGGAAGGGACCGCAGGGACCCGGCAACTCCAGAGACACAATGTTGTGTTTTTAAGTACATGTATGAAGGAAAGACAAGGAGGCTGCATTTCTACACCAAGGAGAAACTTGCTGACAAGTGAAGGTGATGTGTGGGGGACCTCTACCCCAAAAGGTGCGGATGTTCTCCAGGACAAGACACTACAAGACCTCCGTGGAAAAGGTCAGGGTCAGGCTGAGTGGAACGCAGAGAATTTTAGCCAGTCTGCTTTTTGAGGTTTTTTGTTTTTTGTTTTAATTACAACCTGGAGTAAAGATGTGACTTCTGAGTGCACACCAGAAGTGAGTCTGATGGGGAGAAAGTAGTCAGAGGTGGAACCGTATCCAAACACGGAGTGTCTGGCACATGGCTAGTGTCACACAGGTGGTCACAGAAAAGTCCAGCCCAGCACCTCCAGAGGCAAGGCAGAGCAGAGAGCACCCCGGGAAACCTCTGCTTTATCATCCCAAGGTCTCATCCAATGCGAATCCCATAAAAATGTACACGACCTACTATGCAGAGGACACTACCCACAGGCTGGGGGATGACGGGGAACCAGGCAGCCCAGTCCCTGCCCTCACCGGGGACATCCTGCAGAGACAAGGGACGAGAAGCCAGTGACCAGAGGCAGGCTCCAGAAAATTTCAGGTTGTGCCGAGTCTGATGAAGGAGATAAAGGTGATGATGAGAGACAAAGTTAGGGGACCCTGCCTCCAAAGGGGATGGGGAGATCTTCTCTCCAGAAGACCCTGCCTGGGAAGACAGGTGGGCAAGTCCCAGGGGAGCTGAGGCCCCGGAAGCTGTGGGGAAGGGAATTCCAGGCAGAGGGAGCAGCCTCCCAGGGTTTATCTTACACCTTCTTGTCTGTGTCCTTACGCGAACAGGCCGAGGGCTCATCCAGGGCAAACTCCGTTGTCACCCACCCCCACCTACACCGGAGGGCTCACATAGACGCACAAGAGCGGTCCGTGAATGCACAGACTTTTAACCTTGGGGAGAGAGGTCAATTCACTCAAGAGGGTCCCGGCGCCCGGACCTACAGCAACCCGGTCTGGGCGGCAGTGGGTGGTGTGGCCCCGCACCCGGCCCACGCCCAGGGCCTCACTGCCCTCCTCGGGGGCACTGCCTCCGCCCTGGCTGCCCCGGGGGCAGTTTGCTCTGCCGACTGGACAGTCACCCCCCAGCCAATGTGATTGGAGCCTGGCCGAGCAGTCCCGCTTTCCCGCCCGCCGCATCCTCTCTCCCGGGCAGGGGGGCCTCCCCTCCCCTCCCCTCCCCCCCGCCCACTCCCGGGCCGCCCGAGCCCCGTCCGGGAGGACGACCCCCACCCCCGCGGGGCCGCTGGCTCCCGGGACGTGCGCCCTCCCCGCAGCGGGCCGGGCCGGGAGCGGGGCGCCGGGGCTCCGCCACGACGGCGGGGGCGGGGGCGAGCCCGGAGACGAGTTGTGGCGCGGAGAGGAGCGCGCGCCCCGCCGGCCCGGGAGCCCGGGAGCCCGGGAGCCCCGGAGCCGGGGCCCTGGAGACGCGCCTCCCCGGGGCGCGGCGACGTCCCCGCAGGCGCCCAGCGCTCGGGAAGGGCCTCCGCTGCGCCCGGAGCCCCGCACGGCCGCGCGTCCCGGCCGCCCCCCGCGCCCCCGCGCCCCCGCGGCCCCGCTGTCCCCGCTGTCCCCGCCCCGGGCTGCGGCCGAGCCCTGCGGAGCGCCGGGACCCCTCGGGCGGCAGCCGGGGGGCGCGCGGGGCCGGGGCGCGGGGGGCGCGGGGGGCGCGGGGGGCGCGGGGGGCGCGCGGGGCCGGGGGCCCGGAGCCCCGCCGCCGGCGCCGCCGCGCACTCACCGAGCCCGCCGAGCTCCTCCTCGCACGAGTACCAGATGCCGGTGTGGAAATTCCTGAAGAGGAAGCGGTCGTCGCCCGTCTCCCAGCTGTAGAGCGCGCCGCCAGGGGGGCCGTTCCCGGCGGCGGCGGCGGCGGCGGTGGCGGCGGGGGCGGCCGTGCCGTTGGCCGTGGCGTTGGCGCCCGAGTTGGGGCAGTTGGCGCGCCCGCCCTGGCCGCAGCCCGGCTTGGGGACCCGCTGCGTGCCCTGGCACCAGTGCGTGGTGAGGAAGGCGGTGGTGGCGAAGAGCAGCGCCAGCAGGTTCAGGGCCACGGCCAGGAGCGCTCGGCCGCGGCGGCTCGTCTTCATGCCGCCCGCGCCGCCGGGACCGCGCCGCCGGGGAGCTCCGCGCGCGAAGTTGGCAGCCGGCGCCCCGCGTCAGCGGCCGCTGCCCGCCGCGCCCCGGGGCTCGGGCGCCTGCGATCGGCGGCGGCGGACGCGGCGCGGGCCCATGGCCCCCCCACCCGGGGCGAGGGCGAGGGCGAGGGCGCGGCGCGGGGGGCGCGGGGGGCGCGGGGGGCGCGGGCGGCGGCGGCGGAGCGGCTCCCGCGCGCCCGGAGCCCGGAGCCCGGAGCGCGAGTGCACCTCGGCGAGGAGCCGCTGGCGCCTGGCAGCGGCCACGGCGCAGGGACGCGCGCCCCTCCGTGGGGAGACACCTGCAGGCGGCCGGCGACACTGTTCCGGCGCCCGCCCCAAGCGGGGAGAGGGGGCGCCCCACGCCGGGCGCGGGCGGGGGACCCGGAGGGGAGGGACGCCCCCGAGGAGCCCCGCACCCGGCTGGAGGGGCTGAGAAGCCAGAAGAACGCCAGGCAAGGCGCTCTCGGAGCAGGAGGTCCCCCACGGGGGCCGGGGGCGGGCCCCAAACCCGGCCAGGAGAGGGCATCCTACTCCAGACCCAGAGAGGCCCTAGCCGAGCGCGCTGGGCTCCCCAAGAGGGACGCGGGCCGGCAGGAAGGACCCCTAGGAAGGAACCCCAGAGGATCAGAACTGCAAAGTTCCCTGGGCTTCCCACAGCCCCGGAGCTGCAAGCTCACCCGGAAGGGATGCCCTCCCCTGGACCTGGACTCGCAGGACCTATCAGAAGGGGCATCCCACCAGGAAGGCAGGGTTGTAGAGTCTTTGGGGCTTGTGCTTTCCCTGGAGGCCGCCCCCGGGGACTTAGACTGCCTAAAGCAACAAGAAGGGCTTCTCTGGCAGGTGGAACCCACAGTTGCCTGGGCTCTCTGTTGTGGCATGGAACAGCGGCAAAGGTGGCAAAGACGTGCCCGATGCATGTGTTGTGTAGGACAAATGAGGCTTCCTCCCGCAGACCATCCGCACTTGAGGTGCCGAGCAGCGTGACCCAAGGAGGTCTGGACACACAAAGTTGTAGTTGGTAGGTACGGATGCCCTGCAGAGGCTGTCTACTCAGACTCTTCCAGGTTGGGGTGGGGGCAGAGTGGTCAAAAATACTGACTTTTGGGTCAGGCAGTTCTGGGGCTTGGCCAGCTGGGGCCTTTGAACAGTCAGGTAACCTCTGGGAGCCTCAATTCTTTGTCTATAAAAAGGGGAGGAGTATCAGGCTGTTGTAATGGAGTCGGGCCTACCGAGAAAAGGATTTGGCGCACAGTAGGTGGTCAGTAAATGCTAGCCACTATGATTAACATCTGAACCAAGATCGGTTGACCACATTTGCAACCCAAAGGTTGACCTTTCAGAGATCTCTCCCGCAAACTGGGATTGCCCAACTTTGAGCACCCCAGCCCCACCTCGGCTCTGAGATGACCTGAACTCCCTTCACACCAGCAGTGCATGGGACCCTGATGCCCAGGTGTATAACAATTAATTGCATGTTGATTGCAAGAGCTCATTTGAATTCTGCCCAAGCTGAGAGCTGCTCCAACACCCCCCCAGCTTGGGAATGGCAGGGCTTGCAGAATTCAAGGTTAGCAGAGTATGAATTGCCTTATTCTGGTGGGTGAACCTGCGCTCGCTGTCAGCTGCTGCTACTCTGCCTAAGGTGGCTGACAGTGACTGTGGGCAATGTCCCTGGCAGGATATCATATGAAGGATGGTCAGGGGTCTCCAGCCTCGTTCATTAGATCCCTTTTCTGGCCCTACACAAGGCCTTCCAAACTGTTTTGAGGAGGACCTCCATGCAATAATCATGGAGTTGAGGGTATGGCTTGACAGGGAACATATATCATGGCCAAGAAGTTGCAAGGACTTCAGTAACACTTCTAAATAGGTGTGCAATATTCATCACAGGAGTGTCCATACACATTTGAAACTCAGTCCCTCAGATGGAAGCTTGTGACAATGGACATGTGGGCAGGACTCAGTGACCTCCAGGCTGGGAACTCTTCCCTGGGTATTCCAAGCCAACAGATCCCAACCGAAATAAGTCACAGGATCACACCCTCTTCAGAAATACCCAGAGGAAGCACAGAGAAGGGGGGGGGGGGTTGAAATGTCCTTCCACTCGTTGAGCACCCACTGGATGTGCAGACCTGGGAGAAAAGAGAAGACAAACATTAATACCTATGATGTAGGCTATGCAAGTATTAAAAGCCAAGAGGAGAAATAAAGTAGGGGGTGGGGACAGAGTGAGGGTAGCAGGTTGTGATTTAAAGCAGGGTTTCAAGGAGTCCTCACTGGGAAGATGACATTGGAGCAAAGTCTTAAGTTAAAGTGGGAGTAAGCCATGGGGACATCCCAGGAAAGGCGGTTCCAGAAAGAGGGGGCAGCCAGTGCAAAGGCCCTGAGGTAGGGCAATAACCCTGAGAGCAGTGTGGCTGGAGCCGAGTGGGCAGTGGGGAGACTAGCAGAAAACAAGTGTGCAGAGGTGATGGGGAGAAGATAAGAGATCATGGGCTGGGTCCTTATGAGGACTGTGTCATTTACTTCAAATAGGATGCAAGTCTCAAGGGGCTCTGAACAGAGGGGAGACACGATCTGACTTAGGGTGCAACGGGGCCTCTCTGGCTACTGAGTGAAAAAGGGTGGAAACACGGAGACTATGTAGGGGCTAGTGAATAAATCCAGGCAATGTAATGCCCGCTGCTCAGCCCAGGGTGGTGGAGGTTCTGGGTCCATCTTCAAAGTAGATCCAGCAAGATTTGTGCAAGGATCTAATGTAGGGTATAAAGACAACCCTGAAGCTCCTACAAGGACAGGACTGCCTTTTGCTGAGACAGAAAGCCTTGGGAGAAGCAGATGTGGGGGGCCACCCGGAAAGATCAGAAATTCTGGCTGATTCCACACTGGACCTCATGCAGATAAGGACGGCAGTGGAGGTTATGCCACACGCACCCTTCCTTTTTTTTAGGATTTTATTTATTCATCAGAGACACAGAGAGAGAGAGGCAGAAACAGGCAGAGGCAGAAGCAGGCTCCATGCAGGGAGCCCAACATGGGACTCGATCCCGGGTCGCCAGGATCACGCCCCAGGCTGAAGGCGGCGCTAAACCACTGCGCCACGGGGCCTGCCTTCTGCGCACCCTTCCTGAAATGAATGCAAACTCATTAGGCCGCCCCTTGGAGAGGATGGGTATTTTCAAATAGCCACTGAGGGTTGAAACCTCCGTCGTGGCACCTGTTAAAGACAGTAACACTTTCTTTATCGAGGGGTCACAGCAATGGGGGGTTGGCCTGAGGGCAGAGAGATGGGGCTCAACTCTGAACGAGACAAGGAAAAGAGGGGATCTGCAGCCCAGGGACAGAGTGGGGGTCGGTGGGGGGAATATTGATATGAGACTCTGGCTAAACTGACTGGACAGGACTCTCGCTGACAGCAGCCCAGGGGGAGAAGATGTCAGGGATGGAGAAGAGGAATCCGACTGGGTTCCAAGGATGAGGGATTCTTGCTAAACTGACGCGGTGGGATTCTGGCTAAGCAGGCCAAGGACAGAGCCCAAGGTCAGGGCCTGGCTAGGAAGAGGGCTCAGGGATCCAACTCTGCTTTGGTCCAGGAGAGTCTATGTCAGGGGTGGGGGGGGATTTGTTTAGGGAGCCAGAAATCTGGGCCCAAGCTCCTGTTTCCCCTCCCTTGAGCCACAGCCACAAATCAGGTCCTCCCACTTCCCTGCTGCCCCCCAGTCCACCCCCATCTGGTTCCCTCCCCTGCGCATGTGGCCACAGCCAGGAGCCCAGCACCTCTGCTTAACCCGCCCCCCACCCCCCGCACTGCCTGCCCCAGGACAAAATCTAAGCACTGTTCCTGGTCCTTCGAGATGGGCTCCAGCCTGCATCCCTGGCCCCTTCAGCCGCTCCTCCCGCTGCCACTTTGCAGTTCTGACCACCCGGTGCTCAGACCAGACAGCAGGCCCCTGCCCGCCTTCCTCCGTCTGCAGGAGTGCCCCTGTGCTCCTTATCTCGGCTGGCCTTCAAAGCACTGTTTAAACATCACTCCACTGCAGAGGCCTCCCGGCCCTGCCCCGGCCTCCTCTGCGCTGCGACGCCTGTGTCCTCACCTGTCTCCTGACAGGTCTGAGGGCCCCTCGAGGTCACCCCCACTGACAGCCTGCAGGCCAAATTTGGCCCATAAGTGTATTTTGTTTGGCCTGCATGGACTTGTCTCCACAGCGTGTTAAATTTTCATGAGTTACCACTGTTCAATAATCATGAGATTTCATATAAAAATCTAGACTTCTAGCTCCTTTTGCAAGATCTAATGACATGCCCACACTGGGCCTGCATCTTTGCCTGGTTAACCATTGGCAAAAGTCCCTGTGCAGGGATCCCTGGGTGGCGCAGCGGTTTGGTGCCTGCCTTTGGCCCAGGGCGCGATCCGGGAGACCCTGGATCGAATCCCACGTCGGGCTCCCGGTGCATGGAACCTGCTTCTCCCTCTGTCTGTGTCTCTGCCTCTCTCTCTCTCTCTCTCTCTCTGTGACTATCATAAATAAATTAAAAAAAAAATAAAACCTGAGGAGCGATTTAAAGCATTTAAAAAAAAAAAAAAAGTCCCTGTGCAGGGGACACGAAGGGCCTGAGGCCCTTTCCATCCTCAGGGACACCTGTCAGGGGCCCCAGGGTGGGAGGGGGTTGGGGGGACACATTTGAATCTGAGAACCTGGAATCCAAGCCCAAAATATTTTGAAAAACCAACCTCTGGTACTGAAAGTCAGCATGATGGTTATGCTGGGGAGGTGGCCCGGGGTCTGGGAGGGCCAGGTGGCCCGACCTCACACAGGTGTTCAGTTTATGAAAACTCACAGAGCCATACAGTTGGGAATTGCGCCCTTTTTTATATTCAACAAAATTGTCCAGAAAAAAAATGTTGCTATTCATAATGAAAGTACTACTTTTCAGGAAGTATAAATATGCATTGTACGGACATAGCCCACTTGCATTTTGCTTCCAACTTTTCCTCAAAGTCGGCTGATACAAAGACATGGGTTAGCTTCTGGGCCTCCTAAGTCCCTTCCTGTTTCTTACACCTTCCAAGTGGAGCTTGGGAAACCAGAGCATCCCTGGCCCTGGGCCCTCCTAATTAGAGCCAAGGATTAGTCAATTAACAATTATCGGTGAGGTTTTTGAAACATTCATTCTCAAGGTATCTAAGCATAATACCCTCTTTATTCCCCTGGTAAAGACACCACTCCAGGCTTTCCGTGAAAGCCACTCCCCCCACCCCCCAGTGCTGTTGTGTTTAGAGGCTACTTGCTGCTCTGGGGCTGGTGAGTGCTCCCACAGGAGGAAGAGACCCCAGAGCTCCATGCAGTCAAAGTCCCAGGGGGTGGGTTCTCCGGAGGAGAAAGGAACCAACTTCATTAAATGGCCTTAACTCTTCCAACAACTATTCAAGAAGAATTTACTGGGTCCCTGCTCTGTGCTAGGCACTGGGCAAACAAGACAAACCAGGTTCCTGATTCCATGGGGCTCATGTTCTTGAGAAAGAGTCAATGATAAACACGGACACCGCTGATAAACTCGGTAATTGCACGTGGTAGTATATGCAACAGAGCAACAGAAAGAGGATGGGAGAAGGAGCAGCCGGGGGCCTCACTAAGGAGGGGCATTGGAGCTGGAGAGTGTTGGGTGTTCCAGGCCAAGGGTGGAAGGTCTGAATTTTCCATGTGGGGCCACATGTGGGCCACATCTGTCTCTCAGAGCCTCTGTTTTCAAATCTGTAAATAGGAGTGGGGGACAGGAACACCAGTATGTGCTGAGCCCGGGGAGCCCGTTATGACTGTGGAGCAGGGGCACGATGGGACCTAGGGCTGTGTTTCCAGAAGGTGGCCCAGGGGGCCAGTGGGAGATGAGGAGGGAAGGTGGTTGGGAGGTAAGGCATCTTGAAGATGTGCCAGGTTTATGCCACACACTGAAGCCACCTCCCAGCCTCACTCAAGTCAGAGCCTGTAAACATTTATGTGGCACCAACTGCATGCTGGGCACTTCGGTCAAAAAGATATCGTTGAACCCTTAGGGAATTCTTAGGGAGGAACTGAATCTCAGGAAGGAGCGGGACAGGGATCAGAATCCAGGGCTTGTCTCCCTGACATCTCCGGGTGAATCAAGTGTCAGCCCCTTGGCCCAAAACGAACCTTCCTTCTTCACTCACTGACCCTCCTCCTCGTTCTCAGCATCAGTGGGATTTTCCTCAGTCCTCGAGGTCTGAAGCTGGTTTCTTTCTTTCTTTCTTTCTTTCTTTCTTTCTTTCTTTCTTCCTTCCTTCCTTCCTTCCTTCCTTCCTTCCTTTTTCTTTCTTTCTTTCTTTCTTTCTTTCTTTCTTTCTTTCTTTCTTTCTTTCTTTCTTTCTTTCTTTCTTTTTCTTTCTTTCTTTCTTTCTTTCTTTCTTTCTTTCTTTCTTTCTTTCTTTCTTTCTTTCTTTCTTTCTTTCTTTCTTTCTTTCTTTCTTTCTTTCTTCTTTTTCTGCAGTCCTGAGGAGGGATGACAGGGAGATTGGAGAGAAAACAGACGTTTTAAGGTGTTTCCTGGACCAGCCCCTTCTTGGGCTGTTTTTTCTGAGTAGACCTTTCCAAGCTGTTGTTTGCTTCCCTCTGCTGCCCCCTAGGGGCCAAGAGCAGCACAGCCGGCCTTGCTTCCTGGACCAGGAAGGAAGCCCCCACCTCTCCACCCAGCACCAAAGAGCTAACAGTATAAAAGCACACATAGAAAAACTAGAAAAATTGAAAGAGCATAAAGACTGCATAAACACTACTTTTAAATATTTCTCTTTTATTTACTAACAGCATAAAAGTCTTTCGATTTTCACTTATTCTTTTTTTTTTTAATATTTTATTTATTTATTCATGAGAGAGAGAGAGACAGAGAGAGAGAGGGGGGCAGAGACACAGGCAGAGGGAGAAGCAGGCTCCATGCACCGGGAGCCCGACGTGGGATCCGATCCTGGGTCTCCAGGATCGCGCCCTGGGCCAAAGGCAGGCGCTAAACCGCTGAGCCACTCAGGGATCCCTCACTTATTCTTTTTTTAAGATTTTATTTGTTCATAAGAGACACACAGAGAGAGGCAGAGGCATAGGCAGAGGGGGAAGCAGGTGCCTCACAAGGAGCCTGATGTGGGACTCGATCCCAGGACCCCAAGATCACAACCTGAGCCAAAGGCAGGTGCTCAACCACTGAGCCATCCAGGCATCCCTCACTTAAACATTCTTAATGGGTTATTTTAGTTGCTTGCAATGCAACTGCATGTGTTTTATTCATCGCTTTTTGAAAACCATTGGTTAACACAGCGCTACAGTAGGTCAAGGGTCTGGTTTTATGGAAGGTTCTTTTCATACTTGATTCAAGTGGCTATTGAAGATGAAAGCAATGCTGAATTTTTGATTTATACAAAGATTGATAAATCTGAATGGAAGAAGTGCCTTGTGGGCTATGCTTTCTACATATCGATACTCACATCTGAGTCCCATTCACAAAATAAGGAACTGTTTTTAGTGGAATTTGGCTAAGGTATGTCGATCTCCCTTGATGCCCATCAGTTAGTCTTGTAGACAAATCAGCAGATTGGTGTTGGTGTGTTTTTAGCAAGTGGGTTCAAGTCTCCCTAAAAGTTTTCTTTTGAAAGATTTTGGAATTGGCCGAATTTTCTGTTTTCGAGTTCTTAAAGCATGCAGACTCAGAGAGTTTTTAAAGGAAACATACTTTCCGTGCTTTTTGGCAACAAAAGCTCATGACAATGGAAGCGTTTCCAAACATCTGCTTTCAAAATGCTTTTCCCAACACCTGAGTTCCTCTCAAAAAAGCAATTAGTCTCACGCATTGTTTAAAAGTCACCTTCCTCCTGAAAGAGCAGATTAGGTGCATTGTTTTTTGGAGGACGAAGAGCTGACAGTCACGTGTCACCCCAGAAGAGGTCAGCTAATGTGGGCACTTGTCTTTTTCAGGAAAGAAAAACATGAGACTCACATTCAGGCTCAGCAGCTATAGAAAGTCACCCTCAGGGTCACTCCCCATCTCATAAGAAAGGATCACTGGGAAGTCTTCTGTGGAAAGGTCTTGTTTTTAGCAGTAAGAGTATAAGTGATAAATACAACAATAGAAAATATTGATTCTGTGCCAGGAGCTAGGGAAGCAGGCTCCCCCACCCATTAACTCATTATACCCACAAGCCACACTATGAGGTAGACACAGCTCTAGGCTTCTTTGACAGAGGTGGAAACTGAGGCACAGAACTGGACAGAACTGGGAGAGGTCAACCAGAAAGCACTCTTAGGACATTACTGTTGTGGTTGTGATAGATGATACTGTCCAAAAGGAGACTGTTGGGAAGGCAAGGGGGAGTCCCCAGGGTGAGAACATGGGGACCCTTGAATCAGGGACCAGAGCTTCCCCCACCACACAGGAGACACTGTGGGTTTCTAGTGAATTAAAGTCCAGGCCTGTGCAAGGGATGCCTGAGTCCCACACTCTCATGGAAGTTGAGGGGCACTGAACTCACTGGAAAAGAGTGAGCCTTGCCTGTGCTGCTGAGCACTGCCTTGTCTTCCTTGGGTTTATAATCAAGACATATCTTCTGGACCCTTTTATCTTTACCACATGATCTGTTAACCAGTACAGATGCTCTCTCTCTCTCTCTCTCTCACACACACACACACACACACACACACCTGCCTAACCCTCCTTTCATTGATTTAGTCTTCCAAGTAAAAGAAAGAGAGAATATCCACTAAATGCCACACAAAGTACCCAGAGCTTCACACACATGACCCTGATGGTACCCTTAATCCCCATTTTATTTATTTTTTAAAAGATTTTATTTATTCATGAGAGACACAGAGAGAGGCAGAGACATAGGTAGAGGGAGAAGTAGGCTCCCTGCAGAGGGGAGCCCAGTGTAGGACTTGATCCCAGGATCCGGGGATCAAGCCCTGAGCTGAACGCAGATGCTCAACCACTGAGCCACCCAGGTGTCCCCTATCCCCATTTTGTAGATAAGAAAACTGAGACTGTCAGAGAAGTTACCTGCCCAAGGTCAATGGAAGAGCTAAGATTCAACCCCAAGTGTGTGACTCCGACTCCAGTGGCCCAGGACACCTTGACCTGGAAAGGGCCTCCCCAGGAACCCTCTGAATGGCCAGTTTCATTCTGTGTGTTGGAAGTTTTTGACAAGAAAGGCAATCTATTGTATTAGAAGAGGGTTTCATCGACATTGTGAAGTCAGTGAAGCATGGAGGAAAGAATGGAGCCCCCTCTTGGGTTAAGGATATTATTGAGAGAAGATCTACCCTGGCCAGCACCCCCCAGGGATGTCCAGTGAACCAAGGATGGGCACACAAATGGATGGGTTTGGGCTATAAATCAAAGGGATTATAGTAAGTCTTCACACTCGGGAATGTTGGTACCACTAAGTCTAACGGGGTCATAATCAATGGGGGAGGAAGCAGACTAGGTGGTTGTGACTTAGTGCGCCCCCTCCCATATACCTGGTAGCCTGGCTGCAGAGCAGAGGGACCTTGGCCCTGGGAGAAGTAGAGCCTGCCTTCTTGGTGGCTTTGGAGAAATACAGTGGAGTCTGAAGCTACTGTAGGCCGTCTGCCTGGGGAGTTGTTCTGGCTCTGGTACTAATTTCTGTACCTTTTGCCATGTAATCGGAGTGCCCTTCCACTATTTGCCTACTTCCCTGGTTCTTGACTTTGGATTTGGTCATGTGATTTGCTTTGCCAATAATATAAGTTAGCAGTATTGATGGGCTAGTTCCCAGGCTAGGCCTCAAGGTACCTTGTGTATTCCCACTGGCCTTCTGTCATTGCCAGGATAAGAACCCGCCTGAGCTAGGCTAGCTAGCCCCAGGAGGAAGACCTAGCACCTCAACTGACTTCCAGATAGGTGACTGAGCCCAGCCAAGACCAACTCCCTCACCGAGTGTAGCCTAGATCGGTCAACCAACCAACCCACATGTCTATATAAATAAGCAAGTATTGCTTTAGGCACTGACTTGGGGGGTCACTTGTTATGTAGGATTTTTGGAGAAAAGCTAACCAACACAGTGGACATTTGTGTTCTCCTTATTTCTCCCACGTTTCCAGCCCCCAGCCCTCTCTCTGATGACCTGTGTGAGGCACACCCTCAAAGAGGAAAGACACAGATGGGAAACTGGTGGTCCCAGGCATCCAGTGCAGCAAGTCTGGGTCATCAGGAAGATGGGAAAGGTTAAGTGGAGACATCTCCCCATTAAAACTCACTAAGCTTCTCCAAAAAGAAAGTATATAGAATCAAGAGAACTGCAAAGAATGTAGAGAAATGGGCAACATATGTCTGTCTCAGAGATGTTCATAAGATATGTCTTCATAAAACCATTCCTTTGTGATGGACAAGAGGGAAGAAAAGAAGGGAACTCAAGGACATTAGCTAACTGTAACTGCTGAGCCTTGGTGTCTTCTCACGACATGGCACAATGGGCAGAAGAGTAGCTCCTGGAGCCAGGCTATGTGAGTTTGAATCTCAGTTCTCCCACCAATCACTATGTCACCTTGGCCGTTTAGTCTTTCAGTGTCTTGGTTTGTCTGTAAAGTAAGAATAATGGTAGCCTTTGCCTCACAGACTTATAGGAAATACTTCAAATCATACTGACTCATAATAGACACTACGTGAGAGTCTGTTGAGGGGTTCACAATAAGATATTTGTGGATTCCTAGAAGAACACAAAGGTTTAATAAACACGGGTTCCTCCCTCTTGGCCACTGCTGTGTAACAAATTACCCCAAACGTAGGCACTTAAAGCAGTTAGAAGCTTTTATTAATTCACAATGTCTCTGAGTTGGGAATTTGGGATTGGCTTAGCGGGGTGGTTCTGGCTCAGGTTCTCTCACGGGGCCACTGTCAAGTTATTGGCCAGGGATACAGGGATACAGTGTCTGAAGTCTTGGCTTCCAAGGTAACTACCCTGCAAGTTCATGCTGGCTGTTGGCAGAAAGCAACAGACCTCTGCCATCAGACCTGTCCGTAGGGCAGCTTGAGCGCCCTCACAAAATGGCGGTTGGCTTCTTCAGAGCATTTGTCTTAGAGAAAATGAGGTGAAAGCTGCAATGTCTTTTGTGATCTAGCTTTGGATGTCACACTGTCATTTCTATAATATTCAAAGCATCACACATGTCAATACCAGTGTGAGAGAGGACTACTCAGAAATGTGACTAGAAGGCAGGGATCATTACAGGCCATCTTGGAAGCTGCAGGCCGCCTGGTCAACATCCAACACCAGTCCACAGAAGATCTCCTTTATCTTCTTGGAATTATCTTATGATTTGAGAGCCATCTTCCTTTCTTTCTCCGTTCCTTCCTTTCTTCTTTCCTCTCTCTGTCCCTTCCTTTCTTTCTACCATTAAATAGCTTTATTTTCTGAATGTAAGGATAGTGTCAGAACTTCAGGAAATACAAAAAAGTGTTATGGTGCCTATAATTTCACAATGATTTCATATTCATTTTGGGGGATAATTTGGTGTTTTCATGCAAAATTTTATGTACATTTTATAAAAATTTAATAAGACTGCATGCTCAGTTTTGTATCAAGCTTTTTACATTTGAAATCATATCATAATCACTGCTCAATGTCATTAGATGTTGTTAATAATAATAACCAGTAATTAAATATTTAGGAATGTTCTGGGCACTATATTAAGTTCTTGACATAGTTCATTTAATTTGCACAAAAATCCTATGGGTGGGCATTTATTACTGTACCAGTTTTATAGAGGAAGAAATTGAGGCTCAGAAGGGTTACATAACTTCCCTAGAGTCACACATGAGACAAATGACACCATCAAGACTTCAATTCAGGTCTGATGGCCCCTAATGTACTCTCATGGCTGCAGAGTGTTTCACTGTGTGGATGTCCCACCGTTATGGAACAATTTCCTATTGTTTGACAATCAGGTTATTTCTAGTTTTCCTTTTTTTATTATTATGATATTTTATTTATTGAGAGAGTGTGTGTGTGCACGAGTGGGGGGAGGAGCAGAGGAAGAAGCAAACTTGTCACTGAGTGCTGAGCCCAATGAGGGGCTCAATCTCAGGACCCCAGTAATCATGACCTGAGCCAAAGTCAGATGCTTAGCTGTCTAAGCCACCCAGGCACCCCTATTTCCAGTTTTTCAATAGAAACAACACTCGAATGCATACGCCTTAGTATAATTCTTCGTCTATTTGTGCCCCAATGTCTTAAATGAACAAAACCTCTAAGTACATCCCCTAGATGCTCTTGTGCCCCATATGCAGGAAAGCATGTCATTTAGAGCTGGCTTAAACCATTCAAGGGTCACTCATTGGCTCATAAAATTGAAAAACCCAGGGGGAAGTCTTGCTTTAGGCGTGGCTTGATCGAGCAGCTCAAAGATGTCAAGGACTTGGGTCCTCTTCAGCCTTCTGGTTTATCTTCTTTTGTATCAGCTTCACCCTTCTGCCCTTGGCTCCACATGGAAGTCCCCAAAATGGCTGCCTTGATTCCTAACCTCACATTTTCACACCACACCAGCTCTTTCTTGGGCAGTGGGGAGATTTCTCTCTCTAGGAAGCCCCAGCACATGGTCCCGGATGCCTCACCATGGACAAGGAGAATGGGATGATCCAATTGGCTTATGCCAGTCAGGACACACCTCTGGAGCTGAGTGTGGGTCAGCCCCCACCCATAGGTCATGGCTGAGACTAAGAGATGGCTAAAGCTGTCATCTAGTGCCATTTAACAAACTTGCAAAACTCAATGGCACAAAACAGCAATTATTTCTCATGATGCTACAGGTTGGAATCTGAGCAGCCCTGCTCCTCTCTCCTGGCATCATTCATGGGCTGCAGTTTTCTGAGGGCTCGACCGGGGCTGGGGGTCAATTATGACTTCGCTGGCATATCTGGCAGTTGACACTGAACTGGTTGAGGGTATCTCAGCTCTCCTCCTCAGGAGCCCTCCCCCAGGTGAAAGCTGCAAGACGCCTGGAGCTCCGCCCTAGGCATTCACATGAGTCATTTTCAATGCATTCTATTGGTCAAAGCACCTCAGGCCAGACCTCAGGGGCAGACAAACAGATCCAATCTCTTGATGAGAGGGCAAGTTACAAAGGGCTGCTGGATCTGCGGACACTCGGCTACAGGTCATTAGGGCAGAGGCGGGAGTGGGTGGCTCTCTCCACCCACAGGTGCCCTGGCAATCTTGGTGGACAATGGCCCTGAAGACGGTGTTGGTGTCAGACACAGGAATGTTCCCGGGACCAACACCTGGGGATAATCTCTGAGATCAGGGCAGGAGGGGCTGGGATTACATGTCTCCCTTACTAAATTGAGTCATGAAACTTTTATTAAGGGATATAGTTTGTCAACGCCGAGACAACAAGGCAATTCTGGGCAGACTCATTAAGAGCAAATCCTTCTCCACTACAGCAGGTGACGAGTCTGATGGGATTGTGAATTGAGACGATGCAGGCAGGAGTGGTTTGCACGAGGGCTGTCTAGCCCGCTAAGCACATGCAGAGTGCTTTCCCGGGCCCCTAAGACACAGGCATGGAGGGATATCCATTTTCTCAAGGTTTCTTTGATGAAGGGCTGGCTCCTTAGCAAACATGAGTGACAGCTGCTTCCATCAGATACAGGGACAGGGTTGTGTGCCCGGCCACCTCTCCATTAACCGAGGAGAGTCACGTGTGGCCTCGTCCCTCCAGGAACCTGAACCTCACCCTCTGCCCTCTCTGACTGGAGGTGATAGGGACCCAGCCATCCCAGCTGGAGAGAGACCCTCTGAGCCCCTTGCCCTCCACCCCATGAATGAGACCCAGGGAACCCTCGCTCACAAAACTGCAAGGTCACTGATACCAGCACTGGCCATGTCCGAGCTGTGCGCCGTTGGTCAGGCCTCCCCAAACAATCATAAGATGGGTGTAACAATATACATTTGACATATGGAAGCTCCTGGCATGACTTTTTTTTTAAGCCAAGTTTTTAAAGCAGATTTCATACAAACATTTGGATTCTCCACCTTCTCAGGACCAATCTAAACTTCAGCGAGCACCTGGGCTTTCATTCCCAGCTGACAGAATTAGCTGGAGCTGGGTAATTGCTGGAAGACAGGAGACTGTCTCCCCACTTTGCCACACCTCCTGCCACTCCATAGCTCAACATCCAAGCTGTGCAGGGAGTGCTTGTGGCTACGCTCCACCTCCTCCGTCACTTCAGCCCTCGTGGCACAGACCAGCACGGAGGACCTGGGAACAATGTCCCCAGCCAATCTGCGGAGCTCCAGAATCCAAATCTATTTTAATCCTCGGGGAGTTCGGTGTGCACGTGGCTTCATCACGGTCCCTGGGCTATTTGACTGGAGCCTCCAACCACCTCCTCACATGTTTCTTCAACCCTTCAGCAAATACTCTTCCAGCACGTGTCCAGGAAGCGGCCAACGGTGGCCCGCACGCCAAATCCAGCCCACCACCTGTTTGTGTTCGACCCACCAGCTAAGAATGTGCTCTTTACATTTTTAAATAGTTAGGAGGGAAAAAATCAAAATGAGAATATTGTGTGACACAGGAAAATCCTGTGAAATTCAAATTTTGGCATCCATAAATAAAGTTTTATTGGAATCCAGCCCTTCGGTTTTCATGTTGTCTGTGGCTGCCTTCATGCTCTCTCTGCAGAGTTGGGTTGTTGAGACAGAGACAAACGGCCTGCAGAGCCTCAGATGTTTGCTATCCGGCCCTTTCCAGAGAAAGCCTGCTGCTCCTTGCTCTGTGGCATCTCAGGCCCTATTCTGGGTATTGGCCATACAGAAGTGGTCTAGCTTCCTAGGGCTGCCATGACCCATCATCACAAACTGGGCCGCTTAGAACGACAAAAATGTACTCTTTCATGGTTCTGGAAGCCAGAAATCTGAGATCATAGGGGTTGGCAGGACAACACTCCCTCCAGAGGCTCTAAGGGAAGATCCTTCCCTGCCTATCCCAGCTTCTGGTGGTTGTGACATTCCTGGTGGCTCCTCTGTGGATCTTTTATAAGGAACTTGTCATTGAAATTAGGGCCCCCTGGACAATCCAGGATGATCTCATCTCAAGAACCTTAATTCTATCGTTCAAGAGCCTTTTGTCCAAGTAAGGTTGCATTCACAGTTTCTGGGACATGGACATATCTTTGTGGTGGTGGTGGGGGCACCATTCAACCCACTATAAGTCATTTCATGCTTTCTAGAAGCTTCCATTCTTTTGAAAGGAGACTAATGACAACCCTTTTCCCTCAAAAATAAAGATGAGTAACATAACAGGTCAGGTGTTGATGAGAAGCCACAAAGGATGCAGTGAGGGCTGAGAACAGGCAGCAGGGAGGAGGTTACTGTTTACACCCCCTTGAACAGACCCCCAGGGAAGTGGGGTACAGACATCGGGGAGAGAGGCCAGCAGGTGCAGAGCCCCCAAAAGGAAGAATGTTGGCACACCTAAGGAGCAACCAGGGGTCCCCCTGTGGCTGGAGGGGAGTGGGTAAGACAGGAAGAGAAGGATTATAGCTTTGGGTCCCATCAGGTAAGTGGCTATTGCGTCCAGTCCTTCATCACATGCCAGCAGGACTAACCCCTCCTATGGTTCTTTTTATGTACCCATGTCTTGTGAGGACAACCTCAGCTAATTCCACACAGTTCTCTAACTTGGAAACCGTTCCAATTGACCTCCTTCCCTCCATTATTTGGATAAGTAAGCTGGGGTGACCCGTGGGAGGCCACTTAGCCCGTGGATAGCAGGGCTTTGACCCCAGAATCACTTCCAGGCCCGGATCCCCCCACTCCTCACAGCCCTTCTGTGGGGCTGCCTTAAAACAGGACAAAGGGGAGAATCAGCTTGAATGGAAAGGAGTCTCACCCAGATTACAGAATGGATGGCGGGAGGCTTGGCCAGAGCTCAGGAGGGGCCGGCCGGTTATGTCCAGCTTTGACTTTTAAGGTCCCTTGTCGTGGGAAACAGTCTTCAGGACAGGTGCTCCAGTGGGCAAACCTGTCCTGTGTGACCTGTGTCAGGCCGCCAGGCCCGCCGGCACCAGCGCACACCCTCTGAGCCGCCTCTCTGTCCCCTAGGCCCTGTCTGGGGCTCGAGGGTCTAGGCCACTTTTAGGCTGCCTGAGTTTGTGGTGGGGGTACAGAGGCTCAGCCAGCTGCCGAGGAAGGGCTGAGGCTCCTGGCAAGCACGGCAGCTGCACAAGCTGTCAGCTCCGGCCTGGGCGGTGTTAGGAGACCACAGGGGCAGGGGGCTGTTTTCTACTATTGTGGACATTCCGATATTGTTTAAAATTCATATCAAAAATAATACAATCAAGTAATACCTCATAATACTCCCCCCTCACCCTCTAAATTCTGGCCATGCTGGTCCTCCTTCTGTTTTCTACCATACTCAGCTGATTCCTGCCTCAGGACCTTTGCCCGGCTGTTCCTCCTGCCCGAAGAGCTCTCCTTTTGTCACCTCCTCAGATAGGCCCCCTCCCAACCATCCATCCACAGGTGCTCTCTCCTGTGCCTGTATATATCCATCACCCACACAATGTCCTCCGCTTGGCACCCTCCGAAAAGGCCACGTGTAATTTCTCAGTTATTCATTTACCAGCTCCTCTGTCTCCCCCACTGGATTGCCAGCTCCACGAGGGCAGGACAGGCTTGTGGTCCTCACTGGTGAGTCCCGTGCTCCCAGAGCAGAGCCTGGGGCCTGGTGGATTCTCACTGTTTGTTGGAAGGAAGGAAGGAAGGAAGGAAGGAAGGAAGGAAGGAAGGAAGGAAGGAAGGAAGGAAGGAAGGGACAGTTAGCCAGGCCATGGCTGCTCACCTATTTCCTTACTCCGTCCCTGGCAATCGGAGCCCAGGCCTCACCCACAAACCTGACACAGGCACAGCAGCCATTCTTCTGGGGGACAAGAGACGCAAGGAGGAGGGGAACCCTGTAGAGCTACTTCCAGATGCCCTAAGCCCTTCTCAGCCCAGACTCCGTGAGGTGGCCGGACAGGGCTGCTGGCCCCACCTACCCAGCTGAGATGCTTTCCCTCGGGATGTGGTGGGACAAGGTAACTAGGGACACAGGCACCCGGGTCAGACACCTGTGTGTTGGGATCCCGGATCCTTCACTTGTGACCTTGGGCAGGTCACTCCGCCACCGCTGCCTCAGTTTCCTCACCTGTAAAGCCGGAGTGGTCTCGAAGAGGAGGTGAGGATTAATTAAGATACTATTCAGGTCACAGGCCACCCAGTGAGATATTTGTCGCCACCTGGTAGCTAAGGCCGAAGCCGAGGACCAAAGCCATCATGTCGAGCACCCCACATTCTGAAAGAGAACAGCATAGACAGCCTAGGGATGCCGACTGGACGGTGGCTGAGCCCGAGGCCGCACAGGCCCGAGCCAGTGTTTCCTTCAGAAGGAAGCATGGACAGGTGCCTGGGTGGCTCAGCGGTTGAGTACCTGCTTCAGCCCAGGTTGTGATCCTGAGGTCCTGGGATCGAGTCCCGCATCGGGCTCCCTGCATAGGGCCTGCTTCTACCTCTGCCTGTGTCTCTGCCTCTCTCTGTGAGTTTCTCATGAATAAATAATTTTAAAAAGAGAGAGGGAGAGAGAGAGAGAGAGAGAGAGAGAGAGAGAGAGAGAGAAGCATGAGCAGAGTTTCCTCCGAGCCTGGGGAGGTGAGTTGTGCATTTTTACTTTCCTTCCCTCCCTACCATGGTGGGGCAGAAGATGGAGGTGTGTATCAGTCAGCTGGGGCCGTGACAATCCCATATAACAAGGAGCCACAGAATGTCAGTGCCTACAACATATGTTTATTTAGTTCAGGAAGAGCAGCTCACTGGGGCCGGATGATCTAGAATGTGCTGGCTGGAGAGCTCTGCGGATCTCCACTGGTCCCACTCGTGTGTGCGGGGGGAGGCTGGCATCTTCCTTCTCTTGGCCACACCTGCTCACCTGTCTGGGGTGGATCTAGGCCGGGTTGGGCAGGGCAGGCAGCTTGCTGAGCTTGGCCCACCCGCTCAGGTGACTGCAGCTGGCTAGTGCGAGCCATCCAGGCTGGCTTCGGCTTTTCCACTCGTGTGCTCCACCCCCGTCCTGGGACCATGGGGCCATCCCTGCCTACTCTTCCTGACAACAGCAGACAAGGAAGGGAGCGTGAGGCTCTGAAGGTCTCAGCTCAGAACTGGCACACGGTCACCTCCACCTTCCCCTGTAAGCCCAAGTCCCTGGCAATCCAAGTCACATGGTCAAACCCAGAGTCAAGGGGTAGGAAACAAATTCCTCCTCTTTAGTGGAAGAGCTGCAAGCCACAGGCAACGGGCAAGCATGAAGCAGGGGACGAACCAGGGCTGATAGGACTCTACTGTACAGAGGATTTGGGGGTACACTTGGGAACCAGTGGCACTTCTGGCCCAGCGACTTTTGAAGGTGGGAGGCCCACTGCAGAAATCCAGGCCCATAGGTGATCTCAACTTGAAGGCCTCAGGGCCTTTGCACTGCACCTGGAGGGACTAAGGGGAAATTACATTTTTTCTCTGTGGCCCTCAGAAGAAGGGTAAGTTAGGATCCCCTTTGTCCTCGCAGAAGTTAGAGAAGAGGGTATCACAGGACCATTCCGGCAACCACGGAGCTCTCGGATGGTACCAACTCCTGACCTGGACCTCAGTCCACAGTGCTGAGGACTGAGCCATGGTGGGGGCCAGCTCAGTACCAGAGGGTTCTGAGGCGAGACTGGCCTCTGCCCCATGACTTATGTGGGACCCCGTCTGTAGGGACCTCGGTGACTCCAAACCTGAGGCGGGAGAGGGTGGAGGAGGGGGTGGTCGAGCCTAATGTGCCCCCACAGGCAGGCACACACAAGCAGCCCTAGGGCCCGGCTCTGGGCTCTGGCTCCGAGAGCCCCCAAAGGAACTGAAGACAGGTTTGCAAGCAAGCAGTTCTGAGGCCTTCTATTGAAACGAGACCGTTCCAACGGCAGAGACGAAAGCTACGGAATCTGGCTGACCTGCCACGGAAGCATAGAGTACAGCTCTGGGCAACTGTGTGAATAATAAGAGTAAGAGAATGAATGTAATAATGGCAGCTGACACACACACTGCTTCCTGCACACAGGCCACAGTTCCAGTGCTTTCGATTTAGCAACTGTTAATCTGCATTATTTTTTTTTTAATGGAAGGTATTTTTTTTAAGATTATTTATTTATTTATTTGTGAGAGACACAGAGAAAGAGAGAGGCAGAGATATAGGCAGAGGGAGAAGCAGGCTCCCTGCAGTGAGCCTGATGTGGGAACTCGATCCAGACACTCGATCCTGGGACTCTGGGATCACTCCCCGAGCTAAAGGCAAACGCTCAACCGCTGAGCCACCCAGGTGTCACCTAATCTGCGTATTAGTCATCAGAGTGTTATTATTTCCATTTTACAGATGAGGAGACTGAGGCAGAGAGGTTCAGAAACTTTCCCAAAGCCACACAGCAGGAATCAAGGAGCCCAGATGTGACCCCAGGCAGTCTGTAGCTATACTATCTCCTTTTTTTTTAATAGTTTTTTTTTTTTAAGATTTTATTTATTCCTGAGAGACACACACACACACAGAGAGGCAAAGACACAGGCAGAGGGAGAAGCAGGCTCCATGCAGGGATCCCGACGTGGGACTCGATCCTGGGACTCCAGGATCACACCCTGGGCCGAAGGCGGCGCTAAACTGCTGGGCCACCCAGGGATCCCCAGCTATCTCCTTTCTTAAAGAAATGAAACCATTTCATGTTTCTACTCCAGTTCGTTAAATGCCCCAACAAACCAGTCACTTAGTAGATGCTCAAGAAATGTTAAGTCCCTGGCTTTCATTACCGGTGACCTTAACCACAACCACTGCCCCCGTTGCCAGGGTGACCCCTTCCAGGGGCACACAGTGGCTCTGAGAAAAGAAGCGAGCCGAGTTGGGATCCTAGGTTCTAACCCTGGCTCTGACCCTGGGTGTCACAGCTGGCCAGGTCCCCTCTCTGGCCTCAGACTTCTGAGCTGTAGAAAAAGGGCATTGGACTTGGCTAGGATCGGGGTGGGTGTGTCAGCACCTCTCGGGACACTCCCTTAGTTCCTGCTCTCCACAGCGGTTGTGTGTGCACACACGTATGTGTGTATCTCTGTGCATGTGCATCCAAGTCACGGGCTGTCTCCCCAGGGGTGGCAGCCACCTAGAACAGAACAGAAGGTCTGGAGGCAGGAGGAGGCCACAGAGGAGCCCAGGACCCTGCGGCCAGCACTTCAGGGCAGAGGTGCTCAGGACACCGGGCAAGTCTCAGGTCCTCTCTGAGAGTCTCTGAGTTTCTGCCCCTGAAAGCGAAAATAACCATCCACCTATTACAGTGGCCAGTGTCTGGGGAATGCATGAGGGACGTGGGGGGAAGCCAAGAGATAACCTCCGGGGCCCTGCCTGGGACAGTCTCCTTTCCTGACCCCTGACTCGTGTCTCCATCTTTTCCAGATCAAGTCGCAGCTGAACGCCCCAGCCACCCCTGCCTGTTGCTGACCAGCCAACAGTAGGCCTCCAGCACTGTGGCTAATACACTCCAACAACCCAAAGGATCCCTGTTTTTATTGAGCAACTACTGTGTCCCAGGTTCAAAGCTGAATACTTGGCATCTATCACCGCCTGTGACGTCACACGTCCTTTGACGTCCCCGGCAGGAACTCTTACTAACTCTGCTTTAGAGACGAGGGCCGAGCACAGAGAGCCTAAGTGATTTGGCCAAGGTCACACAGCTGGGCGGACAGACGTGTGCTTAGATGCCCAAGAGACAGAAATCGGCCTCCATAGAAGTGAAAAAACCTCACTTCAAATAGTAAAGCTAATTCTGTGACTTAGTATTGTTTCTGTTTGTTTTTTGTTTCCCGCTCACCTCCCCGTTTTACTAATTGACTGGTCTAATGCACTTAGAACTGGTCTTATTTGGACTTACTTAGGGGTGGCTGTCGGCACTACACTGCCTCCAACATTCGGGGTCTGACCCTGCAGTCACTGAGCAGTAGCGTGGGGACTTGAACCTAGGTCCGCCCACGTCTAGCCCCCGCCTGCCCCCGACGCCCACCAAGCCCCCAGACACCCACCTGTCCGGTGGCCTCCAGAGGGACCCGGGCTGACCGAGAGAAGGCAAAGGGTGGGGTCCCCCGAAGGCCCAGGCCGGCCACTCTCAGCGAGGCTGTAGGAGGCCCGGGGATCAGAAATACTTGTGTGGCCACCTAGTGGGCACAGGTCACCTTGCAGTTGCCATCCATCTTGGCAACAGGCTTTGCATCCGGGGAAATTTCGGGCATCGGGAGTCTTGTCTCCCCAGTGTAGACGGCGATTTTCATGCTTCACCAGATGTGCTACGTAGGAATCCAGTTCAGGAGCGAGTCCAGCTGCTTCCCGGAGCGGGAGGCAGAGTGTGCGCAGTGAAGGATGCCAAGACTTTGAAGGCAGGTGGCAGGACTGTCCGGCGGCTGGAGCGTGGCCCCTGGTGGTAGAGCTCCGAGGCTGGTTAAGGACCCCTGAGCAGCTGGATGTCCCGACAAGTCCCGCGGGCGGGTGGGCACGGGAAGGTGACAGGCCGTTTGCGTATGGCAACGAAGCACCTTCCCTAGGATGCTCGAAAGTCCCTTGGTTCTCCCCAGTGTGAGCGACTGGCCACAAAGCTCCTGTCCTCCCCAAGCATGTGAGTCCAGGGCTGTCCCCCTAAACTCGGCCCCTGAGAGGCTGAAGGAAATTAGGGGATGCGAGGGGGAGAGGGTAGACAGATCAAAGGAGGAGGAACAGGACAGACCTCCCCAAGAGAGGACCTGCGGCCACCACCCCTATGTCCTTCACCTGCCGTCACGTCCACACGGCCAGAGTGAGGACTGGCCAGTGAGCCTCAGACCCCTGGGAGCCGCGTCAGTTGAGCTTCTCGTTGGTGCCCCTTGAGGACTTCCTGTGGGCGGCAGCCAGCATGTTGCCGAGGGACCGACCCACAGGGCTGATGCCCACCTGTGCTCTGGCTCTTCCCCTCTGACATCACTTCTCGCTGCCAACTCCCTTTTTAATGGCCATGGCTTTTGCCAGGGTTATCTAGAAAAGAGCAGTGGGAGCTGGCTCCAGGAGGTGGGGTGGTTGACAGTGGGAGGGAGTGCCCTACACCCCCCAGGGCCTGGGAGGACTGGAGGGAGGCCACCGAGTCACTCAAACCAGGGAGGGGACAGGGGCCAGGGGTGGTGGGGAGGCCCGGTAGGGGAGTGGCTGCAGCACCCACCCCCAGTCTGGCGAGGCTGGGAAGGCAGGGGCTGCCCCACACCCACTCCTCTGCTGTGGCACCAAACAGCACTGAGGCCTCTAGGTCATCCCCAGCCGGCAGGGACAGTGCAGATGCCAGTGACAGCTTTCATTAATATTCACCTACTGCATCCTGGTGGAGATGAGGTGTTACAGATGGGAGTGTGGCCTAGAGACTCACAGGGCCTCGGATGCAGGAGTGAGTCCATTTTGGATATTCAAGACAGCCTCGTCTAATTGTGGCCTTTTGGTTTGTGGGTCTAAAGTCCTAAACAAAGGGCTAGAGGGTCTCACACAACCCTATAGACACATAAGCTATACCCCCCACCCCTTGAAGGCATCTTGGAAAGAGGATGGATGAAGGGGAAGGGAGACCATCTGAGAAAGGACAGGTGTTTTTTTTGTTGTTGTTTTTTTTTTTTTTTTTTTGGAAAAGACAGTTTTGATGGGTAGTTTGACAAATCCACCATGGACAGCTGTGCCAGTTGTTCACTGTCCAAGAAGGCCCAGCTGAGGGGAAGGTACCGGCTGAAGTCGTGCCAGCCTTCCACTCTCCTTGGTACAGAGTCACACCTGCTCAGAGGAAGAGGTGCCTTTTGAAATTCGCACAAAGCCTGTCTAGGGTCTGAACTTCAGCTGAACATTTTATCCAGAGGAGCCTGTTTTAAATCTGAAGAGAATGGGTTCTGTTAAATCAGCACATTTTTAAAAAATACACTTTTCATGCCACCAGCTTTCCAGAGCAAAATGAGATCAGTTACAGAAGGAGGTAGACTTCGTGCACATCTGACTCTGATCTGAGCATGGAGTACATTCTGTCCATCACCCAACACACGAGTGTGTGCACTCACACACACATACCCATGTAAAGCATGTGGCACACAATAGGATCCCCCCTCCCTTTCCGGAGGGCAGGACTCCTGTGTCATCCCTGCTTCATGCCTAGCCCTTGATCCCTCAGTGCATGTCCAATGGCGAACGAGAAGACTAGACTGTCACTGACACTTGTATGTGAGCTGAGGGTGAGTCAAACATGCATCGTCACAGTGAGGGAAACCTACAGAGCTGGTCCTTAATCCCACAAGCCCCGTCCAGGTAGAAACCCCAAGGAACCTTGTACTCGGAGGGGCCAGGGCACACAGGGCCTCCTGGATGTGCAGCCCCAGCTGGATCACCTGCAAACAGCTCTCAAAGCCCCTGGGACGCGAGGGCAGGGGGAGCAGGGCCCAGGGGATATGGAGCCCTACTGTACCAAGTGCCAGGAAACAGGCCCCTCCACACACGGTGCGAAGAGACAGGGCCCAGGGAGGGGATGCGATGGGCCGATGCCGTGAACCCAGGACCCACAGGGACCCAGACTTCAAGCTCTCAGCTGCCTATTCTTCCCACAGCTCAGGCGCTCCAGCAGCTCTGCCCACAAAGTGCCTCCGCTCAGGTCTGTCAGGAGGCAGAAAACAGAGTCAAGCAGCCACAGTGCCTCTGGCAGCGATCGGGGCAGGATGTGGAATTCTCCAGACTCTGGAGCCACAGAGACCTAAAAGCGGACCCTAGCTTTGCCAGTGACTTGCTGTGTGGCCTTGGGCAAGTCACCTCCCTCTCTGAACCACGATATTCTCCTCTGTAAGCTTTTGCTCTGAAGGCAGGGAATACTAAGGGGGTGGGTGGACGGCTGCAAAAGGCAAACCCGGCTGCATCTGGGAGGCAGTGACGGCCTGTCTCTTCCTCTCTTCTAGCATAGCAGTGGCAGAGGGAACCATTTGGGAAAATGCCATAGTACAGATCGTCAACATAATACAAGCCCCCAGAGCTTCCTCTGAGCTCCTGGCCCCACCCCAGGCAGGCTCAGCAGGGAAGATTGAGATGCTCTGCACATTCTTCTCTAGAGTCTGAATCACTCCTAGAGTGCCCTCCAGGGCCGGAAGCAAGGTCGCCACCACTCCTGGAGTGCTCAGGAGTCATCAGCTCCAGCATGGGGACACAAGTGGGGAAGAGGAAGGACAAGGACCAGTTGTAGCCTCGAGCCTCAGGGTGCCCCTCTGCAAAATGGGGATTATGCCTTCCTCAGCGGCTCCAAGAATGACAGTGTGGTTATCGCTGTAGACTCTTCAGGGAGAAGATGCACCTCTGGGTGAGCCTCTGGATTCAGCCCCCAGCTCCAGACACCAATGTGGGTCTGAGAGACAAGGACCAGATTAACTTCCTGCAATATTCTAGAGGTCACTTCCGCCTAACTGGTCTGCCATGGCTCAGCTGAAATAGCCACAGAGAGCTGGGGTCTCTAGGGACCATACGGCTCACTCAAAGGAGTGTGTGTGTGTGTGCGCGTGCGCGCACGCAATGAGGCTGCCACAAATGTAACGCAATCTTAATTCCTGCTGAAAGAAGAGGTGTATGTATGGATATATATATATATAAATGTAGAATTTGTGTGTGTATATGTATTTATAATAAATAAATATTTATATTTATAATAAATAAATATATATATAAGTAAAATATATATATATAAATGCAAGAAAAGGTCTGGAAGGCCACCCATTGAAACATTATTATATGATTTTGTAGATTTTCATGTTGTTTATCTTCAAGGAACATGTATTACTTCTACAATAAAGGGGAGAGAAACAAAGTCTATTTTTATTTTTTTAAAGATCTGTATTTGTTTGAGAGTGCGTGTGTGCACACGTGAGTGAGAGAGGGGCAGAGAGAGAGGCGAAAAAGAATCCCAAGCAGACTCTGCGCTGAGGTGCTGATCACAGACCTGAGGCGGGACTCCATCCCCCAACCCATGAGATCATGACCTGAGCCGAAACCAAGAGTCTGACGCTTAACCGACTGAGCCACCCAGGCTTATTTTTAAAGAGAAAAATCTACCCATTGCCAAAATGCCCAGCTATGTCTGGCCTATGTTTCATTTAAATACTCTTTCAGCCAACCCCCAGCCCACTCCAGGTGGGGACCCAATGTGGACTCAGCCAAGAGCTTCTGGTGCCCTTCGGGGTCAGCAGGGCTCAGAGCCAGCTTCAGGTCCAACCTGGAAGGCCACCTGACCAGAGCTATCAACCATGCTACCCCACCAACGCCAAGGCTGGAGCTAATTAATTAACATGGATTTCTAAAGATGTTTCTAATGATGCAAGCAGGGAAGAGCAGAAAAGGGAGTCCTTGAACTAAAGAAAACCTCCACTTTAGAGCTGTTCACTCGAGAGCTTCTCCCTGAGGAGCCCTGCAAAGTAAGGCCAGGCATTCTGAGCAGGCACCAAGGACGAGGCTTCATTATGTTAAAAAATTCATCAGAAGACACCTCCGAGTGACTCCAGGCCTCCTCCTGTGAGGAGAAACCCATTTGGATAAATTTGGAAAACCCTCGCACACTCGACATTTTGGGGCACCCGCTGTGGGCAGAGCTCCATGTCCAGCCTTCATTTGGGCGGGGGATGCCGCAGGTGCCGTGGGGCAGTGAGGAAGGCCCTGGCTGGCAAGGTGAGTTCAGGGGAGCTCCTGAGGAGGCGGTCGGGGAAGACCTCCGCTTTCCCCCAGGGCCATCAGACCACATCCTCTTGCACGCTCGATGCACAAACAGGAGGCTGCCAGTCAGCTGTGTGTCTCCACGCTGGTGACCACAGTACCCCACCCCCATCCCATGAATCAGGTAGCTGCATTCGCACCTGAAAGAAGAAAGTGGTGGGATTCCTCGTCTCCCATCTGTGCTGACGCACCAAGCCACGGAACCGGATGCGTTCTCTTCAAGGACAAGGGAGACCAAAATCCCAGCTCACCCTTGCTAGCCCAGGATTACTGCTGATACCGTCCGTTTTAACTCCAAACATCCTTGTTTGGAAAGAAAAAGAAAACTGATGGTCACCCCACCCATTTCCCCATCAAAGTTTCATGGCAATTTCGCAACTTTCAGTCTCCATCCAGGCTGCCCCAGCCTGCCGACCAGCCTTCAGACACCTTCACTCCTGTGTCCTCACCCACTTGCCCACTGGTGAGTTCCTCACACTATCCAGGAGTCCTCACGCTCAGGGAAGCCCCCTGATCCTCAGCCCTCCATCCATTTCCGGGGTCCCCAACCTCATTCACTGCACTTAGCACACCACTCTGCAACAGCCTATCTCTTGGGCCTGTGAACTCCTGGCAGGCACCCACTGCCGTATTAGCCTCCTCCAAGTCCTTCACTTGTAACGCAGCACCTCGCTTAGACAGGTATTTGGTAAATAACATTTGCTAAATTCACTGCCATCAATCAGGGCCCAGGAGTCAGCTAGAACCACCAGCACCTTTCCTCTCCCTGGTCCCAGGTGCCCTACAGAGATGTCACTCTGGGATGATGGCAGCACTTAGAAGTGGGCAGGAGGCCCAATCAGACCCCACAACTACCCGGGCAGGAGAGTCCCCAAGATCCACAAGAGCAGGGGCTGATTTGGTCACATGATCTCAAAGGAGCCTTTACAAGCTCAGACGTTTTGCAACTCTTAAGTCTGTAACTCAGCTTCTTCAGAATAGAAATCGGGCCTAGTTATGTCCATCACAAGCCTCGAAAATATTAGTGCCATCAAGTCCACATGGGGAAATCCTCAGACAAGCACCAAAATTTAACATGCACAGACGCTCACTGCAGCACGTTTTGTAGTAAGAGAAACTAAACAAAGCATGTCCTTGGAATGCCATCTGCCATTAAAAATCACATTTTAGAACAGTAACATGAGAAGATGATCCTAACACGTTAAGTGAATAAAAGGGACTGCAAAACAACATGAGCCCAATTCTACAAAGAAAAAAAGGGAAAGGAAAAAAAAAAAAAAAAAAAAAAAAAAGGGAAAGGAAAAAGCAAAACCATATATATTTGTATATATTTGGAAAAGAAAATTCACCAAAATATTAACAGTGGCTCTGAGCAGGATTAGATGACTTTTCCAGTTTTCCACATTTATTTTTAAAGATTTTATTTATTTGACAGAGAGACAGAGAGAGAGAGAGAGAGAGAGCGCGCGCACAAGCAAGGGGAGCAGCAGAGGGAAAGGAAGAAGCAGGCTCCCCACCAAGCAGGGAGCCCAATGCAGGGCTCAATCCCAGGACCTTGGGATCACAACCTGAACGGAAGCCAGACCCTTAATGGACTGAGCCACCCAGGCGCCCTTGCATTTTCCACTACAATGTTAGTCAGGAGGTGAAAAAAAAAGGCTATGGAAAAGAAAGGTGACATTTCATGGCGTGAGGCTGACAGCAGACAAGTGGAGGAAAAAGTTGGAAGTTGGAAAGCATTTCATCAGACCCCTTCCCAGAGCCAGTGGCTATGCCTCGGGTGGATGTCACTGATGGAAACCAGAGGAAAAGCAGGGTATGAACTTTTATTTATTTTTAAAGATTTTATTTATTTATTCATGAGAGAGAGAGAGAGAGACAGGGAGGGAGAGAGAGAGAGAGACAGAGAGGCACAGACACAGGCAGAGGGAGAAGCAGGCTCCGTGCAGGGAGCCTGACGTGGGACTCGATCCTGAGTCTCCAGGATCACGCCCTGGGCTGAAGGTGGCGCTAAAACGCTAAGCCACCCAGGCTGCCTGGGTACGGACTTTTACAGCAGCCTCCCCGCACTCAAAGGTGGCAGGTGGCAGGGCAAGCAGCTCATTGCTGTCCATCTCCTGCCTCTCCCCATCATGTCCCTCAGAACACAGTCTTTGGGTTTGTCAAGGGCCTGTTCTTGCCAGGCCCTAAGGTGGGTGGGCACTGCAGGGATCATGTCAGAGGACTAGGGAAGCAGACCCTTTCTGCAGGTCAACCACCCTCTGCTTGCACACCTCCAGGGACTAGGAGCTCACTACAACCCACACAGGCTAGGCCCACTTTACTCCCCTGCAGCCTTTCCCCTACCACCCTAAATCCTATCTCAAATTCTGTCCAAGGGTGCAGCTCTTGGGCGACAGATTCCATCCTCTCGCCCCTTCCATCTGTGGGCATTCAAAAAGCCTTTTCACCTGCTCAGGCATAGACCACACTCAGGCCTTTCCGACAGGCAGGTGAGGTGGTATTTATAACCAAGGAATAATTGGATGTTAATTCCTTTCTGCAGAAGAGTGACTGGAGTTTCAATTTCTTCCTCTGCGAACTCTCAAGTGGGGCTAGCTGCAGCTGAGAGGCTATGACTGACATGCACGCACGGCCCAGGCTCACCCGCCCCCTCAGCCCCCACAGTGATTCTTGTAAGGGCCTCAGAAGCCATCAGCCCCCAACTCCCTTCCTCCCCAATTCTACCACCAACCAGTGGCCATCCTCACTTCAGGCGAGCAAGCCTCTTCCTGCCAGGTGTGGGATTCCACATTATAATCTAGCCTTGTCCAGGGGTGCCTGGCTGGCTCAGTAGGTAGTGTGTGACTCTTGATCTCAGTGTTATATTCGAGCCCCACACTGGGTGTAGAGATCACTTAAAAAAAAAAAAAAAAGTCTTAAGAAAAAAGAATCTAGCCTAGTCCTGTCAGTCTGGTCACTGGTCCTTAAGGCAGGAAGGAGCCGCTGATACATCACCCCAAAAACTTCAGAAGCACTACTTCCACACACGAATGGCTGACAAGGCCCAGCTCTCAGACACACCAGTGAGCCCTGAGCACCACCCACCACCACCCCTCGCCCACCTCCAGCCTCCCTCCTCAACCCCTCCTCTCAGATAAGCCACCTACTCAGACCTCCACCCTGCTGCTGACCTCAAGAGAGACTTTGGTCCACTGATAGGCAATAACCCGGCTGAGTCTCTTGGCAAAGATCCATTTCCTAGGGGGAGAAAGAGTGTGAGCCCACGCCTGATGAGCACCTGGGCTCCACACCCACTCCCACCACAGGTGAACTGTAAGGGCAAGTCCCTACCATCAGACTCTGAGAAAAAGGGGCGCTATGTCTTCCCGTAGCTTTAATGGAGAGGCCGTCTAGGAGACCCTGCCCCAGCCGGCCCTCCTCTGCTGTGCTCTCCCAGGGCACGGCCACAGGCCTCATCCCTTACTGCCCAGCTCCCCACCAGGATGGCCTCTCCACCTGCATACTGGCCCCAAGAGGCTGAGGGGAAACACGTTCCCTGACCAGTGTTTATATAACAACAACATAAGCATTTTATTTTTTCATTAAGCTTCTTAGTTCCTTAGTATCACAATGGAATGATGAGAAAACAAGAACAAAAAAAACCCATGAGTCTGCAAATCTCTGACGAAGAGCAGAGACTTCAAGGCAATCGGAGGGGAGGGCAGGAGAGGCTTGACAGAAGTGCCAAAACAGTTCCAGCATCAAGTCTCTCCAGGCCGGCTGGGCCGGGGATGGGGGTGGAATGGTGAGAAGGTGGCACTGTCATGAGCAGTCCTTGGCGTTTCTGCCTCATGGCTGATGTCCAAGGGAGTGGCGCAGACCAGCCCACAGGATTCCCTGGGGCCTCCCTGGAACCTGGCCACATGACCCTCTGCTTGCTCCCGTTGCCCTGGGCACTCCAACCAGTGCTAAGATGCACCCTGAAGCCAGCTCGGCTGGGTGGGCAGCAGGAGAGGAGCGTGGAGAGGGGCAGGGGGGCAGGCAGCACTGTTCAGGGTGCAAGAATCCAAGGAGCAGCCGAGGCCTGTCTGGGAGCCGTCTGTGGCAGAGGGCAGAGGTGATGCGGGTGGCAGCAGCAGGAGTTCGAGTCCCTTGGCGGCAAGCAGGCTGTGCCTAGAGCTTCACGGTGCCGGGGGGCAGGCTGTCATTGCAGAGTCTGTAGTAACGCAGGTCGTTGACCAGCCTGTGCACGTTCTGGGTGAATGAGGGCAGGTCCTGGAAGGCAGGGGTACAGCTGCAACCCAGCCCCATCTAACACCCCAAATCATCCCACCCCCACCCCACCCCAGCTCTTTCCATCCCAGGGTGAGCCTCAGAGGTCTGCAAATGTTTTATTAAACTCGAAATTTCTACTCATTCATGCACCATGTGTCAGCCAAGGTCCTATAGGAGCAAAAGAACAATAGTTAACACTCCCCTAGTGCTCACCATGTACCAGGCTCTGCCACGAGGGATCCAGATACTAAGTCACTCAAACTTTGCCACGAGCCTGAGATACAGGTTTCATTAGTACTCCCATTTGAAGGATGAAGAAAGTGAAGCACAGAGATATTCCAAAGCTTGCCCCAGATTCCACAGAAAGAAGGGAAGGGGGTCCAGACTAGACTCTCTCATGAACATGGGTACATCTGCCAATGCACACCTCTCCTTTGCCACAGCTAGCCAAGTGGCGTCCACAGACTCCTCCTCCCTATCTGGGGCTCTAGGCAGGTCCTATCAATCAAGAGAGACACCCCAGGAGCCCACAGGCCACAGACACCAGTGGATCCCTTGCAGCTAGAACCCCAAACTCTACCATGATCCAGCAAGACAGATGAATGAAGGCACAGATTCCTTTACTTATTTCATCCTTCAGAAAACAAACCAAAGGGGTGTCTTTTAGATCAGTGGCTCACAAATGCCAAATTCAAATTTCCTGAGTGGAACACAAGAGTACGTTTCTGTATATTTAATAAGCCCCTCCAGGTGCACTGACATATAACTAGATTTAGAAGCTGCTACTTTAAGTCAAGAATTGACTGATAAGAATATCATTAGAAATGGAGGGTTAAATATGAGGATTTGGCCTCAAGGAACAGGAAGGAAACTACCCAAGTGGCTGAAGTGAACTTCCAGAAGCTTAGGAGAAGACAAGATAGATCCCAAGGAAAAAAAAAGATTTCAAGACCAAGGAAAACAGGAACTGACTCTAAAAGGAAACTACCCTCACACATATCACAGATGTGATAAGCAAAAAGTGAGCAGACTTTGCTCCAGCAAGAGCAATGTGTAAATTGGCAGAGGGCAGTAGGCCTGCGGGCTGGCTACTCCAGCATGGGAGGCAAGGCAGGGACAGCACGAGGGCATGGAACAAGACTGCATTTTGCCACGTTGTCACGCAGTGAGGGATGAAACACTCATCCCATGGGAAGAGATCCAGAAAGAGCCTAGTAGGCAAATGCAGAGAACTAATGGTGGAGAGAGGAAGGAGGGCAGGTGAGAGCCCTGACAGGACACCCTGGGACAGGAGATGGCATGTGCACCAGCAACGATGGCTCCATATGCATCCAGCGCCTTCACCCCGGCCCCTACCTAAGGTGCTATACGGGACTGGGTGGGGGACGGGGGGGACGGGACTATCACAGCCCCCTTCCCACCTCCCCATGCTCCTTGGGCAGACAGCAAGGGGCACAAGGGTGAGTCCTGTGGGAGCTCATCCCAGGAACCAACAGCAGGTCAGCCCATGTTGAACCAAAGGCCTGGGCAGAGCCCACAATTCCATCCCTAACCCTGGGCTCTCAGAAGATGTGATTCCTGAGCACCAGTCTTCCCAGCCTATCTGCAAGTTCAGGCTACAACTGCTCAGGATACTTGAGGAAATGATGACTGGGCCCAGTGGGGGGGTGATGCTCGACGGGATGCAGTGAGCACAAAGAAGCAGAGGCCATCAGATGGACTGCTGGGGCCAGTGGCTGAGATGAAGAACACATGTGTTGCCCCCCACACGGGGGGGGGGGGGGGGGGGGGCTTCCCACATCCAGCCACAGCCCCAAGTCGATCAGGAGCCATCAGCAGGTACAGACCACACAGGGAAGTGGCCTGCCCTTTCTCCACTGAGTGGGCACCAGGGTGAAAGCCCATGCTTGCCCTTCCCTTTAGCCTAGCCTCTCTCTCCTCACCCGATCCATCTTGAAATTTCGCCCCAGCACATTTTTCTGGTTGGCATCCACACCATCACAGCTGGTCAGAAACTCTGGGAGGAAGGCTGCAAAGAAGCCATCAAAGTCCACAGAGGCCATGTTGTAAATGGCGATGCCGATCTCCTCCTGCAGAAGGTCATGGGACTTGTGAACCAGGACCTGCAGCAGCACGTTCACAAACTGAAACAGCATGGCGGTCCGGAAGATCTTCTGCAGACAGAGAGGCTGGGTTGAGTGAGGGTATAAGGGCTCACTCTGCCCCCGGGGGCCCATCTATGCCCCAGCCCGCCTCCTGCCATGCATCCCAGCTGTGGCCCTAGAAGACTGGGACTCCACCCACCCCACTGACACCTCTGATGAAGGACCCTTTCTGAGAGGGGGTGCTAACCTTGTGGTACAGCTTCTGCTTGGTGTTGAGAGTTTCCAAGTAGAAGAGATTTTGTTTAAATAGGTGGATATCAGGCTGAAGAAAGGACTGTCCAAAAGCCTAGGAAATAAGACCACTATGTGATGAGCAGCACTTAAACCATCTCAGACCCAGCCCTCCTGGGCCCCCACCCTCACTCCCCACCAAAAGAACCCACACCCCACAAGTGGTTCCTCATGCCCATGGCAGGACAAGGGTATCCACTGCCTTGATTCTCCTGGTCAGATCTTGGAATATTCCTGTGTAGTCTTAGCTCTACAGTCCTCCCGCACTGGGCTTAACTCCACATACTAGTCTCACCTTAATCTTTTATAATAAACCTCCAGATCCCTTCATGGATTCCACTTTTGAAGCAAGAAGCTGGTCAAATGACTCTAGTCAAATCCTCAGCAATCCCAGCAGACTCCTGCTGCCTCCTCTCAAGCCAACCCCTCACCTCTGGAAGCCACACACCCTCTCCTTGGTGTCCCAACTTTTATAAACCACAAATCCTGGGAGGCTCCTTCAAACTGGATGCCTCTGCCTAGGGGTTAAGCAACAAATTTTTAAACTGCTTTGAGTTTCTGGACTATAAAAGTTACAAGTTCTAGGGCAAAAAGTAATACCCTTCCTCTGCAAAAAAAAAAAAAAAAAAAAAAAAAGCCAATGATGTGTAAGCTCCCACCCCCAACAAGCTGCTGTCTGTCTGTCCTTTTGCGTCCAGGCCCCTGAGCTACAAGAAGAGTCTCGTAAGGCCTGATGCAGCAGGGAGATTTCCAATGATGCCCAATGGTTTTATTTATTAATTTGGGTTTACTGAAGTATGACACTGAGTAAAAAAAAAACTCACCCTTTTGGGGTTCACCCTTGTGCAATTCTGACCAACCCACAGTCATCTAACCAGCATGACAAACAAGACACACAACACTTCCGTCTCTCCAAAAAGTTCTCTCATGTCCCCTTCACAGTCTCCTCCCCCTACCCCAAGGGAACCACTGCTCATTCTGTCCCTCTGGTGCTGCCTTTTTCGAAAGTTACATGATGGAGTGGAAATCATATGGTCTGGGGCCTTCTGGATCTGGCTTCTCACCCAGCATAACATATTTGGAAGCATCTATGCTGGTCTTGGTGTAAGAACATGTTCCTTTTTACTGTTAAGTAGCAGTCCATTACATGCATGTGTCTCAGCTGATGGCTATCCCGGATTATTTCCAGATTTTGGCAATTATGAAAAAAACCACTATAAACACCTACAGACACATGGCATGAATACATTTTCATTTATCTTAAGCAAAATGCTTAGAAAGTGGGATTCTTGATCAGGTAGTGACTACATGCTCAACTTGATAAGAAACTGACACTATGAAGCTGTTTTCCAAAGTGGCTTTCACAATCCTGAGTAGGGGGCCAGGCATCCGTCTGCCCCAGAAGGCTTAAAAAACAAGGTTGAGGTGGGGGGAGGAGGAAAGCACACGAATATTCCACACCCAAAGCCACACTGGAGACAGCAGGGCAGCAAGAGGCCAGGGGTAGGGCTTGTGTTTATCCAGAGAAGAATCTCTACACAGGGAGCTCAAGGGAAGAAGGGGAGAATCTCTCTGGCTACCCCAAAAAGAAAACCTTGCAGTGACAAAAAAAAAAAAAAAAAAAAAGGAAAACGTTCTACTTCGACCTGGGCTTAGAATAAAAAGCTATACGATGAAGTGTGGAATGAGGACAGCAACCAAGCAGCAGCCACTAGGCAGCCCGGCCATCCCCAGCAAGGGGGGGTACCCTGGTCTCCTACAGCAGGGTCCAGTCAGCCCCCAAGACAGCCTGCTCATAGGACAGTGTTTCCCCAGTATAGTACCAGCCAGAATGATCTTTACAAAATGCAGATCCCTGGGCCCCTCCCCAAGGGACTTCACTTAGCTTCTAGTTAAGTGGGCCCCAATGTACTACAGGCAGTCCCCTCACACTTGGGAAACACCCACTACAAGGCATATGGACAGGTATTTATCCAGCACCCGCAGGCGCCAGCTGCTGGGTGGAAACTAACTCAGTCCATCCTCACACTAAAACCCATGAAATAGGCAGCATTCTCTCCACTTTACAGATGAAGAGACAGAGGCTCCAAGAACTTAACTAACTTCCCAAGTACTAAGTGGTAGCACTAAGCTCTGATCAGAAGCTACATGGCTTCCTCATATGCCAGGGAAGCAAACCAAGGGATAGACAGCCAAAGGACCCAGGTGGTGTCCAGAATGAGGCCTCTCCATCCTGGGATTGCATGGCAGCCTCACCAGCTCTGCCTGCACGTTACCTGCATGATGGCACTGAACTGAGGCTCATTCTCCATCTGCTCCTCAGCGATCCCCCTCTGGACACTGGCCAGGACAGTGGACTTGAAGAAGTACCTCCAGTTGTGATGGAGCGTCCGGAAAAGGAGCTCAAACAGCTCAGCCTTCACATCAGGGGAGGGGCGCTGCGGAGACACACAGACCCTCAAACCTTCCCTTCCTGCGGCTCAGGGGGCCACTCACAGCCTTGGCTCAGAGCAACAAAGAGGCCTAAGCGATGCCTAGTTAATAGCACACAGAGTGTCAGCGTCCCACCCACACTCTTGTCCAGTCAAGTTCCCCTCGGGCCAGCAGTTCAAACCAGGCCAACTTCCCCAGAGACACGACACTGGAGTCAGTTCCAAGGGGCCCTTTATTTTACATTTTTTCCCTAAATGTTTTATTTTTAAGTAACCTACACTCAAAGTGGGGCTCAACCTCAAACCCTGAGATCACCACAAGTAGCACACTCTACCAACTGAGCCAGCCAGGTGCCCCAAGGGGCCTCTTTTCTGTCAGAAGCACTCAGTCCTCTCAGCTGGGGAAAGAGGCTACCAAATGGCAGAACAAGTAGGAATGTGGGTTTCCTATTTAGAAAGCAGCTGCTGTGACCTGCCACATCTTCTTGGTCGTGCTGTTCCTTTTCCCAGGATAAAAACTGCTGTCCCAGCTAACCTGCTGATCTTATGCAAAACAAGTAAAAAGTCTTAAAAGCAGTTCTGCCCTCTGTGGAACAGGAGTTCAAGGAGCACCTACAAGCCACAGCCACACTAGAGGATCCCCAGGGGGAGGCGGCGTGCAGGGCTAAGTACTCTGGGCCCATCTCCCCAGCCACTGGTAGCAAGATTCTGAGAGGAGGGGTGAAGGGGAAGATAGACTCAGCAATATTTTCGAATTGAACCAAAAATCTCCAAGTCACTGAGGGGCATGCCAGGTCACAATATTCCAGATGTCTCTGCAGAATTCAAAACTGTAAGGTCCGGATATATTTAATTCAGCCTTGATTAAAATTAAATTGGGACCAGAGGGCACGAGCTCCCATGGCAGGAATCCTTACAGGACCCAAGTGTGTTTAATGATGCAAAGCAACTGACTTATTTAAGCCTTAGTTGGGGCACTTAAAAAGGTTAGTTCTTATTTAACTATGACATAAAATGCAATTAAATCCACACTTATTCTGGATCTTGTCATGCTGAATGTCTATTTTCAAAGGAGGAAGAGCATTCCTTTAACAACAGAACCTTTGCATGGTTCCAAAAACTAGCCTAATATCCTTGAGATCAGTGAAATGTTCTTACTAGGATAATACATTTGTTATAATGTTTGCTAGAGAAAACCACATATTCACTTAAAGTTATGAATTGTTTGCCATAGGAGACTGATCTTACCAACCAACCTGGTGGCAATTAACCTGCTATGCTTTCACTAGACTAGTTCAGATTCACACAACCAATATAAACAGACTGGACCGAGCTAAAGGCATTCTTTCTTGGAAAAAATTATTTTACAAGAAAAGTAACTAACAAATTAGCTTTAAAATGCAATGCATTTTCTTCATGATTTCATTCTGTCCCCAGGGGCACACAGGAGGCAGTACAGGGTACCGGCCCAGCCTCTCGTACCTCGGCAATGATGGGATACACCTGCTCCATGCACAGGGAGATGATGCTGGGGAGAAAAGGCTTGAACACCTGGCCAGGCTCCTGGACCACCACCTGCAGGATCTTCAGGAACTTCTCCACCACCCGGCAGCCAGTGCTGCCTTCATGGAGGATACTCTCAGCCAACTGCTCTCTACAGACAAGGGGAAGCACACGGTAGCCAAGGGAATGTTTCTCAGGGGCCAGCACAAAAACCAACACTTGAGGCAAGTGAAGAAAAGGAACAGAAAGTCCCAGGCTCTGTAGCCGGGCCCCACTACTTCTCCCTTGGGAATCTGGAAGCCAAGGACAGTAGATCTGCAGTTACCTGGTAAACATGTTGAGGAAAGTCTGTATGATTTGCTCTGTGAAAGGCACACCCATCTGTACTCTAAGGCCTCGAAACAGGGTGAGGAAGAAGCTCAGCATCTCATCGGTCACATCTACATAAAGGCACAAAGCAAACAGTCAGAGACACATGCATAGATATCAACAGGAGCCCTCCTTTTACAAGCTGCACCACCATCTCTCCCAAAGACTTCCTGCTGGAAGAAGCTTCCCCAACACCACTGGAGTCCATGATGGAAAGTGGGAAACAACTAGGGACATGCCAAAAAAACCAGTCTGGCGTCATGAACCTCTGGTTGACAACGGCTCACTAGAGAAGTGAAGGTCACTAGGAAGCCTCCTTCACCACTCGGCATCCACCAGCACTGAATTCTCAATGTAGATAGATCATTTTTGTGCTCACTCTGATGGAGCCATTCAACTGGGCCAACACCTGAGTGCTCTTACCATTTCTCTCTGACCACTAATCCTCGCACTCGGGTCAGGGGTTAAGTGGCTAAAAGTGGATAATGAGGGTGTATTCAGGCTGCATGGCCCTAGTCCATTAAAGGGATTAATTGCAGAAAATACTGGTTACATTTAGTCTGGTTCCACTTGCAGATCTAAACAATCATCTTGTACAGTACATTTTGGCTCTAATCTCACACACTCTGCTTACAAGAGGCAATCATGGAGTGCGTCCTGACTGACAAACCCCACTATCTCCCTTTTGAGAGCCAGGCCATGTGCAGTCACTGTGCCACAGCACCTCACTGGTGACACTGACAGAGGGAGAGAGGGATCCATGTCAGCAAAACCCATCTTGCCATTTAAGGAAATAAGCAGCACTCATGGGGAAAAGTTTTTTCTTCTGTACAATGACCCCATCACCTCATCCTCTCATATTCCACTCTGGGAGAAGGCAAAGACTCAGAAGTGAACACTATGCAAGATGCCCCAAATTGACTCTGGGCCACATGACACAGGTGCAAGGTCCAGGTAAGGTCTGCCCATAAGCATCCCTGCCCTCTACTGTCAGCATCAAGGCCTGCACTGCCCATGCCATGCATTCTGCAGAGCCAAGCAGTCATTCTGGGACTTGCCGGCACCAGCCACCAGGGGGCCTGCCGCCAGCTCCTACCTGACTGATGGATAAAAGCTGGAAAGAGGGCCAGGGAGACCTGCACGGATTCCTGCAGCGACTGGTAGCATATCTGCCGGGACTTGGTGGACTCTCCGGAGATATTCTCCACGATGTCCTCTAAGACGCTAAGTGTCTGGTGGATAATCACTTTTGCTGCAAATTGAGATTCAGTGCACGTTACAACTTGTCTGAGGATAAAGCAGGGTAAGGGAACACACGGGAAGGGGGGACATTTGCACAGGTATTCAGAGGACAGTTGCAGAAGTCTTGCTAAAGGAACACTGTCTCTCTTGATTGAGTTATCCATCTCTCTCTCTTTCTCCATACAACCTTTTCTCTCTTTTTGCCCTTTTACTGTCAGGACTCCAGTTGCCTGCCCACTCAGTTTTTTGCCTCTCTTCTGCTTCTATCCACCAGAAACCAGTCCACAGAGAGGGAAAGGTAAAGTGCAGCCTCTGGTTAGGGGACGAGTGAGAAACTCACAAGGCAACTACCCCAGGCAAGAATGGACACACGCAGATCAAGCACGCCTTCAGCTCCAGATATACCTCTGGTATATCTGGATCTCCTGAAATCCACACCAGCACCTGCCAGCACATGTGCTGCTGCTGTCCTCAGGAATAGACCATCTGATCAATTCTTGCCCACTGTGCCTGTGGCCTGACAATACATACAATTATCATATGATATTGTGTTATTAACCACAAACACTTCTAAGGAGACCCTGATGTGAATGCTCACGTGATCCCTCCACAGAGAAAGCAGAGGCAGTGGCCAGCAAACTGGCAGGAGCTAAGAGGACACAGCAAGGGCCCAGACCAGAGGAACCTAGAGAAGAACTACAGATGAGCACTAGATGGCTCTAGAACCGGGGCAAGCCCCTTGTCAGGACACTGGGGATAGCCAACAGCTCCACCTTTGCAGGGTTGCTGTGAGGATGATAGACAAGGTTGAGAATGTTTCAGCAAAGTACCTGACATATCAGAAGGTTCGGTACAGGGAAGCTGTCATCCTTCCCCAGCACTGGTGGAGTTGGCTCTCACCCTTACACACAGAGTTGCCTCCCCCATGGCTCAGGGAGCTGGGCAGACTCAGCCCTGGTGGAGCTCTGGAGGCTGAACCAGGACAAGGCTGAGAGCTGGCCTCCACCTGGCCACACTCCCTGGGCCCCCATGCTCACCAGCCTCTCTGGAGACTGAAGCGGCTTCCAGGGAAGGGTACGGCAGAAAGAATCGATGTCTGGCAGTGGATGCAACCAGGACTGACTCCTAACTCCACTAGATTCTAAGTCTCAGTTTCTCATCTGAAAGTGTGGATAGATAGATAAAACCACCTCACTCAAAGGACTGAGTGTAATTGAAAATAACAACTCACGACACTCCTGGTCTTCTAAAGGCTGGTCATGCAGACGAGGCATGTGAGCCAAAGGCACACGCATCATACTGAAGGAGCCACTCACACAACACTACTCCAAGCACAGGGACTTAACCAAACCAGGAAACTGTACTTGGGTTAGATGTTTCCCCAAGAATACACAAGGCACAGGAGAAGTAGTTTAGGGGGAAAAGCTAACAGAGTCAAGAGACCAAAATCTGACCTCTGATGTGTAAGGAAATTGAAACAGTAACCAAAGTACATTCACAGAAATGTACATACAAGGGGAAACTAAAAGCACCATTAAATATGTAATAATAGGAGAATAGGTATATAAAATGTGGTATTCCACAGGATAGGATGTTACCAGACCATTAAAAACAATTCTTTCAAGAACAAAGGGGCGATGTGGTAAAGAATCAGGATCTGGAGCCACTCAGATGCAAGGCTGATTCCTGACCCCATTCCTTCTCTCTGATCCTAAGCAACCTACACCTGCGAGCTGGGGGCGGGGGTGGTGCAGACACACACACACACACACACACACACGGGAAGGGCACTTTACAATGGAGAAACTGGCAGGCCCTGCTTCCAGCAGGTGACCACACTGAGCAGGCCAATAATGGGGCACATGGAAGCGATGCAACAGAAAGGACACAACACTGCCCAAGTGGTATTCCTGCCCAAACTGCTGGAAACAGTCAGAAGAGCTTACAAAACATTTTACAAGAATGTGGGTTTGGACTCTTCAAAAATGTCAAGATTACATAAAACACAAACCAGGAATGCTTTTCTGTATTAAAAGACTGGAAGGATTGGACAACCAACTAGAATACATGATCCCTGACTATATCTTGGATTTTTAAGAAGCAAAAAGGCCACTTTGGTAACACCTGGGGAAAATCTGAATGTGGTCTATATGTAAAATGACATTATCATTTACAAGGCTGCACAGCCTGGTTGTATTCATGGTGTTTGGGTTATATAAGAGAGTATCATGTTTCAAAAGTCAAGGTTAAGAATTCAGGATAAAGTGTCAGTGTAAGCAGCTTACTCTATTTATATGGCTCTGTTAAAAGTGTGGGGTGGGCAAGAAGACAAGTGTGGCAAAATATTAAGTGGTAAATCCTCGAGTGAGAGAGACAGTTGTTCCTTTGCTTAAGTCTTTCAAGTATTGTGTAGGTATCAAAATTTTTCAGTGTACTAAGCTGCAATGGGAAAAGCTTTCCAGGCCTTCGTGTTATCACTCATAGAAGAGGAGAAGACAAATTTCATTGGGCTGCAGGGAAGGCTGAATGAAGGAACGTGTAGAAAGTTCTCAGCCTAGCACTCAGCACACAGTGAACATGCCACAGATGTTAACTCTGCTGTTAAGTATATTCCCTGTGGAAATCACTGGTTCTGTTCAGCAGACAGCTCCAGCACACAGTTGCATGCACTCTGCAGGGAAGCTGTGGCCATATACTCGTATGTTCTGGCCAATGAAATGTGAGCAGAAATACAGAGGCCAGGTGTCACCTGCAGACCAGCTCCTGGAGCACTACTGCAACATCCCCCACGCCCCAACCTCAGTGTAAGCGCAAACTGTATAGCAGCCTCAGCAGCCTGGGGCCTCAAGTGACCAGAACAACAAGCAGGACATTCCCAACCCCCTTGATCCCAGCTGGACATGTAGTAGGAGCAAGAAATACCTCTTGTTACTGGATTAAGCCACTAAGATTTTGGCATTATTTACCACATAGCTTACACTGACTGATAATAAGTATATGTAAGATAAAGGGAGAAAAGACACTAGCTGTACGTAACCCCTAGGAAAACCACTTCACCTTACCCTAGTTTCCTCAGGAATTAAATCAGGATATCAACAGTAACTAACTCAAGGCTGATCTGGGAATTAAATTACTGAACACAAAACACTGAGATCCAGGACCCAACAAACACTAGACCGTGAAGGGTGGTGCTGGCACAGCCAGACATGCGGTGATGAGGAGACCACCCAGGCAGGTGCCCAGTGCATAGGGCACCCTCACTAACTCTGTTCTTTTTTTTCTTTTTTAAGATATTATTTATTTACTTGAGAGAGAGCAGAGCAAGAGAGAGAGCGAGAGAGACAGTGAGCACAAGAGGTGGGGAGGGGCAGAGGGAGAGGGAGAAGCAGACTCCCTGCTGAGCAGGGAGCCCAACGCAGAGCTCGATCCCAGGACCTGAGATCATGACTTGAGCCAAAGGCAGACCCTTAACAGACCCAGGTGCCCCTAACTCTGCCACTCTTAAGCACCCACAGAACTAGAGAAGACATTGAAACAGAGAAAAAGGAAGACAACAAGATTGCTAAAATGGTTACTTTCTAAAATACTGAAATGGGAGATTTAAGAGATTTTTTCCATTCTTTACAGTTCCTAATATTTTTGTAAAATGAGCACTTGTTAATGTTCCTGATTATAAAAATAATGTTCTTAGAAAGTATGTTGAGTACTTATTGCTATTTCTAACATTTCACAAAGCGTTTTTGTTGACATTCTATAAATGTCATCCAACATTTCAGTATTTTCTGGAAAATAGTGTGTGAAAATACTGTATTTTTAAAGTATTTCTACAAAATTTGTACTTTCTGGAAGATTTTTCAGAGAAATCTGATGCCTTCTATTTGAACTGTGTTTTCTTGATTCATCTTTTTCCTCCCTTTTGAATATAAACAATCAAATTTGAAGTGCCAATAATGAAGATACCAACTTCTTTCAAAGCCTCTGAAACACATGCATTTAGAGAAAGGTTAAAAATAGTTTTAAAAGACAGTACTTAAATCCATTTTTCCCAGTGTGTAGAGGTGAATTGCTTTGATTGCTTATACAAGTATCTAAAATGAATCAATTAGTCATTGTAGACTTTTTATCCACAGAAGACACCATCAATGGTTTACTTACTTTTGACATTTTAACTAAGAAAGGAGGTGTCCTACATTCAGGAAACCCGTCCAGCTGACGGGTTCACAGAATTCCAGAGACGCAGGATTCCACCAGCCAAGGCTGGCTCTCCCACCCAGCAGCCATGTGACAACAGACAGATGAATACCTCATCAGCCACAAAGGAAGTGCTGCCCTACCTGTCTTCCCAGGCTGTCCCTGCCTAGGGGATACTTACTGTCATCCAGTGGCATCTTCCTCTGTGGGGCAACAGCATTGGGTTTCAGGTTGCGATAGTCCCTTGAGAGTGCAGAGATGAGGCTGGCATGGTTGATGGAACGCACGGGCCACTGCTGTTCATTCTCAGGGAGGTTTGGCCACGGAAGCAGAAGGATGTTAGAGAGGGCTCGGCACACCAACACCTGAGCCTGGAAGAGACCCCCATGGGCATCCATCAGAGGGCAAAGAGCAACAGACAAGTGCACATTACATGGCCTTGGCACCTAGCATGGGCACACACAGCTCAGGCCTCCAGGCTCTGTTCCCCCAGACTGGGCCTGGAGCTTTGGGCCCAGCCAAAGGTAATGCAGGGAGGGGAGAGAAACTGAAGCAGTAACAACAAGTCTGGGTCCAACACATTCCAGACCCAGCCCTAATAATCTTTCTTGGTGCCATCACTTCCCCTCAATTCTGGTATCAGAAGACTTACAGAGGGAAAAGTCACAGATACTGCATTCAACACCCTCTGAGAAGCTGCTCAGAACAGGGATGAGAGTGTGAGGCAGTAAAAAAACCTCTTAGGACATATGCTCAGCGCTGTGTCCAAAGCACTATGTTCATATCCCAGGTGCTCTCAAGTAACTGCTTTGACTGCCCTCTGACACCACCTCTGTTTTGTTTTTAAACTTCTAGCCTGAGCCTCCTAAAGATTATGAAAATCTTTGTCTGGAGTGTCTCAACCCTAAGAAAATAAATATAACAATAAAAACAGACTGTTTCAAACCAAAAAGAATGCAAAGGGGACTCTTGACAACTCCAGTCAAATCGCCAGCTCTCAAAGCAGCACCATTTGTGTGCCTACCAAGAGGAATGTGTTACATCCTTATCCACATACTGCCTGCCGCCTGTGTTCGAAGGGCCTAATGAGAAAGTGCTGAGGCTGCCCTAAGTGCCACACGTAAAGAAACCGTCTCTGCTGGCATGGGCTGTAAGCTCCGAGTGCATAAGAAAGGTCTCCCTGAGTCTGAGCCACACGGCTCCAGGACCAGTGCAGGGTGGCCCTGGGGTCTCCCACCTTATCGACAAGTCGCTGAGCAGAGGCATCGGTGATTCTGTTGAATACTTTCTGCACCGCGGGGATACTGATCAGAAAGACGGGCCTCACAGTGGTGGCCAGGGAGACCAGTAAGTGGCACGCAGATAGCAGCAACTTGTCTTGGACCTGGAGACAGAAGGGGACATGTCAGCTCACTCTCCTGTGAGCCTAGTATTAGAACTTTAATGAGGCAGCCACAAGCCAAATAAGGCTCTGGGAGCCATTACCCACATGGGTTCTATATCAAAGAAATTTCTGGGGACGATGCCCAGCAATGCAACACCCTCCTCTGTGCTACATCTTGGCTCCTGACCTCAGGCCAGAAACACCACCTCTGGTTTCTCTTGTCCATAGTCACCAACACCTCCGGACTCAGTCAATTCTTAGCTCCACAATCCCATGGCAAATTTCTTGGCATACCATTCAAATTACTCGGCATTGTTCATCTCATTCCTCTAGCTCCAACCAAGTCAACCTTTCTCTCCACCTGCCTTTTTTATACTCCACCAGTCACGCCAGGTTCTCTTGCTTCCTCCCCTCGGTGTGCCAATCAAAAACTAAGTTCAAGGACCATCTGCCCTTTTCAAATTAGCAAGAGAAAATTCTTTATAGACAGGACCTAGTGCTGGCTGGTAGAAAAAAAAATACACATCAAAGAGTCGTGGGCATGTAGAATTATTTTGGGAAGAAATATTATAATTTCCTAGAACCACAAACTATCCGTCACCTTTAATCCCAATTTCTCTAAGAAAATCATCCAAAAGGATAAAGCTAAGTTCAGGAGTACATCATTTCAGAATTATCTAGGATAACTTTTTTCAAATGGAGGCAACTATAAAGTCCAGCAATGACTAGGTATATTATAAATTATATAAATCCCCCTCATGGGACATTGTAACTCATTTACAAATTACAATTACAAACTCAACAAAAATTTACAGAAAACAATACATTGTTCTGTTAAGAGCAGAAGAGAATGCTATGCCTGATTAAAACTACAAAAAAGGGATGCCTGGGTGGCTCAGCAGTTGAGTGTCTGCCTTTGACTCAGGGTGTAATCCTGGAGTCCCAGGATCGAGTCCCGCATCAGGCTTCCTGCTTGGAGCCTGCTTCTCCGTCTGCTTATGTCTCTGCTTCTCTCTCTCTTTCTCTGTGTCTCTTGTGAATAAATAAATAAAATCTTTTAAAAATAAAACTACAAAAAAACAAATCTCTATATGCTACATAATACAAATCAGTGTCTTCTCGAAGGACAACCCAGTAGAATCTTATCAAATTTACTTGGATACATCTTTGACCCAGCAAATCCACTTTCCAGGATCCATCCTACAGGGATGTACACACCAAGAACTCACTTCCATCAAAAGGAAAATTATAAAACATCCCCACTACGGAACAGCAGTGTTTTGGAGGAGGGGATTAAAGAGTACCACAACTTTTTGGTCTATAAATTTGAACAATGTTTTATGTTTTCACAAAGAGCATGTATTTATTAGTGTGGGACTTAGCTAAAAAAATAAAGTTATATTTGAATTTATGTGGATCACAGCTCAAAAGGAACATTGAAATGACATATGGTTCTACCACAGTGGTAAGAATTATGGATCTAACACCAAGCAATACTTTAATTTTATAATAAGTAGGACAGAAGGACAAAGAGTTAGCTACAAAGTGTAGCCTCTGCTGTTTCAGGACCTTCGTGCTGATCAGAGGTGTGACTGCATCCATGGTGGTGGAGATAAGCGTAACAAATTGCTGTGTATTCTGCCGATGAGCTTCACTGCAATACTGTGCTAGCCAGTGAGAGTAAGCCTGCAGAGCAGCCAGGGACTGAGCATGCCTGCAAAGGGGAAAAGATGCAACTTTCAAGGTCAAGGCCAAAATACATTAGCATTAAACTCGTTTTCATAGGAAGGAAGAATTCCACCCAGTGCATTTGTTGTTCTAAGACACGTGTGACAGCACAGAAATAATTTACTTGCTCAGGTAGGACGTAAACATTGAAACTCATCATCTAAACCTTGCTACCACTACCTCTTACACAGAAAGCAATCAGCTCTCTAAGTCGCTGTGGCTTTTAGTGGAGAAAGCACTTGAGAAACCAAGAGCATGAGTACTCAGGGGAGCACTCTCTCTGGGATCTCACTGCTCCTAGGACCTTTTAGTAGAAAGAGAGGTAGGATTCAGGCAGACACCACATGGAAATCAAATGGAGTATCAATTCAGGAGGGTAAACTGGCCTCAAGTGCCCCCAGATGGGATGCAAGAAGAACATACTGCTACCTATCTAGTGTTCTTGCTAAAAATGTTAAATATCAATCTCATACAGTACAAAAACAACTAGACAAATCCTGACTTTAAGATTTTCTTTAAAGAAAAAGAAATAATGTCTAAATCTCTAATCAGTTTCTCTTTCCTTCTCTCCCTCTCTATCCTTCCCTTGCTTCCCCACTGGTCTAGATTATAGAAGATAAATATAATACATAATTATGATTAGTTAGACCTTGGATTAAAAAAATATATATATAAAGGACATTTCTGAGAGGACTGGGAAAATCTGAGTATGGAAAAATATTATATATACACATATATATTCTTAAAAATGCTACATACTGGGCGCCTGGGTGGCTCAGTCAGTTGGTATCCAACTCTTGGTTTCAGTTCATGTCATGATCTCAGGGTCATGAGATTGAACTCTATGTCAGGCTCCACCCTCAGCACAGAGGCTGCTTGAGATTCTCTCCCTCTGTCCCCCGCCCCCATGCATGTGCTCTCTCTCTTGCTCTAAAATAAATAAAATCTTTTAAAAAAAAATGCTTTATCTGAGATCCTCTGTCTACTAAAAGGTCCTAGGAGCAGTGAGATATAGGTATTATTGTATCCGTGAAAGTCTCTGAGTGGTGAAAATGATATTATGGTTATGTAGGAAGATGACCTTGCTCCTAGAGAAACATGCTGAAGGGTTTATAGGTGAATTGACATGTTGACTGCAATTTGCTTTCAAATAGTTCACCTAAAAAAAAAAAAAAAAAAAGTGTGTGTTCCTGTGTATACAAAAAAAAAAGCGAATATACCAAAATATATATAACTGATGAATCTAGTGTGAGAGTGTTCATTCTATTTTTGCCCCTTTCTACAAAAGATGGGAACTTTTTCAAGATAAGAAGTTAGGTAAGAAAAGGTTAATACCTTTAACCTAAATACATTAAAGAAAGAAAATACAAGTAATTCATGGTGACCCAGAAGTTATTTTGTATTTTATATTTAGAATGCATTGATCATTTTACCCTTCAAGCTCTTGAGTACCAAATTAAGAAAAAAGACATCTAAGTCTGCCTTTAGGGTCTAGGAATTTTAGTCAATCTATCAAATTCAGAGAGCTCCACAAAGCTGAAGAGAGGAGGCTCCAAAACTTCCTGAAATTGTGTGCAAGATGTTGTGTTTATGAGCAAATTAGCATTTTTCTCAGCAAAAGCTTCACAGCTTTCTCTAAAGTCTCAAAAAGTATATATATATATATACATACGCATATATATACACATATATGCATGCATATACACACACATACTTTAAAAAAAAAAAACCTAAACCACTATAGTAAATAAGACTATCATTTACTTAATTCGTAGCTAAAGAACTATCTAGAACAGGGATCAGCAGACTTTTTCTGCAAACACCAGAGTATAAATATTTTTGGCTTTGCAGGCCATATATACTCTCTCTCCATCACAGCTACTCAACTCTGCCGCTGTGGCACAAAAAGCAGTCACAGATGATATGTTAATAAATGAGCACAGCTGTGTTCCAACAAAACTTAATTTATGAAAGCTGGCAGTGGGCCGGATTTGGTACAGGATATAGTTTGCAAGGCTTCTGGGCAGTGTAATCTCTGGGATATGGCCCCATCTCCAGTCCCCATTCTTCTATCCCTTCTGTAAGTCACTTTCCTAATGGCTCCCCAGAATCCAGAAAGCTTCTAAGAGTGTGGTCCCTGAATGCCCTTCAAAATCACCCATGTTCTTATGTAACACACGAACACCCAAGAAGCCTTCTGCCCTCCTGCTGCAGTCAGAAGCTCTGAGAGAATGTGTTCCTTGAGTAAGTCCAGACCCAACAGTTTCAGTCAATGGCCTACAGGGTAAGACTCTTGGCACTCGAGTTGTTTCCACCTTGGTCCTCCCATAACTATCCAGCCTCCTCTCCTACCACACAAACTGCTCACAGCCTCCCTGACTGCGGGACCCTGCAACTCATCTGTGCCTTGGCTCATGCTGCTCCTCCCTCCTGAAATGCCCACTCCGTATGCCCTCTGCTTTCATCTCTCACCACCTGATGCACTCTACTTACTCCAACCACCCCCACCCCCAATCAACCCTCTCTTCCTAGGTTTGGAGGAGGGAGTCTTTCTCTTCTTCATGGCAGCCACCAGTGTCCCTTTTTACCTATAAAATGACAGGGGACTAAGTCTTACCCGAGGATGCACTAACAGCTCCATACTTACACATCGATGAGGTCAGGTTTCAGTACTGATGGCACAGCAGTTTCAATGTTGTACAACTTTATCTGAGATCCATACAGAGTGACTTTAACCAACCTGTTGGCAAAGAAATAGGAAAAAGAAAACACTCAGCTTATGGACTAAAGTAGACAAAATTGACAAGGCACCAACAAGGTCCTGAGGATAGGTATTTTTCCATCCAAATAAGAAATCAAGACTAGACCTTCAATTTTATCCCAAAGATCTGATCTTAGATGTACATAAAGATTTAAACAAGGATACTAACTAAAGCATGATTTACAGAATCAAAAACTTTTGATCACAAAATAAATAACCGGGAAATATAGACAATATACAAAATAGAAATAGTTAGGATGGAAATATTTCATGTTGTGTGTTTCACCACAACAAAAAATTCGAGAAAAAATAAACATTTCATATGGATATATGCGAGAGAAAACATAGCAAAATGTTCACTATAGAATCTAAGTGATCAGTATATATGGGTATTCACTATATAATTATTTGACTTTTTCTGAAGATTCAAAAATGTTCATGATAAAATGTTTGAAGGAAGGGGCAGAGCATGAAGTATAAGTTTTTAGAACCAAATTGAGGGGTTTTTAACTTTGAGCACAATCCTTTCAGAAGCAAATCGCTGAGACCGTTGGCTGCCCGAGGGCTCACTGCATACAAACTGACAGCCAGCTCTAAGGGGAAATGGAAAATGCCTCTTTCCTTAGAGACAGACGTTCCTTTCTGGGCAAAGGGAAGAAGCTGGAGGCCCAGCAAAAGTTCTGTCTGTGCTGGCTCTCTACAGAAGCCTAGGAGCAGGTCTGAGGCAGATGCCAGGGAAGACATTGGGTGTTCTTCTCCCAAGGTACAGTGTAGAGCTTCTCAAGCTTCAATGAGCCAAAGAATCCACCGGGGAGGCTTGTCACTGTACAAGCCCGTGGTTGTGAGGAGCCCAGAAATCTGCATCTCTGAAAAACATCCAGGGCTCCATGCATGCAGACCACACTCTGAAAACTGCTCTTCTCTGAAGGGAGCAGAAAGCAGGACTTCCCTAGAAAACCACAAGGTTAAAGTCCCAAAGCATTCAAGGTGGGAGGAGCAGTCAGAAAGTGAGGGTCAAAGAGCCAAGGGCTCTCAATCTGAAGTTCTGGGAAGGGACCAGGGTGCTAACATAGTGATGCACCAACGTGCAGCTGGCGTTTAATTCTCTAAATTGCTCTACATTCTGTACACAGTAAGTGTACATTTCAGTGGCACTGAATATACTTATTGTGTGCAACCACTGCCACGCGTCTCCTTCACCTTTTCATCCTATAAAACCCACAATCCGTACCCACTAAAGATAAACTCCATTGCCCCTGCCCTAACCCTGGTGCTTGCCATTCCCCTTTCTCTCTGGTTCTGACTATTCTCTGTACCTCACATAAGTGGAATCATACCACGTTTGACTTTACATTCTGTTTTCACATTCTACAGCATTCTTTAGTGCTATTCTACACTTAAAATGGACTTCTAAATGTGTCGTTCATTATTTCTACATTTTGCAGTTTCACTAGTACGTTTGTTGTGTGTAACCTCTAAGTGAAAAATCAACTAATCACACTGGCTATGAAGATCACGTAGCCATAACAAGGAGCCTTCTCCCACACTTTATTCTAAATGAAGACAAATTAACAGTATCTTCAAGTACTGGGCCTGCAAACCCAAGCAGTGCAGAAAAATGTACATATAAGGACCTATAAAAAATAATGATGTAGGGACTCTAAAGTCTGAAAATTGGGATTTCATATAGGAAGAAAGACGCATCCCACTCCTCCTAACCATTAATGGAAACAGGCTTAGCCTGGAAAGAGAGGAAAAAGGGCACTGTAGGTAAGAGTTCTGTGGTTTGGAAAGAGCAGGAAACTGGCTACAATCCATGTGTTCCCTCCTGTGAACAGTGTGACCTGAAGCAAGGTACCTGCCATTTCTGGGCCATAGTTTGCTCACAGATAACATGACAATCCCCATCCCTCAAAGTAAAGAATGAAATGAAATGTACAAAATCACTTTTGAAAATGTCCAACTGCATGCTACTTTTATTATTAATATTAATCTGGCTTCGGGCTTGGCTCTGCTTGGTGTGTTACCAATGATATGGCTATGGGGCAATGAAAGAATCCAGTCTCGACTTTGGGCTGGCTGGACCCACATCCATCCAATTTTGATCTAATCAATCCACGTTACCTTTAGACAATCTAAACCTATCACATTTGAAGCATCTGATTTTTTAAGCATATGAGTTCATGAGGGGGGAGGCGGGGAAAGCCTGAGCAGTGGGAAGTGGTCCTCAATAAATGCAGCTATCAACCCTAAGAGGCACCCGAGGGGAGGAGTAATGAAAGAAGCCTGGTGGTGGAGAGGTTGGCAGCCACCTCTTGGGTCAGCTTAAACTCCTGAGGATCTTTAACAGAACTAAGAAAAATCCCACCTCTGGCATATGGCTGTCCAATTAGAAGATGCTGACTATTTGTCTCCTGCCAGAGTTTTCCTATTGTCTCTTTACCTTGTAGGCAGAGACATAAGATTGACCTCACTTCGTTTCTTCTGAGGCTAATCCTGTCTTTTATCTACAGACTCAATCTTTGACTAGTAGCACTGTGCTAAGTGCTTCCTCTCATTAAATTCTCACAATAAGCTACAAGATACCAGAGTCCCCCTCCAAGTTACAGACAACAGACCTGAGTTCTCAGAGGTTATCTGCTCCACATGCACCTCATGCCTGGCAACATGCTGCCCAAGAAGCACAACTGGGTTCTGAAGATGGAAGGGTGCCAAGGAACCACCGCCTACCTCTCCACAACTGTGAGGGCATCACTGAACCGCGCTGCAAACACATCTCCGATGAAGTACTCGGCCAGCCGGCCCACAGCCTGCAGAAGGGAGCTCAAGTCTCTTAGGGAGCAGTGCAATCGCCGACAGTCGTTTTCTGCTGTGATGTTCAACCTGTGACCTGTAACATAAATACCACAAATGGTTTCCCTTGGGAAGAACATGCTTTAGTTACCACTACAGGGAATAGCTCTTCCAGGCAGACTACAGTGAGCAAAACCAATTCTTGAGGGGCACCTGGGTAGCTCAGCTGGTTAAGTGTCAGACTCTTGATTTCAGTTCAGGTTATGATCTCCGGATTGTGAGATCAAGTCCCACCGCATCAGGCTCTGCATTCAGCATCTGGCTCTGTGTTCAGTGGGGAGTCTGCTTGAGATTCTCTCTCTCCCTTACCCTCTGCCTCTCCCCCTACTGCACGTGTGCACACACACAGTCTCTCTCTCACTAAAATAAATCAATCTTAAAAAAAACAAAAACAATTGTGAAACACAGCAACCCACATGCTGCTTTGCGTCTCAGTAACCAGCCAGGACAGCAAGGCCCTGTCTCCACCCAAACCCATATCCACAAGCACTCTAAGGCCAGAGAGAGTGAACACAAGTGGGACACAAAGCCTGGGGTATGAGAACATGGACTGAGTGTCTGATGTGATTCCTCTTGACCCTGAGGTAGTAACAGCATCAATCTTACACCCAAGGAAACACACGCAGGGAGGTCCAGTCATTTGCCCAATGCAGGTCATGATTCTGGGGCAGAACTGGTATCCTAGGGTAAGCCTCCTCAACGGCAAACCTGCTTGCCTTCTACACATGGCCCTGTCACAGAATGGAATCTCCATGGGCTGACAGCTAGAATTCACCTCTGTTCACAGAATAGGGTGTAGTCAGCAGGTCCCAAGCAGCAGTCTGGAAGAAAGGCCTAGAAGACACAGGTGCCCTGCCACCTGCTGGCTCTAGGCCCCAGTGAGCCCTTCTAAGTCTTAGCTCCTTATCTTTAAAATGGAAAATAATGCTCCCATCAAATTCACTAATGTGAGGGCAAAGTTAAAATATATACAGAACCCTATAAACTATAAAGCATCACTAATGTTTGTAATAATTATATATAACAAAGAGCCTGTGATTTTCTAAGGCCTGAAACTTACTTTTTAGTAAGATTTCTTCACACTGAGTGAAGATGCAAAGGAGAAAGACAAAAATATCTGCTATTAGGCCACCCCTCCCTGTGGACCCCTCTTCACCAAGGTCCACAAAAGACAGTGGGAACTGCTTGACTGGGAGAGCTCGCTCTGCAATGGATAAAAGTTCTCTGTCCTCACCCAGTCAGAGGGAGGGTAGAGTAGCGATAATGGGGAGACCCTTGCCCCTGCCCACAGGGCACCTGTAATGCCACCACTCCCGAAATACCAGCCCCGTCCCACTGCCATCTCAGGAGTTTCCTCTCTGTTAGGAGACAAGAACTGGCTAAAGGCAACCCTCCTCCCAAGGCATCCATTCCACAAACATCTTCCCAGAACCCAGACCTAAGCACACAGCTCCCCTTAAGCAAGGTGCCAAAACTCCCGGGGCTCTCTCCTGGCTCTGTAGGAGAACATTAACACCCCCAGCATCAATTCTAGAACTCTTGTGACCTCAATGCCTCCTGCCATTCCAATTTCTCCCTGCACCCACCATTAACCCCTGGTGCCTCAGGTCCCTGCCTGGACTGCCCACTGCATATCTGGCCACTCACACCTTGCACGCTCTTACACATTTTCCACACTCACATAAGCACTATATCTTCTGGGAGGCCTTCCCTTTGCACTACCCAACAGAAGGAATGTACACTTTCCTCCCTCCCTGCCTTCCCCTCCAGGACACCTCATGTGCTTATGGGAATAAATCAAGGATCTCCAAGTCCACTCATGGACTATGAACTTCTTCCCTGTGAAGAGCTGAGGTCAGTATCCAGCCCAGTGCCGGGTCTAGAATAGGTGGCCACACTGAATGAATGAATTAGATACCACAGAACACAGAGCAAACTAGAGCAGGACAGGGAGTCTGGGGCGGAGGGTGTGCTGGAGTTCCTCATACTGCCCTTGGGAATGTTCCCTTGATTATTTAAACCTGACTATGGATAACCAACACCTGTGGAAATGCAAATAGCAAGGCCGAACACCTAAGAAAGTGCTGGGAAGTAGCAAGTTTGATGCCTCAGATCCTACACTGACTTCCAAGTGTTGAGACTGGAAACAGAGCCCTCAGAGGCAGACAGGAGTCTGGATAAGAGTGTGGGTCACATCCTGAGGATCAGGAGAACAAAAGGAAGGGGCAACTCAAGGAAGGACCTTTCAGAGACAGAGCCAGTGACAAAGGCTGGCTTTTGCTTGCCTCCCAAATCACCTGTTCCTCCACCCTCCACCCTGCACTGGGAGCAGCACCTCGGAACAGTAAACAACAACTAGGATTCTCAGCTTGTAGGCAGCACTGCCCAGGCCTGGGGGTGGGCGTTGAGGAGAGCAAGCCAGCTCTTCCAGTCAGCACAAGAGGTTGGCTACCCCACACGGCCAGCCAGATGAACCCAGGGAACAGACAGAACCAGAAGTATTCTCGGTCACGTGCAGAGAACACTGCCTCTCCTCTCCCAGCTAACAAAAGCACCACAATTATGTACCTTCTGAATGTCTAGGATTTTCAGGTTACAGCTAAGTAACTGATTCCCAGGGTAAACTAAAATGTGTTCTTCCTTTGCATACCAACAAAGTTTAAGGCTGTAGAAATAAAGCTTTAAGAAAACTCTACCCTGAAAAAAAAAAAAAAAGAAAAAGAAAACTCTACCCTGGAACTGGATGTGGGGGTAGTAGAGGCCAAAGAGACAAGGCCAGCCCTCCTTCCCCAAGGCAATATGGTTTAGTGCCTGCCTTCAGCCCAGGGCGTGACCCTGGAGACTCGGAATGAGTCCCACATTGGGCTTCCTGCGTGGAGCCTGCTTCTCCCCTCTGCCTGTCTCTGCCTCTCTCTCTCTCTGTGTCTCTCATGAATAAATAAATAAATAAATCTTTAAAAATAAATAAATAAATAAACACGAAGGGGAACATTCTGTTTCTCTTTTAAAAACCAAAGCAAGATACCACCCTAAAGTAGGTTTCCACTGGAGTACAGTTCCTAATAGTCATTAAGTCATCCCGAGCAGGCCTGTCCCCTTGTGCCTGATCCACATGAATACACCTGAGGCAGGGCCTCCTCCCAGAACTGCCCCTGGGGTCTGTTCCCGATGCCTCTCCAGAGAGTCTTCCATCTTTAAACAGCTTGGTCAGGGGATCCCTGGGTGGCGCAGCGGTTTGGCGCCTGCCTTTGGCCCAGGGCGCGATCCTGGAGACCCGGGATCGAATCCCACATCGGGCTCCCGGTGCGTGGAGCCTGCTTCTCCCTCTGCCTGTGTCTCTGCCTCTCTCTCTCTCTCTCTGTGACTATCCTAAATAAATAAATAAAATATTTAAAAAAAAAAAAAAAAAACAGCTTGGTCAGAAACAATGAGGGGAAAAGTGTCCCCCATTCGAACCCCACACCCGCCAATTCCTTATTATCATACCTGGTCCCACCCCTTGAGGGAATACAAAACAAGCCTAAGCCTGCTGACTGACATATGGCAGTCTTGGGGAGAGGTGAAGAAGATTCTCCTCTTGGCTGAAATACACCCCTGGGTCCCTTCATTTCCCATGTCACCCTCTACTGAGAATCCTTGACATCCTGACCCGTTCCCCTAAAACCCACCTGAATTTGTTAAACAAAGAGCAGTACTTAGAATAAAAAACAGCTTGGGATTACTGTGATTTTAAACTATTAGTCTGAACCATAAGAAATTCCTGATGTTTAACCATTTCTGACCAACCAAAACTGCAATTCCATATAATTAAACTGAATACACATGTGCCATGGAAGGTTCACATTAATGCAAACTGCAGCTGCAAGGCAGACAAGTGCACAGGAAGTACCCCAAATCAAAGTTGCCACCCCCTGGCCTAGAACCCTCATACTACCAGTAGCACAAAACACTGCAAGCAATCACCTCAACTCGAGGGGCAGGCCTGAGTTCCCACTGAGAAAACTGTTCCAAACCACCCACATCTTATTCTATTTGGTGAAGGCTTAGATGGCCCTCTAATAGCAAAGAATTATCTGCAAAGGGGAACCCTCAGAGGGGAATTACTGCTACAGAGGTTTTTGAAAGAGAAAATATCATGGCCACACTGAAGTTCTCTCTCCCATAAAGCAAAATCACCCTGAAGCTGTCGAGATGCACCCTTTACCACGTCCAAAGGACAGCTCCCTGGCAAATCACTGCCCTGAGAAAAAAACATTTTAATGTGAAATATAACTCACTCTTCTCTCTGTTGGGGAGTGGGGAAGTAGGGGTGTAAAAATCGGCATTTGAGGAATTTCACTCTGAGAGAACAAGTAGGTCGTATATAAACCCCAGCAGAACAAAGAATGTAAGATACACAACAACCAAAGACAGGACTTCTCAACCCACAGACGGTGAGAACAATCAACAACGGGAGCAAAGAGTGACCCCCCAGGGGAAGAGATGTGTAGCCACTGAGATACCACAGCGACAACATGTCTTGCCTTGGACCTAATCAGAGACATGGAGGTAGAAGACCAGCAGTGGTAAGCAGTAAGACTCCAGTCTACACGGGCTCCAGGGGAGACCCAAGAATTACAGGCTGGTGAGAAGCAGTACATGTTAACGTGAGGGGCACCCTGTCAAGAGGAAGACACCACAGTTTGTTATGAGGCAGTAAGGCTGCCATTACAACACAGAGCTTATCTGAGAAGGTGAATGACCATGGGAACCAGAGAACAAAATGTATTCAGAGTTTCCATCTTTTTAGTAGGCTTTGCATTGGAAACTTGGCTTTGGAGCCAACAAGGGATGGGGAATGCTTTGCCATGGATAAGAGAGCTTGTTTTAAAATGGGAAATATTTCTTTGGCCTGAGAGGATTTGCCCCTGGAGTATGCACCAAGGTCAGCGTTAGGGATAAGATTTATAAACGATCTGGAAATACCAAGTACACTGTGAAATTGCCAGTAAATGGCTCTCAATGAGAACCAGGTATATGATATTTCATGTAGGGAAAAATAAATCAGCTTATCCTTCTCGGATGAGAAATTCTAAGTTACCAGTTACCTCTCAGAAAAAGGATTTAAGAATCACTCAGATTTTTGCCTGAAGACAGACTCAATGTAACATAAAGAAGGCAGCTACAATCCCGAAAAGGAACATAGGGGTCAATGCAGGGGGAGAGGGGTGTTTGCTCCACTTTTTTAAAGATCAAGAATAATGTACTGAGGATGCTGAGTACATTCTAATTTGATGAGTGGCCCTGAGGGAGAGACCACCAGGGCACAATTTTTTCCCCAAGAATGGATGCTGGAAACGTGTGGCACTGGTACACAGTCAAAGGATTTTCATTAATGTTGACAGAATATTTTACATGCATGTTTGCTTTGAAAAGTGGTCTTTTAAAGTTCTTTTTAAGTTGTTCTTAGCCTATCTACAAACTTTGGGGCATGCCAAGTCCCATCAACCTCCTGGGGCCCAGTGGATTATTTAGAAGCTAATAGAGTCATGGAAACAAACGTCACAGGCCACTAAGAAGGGCAGCCTCCAAAAGAGCCTCTTATGGAGGCTCTGCCATGAATAACAAGCTCGTCCAGGAGATTGTCTGTACCCACGGCGGCTGTGTGCCAGGCTGAGACAACAGTTACACAACAGAGGGACTGGAGGCCAAGGCCAGGCACAACTCCCAGAGGGGAGACATTGTGAGGAAGAGCAGTAGGACATGGCCACCAGAGATTGGGGGTGGGGGGGGGGTGGCTGGCTGAGCAGTGGGGTGAGCACAGGTGCATCTGCAAGTGCAATGATTAAGTTTCCCGTGTTTGCAGCTAGCAAAATTGTTGTCAGATTTGAGTTAATTCAACTCTTCAATCCTTCCCTCTTACACCATCCTGGGAAAAATGAACATCTCTGGACATCAATTTCCTCTTCCACAAAACAGGAGTCAGTGGTATCAGTCCTCTAAGCTCCAGGACAGCCAAAAGAGTTAAGGAGAACATAGACCAATACTACACAGTGCCAGGCAGGTAGTGCACGTTCTCCAAACGGAAGCTGTTATTGTTATCAACAAAATAACCCCAAAATGCAGAGCCTAAACACCAGGCAGGCAAAGCCTACAAAAGGTCACCCTAAGTCTTTCAACCCAGCCATGACCAGGCCTCCCATGGGCCATCTACAAGAGGAGAGTTACAAGCTGGAAACATGTGCCTCCTCCAGAGCCACTGGGTCCTCCTGCTTCTGAACACCAGGGAGCAAAGAGCACAAAGCACAGAAGCCCAAGGCTATTTTTCCCTAGCGTACTTGCTGGTTTAAAAGACATAAGTAAATATTCTAATTGCTGGGGGGGTTTTCAAAGTCCTCCCTCTCTCTGCTCCAAACTAGCGCCCCCCCCACCTCTTCAGAACACACTGTCAAAACCTCATCTTTTACCTCCCCCCACAGCTCCTTTTGACCATGATTCTTTTAAAAAGCTTTCCCTATGTAGAAGTGAGGAGAGATAACTTCCCTCCCTTCAATTCCAAAGGAAACTCTATTCTGGTGGGGAGGTAACAGCAGAGAAATCATGTTCCAACAGCAAAGACAGCAGTAATTAAATATCAGCCCAGTATTTTTCTTAATGTTGGTTAAATTAGAAAATAAAAACCAGTTTACCTGACCCTGAAGTAACTATAAACTGCTGTAACCCCAGATAAACTTCTAAATTGTCCTGAAGAACTGGGAACTGAAAACAAAGAAACAAAGATTAAAAAAAAAAAAAAAACATAAATGCAAATTTTAATAGCATTTTAACATTAAAACATTACAATCATCTATGGGGGGGGGGCATCAGATAAAAGAAACTTTTCTCTGGGAACCTTCACAGGCAGCTAAGCAGAAGTGTCTCCATTTGGTGCCTGCTCTCAACAATTTCTACAATTCACACCACCAATTAATGTTTGGAATAAAAAAGAAAACAACATATCAGTTCAATACTCTTTAACTAAGTGAAGCAGTGGATGCTGGGTATGGCTGTCATAACTGCAATGTTCCTAAAAGAGGACATCAAACCCCAAATGATCTATACCTTCTATAGCTCAGAGACAGGGTCTATTTATCTCCCTTCAATTCCAAAGGAAACTCTATTCTGGAAAGAACTACCAGATATGCCTTATTGAAGTGCATGGCAAAATGAAAAGACAGGCCAAATTTTTTGGAAGTCAGATTCCCCTACTCATTTAGCAGACAGGACCCTCATAACCAAAGCTGTATTTTCTTTCTAAAGCTGCTAACTCAATATTAAGATAAAGATCAGACTTTAATGTGACAGGCCCCTATGAAAGGCAGCTGGCAAAACACAACAGCACTTTCTCCTAGAGAACACAAGCCCCCCAAATCATCTTGCCCTTGAAGAAGAGCTGGGCTTAGTGAAATCTCCTCAAATAACAAGCACCACTTAGTGAATGAAAGCAGTCCTTATGACTAAGATTCTAGCACATAAATATAGGCAGAGTGCTAGCGATGAGCTTTACAAAAGGCTCACTTTCCAGCAATGCTTTTAAGTAAGTCTTCTACGTGGCCTGGCCATTTTTGAGTTACTGACGCAGGCATGAAGGCATTAGGAAAATTCCTATTACATCCAAGAGTTTAGGAAAGAAAAACAGTGCTTCTAAAAGCTGATTTAAAATATTTGGGGGGAAATGTTAACTTGTTAAACTTGAGGGTCGGTTATGGTAATTATTATTCTCTTTCATATATATATATATATATATATATATATGCACACACACACACACATAAAATGTGTGTGTGTGCGTGTGTATAGATTTATTTTTATTTATTTATTTTTTAAATACCCATGAGCAATAAAGCTTACTACTCATGCTACATGTTCAGGGAAAAAGAAATAGGCTCTTCATTCCCCTCCAAGTGGTGAGTTACCAGTGTTGAGAAGGCGTGTGTGGGAAGGAGCTCCATCACTTTGGCCACTACCTCCAAGCTCTGGCGTAAGTACCGCTGCCACTCTGTCTGCTGCTGCGGGGGAAACACAAAAGGATCAGCTCTCCCAGAAAGACAGAGTCCTGTCATCTCCCCTGCCCATTTATCCACAACCTCAAGTCCACTCTCAGACATAAGATCTTAAAGAAATGGCTTATGATGGCACTGGGTTATTTAGTACTTTAAAAAGATCAATCTAGAGTACTTTTTTTCAATCCAATGAATTCATAAAAAGTTATGCCCTCAGCACAGAATCCACAAAGAATGATCTAATTCTTCTCTTACGGTCACAGGAATATGGATATTTTAAAAAGCTCCTGTGAAGTGCTCAAGCCTCCTTTCTGACGTCCTAGCTATAGGAAGTGGTCACTCATTCCTTAACTTCTGAGATAGTCCATCACTACCTTCCTAATCAGTATACGGACTATATCAATGCCACTCAAAGTATGGTCCACAGACTGGGCGGCACCAGCTTCTCCTGTGGGCTTATAGGTAATACAAATTCTGTGGTCCCCAGCTCCAAAGCAAAGTCTATTTAACAAGCTGTCCCAGTGATTTTTAACCATGCTCAAATATGAGAAGCACTGTACTAAATCATATGGTTAACAAGAAGTGAAGCTCACGTTTACCAAGCACCGACAATGTGCCAGGCATTTAGCCAATCCTTCTATAAGCTACCATCATATAACTGTCAGCACAGGCTAGTCAGACACATTCCTCTCCTTTTGGGAGAGGAGATTAAGGCTCAGAGATACTGAAGGCCTACATGTCTATCTCCTTTGGGCCTAAGGCCTTTGGGTTTCAAGTATAAGGCTCCTTCTAACCCAAACATGGCCACCCTTAAGGTCTCAACCATGCCACTGTCACTGTTATTTTGAAAATTCTACAGTGCATGGTGGTTAAGAAAAAGGATCATAAGAATTATGTCCTTCAACATATTTTCTTTATCCATGATGGGCACACCAGCATCAATAAATTCAAGATTGATTTTAAGACACTGATTTACAAAACATACTCAAGAGAGACTTCCTACCATTCTAGGCTTACCATTTAAGTTGTTCTTTATTTCCACCTGCATCCACCTGACTTTTGTTTGTTCCCCAGAATGGGGAGCAGAGGTGTGGGTGCGAGGCAGAGGAACTAGAGGAGGGCACAGCCCTTACTAAATCTCTCCTCATTGTGCATATGGTTTCTCGGCTTATATCTCTAGTTCATACAGATAAAAATGCCTGTCAACTTCCTTTTATAATTAACCCAAAAAGATGCCTAGGATATACAGCTGACCCTTGAACAACAGGGGTGTGAACTGTACAGGTCCAGTTATATGGGAATTTTTTTTTTACTAAACAGTACAATACTGGAAATTTATTTTCTCTTATGATTTTAATAACATTTTCTTTTGTCTAGCTTAGTTCACTGTAAGAATACAGCATATATAATACATATAACATACAAAATACAGATTAAGTGACCGTTGGTTGATAAGCCTTCCAGTGAATAATTAGGCTGTTAGCAGTTGTGTGAGAGTCAAAAGTTATATTCAGATTTTTAACTGCAGGTGGTCAGCATCCCTAAGCCCCGCACCATTCAAGGTCATCTGTAACCTTCATATGCACAACTCAAACTGTAAGGCTACTTTGGCTCCAGAGCAGAGAGCTTACAGGTTCCAAGTCTCCGTTTGGACTCACACCAAAACACGACAATGACTAAGGTTGATTAGGACATGCCGCTTACATCGTCATCCAAAGTCTCGTCATCCAGCTCCTCCAATTGGGCCTGATTGTATCTGAACTGGATTCGATTCAACACCTCCGTGAGCAAGAGGACTAGAGCATCTTCGTACCTATGTGGCAGGGAGAAATTCAACATCAGGTGACAGCAGGCTTTTAGCCTAGGATTTTGAAAGGGTCTCCTGCACTATGAGAAAGAACAGCATCCCTGTTGGATTATCACATACAAACAGCATGTTAACTAGATTTAGTTTGTGGGCTAAGTGCAATGGTAGCAGGGGTAGTTATTCATTTCACTATGTTCCGGCACCTTCTTGATGGACTAACCTTTTATCATTAGATGATATCCTTCCTTTTCCCTGGCAGCCACTTTTTTGTTTTTAAAGTAGACTCTATGTTCAGCATGAAGCCCGATGCAGAGCTCCATCTCACACCCCTGAGATAAGACCTGAGCTGAGATCAAGAGTTGGATGCTTAACCGACCCACCCACCCCCCACCCTGCCCTGCCAGCAGCTACTCGTATTTTAAAGTCTGTTCAACCTGATATTAGCATAGCCTGAATCTCTTTTGGTTACTGCCTGCATGGAACAGATTTTACTTTCGACCTATTTGCGTCTTTGAAACTGGAATCTTACTATAGACAACATGTAGTTGGAACATGTTTTTTTAATCTATTCTGACAATCACTGCTTTTTAAACCAGAGAAGTTAATTCTGCACGTTTAATGTCATTACTGAAAAGGAGGGACTTCTGCTACTGTGCTACCTATTTCCTCCAAGTCATAGCTTTTGTTCTGTTCCTCTATGACCACCTTCCTTTTGTTTACCGATAATTCCTAGTGTGCCGTTTTCATTCTCTTGTCATTTCTTTCACCATGCATTTGTGGGTTATTTTCTCAATGGTTTGCTCTGGGGATTACAGGTAATTATATACAAACATCAACTTATACTAATTCAATATATGATTCAATTCAATAATTCAATCCTTTTAATACCTGTGAGAAGTAGGTGTCACTACTGGTGTTTTTCTGATGAGGAAATCAGAATTAATAAAAGTTAAGTAAACTGCCTGAGGTCACCAAGCTAGGTGATTTGAAGTTGGGGCTCCAGAATTCAACATTCCATGCTCTCCACATAAACCAACAATGATCTTTGATCCTGCTCCACCCACTCCCCAAAACCTTACCTTCAGTCAATTTTTCAGAACACTTAAAACCTAAAGTAAAAAATGGAAAAAGTCTGGGGAAACCCTGCCCTTTGACCTATATCTAAGAACTCCTCAAAGAAACATTTAAAGCCCCAGGCCTGGATATTTCCCACATGTGGTAAGAACCCACCTCAGAAGACACCAAGTTATATGCAGCAACTGCACCACAAGGACCAACAAACCACTAATTTTCAAGAACAAACCAGCTGCCTATCTGTCCTGAAACATTTCTAAGGTAGGTTCAGAGACTACTCCCACTCATAAAGCTGGGCACCCATGCCAGGCACTCAGCACCGATCTACCGCATACCTAGGGATGCTGGGGGCTGAGAGTGCACAGAGCACACTTCTCTGCCTGGAGGTTCTGCAGCAGGGGCACTGAAGGAAGACCCAGAGGTAGAGGGGGCACAGGCACACCAATCCTCCTGTGGGCTCCCTGTTCTGGCACAACTGCTTCAGTCAACCATGACCTGGCGGTAATAAATGGTTCCACTTTCCACTTCCCCATTCCTAGAACCAGCCTCATGCACTTTCAGAGGTACCAGCAGGTACCAGCAGATACCAGCTTGCACTCCCTCCTCTGAATATCAGCTCCATGGGGCCCTTCATCTGAGCTCCTATGGCAGCTGGGTGCTACCCTCTCCTCAGAGACCTGAGCTCTGGCTGCATGAGGCCTATCCCTCTGATCTAGATTTTAAAAACTCCACCTCTTTCGTTGTACCCTCAGCCCTTCGAGTGGGGCTGCTCCCTGTAGTTTTTATCTGCCTAATCTCGGTGTTTCCTTCTAGCTCTTCCAATCCTCCAACACCAGTGAAACTGGTAATTTCCTACACTGAATTCTTAAAATAATTAAGTCTGGTTTCCATTTTCCTGACAGGACCCTACCTAATAAACCATCTAATCCAATGCAGGTGAGTACCAGGACAAGCTAACCAAAGCTAAAACGTATTTAATGCCAAGATCAAATACACCATCTAGTCTAAGTTACAACTCCTGTAATGAGACACGTTAAAGACAGTCTAAAAACTCCATTAGGATCCTCCTGAACTGTCACATTGCAGTTTGGTGAGTGTAAGAGCACATTTTTTCCACTAAGACAGAAACACTGACCACCTCTCCCCCTCAGCGTTTGCAAATGATTTAACAACCTAGGCTAGATGGGTAACTGAACATGCCCCAGAAACAAATGCTGGCAGCGAAAATCACTAATAAAATAGGCAGTATCTATTGGCACTATCACTAATAAAATGGGCAGCCCAGGTGGCTCAGCAGTTTAGCGCCGCCTTCAGCCCAGGGCATGATCCTGGAGACCCAGGATCGAGTCCTATGTCAGGCTCCCTGCATAGAACCTGCTTCTCCCTCTGCCTGTGTCTCTTCTCTCTCTCTCTCTCTCTCTCTCTCTCTCTGTCTCTCATGAATAAATAAAATCTTAAAAAAAATAGTATCTAAAGGAAAAATTGCCAATAGTCTCAAAATCCTATTTCAGTAGACTTCAGAGAAAGTTAAGATCAAACACTTAAGCCTGGAGCTTATATTTGCCATTTGCTCAGACAAAAAATTCCTAAAGTTAGTTATAGAAGTTTTATGCTATAAATTGCTATGATGGACCAATGCATTTTCACAATTTTTCTAGGAAAGAAAATCTACTTCAGACTAAAGGGCAGATGAAACTTGTCATCTACAAATTACCTTGCTAAAAGGGAATTTAAAGACTTTGTATGCATAGGATAATCCTAAATTAGACCTAAAACCCTACTGGCAGTTAGCAACTCTAGCTGGGGGGAAAAAAAAATTATCACATAAAAAATTATACCCAACTAGGAACCAGGCTAAAGCACACTTAGATAGTAACTGCTCCCCCAAAGTGTTTGATGAAGGCGGGGAGAGTGTATGGGTGTAACAGACTCTGGTGACCTACCCAATACCCTTTCTTCCTTTCTCTTTCAGTTAGACAACTGAAAGAGGCACTTCAGTTAGACAACTGGCACTGAGGCAACTGGAAGATTACCATTTCCCAGCCTCCCCTGTAGATGGCAGTGGTTGAGGATATAACTAAGAGAAGTCATTAGGCCAAGCCTCTTTCAGAGCATCTTTTGTCCAATTTCTCCCTTTCTCATTCCTGCTACCTGAATCAGAATCGTGGGTATGGGGTCTGTAAATGCAGCATCCATTTCTAACCACAAGGTGACTTTGGAGATGGAAGTCATGCCTGAGGCTGGTAGGATAAACAGGTAAAAGGACCCAGAATATGAGTCAACATACAAAGAATGTGGAGGCACTGACCATTTATCAAGGGAAAAACCACCAACAGAAGCTGATTTCAAGATGATGGCACACTGGAATTACCAAAGACTTTTAAGGCAGCTATTACAACCATCCTCCATAAGGCTTTTCAGATAGAAGGTGCTAGGGACTGAATTGGGTCCACTCAAAATATTTACATTGAAGCCTTAACCCCATTTAACTTTGGAGATAAGGCCTATAAAACGGCCAGTGGTATTTTGTTATGGCAGCCTGAGCTGATTAACACAGAAGGTAAATGACCACGAGAATGATACCTGGAACCTCAAGAATGAAGGACAAAAGCAAGAGAATTGGCAAGTATTTCGGTAAATATCATTTCTCTAGTATTTGCTCCTCTTAAGATCTTTAAAAATATTAATGATGGATGAAAGCAAAAGTAAAACATTGATGGTGTTTTCCATGAATATAGATGTAAAACATGGCAACCTCAATACAAAGAAGGGAGGGCAAAGGATCTATGTGGTGGTGAAGTTTCCACATACACTCGCAGTAGTGAAATGTTAATGTGAAAAGCAGATATACTATAATACCAGAGTGACCTCTACAACACTCAGAGGTATCATCAAACAACAAAAAATTGAAAAGGGAAACTAAATTTGTGTGAAACTAACAGAGTCTCCGAATAAATGAAGCAAAAATAATAGGGCTGAAAGAAGACATTGTAAATCCAGAATTATACCCAGAGAACCTGCCTCTCTCCTGCTGACAGAACATGACAGAGGACACACAGAATGCCATCCGCCAACCTGACCTAACCGACATCTACAGAATACCTCACCCAACAACAGCAGAATACACACTCTTGTCAAGTGCAGTATGGACAATCACCAAGAAAACTAAGTCATAAAACAAACCTTAGCAAGTTGAAAAAAACTGAAATCATACAAACTATCTTTGCAGATCACAGTAACTAGAAAATAGTAACAAGATAGATGGGAAATCAAATATTTGGAAGTTAAACAAAGAGATGAGCCCAAGAGAAATCAGAAAATCTCTTCAGCAAACAAAGGAAAATAGAACATATGACAATCTGGTAGACACAGCTAAAGCAGTGCTCAGAGGGAAATTTGTAGCATTACATGCTTAAACATGCAATGGAAATAAACCCATAGATCTGTGTGCCTTGAGCCACAAATATGATCCCAAAGCACTCTAACGTCTGAGTTAAAAAAAAGCTGTACATGGTGGGGCAACTACATAGTAGGTGTTCAGTAAACAAATGATAAGTCAAAGTACAAATGAGCAAAAAAAATGAATAAATGCACAGGCAAGAAACAGACAAAAGTCTAAATCAGGTGACTACAAAGGACTGGAGCAGAACCCTGGACCACTTTCTCAACTCAAAGAAATAACCAAGACTCTACTCATTTACTCTCTGGGGCCATCAACAGCATGGATTTTTCCTCACAGGACCTAGAAATCTACTAGAGCCCTGACACAAACCTAGTTAACTAGTTAACACCTTATATTAACTGTTATCAAAATGCCATGTGCTGTAATGGCACTTCCTTTTTCTTAAGCAGAAAAACCCACCCGGAAAGAAAGGGCAGCAGGTTTTCTCACGCTCACCCACAGTTGTTTACAGTCCAACCCAGTGTCACCCGGAATCCCTGGATGGTCTGTGGCTAGTACTTGCCAGTACTCTCATGACAAAGGGGCTAACAGGACATGACTCAATAACTTTAGGTTGCTTAACTCCCTTCAGGTTTCCTCATCTTCCTGTAAAAATAAGTTTCTACACAGGTGGCTGCTTTCACAGTGACAAGCAGAGAAGGGAGTGAGGGAGAGAGAACAGAAGAAAACCAGAACTTATTCACAAAACACCTACTGTCAGCCAAGGTACCAAACATGTACTGGTTCACTTCCTTTTCTCAACAGCTTGTAAGTAGGCACAACCCTCCCCAGAGTACAGCAGAGGAAAAGGAGCCTGAACTTCAGGTCTTCTCAAACCACCACCTGAAAATGGTCAATCTGGACAATGAACTCCAGCAGTAGCTTTGTTCAGCTGGCAATGTTACTGAACACATTCCTTTGACAGTGGGATGCAAGTCCCCAGCAGCTCTGATCAAGAAACTCTGGAGCATTCTCAGTGAATAAAGAACATGCACAGCTCCAATGCTCCTAGGTCCAAAAATAAATCCATGTACATTTGTGCTTCTAAATTTATAGCCTACAATGCCTACACCACTTTGTTGTGATGAATGATGCAAAACCTATAAACCACAAGGGACAGGAACTGAGTGCTGCCTCTGTCACTTAACCACACCTACGTTTCCCATTTAAGACACCAAGAAAACATTCTTGACTAATTCCTGCAAGATCAGTTGCTTCTAAAATTCTGGCACAAGCCACAAATGTGATTCCAAAAGCACCTCAACTTCTTTCAGATGAATTTTGTCAGCTGAAAAACATTTGATCCCATTTATGAGCTTTATTAAAATGAGTGGGTCATTACCAGTAGACAGCACTCTTTATCAGCTACCTCTGCAGAACAATACATCTCTGACATATTAGGGTCTCTTAGAACCTAGAAGAGTGGTTGCCACATTTCAAAACTTTCATTTAAAGAACTGAGCATACATCTGCATAAATATATAGTGTAAGAGGTGACAGGAAAAATATAGACATTAAAATTCAACTATTTTCTTTGTGCCCCTCAGGGGACTACCTTATACACCCTTCTTTGCAGCCTGCAACCCTAGACCCTAGGCAATGTCTGATCAACAGTTTCCAGTTCCCAGGGTGATGGTTATTATTCAATGGTTTAAAAAAAAAAAAAAAACCCACAGACCAGCTTTGAAGGTTTGGGGCTTTTGTTTTGTTTTTTCAAGGGCATAAAAGTATTCTAAGTGTATATACTTTAAAAAACAAAGTCAGGGCAGCCCCGGTGGCGCAGCAGTTTCGTGCCGCCTGCAGCTCAGGGCATGATCCTGGAGACCCTGGATCGGGTCCCATGTTGGGCTCTCTGTATGATGCCTGCTTATCCTCCCTCTGCCTGTGTCTCTGCCTGCCTCTCTCTCTCTCTCTCTCTCTCTCTATGAATAAATAAAATCTTTTAAAAAATAAATAAATAAATAAATAAATAAATAAATAAATAAATAAATAAATAAAATTTAAATTAAATTAAATATCATAAAAAATTAGAAAGTCTCATTTAGAATGATGATCAAACGATCAATGAGAAAAATTCCTAGAGTTTAAAGTGGTCAGTCATCGCCCCTGACAACTGTGACATCAGATGATAGACGCTTGCGCAGGCAGGTCAACATGTGCAGATAGAGGGCCCAATCACTTAACTCCACAGTCATCGGCAAAGGGCAGCAACATCTCCTGTTACTTATTATCACAGTTGTGGGCATCACTGTGACCAATGATTGAGTGCTTTAAACAGGGTAAATACTGTGCCAGGCAGTTTATATACAAGATTTCCTTGAATTCTAACCATCCTGCAAGAGATATCAGCATGCGTATTTTGCAACAGGAAATGTGATCAGTATATAACTTGACCAAAAGTAATACTGCTCCCATGAAGCAGCAAAGGAATTTAAATTCTAAACCACTGCTTCTTCTGTTGGTACAATAATGTGCACAAGTGTATATTTAATACTAATAATCTGCCAGCACATACTTTCTCAATGAAACCATATTCTCCACACCTAAAACACATTTGTACTGTGCTTTAAAAAGCATTTGCATATTAATCATTTCCTCAGTTTATTCTTCCAACAAGCCTGGGAGATGTGAAAGAATATCTACCACTAAATATAGCAAAATCAGGCACAGTCCCAGAACTAAAGGACACAACTGTTCAGCATACAAAATAGAGAATAGGGCGGAAATACCTTTTCTTTGAAGAATCTCATTCAAAAACACAATTACTTATAGCTGGCAAATTCACCAAAAACAGGATCTACTGTTATGTAATGAAGTTTCAGATACAGGAGTATACTACCCATAAAGCACATTTGACCCGTTACCATAGCAACTTAGAAGCTATTTTGCAATCACAAAAATAATGTTTTGGGAACAAAAGTGCAAATTTTAAACTTGGAATGCAAATAATCTGTTTAGAATGTTTAAAACTCATAAAACCTCAGCAATACAAAGCGTTTTAAGAGGGTCAGTCCAACCTCTTCCCAAATAGGGATTCGCCTCACCATCTCCATTTGGCATATTTTTGGGGAAGGGGTGTTCACTGTCTCCACCACCAACCACTGATGCCATTTACTGAGCAAACATTCATAATGTGCCAAGCATTCTAGATACATTAGCTCATTATTTCATTTCTGAAATGAATTAACTATAATATACAGGAAATACACCTTCTGCCTGCAAGTAAGAAAAATGACCTGAGAAACACATGGAGGGGAAGAAACATTCTCCATTTTGTTTTTTAAAGATTTTATTTATTCATGAGAGAGACAGAGAGAGAGAGAGAGGCAGAAACACAGGCAGAGGGAGAAGCAGGCTCCATGCAGGGAGCCCGACGTGGGACTCGATTCAGGGTCTCCAGTATCACGCCCTGGGCTGAAGGTGGCACTAAACCACTGAGCCACCCAGGCTGCCCCCCATTTTGTTTTTAAAAAATACAATAAAAAGTACAAAGTAGCTATCGCTGGACTGTGGGATTATGGGTAACTATATTTTTTTTTATCTTTTCCTAGTTTTTAAAATACTTATTTTTCACAACAAGCCTTTATTACTTTAAGGAATTTTCAAACACATACCAAAAGAGCAAGAATATAATAAACCCCAAGTTAGCATCAATACAGGTCAACATCAATTATCAACACATGGCCAACCTGCTTTTCCCTCTATCCCCAGTGGATTATTTTAAAGCAAATCCCAGATGTCGTATCATTTCATCTAATAAATACTTCAGTTTTTCATCTCTAAAATAGGGCCATTTAAAAACAAACTCATGAAAACACTGTCATATCTAAAACATTAACAATACAAATGACTTTTTTAACCAGTAAAAAAAAATGTTTTAAGAAAATGAGATAAAAGGGAGAAAAAAAAGAATACAGATATGCACGATGACATTAACTACCTAACCAGCTTATGTGACCTGGTCTCACTGAAGAGGTTGGGCTGCATGGCTGCCCCTTCAGGCCACAGGAAAAACTGGCAAAATTTTCTATTTCTAGTTATCAATGTTTCTGGGGTTTACCTGTTGAGAACTGCTTCCTTGTCTCCCAGACGGCTTTTAATTTTACTTGTCAGATAGTCCAAAAAGAGCGTCCAGATATCCAAACAAGAGAAGTAACCTTCATGAGTAGGCTATGATGCAAAAGAAATCCAGACAATGAGATTACTTAATGCGACTCCTCCTTAGAAACACACCCACCAGTGTTTATTTCCACCAGAATGGTACAACCATAAGCCTAGATTCCCTCTGCTTCCAGGTAACCACAACTGGTGTCTTTTAGATGGTCTTCATGACTGGGCCCTGGTGATCCTAACAAGACAAGGGTGCCATGGAACAAACACATCATTAGGCAGGACAACCAAATTACAAAATAAGCAGAGCAGACGCCAACCTTTAAATCTGAGATTGACTGGGGTGTGGGGGGAGGGACCCTCAAAGATGATCCAATTCAAATCTGTTTTAAGAGAAAAAGAAACTTAGATCCAGAGACACAATCTATTCAAGGTCAGGAGTAGAAGCAGGTCCTTCTACCCCCAACCAATGCTCTTCCCAATACATACCCTTACAAAACCAAAAACAAGCTCCAGTGGCTCCAAAGGTGACAAGTTCACATATCTGAAGGTTAAGAAAGTAACAGCTGCAGTGTTCCTACAGAGCAGACCGAAAATGAGCTTCAGTCTGGCCCTCGGGCATCAAATCCTCTGCAGAAGGAGAGGTAGTCCAACAGACTAATTGCAAGCTCTAAACAGATGTTGATAAAGACAAAGTAAAGAGAGAAGAGCAAGTCTTTGTAGGATCCTAATGCTCTGATTTCTCAGATTCTATTTCATGCAAAATCCAGACACTATATTCTCCAAAATCTAGTCCTTCTTGCACATATTCTATTTCAACTTGTGACCCTCAATCCCTTCTATATTCACTCAACTTCTTGCTACCTCTGAGAGCTCTTTGGTTTTGTGATTACATCACTGAACCACATGTCTGGTGGCAGGATCAGACAGGAAAAGAAACAATGCCATCATCTTCTGGGATCAGTTTCCTTCCATTTCAGATCCACTAGGAAATCCAGAGGCTTACGAGGGCATATATGGGATTTACGCATTGGGTGGTAGCATGAGATGGGAGTTCTGTACCCAGGCTGAGTCTGAGACAGAAAAACTAACTTATTCAGGAGCAGACTAGGAGAGAGTCCAACCTCAAAACACCCAGGGTCGCCCTGGAACTGTAATGCACAGCTCAGTAAGGACCACTGACAGGACCGTCCTCAAGAAAACAAAATGACCATTTCCTGTCTCCACTTCATCCTTTGCAAAACCCACTATATCCAGGACATGAAATGAGCCAGAATAAGGAGAAAAAACAATAAGCCATGTGGAAATAATATGGGTAGCTTATAGACAGGCACTCAACTTGCACAGCCAGGAGATGGAATCTTTACTAGCTGCAGCTTGATGAGCTTCCTGTAGGTCAATCACTCAGTTGTCCCTCCTTGGTTTGAGAACACCCACCTTCCCCCCTCCATAGAACATAACTGATCAGATGCATATGGAAGTGCTTTTGGTAAAAGTCACTACACAAACCCAGGGCTTATGGTTATGTCAATGTACTTTACCGTTACACACATCCTCTCCATGCCTTTGAATTGAGGATATATCACGTGGCTCAAGACCAGAAAATAAGGTGGGCAGATCCACCCTCTGCAGGACCTGAAACTTCTTCCTACTGCAGGGCCCGCTGTGAGGCCTTGTGTGCTGCCCACAATCTCACCTTTGACAACTGCTGTGGATACAGATCATTAAGGTCACATAGATGACCTCCAAAAGCTGCACTTTTGCAGTCATCCAATGTTCAGAACCCTCACAGACCCATTTTAAAAATGTACCTATACTCAGACTTATTTTTCATGCTCAAGGGCTAACTAATCACTAAAGATCCAAACAAGTTTCTTCAAGAAGGGTAGTGATACCACCCTTCTCTCTCCAAGCACTTTACAGTGGTTATCTGCATTGGTCTATTTGATCTTCATAATAGCCCTGGAAAGTAGACAGGTGTTTTTCTTCTTCCCATTTTACAGATAAAGACAACAAAGCTCAGAAACAAAGTTACCTGCTCAAGGTGATGAGATAAGAAACAGAAAGAGAACTAGAACATGGAACTTAAGACTCCTGGTCCAGAGCCCTCGCCCCCATGCCACACTACCCCAGGCACTATTTTAAGAAGGACAGGCAGGTGTGGGGTGGGGGGTGAAAAACGCAAGACCAAGAATGCCCTGCTGACGATATGCTAAGAGAAGGAGCAGGAAGATGGAAATAAGACAGAAATCAGATGCTTCTAGGGACACCTCAGCAAGGAACGCAACGGTGGAGGCAAATATCTGCTCAGCCCAAGGGGCTAGAGACACTGCAGCAAGATGCTTTGGTTAAAAAAAAAAAAAAAATTGTAGGAAAGGAAATGAGAGGAAAGAATCACAGAAAGATACTAACATCATCTTTGTCTCATTACTATTCTTTCAATATATGATGACCAGTACTAAAATTTCTTATGAATTTTCTTTAAGTCATCTCTATACCCAGCATAGGGCTCCCCGAACTCATGACCCTGAGATTAAGTGTCAGACAGCAGATGCTCTACTGCAGAGCTAGCCAGGCACCTCTCTATGAATTTCAGAAACAAAAGGCAGAAACACTTGAGTATACTCATAACCCTTTAGACAAGAGGAAAGAACATTTTCCCACTTCATAGATAATTAAACTGTAATAAAATAAGATCACACAGTTAATGAATAGATGAGAACTTAAAGCTGAGAGCACTTCATTTCTTATTCTTAAATCTTACCCCAAAGAACTCGCTCCTGATCCTGGAGTGCACACTGCCACCTTTTTTCAACCCTGCCTCTCCAGTAAGGGGCAGCCCAGCCTACAGCAAACTGCACAGAGCACCTTCCAGCTTCCTGCTCCTCTACCGGATGCTCAAATCCGCTTCAGCCTGGACCTCAAAGGACACCGACACCCAGAGTAAGAGCCTGCGCCTAGTAAGCAAGGTTCACATACAGCGGACCAAGAGAGTACAAAGGAGCTTGGCTAACAGTGAACTCAGGTAATGGAGGAAGAAAGAAGCTTGTTTGCTTCATGACCAGACCCATTTCTTTTCCCACTATATAAATACAACACATATAAATATATACTGACACTACAGTTCAATGGAAAACGAACACATACGATTCTAGAGAGGGGATCACAGAAGATAACCACTGGGCCAGATTGTGAAGATGCCCACCACAATCTTCTTAGGTGAGGAAACTAATCTAAGGAAATTAAGAAGACTCATCCAAGGACACAAGCCTCAAAGAAATAACCAGAGCTCAAACTCTGAACTGTTTGTTGGGTCCAGGTCCAAAGAAGTAGGCATAAGACCTACATACTTTAAAACTTGTATTTAGCTTTTTTCTATACCGCACATAAAAGATAGAAAACTTTACATAGAGCAAAATGGCAAAATATTTTCATTCCATTTTTCCACATAAACTCCTTCTTCCTGACCGCACCACTTGCTCCTCATCTCTTTCATTTCTGCTACAGACTCTTAAGTATCTACCAAATCCTTTCCTCCTGGTCCCTTTGCATCCATTTCTTTGGATCCATCTCACAACACTCCCACCTTGAATGCTTCTCTCCTATCTCCTCACCCTCCCACTTCTCAACACCTCTTCCATTCCTTCTTAGGTCTGGTGAGCTCAGCATGCTGCCCTTCCTGCTCCACACCCACTGGCCCCATCAGACATCTTGACACTTCCTCAGCCCTGGTCCTCCTCCACCTGCACCCTCCCTGCTGCTCCCAGGAACAGTTCACCCATACCCATTGGGGGCACTACTTCTATGTGCCCTGAGAGAAAACCTAGCTCACCACCAAAACCTCGCTCTAAATTCCCAACCACATACACACCCCTGCTAGCCTAGGCCCATGTTTCTCTTCCAGCTTCATTAAGCTACAATGTTAGTGGTTTAAACCACCTAAACAGTCTATTTATAAAATCACATGCCCTAACTGACCCAGTAATCATCCCTAGGATACACCAACAGAAAGAGCTATATAGGTACACCCAAATGCATGTACAAGAATGTCTACTGCAACACCATTCCTGATCACCGAAAACCAAAAGCTACCCAAATCAAAAGTGGAATGGATTTGCAGATAATGACTTATTATAAGCAATGAGGGCAAACCACTGCCACACACAACACAGATGAATCTCACAAACTGACGCTGAATGAAAAGGGCAGACAAAACAAATACTGGATACTTCCATTTAGAAAAGTTCTCAAACAGGCAAAACTAATCTGGGATGTTAAAGGCAGGGTTGGGGTTACATACTGGGAGAGGGGAAGAAGTGATTGGGAAAGGACACAGGGGGGTGCTGGCACTAAGTCCTATTTCTTGATTAAGGCGGTGGTGACATGGATTTATTCATTTTGGGAAAATTCACCAAGCTATCCATGTATAACTTGTGTGCTTCTCTGTTTATGTGTGATATTTCAGTAAAAACCTTATTCTATGGGACACCTGGGTGGCTCAGCGGTTCGGTACCTGCCTTCAGCTCAGGTCATGATCCTGAGGTCTGGGACTGAGTCCTGCATCAGGCTCCCTGCGAGGAGCCTGCTTCTCCCTCTGCCTGTGTCTCTCCCTCTCTCTCAGTCTGTGTCTCATGAATAAAAAATTAAATCTTTAAAATAAAAAACTTATTCTAAAGACACAAAAGGAGGAGCTCTGAATAATGTACAGAATTACTGAATCACTATATTGTACACTTGAAACTAATGTAACACTGTGCATTAATTATAGTGGAATTAAAAATAAATCTCACACATACACACACAAATGCATAAGGGATAGGGCATGATAGAAATGTCTAAAACCGGGGATCCCTGGGTGGCGCAGCGGTTTGGTGCCTGCCTTTGGCCCAGGGCGCGATCCTGGAGACCCGGGATCGAATCCCACGTCGGGCTCCCTGCATGGAGCCTGCTTCTCCCTCTGCCTGTGTCTCTGCCTCTCTCTCTCTCTCTTTCTCTCTCTGTGACTATCATAAATAAATAAAAAATAAAAAATAAATTTTAAAAAAGAAATGTCTAAAACCAAATTGTGATAATGGTTGCACAAGTCTATAAACTGAGTATCACTGAATTATACAATTACAATGGGTGAAGTTCATAAGATGTAAATTTCAATTTCACTTCAATAAAGCTTTTAAAAAATGTGTGTGTGTGTGTGTGTGTGTGTGTGTGTGTGTGTGTATAAAAGACATTGGGTCAAACTCAATTAAGGCATGGACTTTGCTTGTGAGGGTTATATGCCTAGCCCCTGATATACAAGATGAGCTCAAAAAGTATCTGTCCAGTGCAGGTAAAAATCGGATCCACCGGGATCCCTGGGTGGCGCAGCGGTTTGGCGCCTGCCTTTGGCCCAGGGCGCGATCCTGGAGACCCAGGATCGAATCCCACGTCAGGCTCCCGGTGCATGGAGCCTGCTTCTCCCTCTGCCTGTGTCTCTGCCTCTCTCTCTCTCTCTCACTGTGTGCCTATCATTAAAAAAAAAAAAAAAAAAAAAAAAAAAAAAAATCGGATCCACCAAAACTTAACTCTCGAGAGCTTCACTACTTAACATCCTTATCGGAAGTTTTAACAACAGTTACAGAATAGAACGAAAGATTATTTCCATCTCTTGCTTCTCCAGCAAAACAGTGGTTAAGTACACAAACTCTGAGTTCAAGTCCTGGCCCCATCACTTACTGACTATATGACCCTGAGCAAGGTACTCCCTGTGCCTCGGTTTATCTGGAAAATGGAGATAGTTAATAATACCCACCTCCAACAGCTGTTGTAAAGGAGACACGTGTTCATCTTCACAAAGTAAGTAAGCACTATCTAAATGTTTGGGAGGTAAAGAAGCTCTTTCCCCTGAAAACGAGAGAGTAGACTTCTTGCGGGAGGAAAGGATGGGCAGTTCTGGTGTTTTACCTGATGAAATGTGTACTTGAACAAAAGCGTCAAGAACTCCACCACGGGAAACTGGGAGTAGGACTCGATTCTTCTCAGGTGAACACTCACAAAGAGCCGGAGGAAGTCAGTAAACTTCTCGATGTAGCTAGTAAGACAAGAAGACAAGGGGTGACAATCTGAAACCCAGCCATCTCCTTAGAAAAGAACTCAAATTCAAACCAAATTTCTTTCAGTACAGAACTACATAGATTTAAAATATAGTTTCAGTTAAAAATATAAAGGCCTGCAACAATTACCTACAGGTCAGGCAACCCTTCATTCCATTACCACCTGAAACATAGCAGAAAAGCAACTTTAATCCTCAGACACTATCTCGTAAGGCATCTTATAAACTAGTGCTCTCAGAGTTTCTAACTCCTTCATATTATGACCCCATTCAAGTGAAAGGAAATGGTACTAAAAAGTTGATGGGCAGAGCATGTGCATCATTTCAATGTGGCAAGTCTGGGAGGCTTTGCTATGAGGCCAAAATATTAAAATGAATGTGCTAAGAACAAAAACAAAACAAGGCTAGACCAAAGACATGGCATCCAGGTAAGGCATATGCAGGCTTGCAACCTAATGCTCTTTCTTCCCACCTCCTTACCCCGCCCTCTAGCTCCTGGTGCTAATTAAACATAAGTACATCCTGGTCCACTCTGAAAGTGATTGCAAAAATAAGGGAGGAGGGCTGCCCAGGCTGGACAGGCCTCGGGGACAATTTAGTCTGGTGCTTCATTGGACAGATGAGGCCCAATGAGATAAAGTGACCCGCCTGAGGTTGCTGGGCCAGCTCACAGCAGAATGGGACCCCCCATCCACTCCCACGCCAGTGCTCTTTCCTTTCACAGCACAGTGACTCCCCAATTCATGTGTATTCCCAGTATCATTTCCCAGAGGAGAGTGAGTCCCAGCTGCAAGGATAAGAGACTGCTGTTACTAAACACACAGCACATCATCACTCACATTTCAGAAACTGCATTATAAGCCCCTTGATACCAAAAGGTGATTAGAAAATGAGATGGACATACCTCCATAAATCACATTTCGGAGACCAATAAACAATATAAAGACTCACTACAGGCCTTAGTCAAAAATTAAATCATGGTTACAGGCAACTCTGAAACTCACCACTGCAAAAAGCTTTTTTAAAAGCAAGGATTATGCAATAATAAAAGGGGAGAAAAAGACTACTACTCAGAAGAGCAAATTGGCCCATAAACAAAATGTCCTGTATTGTTCCTGAGACCTAGCACCCTGGAGGCAGCCAACCCAGCTATCTGGCCTCTGCACAGCTAGCTAACACATATGTGTAAGCATGTGCAGTTAAAAAAAAAAAAAAACAGAAACAAAAACATTAATTTGCTTGATAAGGAGAATGGCCGTCTCTGTGGATCATGGGACCAAGTACTTGAAACATAGTAAGGCATTCAAATCGCCTGTTTTTAGAGTCAAGTGTGAGACTTCTCTCTGATGCCTCAGATCATGAATACTCAAGAGCAGGAGCTCCTCATTCCTTGCTCCACGTATCACATGATCTTCAGCCATGGCTATTCTGAGCCATCGCCCACTTTACTGCTCTTTAGGAAGACACCCTCAAATCTCTGCCACCCATAAACAAAGAGAAGTCTTGGGTAAATGCCATACTGCCTCGATTTTATTTTCATCTCCAACCCAATTTTTTAAGCAAACAATGGCTGTTTGGTAGCTGAAAGTCTAGATTTTATTTCACCTCATTTTCTTTCCCTTGCCCACCTTCTGGTACAGGTGCTAATGAGCAGTGGAAGGTGTGAAACAGGCACTAGAGGGAGAAGGACAGGAGCAGAGGCCCTGGGTCAAAAGCTCCTAAACAACTGAGAATGGACTTAGCTGTTTAGAATTAGTGGTCAGGGGCTCAAGAGCCAGGAAGCAAGCACACAGTACTATTTAGGTCACCTTTCTGCTTCTGGGTACCTCTCAGCTTTCTCAGGGCAAGAGGAAGCATAGGATTGAAATATAAAACCAAAAGCACAAGGGTTACACGTAACAAAAACAGTATATTGATAACCGGTGACAATATTTCTTTACCACCCGAACATAAGCCATCACAAACATTGTGCTACATGTCAAACTCAAAGCCCAGGTACCTGACGCTCCGTACGAGCAGCTGAACTTTTCTTTTTAACATATGAAAATATGGCCTTTCTTAACCCAAAGCTAGAAAGGATATAAAACTGTGTGTTTGCATACCGATGCCTTTGAATTCATACAGAAAGCGATTACAAAATAATGGAAAATAAAACCAACATACCACCATACGAGATTATGAGCTCTTTTGTGATTATACAAAGAAAATTTCACACAAAGCTTGTTTACAATGAACCAAACCAAAAGAATCTTTGTATCCACATTTTCAACTTCAGAAAACCCTTAATAAAACTGCTATATTTAAAAAAGCACTAAAACAGTCTTTAAGCACTTGACTTTATATCTGCTACTTACTCTAAGGAAAAGGAAAATGGCTTAAATCGGTGTAGCTTAATAACAAAAAACAAGCCATGAAAGATGGATTAAAATATTAACAACATTTGCTGCCTGGCAATCAATAAATATCTTCTAACTCAATACAATTTATCCACCTGGAAGTTTCTGAATAGTCAACATGATGCTTTAATTTTCCCTCTTGCTGTTACACAGCAGTGGCATCGCATCAATGAAAGCTGTGGGACAGATAATGGCATCATCCAGAGGAAGACCAGAAGACCACGCCTCAGCGTACTGTGATGGAGTCATCTTTTTGAGTACTTCAGAAAGAAAAGCGAGGTCATTTTTGGCTCCAAGCAAGAGGAGGTAACAAAGAAACCCAAGTGTGTGCCACATTCATACGTGCCCTCTTCCACATCTCTTTTCTTTTGATGGAAGTGTGCCATCCGTGCAAAGCTCATGGTAATAACATTCCTATACACTGCACGATGTTCACTTGGGAAAAGTCAAGTAGTAAAAACTGACAGGCAATATCAAGTGAAAAGGGGGATGAGAGCTCCTGTACCTCCAAGGCCTCCTCTCACGTTCCTGGCTACGCACGAGCAGCAGACTCGGCTCCTGCGCCACCTCAGACCTGCAGGCGAATCGTGAGGATGGGGTGGGGGAGAGGGCGGAAGGGAGGACAGGAGGCAGAGAGGGGGAAAGACAACACACCTACACAATTCACAGGCATGTTCCCAGCTTGACTCATCCCTCTAGCCACCCTAGCCCTTCCAGCTACGCTCAGACTTACTGGTCCACACCTACCTGTCCGTTCCTTGTCAGGAGCCCCAAACTCTGAAACCAAAGAGGATTACAGACACTATGCGACACCGCGTGATAAACAGTCACGGCCCCTTTTCAGAACACAGCCGATTCCACATCTGTTTTCATTACCTCTCATCGAGTTCTTCCAGCCTGCTCTTCACCGTGTGGGCATTGTTATCCTTGGTGATTTTCTGCAGGAGGTAGAAAGTCTGCTGGAACATACGTAGTAAATACTCCTCGAATTCCATAGGCACACAGTTCTTGGACATGAGTTCATTGATGCAGGACATGGCCAGGACCCCAAGCCGGCCGCGCTCCTGACCCAACACACAGTTCTGGCTGCTGCCGTTAACTGATGCCATCTTTCTGGCCCGGATGTCACAGCCAAAGCGCGCAAAGTGGAAGATGGTGGTTAGGAGGGATGGGGTGATGCTGGCAGACAGAGGAATCCAACTGAAGAGATGGGCCAGGCACTCCAAGGCCAGGGAACAGATATACTCACTCTCCGCATCAAGGATGGGGATTGGCTGATTCAACAGTTTGGCTGAACTAGGACTCTGCAACAGGTTACTCAGTAAGTCACCTGGAAATACAAAAAGCCTTTAACACACGCTATCAAGTCTCTTACAAATAAGTTTACCTACAACAGAGAGAAAGCCAAAGCCATCTTTCATTAAGCTCCCTACTAAAGGGATCTGTAGAAATGTAAAATAATGTCACTCACACCTCTCGGTGCTCAGTAAATTTGTTTGCTTTGGGTAATGTATTTTTCATGAGAACATATCATTTGTTTAGATGCAGAGTTCACGACAGTTTTTAAATGAATCAACGTAAATAAATGCTCTCAGTGTTAATATCAATAGATGTAACTCACAAAGCTCTTTGAGGACCTCGATAATCTTTAAGAGTAAAGGGGTCCTGGGTAATAGGGTGGGCAAAAATGGGTGAAGGGGATCAAAAGTACAAACTTCCAGTTATAAGAAGTCCTGGGGATGTCATGTACAGTGTGGGGACTTACAGTTAGTCAACAATACTGTACTGTATATTTGAAAGTTGCTGGGGGAGTTAATTTTGAAAGTTCTCAGCAGTAAGAAAAAAAATGTTAACTGTGTAGTAATGGATGTTGCGATCGCAACTTTCTGTTACGATCAGTTTGCTTTATTTATTTACTTACTTATTTAAGATTTTATTTATTTATTCATAAGAGACACACAGAGAGCAAGAGAGAAAGAGAGAGAGGCAGAGGGAGAAGCAGGCTCCATGCAGGGAGCCTGACGTGGGACTCGATCCCAGATCTCCAGGCCCTGACCTGAAGGCGACACTAAACCGCTGAGCCACCCAGGCTGCCCTAGTTTGCAATATTTAACATCTATCAAATCATTATGTGGTATACCTGAAACTAACAGTGTTACATGTTAATTATATTTCAATTTAAAAAGAAGAAGAAGAAGAAAGGGGTCCAGAGACTAAAACTCTGAGAACTACAGAGCTAGGTTAGGTCTGTGAATCTGCACCATCAGCACAATCTGGGAGCTTGTCAGAAATACAAATTATCGGGCCCCACCCCACATGTACTGTGGTAGATCCTGGAGGGGTGTCACCCAGAAACCTGTTTTTACACATTTTCCAAGAGGTGATTCTTAATTGTTTTTCAGTGGTTTTTAAGTTTTTATTTAAATCACCCTGTGCTCATCACAAGTGCCCTCCTTACTCCCCAACCCCTATTTCTCCCATTCCCCAGCCATGGTTTATCTCTTTTTCCTTTCCTCATTTGTTCTGCTTCTGAAATGCCACATAGGAGTGAAATCACATGGTATTTATCCATTTCTGACAGACTTATTTCACTTAGAATAATACCCTCTAGCTCTATCCATGTCTTTGCAAATGGCAAGATTTCATTCTTTTTGATGGCTGAATAGTACTCCATTGTAGGCAATATACATACATACACACACACACACACACACACACACACACCACATTTTTATTCATTCATCAACTTGATAGACTCCCATATCTTGGCTATTGTAAATAATGTTGCTATAAACATAGGACTGCGTTATCCCTTTCGTTATCCCTTTGAATTCATGTTTTTTTATTCTTTGGGTAAATATTCAGTTATGTGATTGCTGGATCATGGGGTAGTTCTATTTTTAACTTTCTAAGGAACCTCCAACATGCTTAATTTCTGAGAAGCATCAGACTCAAAGAAATCATGCAAATGAAATGGGATTGCAAAAAGCTATAAAAGGATTTTAGAGAGGATATAAGACAAATATTCAAAACTATAACAAGAAAACATTCCTGAAATAAAAGGCGTATATACAAAAGAAAGGGGTTTATTCTGTCCCCAAGAAGAAGTGATAAAGACTAATCGATACTAAGACTTTTTAGGAATAAGGAAGAGATGTAGGTATAACAAGCACATACACAAAGGAGAAAACACCCAATTCAGACTTCCCCACAGTAATACAAGAAGCCAGACAATAGTGGTACTGTGTCCACAAGTGGTGGGGCAGGGAATGATTTAATCCAAAGCTCTCCTTGGAGTAACAAGGGAAGGGAACATTTTCCCAAACACAGAAACTCAAATAATATACTGCCTACAAACTCTTTTCAGATTTTATCCATTTGAGAGACAGCGAGCATGCACATGAATGGGAGAGGAGCAGAGGGAGAAGGACAAGCAAACTCCCTGCTTGGGAGCGGGAGCAGGGAGCCCAACAAGGGGCCCATTCCTGGGACCCTGAGATCATGACCTGAGCCAAAGGCAGACACCCAACTGACTGCCACCCAGATGTCCCATTCCACAAACTCTTCTTGAGGAAACTGCATAGAGAAACCAAATAAAGCAATAAATAAAGCAATAAATAAAAATGCAGAATTAAGGAATGGAGCAGCTGTGCAAGGGGACTAGAGCAAGCACTGAATTAAATGTAGAATCAAGACTAAATATATGTAGGAATCACAGAGGGTGTGCTAGCTAACTTTTTTCTTTCACAAGCAAGAAGTCTCAAAATAATATGGGCTAGAATTAAAACACGTAGTAAGAAATTGGTTTTCCTCTTTTTTTCTTAATCCTAGAGGTTATCTTTTACAAACTAATATTCCCTGTGGAAAAAGTATCTCAAGGTCAGCAATTCCTACTGTTTTTAAAACCTCCCATTAAATTCAAGTAAAACTATAATTTGTTTTTATTAAAAAGAAAACTGAGGGCACCTGGCTGGCTCAGTCAGAAGAGTATTAGACTCTTGCTCTAGATAGGGTCAAGATAAATTAAAAAAAACATTAAAATGTAGGATGACACTTTTTGTCTTTTTATTTAGCTTAACCTCACTGCAACTACATATAACGAGGAGTCTAGAATGCTGTAATTTCTGAATGGTGGAATATTGGCTAAATTTTTATACTGTATTTTGTGCTTTATAGCAACAGTTCTCAAACATTTTGGTCCCAGAACCCTTTGTACTCTTAAAAATTACTGAGAATGCCAAAGAACTTTTTTAAAAGATTTTATTTATTTGAGAGAGAGAGAAAGGGAGCACAAGTAGCAGGGAAGGGCAGAGGGAGAAGCAGGCTCCCCACTGAGCACAGAGCCCAGCCTGGAGGCTCTGTCCCAGGACCCTGGGATCATGACCCAAATCAAAGGTAGCCGCTTAACTGACTGAGCTACCCAGGTGCCCAGCCAAAGAACGTTCACTTATGCAGGTTATGTCTATTAATATTCATCACATAGAAATTAAAACTGAAGTTTCAAATATTTTAAATACTCATTTAATAATAAATGCCTGACATGTAAGCATAAAATATTTTTAAATGAAGAAACTATTTTGCTGCCAAAAAAATAAGTGAGAAGAGTAGCACTATACATTTTTGGAAATCTCTATAATGTCTGTCTGGCTCAAAAGAAGATAGACTCTCTCATCTGCTTCAATCTGTTGCAATATGCTGTTTTCGCTGAAGTATATGAAGGAAACAGCTTCACACAAATATGCAACTGATAAAGACTAAAGTGTTTCTGTGGCCTTTCTAGGTGATTAGAGCTGTTCTTTAATATATAAAAATTTTACTAGTAGTAATTTCTTAAAGGTTAATTGCAATGTGGGATCTGAATGAGTTTTATTTAGTATACTCATGAGAGAAGGAGTAAAAATGACAAATAACATCTTAGTACTTTTATGAACGTGTATTTGACCTTTGGGACCCCTGAAAGGGCTCCCAGATCTATTGAGAACTCCCGCCTTACACTAATGCAGGATGAATATGAACAGATTAGTTAACCTTTCTCAGCCTCATCTCCTCAGCCATTAAAACGAGGATCTTGTAATTTATTAATAAGGGGCTTAATTTCTACTGTTAAAAGTAGATTAAAAAGTTGTCCCTAGGCATCGTATCTTGTATGGTGTTCACTGGTTTCTATTCTGAAAGAGCTGCATTTTTTTTTTTTTAAGATTTCATTTATTTGAGATAAAGGAAGAGAAAGAGCACTGAAGGGGCAGAGGGAGAGAATCTCCAAGCAGACTTCCCACTGAGCACAAAACCCAAAATGGGACTCAATCCCACCACCGAGGAGATCATGACCTGAGCCAAATCAGACGCTTAAATGACTGACCCACCCAGGCACCTGGAAATAGCTGCATTTAATACTAGTTGAAACTCATCATGATCTCAGCAACCCATGCTGATAATCAGAAGACCTAGTTTCAAAGAGTTATGCAAGAAGGATGTTCAAGTACAATCTACAAATATTTATCCAGTTCGTTACTGGATTAATAAGGCTATTTTCTGAATTGTTGCCGTGGCTGTTCAGTTGAGTCTGTATGTACAACTTTCTCTCATTCAATGACAGTAACTGTTTCTGGTATCGCTTTTCTCATTGTTCAAGGACCAGTGGCCATTTATGGAAGGTGCTGGAGTCAGAGGAAATCACCACTCTCCACTCTCCAACTAGAAGAATTTTGGGGGTGGATAATTAAGCAGGATCAAATGGAGGCTTTAGCAAAGGAGCAACCATCCATCAGACACCATCTCAGTATGATCTTCTATTAAACCTGGACATCTGGGATCCCTGGGTGGTGCAGCGGTTTGGCGCCTGCCTTTGGCCCAGGGCGCGATCCTGGAGACCCGGGATCAAATCCCACATCGGGCTCCCGGTGCATGGAGCCTGCTTCTCCCTCTGCCTGTGTCTCTGCCTCTCTCTCTCTCTCTCTCTCTCTCTGTGTGACTATCATAAACAAATAAAAATTAAAAAAAAAAAAAGCCTCAAACTAAATATCTTTAAAAAAAAAAAAACCTGGACATCTTTGGACCCTTGGACCTTTTTCTAAAGTCTCTTGAACATTTTTAAATAGAAATAAATTGTGGCTTTAAAAACGAAAACAAACAAAAAAGTTGCCCCTACTCTTTAGTTCAGAAGAACTTTTCCAGAATAGGATTGCTAAAGGGACGAAGAAAAGCAAAGCAACAATAATTACATTATGAACAGCTCCCATTTGATGTGCTATTATTATATGCGTGGTGCTGCACTAAGCACTTTACATACACATTCTCCTTTCACGCTCACAGCTCTAAGACAGGTATTACCTGCATTTACAAACTATTAGAATAACTAAGACACAGAGAGATGAAATCTTTCCCCCACGTTCCCCTGCTAATAAATAAGTAGAGCTAAAACGGAAATCCAAGCCTGGCCCCTAAGTTTATGCTCCTTCCCAGAAAGCAGGTCAACTGGAAAGATCATGCAGCCAGGAAAAAGAGATCAGTAAGGAAGCTAATATTCAAATGCAGAAAAATATGCTTGATCTGAAGTCCTAAATAAACCAGCATGTACACCGTGACGGCAACTGTAGGACGATATAGGCAAAAGGACAAATGCTGAACAGGATTATGCAAAGGTAAAGATTATTTAAGTGCATAAGATGATCCCTATTATCTTTTTTTCCCCTCAAAACAAGAATCTTTTAAGGTTGCTCTCAATGAAAATGATTTTATTCAACTTTAAATGTTCCAAAGTATTTTAGTAGGTTACAAAGTTTTTCAAAAATTGTATTTTAATCAAAGCGGAAGGAATTTCCACAGAACAGAGGGACTCTGCTTCACGTTGCCAATATTTCCAATGCAAACCTAAGAGAGCTTTAAATAAGCTACCTGTGCAAGAGGGTACAACTCAAATTTACAAAGCCTGTGAGAGACTTCAGGTTCTCTGACTTGGGCCAGGCTCTGGCAGCAGTACGTACCCCTGCCAAGAGGTAGTGGACAACTCTGGTGTATTTACTCACCTGGAAGCAATCCAGATGTGTTAAGCATTCATGCGAAGATCCCTTTGGCTTTTTTACTTTCTTAATTATTAAAATTTCATGTTTCCTATTCAGTTCTACATCTACTAACTCAAGAGTATCTCAACCACAGCACTACTGATATTTGGGGCTGGATCATTCTTTATTGTTCTGCGCATCATGGAACATTTAGCAGTATCCGTGGCTTCTACTCATCAGATGCCAGTAGTACCTTCTCCACTCGTTATGTTAGCCAAAATATCTCTCCATGTTGCCAAAGAACCCGTGCAGGGCAAAATCACCCCAATTGAGAACCAGGGATTTCACTGCGGCCTCAGCAAAATGTGGAGTAATTCCATTCAAGGAGCCTTAATGGGAAAATGAGCTCACAGGATTGAGTGGCCCTCCCCAGTCCCATCTGCCTACAAGTAGCTGATAAGGGGATACTCGAAAAGATTTGGAAGTGTACAAAGACCTGCAATTTGCAAAGTCTAGGAGAAAACAGGAAGGCATAAACTGGTCTCCATCAATTGAGCTCCCTAATGTACTTGTACTCTAGAAACTTGCGATTGTCCGTTTATGTACAGATCCATATCCAACAGTATGCATCTTGTAGACGGGAATGCCATGGTCTCAAGTTTTACTGCAGAATGACGAGAGAGAACTCAGAATTGCAGTATTTACCTCATTTCATTCTTTTCACTGCTTCCTCCCTGCCCCCCTCATTTGTCCAAGCAAAGAGGTGAGAACAAGAGAAGGCTGAGGAAGGAAGAGGGCTGAGGCTGCTCCAATGCAGCAGGAAGCCCCAGCCCCAACCCCAGCATACGGAGGGCTCAGCCACGCCTTCCCCATACTCGGTCCTCCATTCTTTGCCTTTCACAACCCACAGGGCCAGCGGTCAGGGATGGCACACTAAGTACGTGGCAGAGCTAGGGCTCTAAATCAGGGGGAGGAGGAAGCAGGACGAGAAAGCAAATTTAGGATGAAGACCAGGCACCTAAGCTCGGACGGGTTTCTTTCCCTGCTCCATCACTTACTGGCAAAGGGATCCCCCCATGAGCCCATTTGTTTGATACAACCGTCATCTACCTCACAGGATTTTGGTCTAGTGAGGCGTATTTAAAAGATAAGGCAACAATATGAGGAACTATTCTGAGAAGCAGACCACAAGCGCCCTTCAGAGCTTCTTCTACATCCAGACTGTTAAGAGTCTGGATGCAGGGACAGTACCTGGGCTTTGTTTGTTCTTTGTTTTTTTTGTTTTTTTTTAAGATTTTTTATTTATTTATGAGAGACACAGAGAGAGAGAGAGAGGCAGAGACACAGGCAGAGGGAGAAGCAGGCTCCATGCAAGGAGCCTGATGTGGAACTCGATCCCGGGTCTCCAGGATCACACCCTTAGCTGCAGGCGGCACTAAACCTCTGCGCCACCCGGGCTGCCCTTGTTTGTTCTTTGAAAACGATGTTACCAGAAAGCATATGAGGGGAAAAAAAATGCCAAAAGCCATGGGGCTGCCAGAGAGCTGCATGCAAATCCAGCCAGGCAGAGAGAGGCGGACACGGACTAGAGGTTGGGATGGGATGGGATGGGGCGGGGGAGGGGAGGGGTATCTGGTTTACTCACTGGGCCCTAAGTTTTCTCAGAATGACTTTCCTCTAGAACAGTGAGCTTATGGTCACCAAAGCTAAACAGTCTTCTAGAAGTTTTACTACTGCTTCACTTGGTATCTTCAGTGCACAGAGGCAGTTGAGCAAAACCATCAAAATAAATATTAAATCATCAGCACTGTCCAAATAATGGAACAAGATCTGACAGCTTCGCCTGCAACTCTCATAAAGGGAAAAAAGGCATATCACATGAACGTGTAAACCTATTGTTTTTTAAGAAGTATGCCAGCTTAAAAGCCTACTTCACTTCCTAGGCCTCCTACAGTCTCCTTTTTTTTTTTTTTGCCTTTTCTCAAATACTAAAATTCATGACTTCAAAAATGTTTTAACAGTGCCTAAGAGGCAATTTTCAAGAAGTATGCACCACACTGTTAGGTTTTGTTTATAGGGAAATGTCAAGTCAGTTCATACTGTATTTTACCTCACCTCATCAACAAAACCTCGGCAACACAGAAGGGAGGCAAGCATATATTTTTGATTCTGATATTCCCCAGCCCGGCCTCCAGGAAAATAGGTCTATTAAAGTAGAAACGGAGTTCATTCAGAAGATGTAGCTGAACTAAGCCAACTAAAACATACAGCTTCTGGCATTGGAAAATGATCTCTGAGAAACAAGTTTTACTAAACTGCTGCTAACTGGAACTGGATGCTAAGTCAGTATTCACCTACCTAAAACCAAATCCAATTCAAAAGAACTAATCTTTTTGTAAACTATAATTTAAATGAAATGACACATTTTAAGACCAGCCAAACTGCAGAAGATTCAAAAGCGTACACTCAATTAAAAAAAAAAAAAAAAATCAAAGCTCAACCTCATTTGCAATTTTTTTCTTTAAACATCAAATATTGCAAAATATAAATCTGCTAAGTCATCTCAAATATTCACGTTGAAAATGAAAGTCTGCCACCAAGTACAAATAAAGTTCAAATCCCTGTTGATTTTTGACACACTCTCAAGCTCTGTAATAAGTGTTTAATCTAACAAGTATGACAAATGACTCTCTAATAGCTTTTAAACCAACTATGATAAATGGAATTTGGAATAAATTAGTATACTATGAGCCGTCCCTAAAATGTCATGCTATATTTTCAGCCCTACAGTAGCTCTGCAAGAATTTCAACTTCCACTTATTAACAACAACAGGCTACATGAAACAGCTCAGGGTTGGAAATGTCTGATTTCAACAGCCTGTTTGCTAGGGTAAAGGAGAAAGATGGGGAAATCTTTCTCATTAGCCATACCAATATTTACAGTAGAGGAAGAAATGTGTGCAATTCACAGGATGTACTCTACTTGAAAAGCATTTGTGATCATTCAGTGTAAACACAAGCATTTGGAAACTAAAAGTTTCTGCTCAGACACAATTTCCTCTTTCTATCTATCCTTGAAAGCAGCCATTTTTAGGCAAACTGCACTTGGACTTTTAAAAAAGGTATTAATATAACTGTGAATAATTAACCACCAGTAAACTACTTAGTGACACTGCAAATGTGCCCATACTTTATTATTCTGAACAGATATAAAGTCAATGCTGATTACTGCACACTGATCCCATCTTCCCCCAGCCCAGTAGGGAAGCAAGCACTAAACACATCCTCTTCCTCCCCCTGCCCACACCCCTTCAGGAAACTAACCAGCCCCTGCAACCTTGACCCCTGCGTAACTGAACAGCAGACCTGTCAAGCCCATGGGTGCATGCCAACCCCAGCATGAGCAATACAGCCACGAAATCTGAGAAAAAGCAAAAAACCAACCAGAAGGGACAACAACGGTTGTAAACTGAAGGGAATGGAGGTGGATGACAGATCAAAGGTGCCATCTTTCGGATGGATAAGGAAGAAATAGTATACATTGCTCAAAGTGTATTAGAAAGTACAAGTACTTACGAAGAACTAAGCAGAGCTAGCTCCTCAGAAAACATGGGCAGAAAGACCAAAAATAGATTAAGGAAGAATCAGCACATGTATCTGACATAGATAAGCAATTGCTACCCCATCAAGACCCCAAACTGCATTTAAAAAGAGGAACATCATATGTGGTGGGCAGACCATACCACTTTCTCCTGAGGTCGGGGATGGTGGTGGGGTGGCAGCAGTGACACTGTGTTTGTCCCAGACAGTCTCCAAGATACCTATCAAGAAAGGAGAAACTGAGTTTAAGAAAGAAACAAAGTCTAACCTATGAAAATCAGATTTAGAAAAATGATATCCCTGATCAAACATCAGTATTTAAACATCTCTCTCTCTACTGTATGTCCACCTGGACATTCCTGGACAACACCACTTGGATGTTCTAAACTCAATTTATCTTCCCCCACAAACTCACCACTATTCCTCTTATGCTCCTCCCCTAGCCCACAGCACCAGCCCACACGATCTCAGCCTCAGGCCTCTGCTGGCCCATCTGGCCTTGCCCACATCCCCACACAAGGCTGCACATGCCAACCTAGGTGCTACTTCTTCCACATCAACCTCTGACCTCCTCTCCTCCTTCTACTCCTGCCAGACTCACTGCTACTAACTACCCCTCAGAGCTCTACCCACCTGTCATCGTTCCCAGAAATCTTGTCTGTTCAGTTCTGCCTGTGAGTAAAACACGCTTCGACTAGAACTCTTAACACACTGGTTTGAGCTGTCTTTCTCCCCTACTAAAGTACCCCAACCTAGAGGCAGAGACTGTTTTATTCTCCTCTGTGTCTCTTTACAGAACCTACCACATAAGATGATGGATCGTAAAAGCTTTTGAAAATACTGTGTTTTCAAAATATTTAATAGTATAATGAAGATGAACCTTGAAGTATCACACTAAGAAAAGGAAGCCAGACACAAAAGGCCACATACTGTATGATTTCTTTTTATGAAAAGGCCAAATAAGAAAATCCATAGAGAGACAGATTAGTGGTTGCCAGGGGCTCAAGAGGGAAGGGCAGTAAGGAAAATGTTCTGGAATTAGATGGTATGATCATTCTGCATTCACTTTGGAGAATATATTAAAAACCACCAAGTTGTAACACTGTAAAATGGTGGATTTTATGCTATGTAAACTAATCGCAATTTAATACATTTTAATGTCCACATAGCAGGATACAGAAGTATCAGACATAGTCCGTGACTACAGAAATGTAAGCCTCTGGTTGGGGACATCAATAAATGTGCCGTGAATGAATAACTGCTCTGAGGTATGGGTTTCCCCTGGGGATGTGGGGAAGAACAGAGAGCAAATGACAAGTTCACTTTGATCAAGCATTCTTCACTGATTTAAGTGCCCACTGCATGCCAAGCACTTCTGTAACCCTACGAAAGAAAAAAGTTCCTAGACACCCAAGAGGAAAGCCAGGCAGAGGAGCTGGAGACAAAAAGACTTTTTTCAATACAGTAATCCCCTCAAGCAGCAGGCCCAGGCCCTCTGCACCTCAAGGGTGCCAGGACCAGAGCTGCACCTGTGCCTCCTCCTCACAAGCAGCGAGGCCCTGCTGGGCCAAAGCATTTGGTCCTCACCGCACCTTCCTGTCTCATTCTGTGGTTTACTTTTGCTTTCTGTTTCTTACTCCCCACATGGCGTCATGAGGCTCTGATAAAACAGACAAGATGACGAAGAAAATGCTACTTACAACTACAACCTAGTGCACAGGGTGCTGATTCAACACTTGATCTTGCTTCCCTGCATAGAATTTACACATTTCCCATCTTCCCCTCCTCCAACTTCTCCTGATCTTAAAGTCAAATGATTTTCAATAAGGTGTTTGCCACCCACCATAATAAGAATGCAGTGCTGAGCATTTCAATCCCACCCCTGTGGTCTGACCTATACCTCATTCATCACAGTCACAGGATGGCCCAATCCAGATAGACAGTAAAGGAAGTTGGTGACAAGCACTTTCGCAGGGCACTTCAGAAAGTGTTGGACACTGCGCCCACTGCACACAGTACAGGCCACACTCTTGCTGGTTTTCAGTTCTGTCCTGGTCCAACTGAAATGGCTGCTCAAAATGAGCCTGAAATGGCTCCCCACACCTACACCCCTTGCCAGCACCACAATGCTCACCTGTCAGCAGCCCAAGCACAGTCTGCACCTGGTCCAGCAGCAACTTCCGCAGCTCCTCCTTCCGAGCCACGCTGAGGTCCTCTCGGGGACAAGCCAGCTCTTCCGAAGTCGTCTTCAACATGATCAGCCCAAGGGGGGTGGTTACAGGGGACTGGATCAACTGCGGGGAAAAGGAAGTTCTGAGCAAGGCCGTCAGGCTGACAAAGATACAAGGAGGACAGAGGAACATTAGCCCTCCAAGTCCCTCCACGCGTTTAATCTCACAGGAGCGGGCCACACATCACTCAGGACTCTATAGTCCATTTATGTAACTTTTTAACCATTCAAAGTATATTCTCATCTTATTCTAAGGACAAAATTCTAACCGTGAACACAACGCTCTTTTACATCTAACGTGACAGTTTTTTTACACATCTACATTGCTAATAGAGCCTTGGTCACTCTGCCTCGATCTATGTATTAGCCACAGAGAAATGGGTGAACCAGTTTATGACATCTTTTCAACATTCCGGTGTTAAATCAATTTTACATTTCTATGCTTTACAGGCTTTATGAAAGTTTGAGATTAAACACGTAGCAGAACAGAAACATGCATACCCCAAGAACATGGCTATGATTTTGCCAACGCCGACATAGCATATTTTAGTTTACTCTATCACCTGCAATATCCACTATGCTGTAATAGTTTCCTTAAGCAAGACACAGAGAAAGGTACACTTTCAACACCATAACACTACTTTGAGCTTTCTAATCGATTTCACAAAATTCAATTACTATTCAATTCGGTTAGTTTCCAGAAATGGTAAAAGCAAGTTGCCACTAAAATTGTTGTGTTATAGGCTACAATCTATGTGAGGGCACACAACTGAAGAGACAGACACCTGACCATCTTCTTCGCTTATAATTAACTTTAAATGTAGTTCATTCTCAGATACAGATGAGCCATTTGCTTATTCAATCCACAAAATGAGGGAACAGGAGGGTGCCAGGAACTGCAGCCAGACAGAATATCTTTCACCGCTTCCAGCAGTACAGGGCACTTGCCCTTCCCTTGAAAGCAGCTCTCCCCATTGCAGATGAAGGGAAAGCTCATCCCAAAGAGCAGGAAATGCCTTCAATGGTGGGAACTCAGGAAAAATTCAACTGCCTTTGGGAGTAGCACGATGTAAAAACAGTGGCCAGTAATGGCGTGTTGAAAATGCTATTATGTCAATTCTCTTAAAGGCTACCACTTCAAATACACCCTCCACAAGCTTTCCTTCATTTTGCACAAGTTTGGGCTACTTCTAACAACTTGAAAAAATGCAGGAGGGGAGGAACAGGAAATCCCTGCAGCAGCTTTTCTTTACAGAATAAAGAACTGAGGCTTCAGAAACATCTCCTTCCACCCAGAGGTCTGTGGGTTATCAATTTGTACTTTAAAATATTTCTGAGGGCAACAGGTGTTGAGGAGGGTGCTTGCTGGGATGAGCACTGGGTGTTGTATGTAAGTGATGAACCACTGAATTCTACTCCTCAAACCAGTATCGCACAGTATGTTCACTAACTACGATTTAAATAAAAATTTGGAGGGATCCCTGGGTGGCGCAGCGGTTTGGCGCCTGCCTTTGGCCCAGGGCGCGATCCTGGAGACCTGGGATCGAATCCCACATCGGGCTCCCGGTGCATGGAGCCTGCTTCTCCCTCTGCCTGTGTCTCTGCACCTCTCTCTCTCTGTGACTATCATAAATAAATAAAAATTATAAATAAATAAATAAATAAATAAATAAATAAATAAATAAATAAATAAATAAATAAAAATTTGGAAAAATCGGGCAGTCCAGGTGGCTCAGCAGTTTAGCACCGCCTTCAGCCCAGGGCCTGATCCTGGAGACCTGGGATGGAGTTCCACATTGGGCTCCCTGCATGAAGCCTGCTTCTCCCTCTGCCTGTGTCTCTGCCTCTCTCTCTCTCTCTCTCTCTCTCTACCTCATGAATAAATAAACATTTTATAAAATTTTTGAAAAAATAAACTTATAAAACTTTTTTATTACTCCCCCACCCCTTGCATTTCTGACTTTCCCCTTTATGTCTTTTGTCACTATTTTCCCCCAAAGCCCTCATTCTTACTCTCTCAGTTGGGAATGCCTTGAGGTTTTTTTCTTTTTTCTTTTTTTTTTTTTTAAGATTTTATTTATTTATTCATGAGACACAGAGAGAGAGGCAGAGACACAGGCAGAGGGAGAAGAGGGCTCCATGCAGGGAACCCGATGCAGGACACGATCCTGGAACTCCAGGAACACGCCCTGAGCCGAAGGCAGACACTGAACCACCGAGCCACCCAGGCATCCCTCAGCTAGGAATGTCTTGTATTACCAAATATTCCATTTGGCAATACATTTTCCTGTAGATAAGAAATGTTCCATGCTCCCGGAAGTAAAAAATTCCTACACCATAGGAAGTGCAGCCGAAAGCCCTCCAGTCTCGCATCATTTGGAAAAAGGGAGGCAGCCAGGTTAAAAAAAAAAAAAACAAAATATGAAAGTTATTCTTTACCTGAAAGAGCAGCCTGATCAAATATTTTTTCTCACTAGCTTTGTGTCCAGCTTGTTAGTAAAATGGTGTTTCCCTTCACCATCATCACATATATAATTTCAGCTCATACTACAGGTAATTCTCTGCAATTTACTTTAACAGAGAATAAGCACTTTTAGGTTGAAGTTCAGGTTCTTAGTGTGAGCTTCTTAAAAGGTTCAATAATTTTTATTATACCACTGTATTAGAAAAGAAATGGCAATTCTTTCTATGCTGCTTGACCCTTCATTATCTGGTCCCAGGCACAATGTGATCACAGGTCCAGCTCAGCAGATTTCCGGAATCTGAGTAATAGACTCCTGAAAGGTGTGACGTTTGGGCTAGTGTTTGGGGGGAGGTGGGCGCAGAGGTCAATTTCAACTTCAACTACTTCCTTCTCTAGTGGCTACAAAGGGTAGAACAAACACACAAAGCAGCAAGTATCCTTCTGGGGCCCTGAATCAGCTCCTCTCTTGCCTGTTATGGTGGTCACCACATTGATGGCAGAAACTGGATAGACGACCAACCAACCATCACAGAGTTAAAAATGAAAACAAACAACTATGCACCCCAGACAGCAAGCAGGCCATGATGAAACTGAGCCAGAAAAAAAACCTTTCAGATGGCTTATTCAAAGGACTGTATGATGGGGGCACCTGGGTGGCTCAGTCAGTTTAGCATCCGACACTTGGTTTCAGCTCAGGTCTTGATCTCAGGGCCATGAGTTCAAGCCCCACATTGTGCTCCACAATGGGCATGGAGCCTATTTAAAAAACAAAACAAAACAAACAAACAAAAAACAAGCATTGTAGGAAGGTGAGGTTGACTCTAGAACTGTTTGTTCTTATTTATCACTACCTAAAGAAAAGCTCACTTTATCATTATCAGAAATGTTAGAACTGAGCACCTTTACTGTTGACATGGCTTTCATGCCACTGATTGGTTCTCATGAATAAATGAGAAGCAGAGAATAACACAACTGAAGGATTTTAGAGATCACTTAGTCCAATCCTCTTGTTTCACAAAGAAGGAAATGGAGGCTCCAATAATTGGCAGGTGTTGCTAAAATCAAAGATGATTTGTGACAAAACTGGATGCAAATCCCAAACCCACTTGTTCCCTCCAGTGCTCTTGCCACGATGGGGTGTTTCAAAGTCAGAGTTGCATGAGGTAAATGGAGTCACTTTTGAAGGGTGGAAAGAGGGAAGTCGTGGAGAACAGAGGAAGAAAACTAGCCTTTTTAAACCTCCATGAGCACTTCACCTAAAAATGCTACTCCAAACTGATATTTGTTACTATGAATTATACTTCAAGAGTAGACAGGAATCGTCTGTTCTCCTCCTCACCTGGCTACTGGTAGGACAGTGCATGTCCAGCTCACATGCCACTGCTTCTTCTCACAGGGCATGCCACTAACCAACCCAGGGAATGCATTCTCCCTCCGGGGGGGCCGTGGAAAGTTACCACAACTGTCCTCATCTTGGAGTGAAGGCAAGAGTGTCAGAGAAAGCCAGTAAAACCTCTCACCTCATGTCCTACCACTCTAGGCTTGCTAGCCTCCTTGCCATTCCTCAGAGTTTTTGTACTTGCTAGTCCCTCTGCCTCAAATACTGTTCCCCTAGATACCCACATGGCTCACTCCATCACTTCTACCTAGGTTTCTGCTCAAATGGCTGCCCCTCCAAAAAAGCCTTCTATCATCATCCCATCTACATAACAACCCCTGACATTCCCTTCTCCCTACTCTGGATTTAATTTTCTTCATCATACTTATAACTACCTATAAACTTTTTGCTTACTGTTTATGGATGTCTGCCCTTTGAGATCAGAAGCTCCACAAAGGCAAGGACGCTGTTTTTGTTTCATTATCATATCCCCACCACATGTTTGGTTTGGACATGGCTGGTATTCAACAAATACCTTACTGAATAAATGAATGAATCTCCTTTGCAGTATCAGTCCAACAAATCCCTAGATAAATGGATCGCTATACAGAGAAAAAAAAAAAAAAAACTGAAAAAAAAAAAAACTGAATGAAGAATTTTTGTGCCACTTTGAGGCAATTTGGGAGAAGCTATAAGGATGCTGTATTTTTTTTTCAGCGGCCCATCATTCAAATGCTTTGTCGGGAGAGCAGACAGAAGGTTAGAAAATGGTACTGTTCTAGAAAATCCTCAACCTACAGTCACTGAGATACCGATTTTCAGAGAATTTTACTCCTATGAACTGTATGTAATACCTATTTCCTGCATACCCATGACTAACTCAGTAATATAAAAATGTTTTTAACTTCATCACAGGATTCAAATGAATAACAGCATCTCCTGGCTGGCTTTAAAGTCCCACCTTCACTCTAATGACATCCAAATCCTGACCTGCGGCTAGATCTCTTTCCTGGGCCCCAGATTCATAGCTCCCAACGTCTCACTAGATATACACAGCAGAACACACAAATCTTGAATGCATACTCTGCCAAACTGAATTCCCCATCTTCCAACCAAATCCATTTCCTCCTCCATCAACCCCTGGCCTGGAAATTTGGCCATCTGAGCCAGAAACCTCCCTTCCTTCACCCCTACCACTCAGTCACTGACCAAAGGCTCTTGACTTAGGCTCATAAGTGCCCCACCTCCATCCAGCAGCAAGGTCTCTGGGCCAGGTCCTCCTTGTCTCACTCACACTTCAACAGCAGCCTCAGGGCACCAGCCTTGCCCCTCTGCAACCCTCAATGTTCCATCGCTGTCTTTCCAACACAACAATGTGGCCAAGTGTTCTACACACTTTTCATTCACTCCCAAAGAAGGACTATGAATTACAAACTGAAGCCCCCATGTAAAAGCAAGGCCCTGCCTGGTCTGGCCCCGGCCCATCACAACCTGGCCACTTACTCCAGCACCCCACCACCTCACATCTCACCCAACAATACTGAAAATACCTCAGCTCCTGGAAGCTAAATGCACTCCAAACACACTTCCACACAGTAATTACCACAGTGCTGGATAATTATTGTTTGCACAGCTAGCCCCCCACAAAATTATAACTATTAGAGGTCTCATCCTTGTACCCCAACACCTGGCACAGTACCTAACAGGCTTTCAAATCTCTGCTGAACAAAACCTCACTGGAGGTTAACAAAGTGATTGGGTTTCTCCCTCCTCTTTCACCACTGCACAAAGGTACAACATGTGTCAAGAATGCAAAGTTAAGCGAATGAGATCATTTATCCTACAATGAACTCGCTCCTATGGTTCCAAAATGCTAATCTTAAAACTCTTCTTCAAGACAAGGAAATAATCACTTCTACAAACAAACAATTTATGAGATGAGGTTTCCTTAGGTATATCCTTACCTGTAAAATGTTTGTAAAAAAGTCATGGTAGAACATGGGCCAATCTTGACGGCCAATATCAACAATAACTTTGCAGAGCTTGTTCCGGATAAAGTAAGGTAAGGTTTTGTGGTGAGCCAAAAGGAGTTTGGGCAGGCAGCTACGGATTTCCATCTTATCTTGAGAGGGGACCCCAAGCCACATTTTATTAATCAGATTCTGAAAAACAAATATACATCTTTTTAGTTAACCATGTAGACACAAAAATAACTGGTCTTCATCCAATGATTAGCTATATCATCTCAAACAAAAAACTCTGCTTTTAAACAAAGGTTTAGGGCAATTTGGCAATAAGAGTACTAGGAATATTCAAACCCTGTGATATAACAATCTCATTGCTAGAAAGATCTGCTAAATAATTTCCCAGAAACAAAAGGCTACAATGGGCAAAAACTTTCTATACTACAACACTACTGTTTCTAATGGCCACCAAAAAATGAAAAAACAATTTTAATGTTCAAAAATAGAGGAGAATGACTTGGTGAATAATGGTATAATCATTTGGTGGCATGAGTGATATGATTGTAATTAGGCTTTAAAAAAAAGAGATGTGAATTGAAAGACAAAAATTGGCAGAGAGCTGAAATAAATGAAAATGTCTGTGGTTGAGATAACAGTATTATGGGTACCATCTCTCTCCTCCCAAACTGTTTTTCTTTCATTATCTTTCTATTTAAAATGATAACATGGAAGGAAAAGTTACATGTTACAGCAAAAAACCCACCTACTGACCCAGCCCTATCTCACCTTTCTCAGGTCAGAGACAGAAAGCTGCCCCAGAACAGCAGACATATTGAAAGAGGCAGTGAGCAGAGCTACCACTGTTTCCCAGCCTTCTACACATTGAAGCTAAAGTCTAGTGACAATAACCCAGCACTGTGACCACAAAATACTTCTCCAAACAGCAGAAAGTCATCTGACAACTTACCTCAAACACCGTTAAACTGTACATCATGACATAGTCATTTCTAGTGCTGGAGAGGAAGTACAGGCAGAGTCTCCAGGCTCCTATTTGCTGGGCAAAGTTATCAAGAAGCTCCTCTGGAAAAGTTAAATAGCAACAAAAGAAGGCTATGAAAAGACAAGAAACCAACACAAGGCTGGGCTGTCTCACTAGTTTTTTAAACACATATCTCTCCATATCATGTGAATAATGCCAAAACCAACTAAAAAAATCCAACTGTGTCTTCAAGATAGAAAGGACAGACCATATAACATTTTTCTGACTCTGAGGTGACCATGAGCATGGACAGTGTGTTCAGCCATCTACAATCCAATAGCCTATGGGCACTTATTTAGGCAGAAAAACTTTCGCTTGTTAAAGTTCTTACTTAACCTGGGGTGCCTGGGTGGCTAAGGCAGTTAAGCATCCAATTCTTGATTTGGCTCAGGTCATGATCTCAGGGTTGTGAGATCAAGCCCTACATCAGGCTCTGCACTGGGCATGGACTCTGTCACCCCCATCCCTCTGTCCCTCCCTCCTCAAAGAAAGAAAAAAGAAAGAAAAGTTCTTACTTAACCCAAGTATAGACATACAGTTACAAAAGTATCATTTCTAAATAAATAAATAAACAAACAAACAAACAAACATTTCACCTTATAAATGATGGCTAATTGTTAACCTGTTTCCTCTGGGGTACCAGCTATATTTCTTTAGGGCTCACACTGTTCACACAAACACAAAATGATGGCTACAAAAGCAGGACAAGAAAACATTAAGGCGGGCAGCCCTGGTGGCTCTGTGGTTTAGCGCTGCCTTCAGCCCAGGGCATGATCCTGGAAACCCGGGATCAAGTCCCACATCGGGCTCCCTCCATGGAGCCTGCTTCTCCCTCTGCCTGTGTCTCTGCCTCTCTCTCTCTCTCTGTGTGTGTGTCTCTCATGAATAAATAAATAAAATCTTAAAAAAAAAAAAAAAAGGAAAAGGAAACATTAAGGCTAACTTTATAAATTCAGGACAGAAAAAATGCAAGAGAATTAAAGACAGCTAATTCTCTTTATTTGGTTTCCATATGGTTTTATTTTAAAATACCACACCAAAAAAAGTCTACAAATAAGAGTAGCAATCATAGAGGTTGCCAGGAGCAGCCCTGTTCACACCAAATCATTGAGAAATGATCTTCCTCCTCCTTAGGCTGCTGGTAGCATAAACCCAAACCCCAAGACAGCAAGCACTAAGAGTCTGTCACCATGCTTCTGGACACGCTGCCCCTTAATCACCTTGACCTGCTACACTGATCATGAAATATAACACAAAAAGGGTGAAAACTTTAAAAATCAAAACAAACATAAATTTAAAAGGGTAAAAAAATAATTAACTTAAAAACTTAAAAGAAAAAAAAAGATAAATAGCAACAACCCCAACAGATTCTAGGAAGCCCCTGGAAAAGAAACAAGTACAGCAGCCTATTCTAGTCCTAAAATTACTGCTCTGCTAGTACTCTACAACACAAGCTAAATGCACTAAGGCAGCCTCACTGAAAATCCCATACAAGGAAGCTGATGGCCTAGTCTTTCAACCAGGTAAGTCTGTTAACAAGCCCAGAGCAGGAGTCACACCAGAGAGAATGAGTTCTGGCTGGAAATGAGGAACTTCGGGCCAGAGACTTTGCCACTCATTCCTGGTGATCACTGCTCCTCTTTGAGGCTCTACTGTGAAAATGACCAGATTTTCCCTTGAGGTTCCCTACAAACAGCTGTACTTCTAGGCACTGATAAGACGCCTCTGGTGGAGGGTGAGTAGAGCTCCGGTAATAAAACGCCTCCCTCCTTTCTCCCACCTTGCTAGGAAAGCCTTCAGTTTATCCTAAGATATCAAAAAAAGCAGCAAGTCATTCCAGCCCACACACTCAGACAAAGCTCCAAAGACTAGGTACAAAGAACTAAGGCACACATACACCATATAGAACCAAACCCCCAGGGATTTCCCCTTAGCCTGCATTTAAATTAGACAGTTTAGTATCTAGTTATTTAAAACTATTTTAAAATCATATTAGAATATGATTTAAGTGCAGAGGTTCCACTTTTAATTCATGAACACTGAGGGTGAGCAATGTTTGCTTTGCAAACCAAAGAATTTAGAGAAAAACCAAATGCACTTCAATTAATAAGCTAAAAATAGGACTTTAAGATATCAGTGTTGGGATATAGCAGACTGATGTAAAGGACAGATCCTTCACTTGCTTTGGTAAAAATCACCAGTGATATTTTTACTGTAAGTATAAAGAACTTTGGTAGCATAAACCTAACAAGATGACTCTGGACGTAGAACAGTTAGCTCAACTGAGTAGTAAGAGAATCTAGGGAAGCAAGCAGAGTGGATTTTCTACACCAAATGCCTGATTATCTATTGGGTGCAGCTTCTGTCAGCGATCCCGTTATAAATGTTCTAGTTCTCTATAGTATACTCCCTCAGAAAAGACAGGCATGTATAGGGCAGGCCTAAAAGAGACCACCAAGTTTAAAAATTAAAAAAAAAAAAAAAGTAAGAAATTCACATCTACCAGGAGCTGATGCAAGAGATGCCAAGAGAAAATGAGCTACAGCCAAAGGTCTACTGGCCACCTGGAAGTCTGGAGACTCCAGCCAAGTTTTAGACCAAAGGAAGAAATCAGCCCCAACAGTCAACTGGCCAAAAGACTTAGAGAAGCCAAGTGGGGCAGAGAGATGGGCCTCCAGAGTCCTAGAGACAGAAAAAAGGCCTCGCCAGAGGTGAAAGCAATGAACGTAAGGTCAGTAGAGAGCAGCCAGACATCCAAGGGGAAAAGCCTTTAGGTTGGGATAGAGAAGAAAACATTTTTTGTTTTCAAATTCAGGGGTTAAGTGAGGACAGAGAGAAAAAAGATTACTCTAGGACCAGTGCAGCATGTCTCCGAGGCAGAGCTCTGACACTTGAATACACATTCTAGTTTACAGTATGCTTTAATGAATTGTTCATGTAAATAAACATGAAATTCAAAAGGATGTTCTAGAAGGTGCTAACGGTTCCCAGAAGACCTAAGGTAATTTTATCTATATCTCTCTGTTGTTTGAAGCCTTTATTCATTAAACTTACAGAATGGGACAGACAATAGTAGAGATAAGAAAAAAGCAGCAAGAAGCCCCCAAAAGGAATACCAGTTAAAGGACCTTTGGACACTAGATAAGGTTTGGATTAGACTTCCACACACCAAAACTACATCATTTTGACACTTTTGTGAGTTTTAAGTTAATAGTCTCAGGTTTCTCTTATATAAGTTCAACAATCCTGAAATTAGGAACAAAGCAGAAGGAAGGGTTTTCCACACTTAGCCAAAGGAAAGAAAATCCATCGCTACGGATTATAGTGGGCCCATGGACTGTATATAGCCCTTACACAGCTAGATTTCGCAGATGCCACCGACCAGCAAAACAAGAGCAAAAAAAGCAAGAATTCCAAGGGAAACAAGCAGGCTTGACCAGCCCAGGCAATAAACTCCTTCCTCCTCACTAGGGCCTTTTCATTTTAAGTGACTCTTGACAACTCAACACTTACCTATCTCACGTTTTCTTTCATTGGTTGTACAATCGTGGAAAAATTCTGTCATCAGACTTTCCAATGCCCTGAGGGAGGCTTCTTCAGATGCCTAACAAAAGAATTTGAAAGAAAAAAAATCAGTAACTGTATCAGTGCTACTTTCCTCACTTCCCTCCAGGTCACATTCAACAGCAATGGTAATTTACTTCCTCAAACATCTTGGTTCAACATTCTTCAAATGCATGGGATTCAGAAAAACTGAAGGGAATTTCCCAGCTGGCTCAGAACCCAAATTTTGAGTATACTCTATAAATCCATATTACTGTGCAACCAATTTTCAATTATTTATGCTAAGGAAAAGGGAACAAATACCTCAAAATTTAATTCCGGAAACATATTAAAAGCAAATTAACAGGGATGCCCGGGTGGCTCAGTGGTTGAGCATCTGCCTTCAGCTCAGGTCATGATCCCGGGGTCCTAGGATTGAGTCCTGCATCGGGCTTCCTGCAGGGGGCCTACTTCTCCCTCTGCCTATGTCTGCCTCTCCCTCTCTGTCTCTCATGATTAAATAAATAAAATCTTAAAATAAAAATAAAAAAAAGACAAATTAATAGCCCCTGGTCCTGACTAAACAGGCAAAGTGAAGAGACTCAGGGAGAAGGTGAGGGCTCCCTATAGACTTCCTGTCGATATTACACTTGCCCCAAGTCTAAATAATCAGCTATCTCTTGATTCAGAACTGCAGTTAAACTGCTGCCTAGATCCTGGGGGTTTCTGAAGGCATGTCAGGAGTCACCTGTTCTGACAACTCTCCGTCTGGCATGAGCCACCAGCAGAGACAAAGGTCAAGGCAGCTGAGAGCCAAGTGGAGCAGGAACTCAACATGAACACATCCTAGCCACAGAACCACAGCCCGCTGGACTCTCAGCAGAGCTGCTCGGGTGGCAAATGAGGAGAGGGGCTCTCGACCCCAATGCCCATCTCCTCGCTCTTCCATGTAGAGCCCCAAATCTACGACTCTTCTCGGACACTAGTAGGAGGGATCATTTGAAGCAAGGAGTCCGGAATCCACACTCCTTCACTCATCCGTCTGCAGAAAGGTGAGCATTCCTAGACCATTTCTGAATCCTCACTGGTGTTATCTACCCAGAGATAATCAAGAGAAGTTCTGATTTCTTAATTATCTCTTTATTCGGGTCTCCTCACCATCCTCATCCTCCCTTCTCCATACCCTCTCCATTGCCCCCAGTGAGGTCAGACTGTGAAAACTGTACTTTAAAACAAGACCACACTCAAATGTATGTATCAAACTGTAATATTTACCAGAACCTCCACTTGACAACTGACTTTTGAAGACACTGAGGAACCTGGGATATCTCTGTGGATGAAGTCTCTTAGGACTGGTATTAATTATAGAGGATGAGGCAGGCTTACACCAGCCCGCCTACATCAACCAACACATGCAAACAACTGCAGAGCACACAGGGGCTCCTCCGCTCAAGCAGTGTCAGGTACAGCTGTCTCTTCCATGCCACGGTCATATATGAACAGCTGTGCCATGACAACTCACAATGACACGCTGATCGATGAATTACTGTATAATAGCTTTGGCATTTGAGAGTTGTCTGAATTTTCTATTTATGATCAAGATCAGCCCTCTAATCTTACTTTTCTCAAACCAACGCATCAGTTCAACTGAAAAATATCCTTGGATCGGAACTTAAGCTGTTTTATTAAAAACTACACATTTTAGGGCACCTGGCTGGCTCAGTTGAGAGAGCGCATAACTCTTGATCTCAGAGTTGTGAGTTCAAGCCCCACACTGGGCATGGAGCCTACTTAAAAACAAAACAAGGGCAGCCCCGGTGGCGCAGCGGTTTGGTGCCGCCTGCAGCCCGGGGTATGATCCTGGAGATCCGGGATCGGGTCCCATGTCGGGCTCCCTGCGTGGAGCCTGCTTCTCCCTCTGCCTGTGTCTCTGCCTCTCTCTCTCTCTGTCTCAATAAATAAATAAAATCTTTAAAAAACAAAAAACAAAACAAAACAAAAAACTACACATTTTTGTTTTCAAATGGAAAAATAACTGGAATGTCAGGCTAAAACAAACCTGCGAACTTTTTTAACCTGTTTCAGGTTTTTGCATTGATGAGAACATCCTCACTGTTCTCACTTTCTAGGAAAATGCTGAAAATTCAAATTCTGAAAATGAATCGATATAAATAAAAGAATGCTTTGGTCTGTTTCATAAATCAACCTGGTACACCCATTTCATTTGAAAAAAGGATTTGCAGGATGCCTGGGTTGCTCAGTGGTTGAGCATCTGCCTTCAGGTCGTGATCTCAGGGATCGAGTCCCATGGGGAGCCTGCTTCTCCCTCTGCCTATGTCTCTACCTCTCTGTCTCACTCATGAATAAATAAAAATTTTTAAAAAAGAAAAAAGGATTTGGTGTTTTTAAAAAAAGTTTCAGGGCACCTGAAGGGCCTCAGTCAAATTCCAACTCTTGATTTCAGCTCAGGTCATGATCTCAGCGTTGTGGGATTGAATCTGTATTGAACTCTGTGCTAATAAGCACAGTCTGCTTGTCCCTCACCCTCTCCCTCTGCTCCTCCTCCTGTTCATGCACTCGTGCACGTTCTCACTCTCTAAAATAAATAAATAAAATCTTTTTAAAATATAAAGCTTCTGGGAAGATCTGAAAGAATCAAAGAAAAATCTCAAGTTACTGGCAAAAAAGTTTAAAGTTAAAATTAACATAAATTAAGAGATTTGTTGCACTTAAGTCAGCTATTAAAATAAATCAGTAGTTCTGGATCCAAAATGGGTCCCTGAAAACTAAGGACACATCTTCAAATCCCACCTACCCCACAACTTTTTCTTGTAGTGAATCATTTCAGAATGATGATCCTAGAAAACACCTGAACTAATCACATTCAGGCAATCAACCGTCAAGGTCTATTTTGTACTGGTTTTTGAGGCAGAAGTTTGTGAACCTGACAATTACCAGCCATGCATTAAATGCTACTGGGGCAAGTTCAGGACAATCTCTCCAAAGAATGCAATTTTAACTCCATTCCCAGTCCCATCCATCTCTCCCCTGCTCCAACCAAAGCATTCCAGCAGAAAAGCAAAAAGATAAAAATATCCACAAGGATCACAGATTGGATGCTCTCCATCAAATGATGGTTACATCAAAAACTAAAAACCTAATCTAGTTGCATCACCAGGTGTTTCCCAACAAGAACAAACAGCATGTTGCTTGCATTTTCAATCACTTCTATAACTGCAGTACTAATACCTACCTCACGGTGACCCCTGTAAAGCTGCTACGTAAACTCTAAAGAATTATCTAATTCATAGTTATGGCTGCTATCATTTGCATTCAGTCTGAAATACCAAATGAAAACAGACCAAAAATAACAACAAAAAATAGAAGTGGTTGGGCCAACTTTGAAACTGGAGATTCACATCCTCAGGCTTTCTGTGCTTTGTCCAAACATATCTATATGTGAGGCTTTTCCAACTGGATTTCAGAATTGAAATTATGTAAGTTTACAGGAGATAAAAAGGAGGCTGAGGCCTTGTCAATTCATACAATTAGAACAGAGATGTTAAAAACATAAAGGATAAAAAAAAAAAAAAAAAAAAAACATAAAGGATAGACTCAAGACCTGCAAACGGTCAAAGGATATCGGAGAAGTCACTTCAACCGGCAAGAAGGCTACCAGAACCTCTGCCACATGTTTCAAGCAGGTGGTGAAGCCAAAATCCAGATTGCCATGGGTTTAGGAATTAAAGGCAAGTAAGAAGAGTAATAATAAATGCAGACTACACTTTCCAGCAATAAAGGGACAAAGAACATCAAACAAAAACCAAGTGTCATGTCATGTGGTAGGAAGAGAAGGCCCCAAATCCCAAAGATTATTCAAGCAATGCACTAATTTATAAAGCACACTCAGGATTCAAATACCCCCCAACTGCTTCTCAACTTGTGCTTAGGAGTTAAGATCTAGAACAGGAAGAAAAAAGGAAAGATAAGATTAAATTAAAACAAAGTAAAGGGGCAGCCTGAGTGGCTCAGCGGTTTGGTGCCTGCCGCCTTCAGCCCAGGGCATAATCCTGGAGACCCAGGATCGAGTCCCACGTCAGGCTCCCTGCATGGAGCCTGCTTCTCCCTCTGCCTATGTCTCTGCCTCTCTATGTGTCTCATGAATAAATTTTTTTTTAATTAAAAAAAAAAAAGGCACAGTCACACAAAAAAATTCCAGGTGGACTGCAGATATAAAATATGAGAGGTAAAACAATAAAGCTTCTACAAGATAATATAGACTATCTTCATGAACTTGGGGTAGGGAAAATTTCTTAAAGACACCTAAAAGTACTAAACATAAAGGAAAAGATAAATCAGAACGTTCACCAAATGAAGAGAGTGCAACCTCTCTTCGTTTCTTGCACAACAAAGAGAGTGCAAAAGAAAGCCACAAAATGGGGAAAGGTATTTCCAACACAGATAACTAACAGAGGGCTTAGAGTATAATCAATAAGGAAAAACAAATGACTCCATGTTTTTGACAGGGAAAAAATTCATCGTAAGGTATTCAAAAAGCCTATACAAGAAAATAAGTGTTCAACCCCATCAGTTTAGGAAAATGCAAATTAAAAACATGACAGTGCTACGCATCACCAAAATGGCTAAAATTAAAAAGATCATAGCAAGTATTGGTAAGGATGTTGAGCAACTGGAATATGCATATAGTGCTGCTGGTGGGAGTGTGCACTGGTATGATCATTTTAGAAAACTATTTGGCTGAATGGGAGAAGACATATGCAAATGACACGTGATAAAGGGTTAGTATCCACAATATATAAAGAACTGATACAACTCAACACTCAAAAAGCAAACAATCTAATGAAAATGGCAGAAGACATGAACAGACATTTCTCCAAAAAAGACATCCAAATGGCCAACAGACACATGAAAAGATGCTCATCTCACTCATCATTAGGGAAATGCAAATCAAAATTACAATGAGATATCACCTCACATCTGTCAGAATGGCTAACACCAACACAAGAACAACAGGGGTTGGTGAGGATGTGGAGAAAATGGAACCTTCATGCACTGCTGGTGGGACTGCAAACTGGTGCACCTGCTGTGGAAAACAGTATGGAGGTTCTTCAAAAAGTTAAAAATAGGGATCCCTGGGTGGCGCAGCGGTTTGGCGCCTGCCTTTGGCCCAGGGCGCGATCCTGGAGACCCGGGATCGAATCCCACATCAGGCTCCCGGTGCATGGAGCCTGCTTCTCCCTCTGCCTATGTCTCTGCGCCTCTCTCTCTCTCTCTGTGACTATCATAAATAAATAAAAAAATTTTAAAAAAAAAGTTAAAAATAGGACTACCCTATGTCCAGTAATCACACTACTGGGTATATACAAAAAAATACAAAAACACTGATTCGAAGGGATACGTGCACCCCTATGTTTATAGCAGCATTATTTACTATAGCCAAATTATAGAAACAGCCCAAAAATCCATCGATAGATGAATGGATAAAGAAGTTGTGGCCTATATACACAATGGAATATTATTTAGCCATAAAAAAGAATGAAATCTTGCCATTTGCAACAACATGGATAAAGCTAGAGAGTATTATGCTAAGTGAAATAAGCTGGTCAGGGAAAGACAAATACCATATGATTTCACTCATATGTGGAATTAAGAAACAAGCAAACAAAAATAAGCAAACAGGAAAAAAAAAAAAAAAAAACAAGAAACAGATTCTTAATTACAGAGAATAAATTGATGGTTACCAGAGGGAAAGTTGATGAGGGGAGGAGTAAAATAGGCAACAGAGACTAAGGAGTGCACCTTTCATGATGAACACAGGGTGATGTGTAGAAGTGTTGAGTCACTAAATTGTACACGTGAAACTAATATATGTATGTACACTGTATGCTAACTCTACTGGAATTTAAAACAAAATAATTTTTAAAAAGAAAACCAGTGGCAGCTGAACAATGCATACCTTATGATCCTGCAATTCTATTCCTTGATAACTCCCAACAGAAATTTGTACAAGTGTACCAAAAAAAAAAAGTACATAAATTTCCACAGTACCATCATTCATAATATTCAAAAAAGTCAAAAGAACTCAAATGACCATCACCAGTGGGATGGATCAATTCTGGTTTATTCATCAGGAGATATTATAAGACAACAAGAATGAATAAATATTGCTACATGCAACAACATAGATGAATCTCACAAACACAACGTTGAGTAAAAGTTGCCAAAACACATTCTTCATTATTCACTATATGTTAATTTTAAAAACAAGCACAATGAACCTGCGGTGCGTTATAATCGCAATAATGGCTATCTTTAGGGAAAAGAGAGTCTGAAATGTTGGTAACATTCTATTTTCTTGATCTGAGTGTTAGGCAAACAAGGAGAATCTTTACATTTACGATTTGCGTACTTTTCTGTAAATGCACATACATTATTTAAAAAACTAACGTCCTACTTATCTTTAGCATTCAGGTTGGTATTTCAGATACTGAATTTAGAAGCTGTGTTTTTTTCCTTACATTAACACAACTACTGAGAGGAATTGGGGGCCTGCAGGTCACATCTGAGTGGGAGACTCCTGAACTGCTAGAAGCAATCACCTATGTTTTTTTCTGTTAGGGCTGTTAGGGTAACAACACAAAGGATTACAATCCCAAAAGCCTATGTATGCTTCCCCAAGAGTTCGCTGGCTTACCTCAGCAGCAAATTAAAACCTTGAGGTAAGAAGAGAAAATAAACCTGGTTCAGAAGATACTCTCAGAGAGCTGTGTATCTAAAATAAACCAAAGTTTTCTGTTCCAAAAGAGTAAAAATCTGTGAAGTGGAGGAGCTTTCAGCTGTGCCTGCTTTGACTTTATCTGCTCCTTTTATCGTACTGCTCACAGTTCAGGAGTTCAGAGACCTATCTACTATTGACTCATTTATTAAGGAACAACGAAGTCAACCAACACCCATAATCACCTAATGAATGACAAGAAAAACCTAAAAGGGGAAGGATCACAGAATCTGAAATCTTCTTGGACTCTTCCTTATATCTTCTATGCCCACAACTAAAGTCATCAGGCTGGCTGGCTCCTGCTTTACATTGGCTTCCAGAATTGTACCTTTTCCCTCACTACTTCTACCAGGCCCTAATCCCCTCCAGCCTAGGTTAATAATTTCTCTTAACCTGGTCACCTTGATGTCAGCTTTCCCAATGCTAATCCAATCTATACTTCATCACCAGATAAATTCTTCTAAATATTGTTTCTCTGCCCCAGTTATTCTAACTCTAGCTTTAAAGGGTCTCTGAATCTGGACTGAGAAACTCCGCCATTCATTAAACAAACAAGTTCAATGCTCACTAAGTAATGATACTGCATTAGGCCCCTGAGATATAATGATGATGAGTAAGACTGCCCCTGACTTCAAGGAACTGAAGGTAGCCTGGGGGAGAAATGGGGAGAGCCTATAACAAAAAAGAATATGATGGTTTACATCATCTAGTAGTGACACATGTATAAATGGCTTCAGGAGCCAAAAGGGAACTAACTCTGTCTGAGAGGGAAAACTTCACAGAGGAGATAATACACTTTGGGTTCTGAAGAAGGTAGAGAAGTTTACTAGGATGAAAGGAGAAGGAAAGCATGCCTGATTGACCACCACTCACAAGAAGCCATTGCTCTAGTCTGAATACTCGTGGCCTCCTAAGCACATGTCTATTCCCATCCTGCATTTGCTCCTAGATCTGCAATCATAGTTTTACCTTCATGAAATTTCTCACAAAACCCAAGTTTACAGCATGGCTCCCTTCTTTGTATCTCGTGTCTCTTGTCATGTAATCAGTACCATAGTTTTGCCCGTGGCCCTCTCCTCTGGTCAGCTCAACATGGCACGATGAAACACCACAGGCTCTGGGCTTGGGTTCCTTGGGTTTGAATCCAAATGTACCTCAACCTCAGCCTAGTTATTTAATGTCACTTTTTTCCCTTTTGTGCCCATCTGGGGATAAAAGAATCCAATGCATGGGATCATCCTAAGGGTTAAATAATCTGTTTTAAAGCACACAGTGAACACACTGCCAGGAATAAAGTAAGGGCCAAAACCCCGATCTATAACTGTTAACACTTCTTCAGTAATGGGCCTCTCTCCCTACCAGAACATAAAATGTCTGGAAAGAGATTCTGCTATTTTCTACCACATCTGTATTTTTCTGCCACACCCAGCATGGACCAGTACATAAGATATTTTAGTCTGAATTTAGTAGAGAAAAAGGAACAAGAAGACAGTATCATTTTTAGTTTCTCAGGAATACTGGTAATCTCTCCAAATTTAAGATACATCTATTTAAATTTCCCCCTTTATGGCCTCTGACCACAATGACCTTTGCTCACAAGCACTCAATAAACCTTTTCTTTCTTTCTTTTTTTTTTTTTTAAATAGAAGACTGCTAACAATTTATCTTAAAAAATAGGGGATCCTTGGGTGGCTCAGCGGTTTAGCACCTGCCTTTGGCCCAGGGCGCGAACCTGGAGTCCCAGGATCGAGTGTCACGTCGGGCTCCCGGCATGGAGCCTGCTTCTCCCTCCTGTGTCTCTGCCTCTCTCTAGCATTCATAAATAAATAAATAAATAAATAAATAAATAAATAAGTAAGTAAGTAAGTAAGTAAGTAAGTAAGTAAATCTTTAAAAAGAAAAAAAACACTGAGACTGAAGGTGGATAAAATGGTGCTTTATTCCTTAAGGCACCTACATGACAGATTTCTCAAACTCTGACTAAAATTTGTAATGTTTTATCTAACTGCCTCTAAAACACCCCCTCTAAAAAATAACCTGTAGGGTGCCTGGGTGGCCCAGTTAGTTAAGCATCTGACTCTTGATTTCAGCTCAGGTCTTGATCTCAGGGTCTTGAGTTCAAGCCCCACATTGGGCTCCATGCTGGGCATGGAGTCTACTTTTAAAAATAATAATAATAGGGATCCCTGGGTGGCGCAGCGGTTTGGCGCCTGCCTTTGGCCCAGGGCGCGATCCTGGAGACCCGGGATCGAATCCCACGTCGGGCTCCCGGTGCATGGAGCCTGCTTCTCCCTCTGCCTGTGTCTCTGCCTCTCTCTCTCTCTCTCTCTGTGACTATCATAAATAAATAAATAAAATTAAAAAAAAAAAAAAAAGAAAAGAAAAATAATAATAATAAACAAATAAAAACAGAAAGCATAACCTTTCAACAAAATCAACGCTGGGGGAAAAAATGACTTTTTTTTTTTTTTTTTAATGACTTTTTTAAGGAAGCTTTTCTCAAGCTTTCTGGCACCTTTTCCAGAAGCCACATTTTGTATATCCTACACAGAGGTAAATCACATAAGCCTCCTGTATTTAGGTTCATGGGATCCCTGACACCAAAGCTAAAAAAAAATGAGGACCAGCATCCCAGAGTCCCATTCAAACATCCTGTGGTATATCCAGAACAATATTATTCCATTTGCCTGTATATAAAGGTTTCTGAGAAAAGTGATTCTGTACTAGCTGCTGACCAAGCTGAAAAGTATGCAAAGCATACCTGAAGTGTTACAATAGATGCTATTAGTAAAGATACTCAATCTCATATAAACTTACTGGGAAGCTACCACAATTATTGTGGGTGTTCAAACACTCTAAAAAACACTCTTTCTTCCCTACTCTCTTCATGGCAAAGAAAACAGATAAGCAAAGAAGTCCCTCTGGCCTTCAGGTCTGGCCTTCAGGTCTGGCCTTCAGGCCTGAGTACAAACATGAATATAAAGCTTAAAAGAAGGCATGATGGGGATCAATGTGACATCTCTCTGGCCCCTCTGAAGTCACTCAGGTCAAAACTCTAGAAAGCAGGAAAGACTGTAGAGGAAGCCCCAGTGAGTAAGGCAACATTCACAGGTCTTCTCCCACTTTTCTGTCTCTGCTCTCTCAAATGGTAGATACTATCCTGAAAGAAAAGAAGAAAAGAAAAGAAAAGAAAAGAAAAGAAAAGAAAAGAAAAGAAAAGAAAAGAAAAGAAAAGAAAAGAAAAGAAAAGAAAAGAAAAAAAAGAAAAGAAAAAAAAGAAAAGAAAAAAAAGAAAAGAAAAAAAGAAAAGAGAAAAGAAAAGAAAAGAAAAGAAAAGAAAAGAAAAGAAAAGAAAAGAAAAGAAAAGAAAAACGAATCAAAACCACACATCAGGATTAAGTAGAAATCTCACTTTACTTCTCTAAAAACAGTGTTGAAACTAGTTGGACCTTGGAAGTCCAGCACTCAGAAAGGCAGGCACTGAAACCCAGGGTGCTGGGTGTCTTGCTCACATGCAGACAGCTAGAGAGCAGCAAACCAAGTATCCGGATTCCAGTGCATCCATGCCAGTGTCCAGGTGTCCCTTAGCCTGCCCGTGACAAAGAGGTAGAGGCAAGTCTAAACAGAGGGGTAATCTAGAGTTACAGATGTACAGTGAAGTTAATTAACTCCAAAAATTATGTACAGAAGCTACAGGAAAAAACGTTTTCTACTATAGGAAAGAAACGGAGACACGCCATGTTCTGGGAAAGGAAGGCCAGGGAAGATTTGCACTTACCATGATTCCATGAACGCATGTCTGGAACTAACTATTGAAGTTATGCATTCACTTCAGAAGGGCTGCTTGTTGTCTTGCCTACAGCTTAACCCTGAAAATATTTCCCCTTTGAGAGTAATTATGGATATAGCTTAGTACAGTATCATCATGCAGATACTGATGCATGATGATCAGATTAATATCTGATTAAAACATGCACTTTAACAACAACAACAAAAAAAAAAAAACATGTACTTTAGCCACATCTGAACATAATTCTAATCATTAAAAAGCACTTTTCTGCTTTAGTCTAAAACAACCATTGCGTTGACCGATGGCAAAAAGTACTTCCCAGTTTTCTTGGGTTTGCACAGAATTTCTTGGGTTTCGTTGATTCTCCATCTCTTCTAAGAACAAAAGGGGTCTGTTTACTGCTGAGGACTAGGAGGTAGAAGAAGGATAACTGCCAAGCATCTAGGCCAAAAAGCCCAACTGGTCCCACTGTGATGGTGATAACGATGCAGCATTTTCTGTCCCCCCAGGGACCAATTAGAGGAAACATCTTGTACACAGAGGACAGTATGTTTTATGCTGGGAAAACCTATCCATGTACTATACTGGCCAATATATAAAAACAGAAGAACCAGTTAGCTACCACTGGACAGGAACACTAGTTTCAAAAATGTAAAACAAATCTACAGAAGATTAAGGAGTTATGACAAATAAATACTACACTTGATTCTAAGGGTAGATCCTGTGCTGAAGGGAGGAAAAATGCTATAAGGGGCATAATTAGGCCAAAGGACAAAACTGAAATACAGATGGTACATCAGATAAAAGTCCTGAATCAATGTTACATTATCTGATGTTGATAACTGCTTTGTAAGAGAATATCCCTGATAGAAAATACACTACATAGAGTCATTGGGCCATGACGTAGGCAACTTCTTCTCCAACAGTTCAGAAAAAGAAATGTGTGTGCAAACGTTTATATATGTATGTGCATGTGTATATAGAGAAAAGGTGAAAATAATAAGGCAAATAGGGCAAAATGTTAACAATAGTGGAGTCTGGGTAAAGGTATGAGTGTCCTTCGTACTATTCATTCCTTGCAATCTTTCTGTCAGCTTGAAATTATTTCCAAATAAAAGTTTTTTAAAACTTCTGTGGGAGGGGGATCCCTGGGTGGCTCAGCGGTTCGGCGCCTGCCTTGACCCAGGGTGAGATCCTGGAATCCCAGGATCGAGTCCCGCATCGGGCTCCTGGCATGCAGCCTGCTTCTCCCTCTGCCTGTGTTGTGTCTCTGCCTCTCTCTCTCTCATTCTCTCTCTATGTCTACCATGAATAAATAAATAAAATCTTTAAAAAAAAAAATTCTGTTGGATTAGTACCCTCCCACTTTGCTCCTCACTGCTCCAAGCCAGCTGAGCAAAGAGGAAAGAGAAAGTGAGACAAGGATACAACAGGCAAGAGAAACTGATAGTTCTTAGATGCCAGGTTTACGATCACACAGTTTTTGAAAAAGGAGAGTACATAACCTAAGCGTTAAAAATTTTGCATCTGCTGGTTGGGCAGCAAGCATATCCCACTAGCAGCTAAAATACATATAAGTGATATGCTTATTTATTTATATTATAGTGGAAAGCTTTAATTACACAGCCAAAAAAAGCAAATGATAAGAATAGTTATTCTGCAAGAAACTGTCTAAGATATAACTGAGTAATAGAGCCCAAAATAGGCTCTCTCTTCACAATTCCATCTGCTGCATTTTCCCAGGTACTTCTCCCAGGAGGATGAATATTTATATCTGCGTGCCTAGTCAATTAAATGCAAGAGATACCGGGCACATTAACACAAGGCATGCTATCAAGAAATCCTAAAACAGAACTACAAACTCTTTTTTTTTTTTTTTTTTAAGAGAGAAATACAATCCCCAGAGAAGAGCAAGCCCAACCTCCTTTTACAGAGGACAAAAATGAAGCTCAGAGAGAGTATCTTGCCAAAATCAACCAGCTATTGGTGAAGTGAAGGCCCTGAGGAGGGCCAAGCAGAGTCCTCAGCGACAGCTCCCCCTTAAAGGACACAGAGTTCTAGGGCTTTAAGGATGATGAGTGAGCTGGCATTACCTTGCAGGGAATGAATGAGTATGAAGTTGATAGAGCACTATAAACGCATACTGCAAATCTAAAATCCCAATCAACACTACAGCTCACACATAAAGGGTTTCATGTCAGCTGTCTTACTACCTGCAACTGTTTAAGAGCAAGTCTTGTAAAACCCATGACACCTTCATCCTCAATTATGTCGACAGCACTGGCATTTTAAATATCAGTTAAAATAACATTTCGTTTTGGCAAAAAAACCTCCAGACTGTATTACAGACTGCTGGGATTTGAAGGAGCATAATCACTTCCTTACTCCCTTCCAGGTTCTATCCAATTGCTACATAGGCTCAAGCAATCAAGTGCAGATCAAAGTGCACTGTCCTCTTCACGACTGGCAAAGCCGCAATGCCTCCTCATTCCCATCCTGAACTGACCAGCCAGGCCTAATAACAATAGGAAGGTACAGCAGGAAACAAGCTTCTCTTGAAGATAAGCAGGTGAGAGAAGTCCAAGGACAAAGCTAGGCATCGTTCTGCCAGTGACCTCACACCTGAAATGTGGGCCAATGGTGGTGGGCTCTCCCCAACACCCATCATAAATAAATCAGGAGATACGTCCTTCCTGTGAGAAAGAAAAAATGAGAAGGGGAAGACAGGGCTCAGAAGAATGTGCTCCAATACTGCTCCCACCTGGGGTACAGGTGACAATCCCCTGAACGAACGCCAAGCTAGGAATGAGGACACAGATGCAACATCGTGAATGTACATATTTTAATGTTACTGAACTGTACTTAAAAAAAAAAAAAAAAAAGATTTTATTTATTCATGAGAGATGTGGAGAGAGAGGCAGAGACATAGGCAGAGGGAGAAGCAGGTTCCCTGCAGGGAGCCTGATGTGGAACTCAATCCCAGGACCCCAGGATCATGCCTCAAGCTGAAGGCAGATGCTCAACTGATGAGCCACTCAGGAGTCCCTGAACTGTACATTTTTTAAATGGTAAATTTTAAATAAATAGTAATTCATTCTCTCATGAATAAATAAAATCTTTAAAAGTAAAAATGGTAAATTTTATGTTTATTTTGTGGGGGAAAATATGTTAAGGCATCATTTCTAATACATTAAATATAAAGAATGCTTAAGTAAATAGTAAATAAACATAAAAATAAACCTACAAATGTGACCTATAAATCCTATAGAGAAAAATAGGGAAGGATATAGGTAGCAAAAACAAACAAAAATCCAAAAAACAGATAAAAATAAAATCTAAGTTGGTGATAACTTTTCCTACACCCCGCACAAAAAGATATTATGGAACAATGAAGCTTTTTTTTTTTTTAAGATTTTATTTATTTATTCATGACAGACACAGAGAGCGAGAGAGAGAGAGGCAGAGACACAGGCAGAGGAAGAAGCAGGCTCCATGCAGGGAGCCTGATGAGGGACTTGATCCCGGATCTCCAGGATCATACCCTGGGCTTAAGGCAGCGCCAAACCCCTGGGCCCAACTGGGGCTGCCCTATTTTTTTAACCTATGAAATTTGCAACAATTTTCTTAAGACTACCCAATGCTGATGGGAAAAGTAAACTGGTGTAAACTTTCTGGAAAATATCTGATGACACACCTTAAAAACGTTCATAGTAAATCTAAAACTATTTTAAGGGATCCCTGGGTGGCGCAGCGGTTTGGCGCCTGCCTTTGGCCCAGGGCACGATCCTGGAGACCCGGGATCGAATCCCACGTCGGGCTCCTGGTGCATGGAGCCTGCTTCTCCCTCTGCCTATGTCTCTGCCTCTCTCTCTCTCTCTGTGTGACTATCATAAATAAATAAAAATTTAAGAAATAAAAAAAAATAAAACTATTTTAAAATAAAAGGTTTATTAAAAATCTTCATACCCTTGGGTCCTTCTGGGAATCTAGCCTAAGGCAATTTTCTGAAATACAGAAAAAGCTCTTTGCAAAAACATTAATCACATTATTTACAATGGCAAAAAAAAATGGAACAATCTAACTGCCCAAGAATCTATCCAATGCAATATTACACAGCCACTGCATATATTTATGAAGTATTTGAACATTTGGAAAGCCACTTATACTATAATGTTACATGGAAAAAGAAGGAAAAAAGTGCATTTACAGTGTGATCTCAGCCATATTTAAAAGGTAAACAGGAAAAAAGACTAGAAGGAAACAAAAGCCAAGAGGCTGAATCAGAGGACAGTAAGCTCTTGTCTACTTTATCACAGTAGGCTACAGAGTTCAAAATACTACCATCAGGGAAAAAAATAACTAGGCAAAATCAAGAGGTGGCAGAGAAGACTCTATGATAACATCAGCACCTAATTCAATCACCAAATGCAGGAGAATGAAGAAGCCACAGAAACTGAGCTAATTCACTGGCCACAAATCTTGGAAGGTTTGATTATTTTTTTAGTAGCTTTTTAAAAAAACTAAATCCCCATGGGAGAAGAGGATGCAGGAACCCCTTATTTGTGCAACTCCTCTGAAGGTCTAAAAGTACTTCCAAAATAAGATGTTTAAGTTAAATAATAAATCCTTGGAAAACCACTTATTTTTCTCTCAAAACAGAATGCGGAATGCAGATGAATAATTTCCTGGGCTGGATTAAAGCACGGGGCTCCTTTTGTCATGAATTAAAAGCCTTTTCTGGAGTGGATGCCTTCACAGAGATTACAGGTATTGCCTAGAGGACTGCTCACTCTTCAGTATTTCAGAACTTTAGTCTACAAGAACTGACCACTCTTCCGCATGTATGTGGGGCTCCATCTGACCAAAAATGGCCCTTCTGCTTCTCCACTTTAAGCCCCAATTCTTTGCCCAGTGACTTCCTATTCTGCTCTGCAATCTTACCCCAGTGTCACCTCCTTTGGGAAGCCTTCCCTGATACAACTCTCCAATTTGGACAGGCTTTTTTTTTTTTTTTTTAAGTACAATTGTACCTCTTACAAGGCTCTATTTCTGCACTTATCTCCCAGCACAGCAATCATTTGTTGACATGCATATATCCTCATCCAGGGTTAGAAACTTCCAGAAGTTATAAACTTCTAGACTTTCTCTTCACTCTTTTCCATCCTCACATTCAATTAACTCAAGATGAGTCCCCAATTATTTCACAAACTCTATTATAAGCAAGCCCCTAAATTCACCCGCAATGCTTCTTCCCCCTTACTTTCCATTTTGGTAAACAATTACAAATTACACACTTATCCATGCATAGACTCATACCACAAGTTAAAATTCTTTCCTTTTTTAAGATTTTATTCATTTTTGAGAACGCGCACGCACACAAGCAGGGAGAGACAGAGAGGGAGAAAGAATCTGAAGCACACTCCAAAAAGAAACTGAGCACAGTGTCAGACATGGGGCTCGATCCCACAAACACAAGATCATGACCTGAGCCGAAACCAAGAGTCCACCACTCAACTGAATGAGCCACCCAGGCACCTAATTAGTTAAAAGTCTTTTCAACCTTCCCTCCATCATCAGCAGTATTTGCAACAGCCCTGCACTCCTCCCACATTAGGAACTGCTTTCCTTTCTCTCTACACGGAGGGCATGGTGAATCCAAGACACCACCAAACTGAACTTTCTACTCTTGGACTTATCCCTAACTTTCATTTCCTTACTAAGAATTTTAACTTCCTTTTATCTTTTCACTTGTATCATCAGTTCCATTAGTTGAATTTCTTTGGGGTTTATCTTCCACAAAGTAGACTTTTTTTTTACATCTCCCAAGTCACAATCCCGAACGGTAAAGCACCCCTAGGCTGCCCTGAGCTAGGTCAGCTGGATCCACTCACTAGCCGGCTAAGTGACTTGTTCTAGACACTGCAAGACATACCTTTACAAAATAACAAATGATTTATCAAAGACTTTGAAGGTCACTGACAATCATCAAAACCAAAGCATCAAATGTCAAGGGTCTACAGAGCATGTGCCAATAAAAGCAGTCCACTCAAAGCCCTTTCACTTTCAAACTGTTTGTTTTTGAGGTATAAAGGGGTATTCTTTTTCTCAAAATGTTTTCGGACATTTCTTCAAGGTCTTTAAAAGCCTTCAGGCATCTTCTCTTTAGAAGAACTGTCCTTTATGGTTCCACCAGGATGGGAATTTTCAGCACTTCTCAGCCAAGTCTATCTGTCCACAAAGGTCTGGAAACATGGACCAGTCACTCCCACAGTAAAACGATATGAAGGCCACCTGGTGTCCTCAAAAATAACATATGTGCCTGGGTCTTTAATTTGCTTGTGAAGACTGGGGAGGGCAGAAAGGGAGGAGAGATAAGAGGAAAAAAGTGTATATATATATTGACTTTTAAACAAAAAAATGTTTAAGGTACAACCCAAGAGTTTTAAGAAATGTCATATTTACAAAGAGCTGCTTTGATATAGCCCCAGGACAGGTGCCTTCCTTTAACCAATGTAGGGCTCTCTGCCATCAGGGAAGTTTCAGAAAAAAATAAAATCAGAGACATACTACACATGACTGGTAAACTCCTTTACGAAATTACTTCATATATATTTTAGCATTCTAAATTCACATTCTGGTTCATAAACCCAGTTAACAAATGATTACCAGAAAAATCACTTCACCATGTGAGCTCCACAGCTTTCTGGCAATGGAATTGCTTTCCTATAATTAAATATGTTTTTACTTGATGTTATGACATCCATGAAGTTGTGTGGAGAAGAATAGAAGTTTTAACTGCATGGATCAAAAAAAAAAAAAAAAAAAAAAACTGCATGGATCACCAGACAAAAGTTTAGAAAACGATCAGGTTATGCAGTCCCATCACTGAAACACTCACTTTAGTCAAGTCCACAATATCAATATACATGAAATGTTAGTGTTCTTTTTCTGAATAAAATCAGCAGTATGAGATTCATCTACCAAATGTGGAAGCCATTCCAAACATAACTTTATTGATTCTAAAATAGAGCCAAATTACATTTTTTTTTTTTTAATTGTTGGCTGACCCAACTGAGAAATATACACAGATCAGGAGACCAGGAATGGTCAGCAGACATGGGGGAAAAAAACATCACACATGGCAATAAAATATCAAAAGATGTTCCACTTCACTCACAACTAAAGAAAGGCTCACACATGATGTGCCTGATGTGCCATTTTCGCCTTTCAAATTAAAAAGTTTTAATGGTCAGCCAGAGGGCAGAGAAATAGGAAATACTCTACTAATGAGAGTAAAAACTGATATTGCCCCACAATTCTTCTAGAGACTTATCCTACAGTTTCACAAAGCAGACAAAGATATATTCAATGTGTTTATTACAGCATTAGCACCAAACACTAGAAATCTAAAACAGCCAACATTAGGGAATTAGCTAAATACCTTAAGGCAGGCATGTTTTAGGGCAAAATGACAAAAAATTAATCCACATGTGGGGTACCTGGGTCACTCAGTCGGTTGAGTATCTGACTCTTGATTTCAGCTCAGATCGTGATCTCAGGATTGTGAAATCCAGCCCCAAATTGGGCTTCTCACTCAGTGGGGAGTCTGCTCGAGATTCTCTCCTCCCTCTGCCCCTGCTCCCTCTCTCTAAAAAACAAATTAATCTTTTTTTTTTAAATCCACACTGAGACACCTGGGTGGCTCAGCAGTTGAGCATCTATCTGCCTTTGGTTCAGGGCATGATCCTGGAGTCCCAGGATCGAGTCCCACATCGGGCTTCCTGCATGGAGCCTGCTTCTCCCTCTGCCTGTGTCTCTACCTCTCTCTCTGTGTGTGTCTCATGAATAAGTAAATAAAATCTCTTTTTAAAAATCCACACTAAAAGATATCCTAATTGAGTTACTGAACTTCAATACAGATTTCTTCTAATAACCATGTAATAAAGGTGAGCTATCTCTAACTGGGGTAAAGGGACAACACTATATAAATTAGGCTAACCATCCTTTTCCACACATCACTCAATGGCAGAAAACAATGGAGAAATATCAACAAAATTCTTAGGAAAAGAATATATGACCCATGAGTATTACCATTTATGGACAAGGACAACAGGCATATTCTAACATGAAATAAGGGATCCCTGAGTGGCTCAGTAGTTGAGCAACTGCCTTCAGCTTAAGGCATGATCCTGGAGTCCTGGGATCAAGTCCCACAACAGCTTCCCACAGGGAGCCTGCTTCTCCATCTGCCTATGTCTCTGTGCCTCTCATGAATGAATGAATGAATGAATGAATGAATGAATGAATGAATAAATAAATAAATAAATAAAATCTCTAAAAATAATAATAATAATTCAGAGAATAACCATAAACTTTTGAAAAAAATTATCAGCTAATCAATGCTGAATAGATTAAAAGGGTCAATAAAACACTCAACCACAGATTGTGGAACAATATCTAAGGATCTGCAGGAAAGAGTGCAAACCAAGAATTTTATACCTAGCCAAGATGTCCTTTAAGCATAAAAGTAGACATTCTTAATTCACCACTTAAGTGACAATCAAAATTGACAGTAAAATCTAGCCAACAGGAAGATGAATTAAAGACTTCAGATATGGAAAGACCACAGTTAAAAGAACCAGTGGGGAACACTGAATCCTTTAAAACAAAAAAACTAAAACTAAACTAAAAACTAAAACTAAATACTAAAGACATTATGGTTATAGAACAGACTATAAATAACCACCAAGAATGAGAAGGTGTAAAGAGAAGGAGTCCAAATGTTCTTATTTTTCCTAATATTAAGCTCACTGATATTACCTAGAACTGAAACATGAAATATATTTATTAAAAATGCCATCTTCTAAAAAAAAAAAAAAAAAATGCCATCTTCTTGGAGCACCTGGCTGGTTCAGTCAGTAGAGAGCAGACAACTCGATCTTGGGGTCATTGAGTTTAACCCCCATGTTGGGCATAAAGCTTACTTAAAAATAAGTAAAATAAAAATTATGCCATCCTCTTAATGCCTTTCATGATCTTTTTCCTTAACCTATAGGGATTTATCAAGAGCTAATAATTATTGAAGGTTAGATGACTAGACGTACTACTTTTCCTGGGACAATACACCCAGGTGGACTATATTTCAAGTATATATGCCTGTGTAAATGTGCACTGGCTTACGGAGAAACCTACGGATACAGAAAAAACATAAGCTGTGGAGTTAGAAACTTGGCTCCAAGTCCCATCCCCATCAACTCGCTGTGCAATTTTGGTCAAGCTCCTTACATTACCTTCCCGGAGTCTCAGCACCCTCATCTTCCCAAACGTACAATGGGAACAGAGAAGACCTACCTTGCAAGGCTGCCATTAAATTAAATGAGGTACCGTATGCAGTGTATACGAGGGTCCCTCAACAATGCCAAGTGCCGAGCGTAATTATGAAACACGTAGACCTTTTGCTCCCTGACCCCCAGCTTCCTTCCTTCTCTCATCAGCCTCCTGCACCTAACTCACTTCCCTCTGCGCTTTGAGTTTCCTCAGCATCCACAACCCTTCTCTCACCACACCCAATCCCCACTGAGTCCAGCAGTTCTTGCAGCAGCAATTTGTGTCTGGAGCCTCCCCTGAAGCAGGCATCTACACAGCATTTCTTGTAACAACTTCCCCTCCTCATCTGTCCCTGAGCCTCCACCTGCCCAGGGGAAAAATGCCACAATCTGAGCGTGCAGGCTGCATGAGTTTTGGGGAAAGCAGGATGCTTACTATATTCATCCTTTATTTCAATCTTACCACACTCCTCAAATACCATCATTGTCATTTACTAAGTTCTAGCACCTGCCTTGACCTTATTGAATTTTTTTTCACACCTGACTCTTTTTGACTGCCTCACTATCTGCAGAATGCTTAAGGCGCACTGGGAATGCAAAGAGGCCTGAGACTCACCCTGATACGGACTCTTAAAAAGGCAAGAACTATGGGGATCCCTGGGTGGCGCAGCGGTTTAGCGCTTGCCTTTGGCCCAGGGTGCGATCCTGGAGACCCGGGATCGAGTCCCACGTCGAGCTCCCGGTGCATGGAGCCTGCTTCTCCCTCTGCCTGTGTCTCTGCCCCCCTCTCTCTCTCTCTGTGTGACTATCATAAATTTAAAAAAAAAAAAAAAAAAGGCAAGAACTAATCCTCCCCACCCACAGGCTTGGAGTGGGACTGGGACTGAATGGAGGGTCCAGGAGCTGAAGAGTCTCTCACACTGTGCCCTTCAAACTTCTGCACTGTTTGACGCTTACTAGAAGCATGTAGCGTAGTCTTTTAATTCCTATACAGTAAAAACAAATATATCAAAATAATAAAAGCCAAAAGAAAAAACCTAACTATATCAAAGATGATAGCCAGAAACCCTCAAAAGGGCCTGTAAAAATGAAGCAAAGGACAGAAGAGCAGAGGGAACAGCACTGAACAAGCGCAGAGAAGTATGAAGTGTACTCAATGTTCTGGAAATGACAGTTTGTTGTGGCTAGAGAACAGGTATAATTTGAGAAGTCTTTAAAAGACATTCCAAATAAATCACTTTAAGCATTTAATAATTCATCTGCATCCGTACCAAGAGGACTAAGAGTGAAACTATGAAAATCCAGGGCCCAAGCGCTTTCCACCACTCTGTGATGACCAAAAATTTGGTCTCTGAAGGCACCCAGGTGGCTCAGTCAGTTAAGCATCCAACTCCTGATTTCACATCAGATCATGAACTCAGGGTCCTGAGATTAAGCCCCAAGTTGGGGTTCCACCTAGGTATGGAGACTGCTTAAGATTCTCTCTCTCCCTCTGCCTCTCCCACCTTGTCTTCTTCCCTCCTCCCTCCCTTCCACTCTCTCTCAAAAAGAAAAAAAAAAAAAAAGCAACTTGGTCTCTGACAATGGAGATTCTCTGCTCTGAATGATTTCTGAATGATTTGGGGTCATATGACATGCTCCCACTTGAGCTCTGTGAGGGGGCTCTAGCAGGAATATAGAAGATGAACTGCAAGGGGGAGACGTGGAAGCTGTCAAGACACTGAGAGTAAAAGCAAAAGACACAGCCTGACCAAAGTGGGGGAGAAATGGAAGGAAAGGCTGGGGTCAGAACACAAGTCAGCAGAGCATCCACAAGTCTACATGTGGGGACTGAAGGCAAAGAGGAAGTTAAAGATGACTCAGGTTTACCACTTGAGAGTCTAAGTGAATAAAGTCATGAACAGAACCAGGGCACAGGGGAGGAGGCACTAACCTGAGGGGAAGATGATGGACTTGGTTTAGACATGTTTAATTTGATGTCTACAGGATGCTCAGGTGGATGTCAACGGAAGTAGGGCTGAGCTCTCAGTGGCACCAGATCCTAACTGAAGCCATAAGACAGACCGAGGGAGACTGAACCAAGGCAGTAATATCATGGGAGCCAACAAAAAACAAAAAAAAAATGTTTCAGAAAAGAAAAGAAGTCCAGTGGTTGCCAAGGGCCAAAGGGAAAAATCAGATGGCATAACGGCTGAAAAGAAGCCATATATACTGGCTTCCACACACAGAAGTTATAGGTGATCTTGAAAAGCAGTGAAGACAGAAGGGCAATCCGCCATGGGTTGTCAAAAGTGCAGGCTGAATGCAGCAGCTACAAGCTCAGGAGCTCCCCCCCTCTTCACCCCACCCTGTACTGTCACATCTTCCTTGACTTGGATACGTATGTCGACAATCCACCTTCACAAAATCATCAGGACCCCATTGCCAATCACTTGCACCTCAACACAGCAGCAACGGCCCACCTCACGTAACGATATTATCGTCCTGTCACTTTCTTTACCTGTCATCTCCTCCATTCCTACCAAATCCAAATCACCAATTCAGTAAACAACCCCACACACACACACTATTTCCAGTTGCCAGGTTAGAGGCTTCCAAAATCAGCTTGAGCTTTTCCCTTTTCTTTATCCCTTGACTCCAGGATCAGTTTTTTTAAGCAGGGACAACTCTCTTGCTCAAGTTCTCCTCACCCTAATTCCACACCCAAAAACCAACTTTTGTCACATCCATACACATAATATGTCCCATCAGTTTCCCATACCAACGTAACCTCTACAAGGCAGATGGATTCATTTTCCTTGTAGGAAAAACTAGCCCACAAAGCCAAACTCCCTAGAGTAGTAACGAAGGCCCTCCAAAAATCTAGCCATTAACTATCTTTATGGCTTTCTCTCCAACTACCGCTACTTGACAAAACCCACCACAGTCAAACCAGTCTAGCCAATGGTTTGAACATTATAGTAGTTCCACCCTTCTCTTCTGAAATATCCTCTCTCTGCAAGTTCTGTTCATCATAGGGAACCTCGCTTACTCCCACCTTCTAAAGGCCTCTTTGAACATCAAGACCTCCACAACATAACTGTCTCCTGTACCAAAAATTGTTCCAGACTCGGGATCCCTAGGTGGCGCAGCGGTTTGGCGCCTGCCTTCGGCCTAGGGCGCGATCCTGGAGACCCGGGATCAAATCCCACATCGGGCTCCCAGTGCATGGAGCCTGCTTCTCCCTCTGCCTGTGTCTCTGCCTCTCTCTCTCTCTCTGTGACTATCATAAATAAATAAAAAAATAAAAATTAAAAAAAAAAAATTGTTCCAGACTCTTGGGACACATCAATGAACAAAGTGAAGATCCTTAGCTTTACGGAGTCAATATTTTGGCCGAAGGAGATAAAAATAGATCTCATAAATAACGTTATGTATGTAAAATGTTTAAAAATGGTCAATGCTACACAGGGCGGCCTGTCTGGCTCAATCAGTAGAGCACGCGACTCAATCTCAGGGTCATGAGTTCAAGTCCCACGTTAAGCATGAAGCTTACTTTAAATAAATACATAAAGTAAATGCTACAAAAAGAAGTAAAGCGGATATGAAGGAGTAGATGCTCTGGAGAGGACTTGAGAACTAACCACCACCTGGAGTACCCACAGAGAGGGACCTTGATTCATGAGCTAGAATGGAAGGTGAGAAATCAGAGAGCCCTATTGAAAAGGGGAACAAAGAAATGGAGCAGCCGCTGATGTGGGTAGCAGCAGTAAAGATATTTACCATGGGAAGACATAACCTGTTTGTGTCCTGTAAGTACCTGAAGCCCTAAAAAGTCCTAAGCACTCAGCAAATGTTAATTCATTCACTTTTCCCTTGACATCTATGATTTTGTGATCTTTACTGATATGTATCTGATCTTTGTAACTATCTGCAAACAACTTTTCCTAACCCTTCAAGACTCAAATATGCCTCCTGGGAAAACTTTCCTGGCCCCTCTTCCTCAGTGAGTCTATCTCAGATAGGCTACCTTTGTACCAATGCATTCTTCTACTATCCCCCTCATTACAGCCTCTCTGTACAGCCTGAAAATAGTCTCATCTGCCTCATTAAACTGACTCCTAGAAGGCAGGGCACTGCTAACCCTCTTGGGGCAAAGTTTAACAGTTATGAGCTCTGACTCTGCTGACTCTTGAGCCAAACTGCCTGGGTTTGAATCCCAGGTCCATCACGCAGTTGCAGTGTAGGAGGGTCTTGAATGTTTTCATTCATAAAATGAGAAATAAAACTAGTCTCTACCTCCTGGCATTGTCTGGAAAAGTAAATGAGTTAACATATGTAAAATACATGGCTTAATCTAACCTCTATAAATATTAACTATTGTATTATTATATTGTACCCACAGTACCTACGATTATAAGTTTGACATAGATCAATAAATTATTTCACAAGTGAATAAACTGAGGCACTAAAAAGCTCTCACCTACTGTAGAGAACTACTTCTCTATACATTACAGATTGTGTTTTTGTTTACTTTACCAGTAAAGTAATTCCATCATTTGAATCATACATGTCTAATTTTCTCAAAAGCTGTTAAAGTCATTTCTTGATCATGGAACCAGCCTCCTAGCTGGCCTAGCTCTAACTATGGGACTGCCTACAGAACTTCTGAGTACTGCGGAACCTTTCCTTGGCATCTCCCCACACTACCATGGCTTCTTCACGCCTCCTACAGCATGCGGCATCATGTAACACCATTGATGAACAAGTGGAAGACATACCATTTGAGTGGCCAAACCTAAGGTCTGATTTTGCCTCCATTATAGGGACCACTCGTTATCAGGAATGTCACAGAAGGGGACATTCCAACGTAAGTCTTTGTAACCAAAGCAGTTTTTCCAAACAACTAGAAAAACACTAATTTAAGAACTTGGTTTTGCACATAATTTCCATAATAACCAACAGCTCATTCAATATTAAGAACTTTTCAGAGTAGTGGGAACCTCTAAGATATTACATCATTTAAGAATTCATGGGAATTTGGAACGCCTGGGTGGCTCAGCGGTTTAGCGCCTGCCTCCGGCCCAGGGCAGGATCCTGGAGTCCCGAGATTGAGTCCCACATGGGGCTCCCTGCATGGAGCCTGCTTCTCCCTCTGCCTGTGTCTCTGCCTCTCTGTGTCTCTCATATATAAATAAAATAAAATCTTTAAATAAAAAAAAAAAAAGAACCCATGGGAATTCAACAAAACCCGATAATCTAATAAAATGTAGTTACAGTATAGCTGTTCTAGTAATTCTGTACTGCAACGACAAATCTCTTTTTTTTAAAGATTTGGGCAGCCCGGGTGGCTCAGCGGTTTAGCACCACCTTCAGCCCGGGGCCGGATCCCGGAGACCGGGATCGAGTCCCACACCAAGTCCCACATCGGGCTCCCTGCATGGAGCCTGCTTCTCCCTCTGTATGTGTCTCTGCCTGTATGTGTCTCTGCCTCTCTCTCTCTCTCTCTGTCTCATGAATAAATAAATAAAATCTTTTTTTAAAAAAGATTTTTATTTAGTTAGTTTAGAAAGAGAGAGAGAACGAGCAGGGGGGGAACAGAGGGAGAGGGACAAGCAGACTCCCCCACTGAATAGGAAGCCAGACACAGGACTTGAGATCATGGCCCTACCCTAAGTCAGATGCCTAATCCACTGAACCAACCAGCCGCCCTTAGAAATCTCTTTTTTAACTGGTTCTAAATTTGCAGGTTAAACTGTTCTTCTAGGAACAGGAATGTCCATACTCTCCAGCCCTCATCACTATCTACCTCAGAACCAAACAAAATAGAGTTGGATGACACTCCCAATCATTTTCCATGATCTTCCACGCAAGATCTGCACATGTATGGATAGACCCCAACTTACAATGGTTCGACTTTAGGAGGCTGCAAAAGCAATTCACATTCAATAGAAACCATACTTCAAATTCTGACTTTGGATCTATTCTCAGGCTAGTGACATGCAGTACGAAATTCTCTCATGATGCTGGGAAGCAGCAGCCAGCTGCGGCTCACAATCAGCCCACAATCACCTGGGTCAACCACCAATACAACTATAACCATTCTGTTCCTCACCTTCAGTACATTATACAGTAAATGACATGAGATATTCAACACTATTATAAAACAGGCTTTGTGTGAGATGGTTTTGCCCAACTGCAGGCTAACTTACGTGTTCTAAACACATTTAAGGTAAATTAGACTAAGCTATGATGTTTGGTAGGTTAAGTATATGAAATGCAGTTTTGACTTATGATAGTTTTGACTTATGATAGTTGAAACTATCATAAGATCAAGATATGGGGATATCTTACGTCCCCATAAGTTATCAGGACATAACCCCACTGTAAATTGAGGAAGATCTATCCTGCCAAAAACGCAAGATTTGGAGTAGAGTGCCTTGGTCCAAATGTGGCTCCACCCAGGTATCCTACAGCTGGTCGGTGTGTCACCTCCCCCTCTGGAAAAACTGGCATAATGTAACCTAGCAGGGTTGGTCTGGTTAACCAGAGCAGATACAGATACTGAGTGACTATAAGAAAAATGAACAAATGAGAAACAGCTACCCTACAAAAGACACATGATAAATGGTAGTTTGATCATATTACACCATTTTTACCTCATTCTGATTGAAGTTTTACAGACATTAGAAAGGCTCAAATAAAATTAAAAAAAAAAAAAAGGCTCAAATAGGGGTGGCTCAGTCAGTTAAGGGTCTGACTTAAGCTTTGGTCATGATCTTAGGGACCTGGGATAGAGCTCCACAATGCATCAGGCTCCCTGTTCAGCGGGGAGTCTCCTTCTCCCTCTCCCTCTGACCCTCCCCCACCCCGTTTGTGCACACACATGCACTCAAAAGGCTCAAACGTGTCAACTAATACTCTTAAAAGTAAAAATGTTAAGTCAGTAAGAAATAGGAAAAAGTTCCTGGACTAAAGAAAGAGATGTGATCTCAGGGAAAGCCGCCGCGGCCGCCGCCTCCTCCTCCTCCTCCTCCTGTAAGATACACACCAGGGAACAGCTTCCTTGTATTCTGGGGACAAGCCCTGCCCCACCCACACCCCTGACCCTGGGACACCTACAGGATATGAACCCCCAGTGTCAGTAATGAAGAAAGGACATGATTAGCAGGTCCTATTCTCGTCACAGCCACTGTGGCCACCCCCTGTGTGCTTAAGCATGTGAGGTCTAGCTTACAAAAACCTTGACTCAAAACTTACCCCTAAGAAAAAAATGTACATTGTAATCTGAAGTCAACTACTTTACAATGATTGCTCAAAAGTGGCCATTTTCATAATGCTCTGATTGCTAATTAAAATGAAATCTGAATTCAAGGGTGCTTGGCTAGCTGAGTCAAAAACCAATAAAATTCTGCCCAGAGGTCCTAAAGCACATTCCCAGCAAGTTCCCTGGAGGGAGGAGCTCCTCTGCTTTCTCATCCGACATTCCCCAGAGCCTGGTGTTTAGTGGCAACTTAAAATTCACTGAAAGAGGGCACCTGGATGGCTCAGTGGTTGAGCTTCTTCCTTCGGCTCATGATCACCAGGCCCTGGGATCATGAGCCTGGCATCGGGCTCCCTGCAGGGAGCCTGCTTTTCCCTCTGCTTGTGTCTCTGCCCGTGTGTCTCTCATGAATAAATTTTAAAATCTTAAAAAAAAAAAAAATTCACTGAAGATTTGTACACCCCCTGTTCACAGGAGCATGACTCAAAACAGCCAAAGGTGGAAGCAACTCAGGTGTCCATCAGATGAATGGATAAACAAAATTGGTATATACTCACAACAGAACATTATTCAGCGTTAAAGTGGACTTTCTGACACATGCTACAACACACTTGACATTGTGCTGAGTGAAATAAGCCAGTTACAAAAAGATCCAATACTGTATGATTCCACTTACATGAGATACTCAAGAATACTCAAATTGTCAGAGACAGTAAATAGAGTATGGTCGCCAGGGGATGAGGGAGAAGGGAATGAAGTTATTGTTCAGTTTCGGTTTTACAAGATGAAAAAAGTTCTGGGGATGGAAGCACAACAATATATGAATGTACAGTGTGACCCTTGAACATGGGTTTCAACCACACAGGTCCACTTATACATGGATTTTTTTAACATAGCATCATATTGTAAATGTATTTTCTCTTCCTTATGATTTTCTTTAAAAAAAAAAAAAGATTTATTTATTTATTTATTTATCTATTGAGGGGGGGGGGGGGTGGCAGAGACACAGGCAGAGGGAGAAGCAGGCTCCATGCAGGAAGCCCGACGTGGGACTCAATCCTGGTTCTCCAAGATCACAACCCCGGCTGTAGGCGGTGCTAAACCGCTGCACCACCGGGGCTGCCCCCTTATGATTTTCTTAATGATCTTTTTCTCTAGCTTACTTTGTTAAGAATACAGTATATAATACATCTAACACACAAAATAAATATTAATCGACAGTTAATGTTACCAGTAAGGCTTCTGGTCGACAGTAGAATAACAAACAGTCAAGTTTTGGGGGAGTCAAAAGTTATACGCAATTTTCCACTGCGCGGGTGTCAGTGCCCATGACCCCCGAGTTGTTCAACTGATCAGCTATAATTAAGGCCACTGACTTGTAACACTTACAAAAGGTTAAAACAGTATATTTTATGTTCTGTGTATTTTACAACTTAAAAAGAAACAAGAAAATTAATTGAAAAGAGTAAATGGAAAAAGGAATACTGTAGAGTACTACTTTCATCACTCACTAAATGTCCCAACTCATACGTTTGGATTATTCATTAAGGAATTCCTAACACCACATTTTACAGATGAGGAAATTGGGACACAGAGAGCTTAACCTATCTGCCACTACACTACATACATTATCTACTACACGGTGCTGCTCAGCATTCATGGTCTATTTTACCCCACTGGTTGTGACCCCATGAGGACAAAGGGCCATGACTGCGGGCCTTCTTTTTATGCCCAGAACCTAACACAACACCCACAGGCCCCTTGAATGTCTTAAAAATCCCACTGGCAAAAGAATAAAATAAAAATAAAAATAATAAAAATTTAAAAGAAATAAAAATCCCACCGGCCTAAACATCTCCATCACAGATGTCATCACTATGTCCCTTTCTCTACTAAATCTCTAACAGGGGTAAAATGGACAGCCTTAAGAACACTTCCTTCACTGGAGGTGCTCAGACACACGCAGTGCAATCAACCGCTCCCCCATGGGCTTACCATGTACCAGGGGCTGGGGCAGATAAAAAGATTCAGACAATTTCATCTTTGAGGGAACTGAACCTACTGCTGCAGAGAGATAAGGTGCAGAAACAATGATGACCATAAAGACAAAAGCTTAATAAGCAGATGTGAGTACACAAATCTAAGGGAGTACTGAGAGTGTCTCTGGGTCCGAAGAAGCGTGGAAAGCCAAGAGGTGGTTTCTGAGCTGAATGTGGAAGGATGAGTTTTCCAGGCACGAGCGGGGAAAGGGCCAGAGCATGAGGCAGAAACAGCAGCACACTGGGGAGTCCAAACAACACACTCCTGTTCCTGACTTTGCAACGATCCGGATAAGTGACCTCTGCAAATCACAAAGCCTGTGTTTCCTTCGGTATAAACCGACAGCAAGACCCCCTCCCACTCCGTGCTGTGTCTAACAGAAGCTCTGAAGTCGAACTGCCGAAGCTCCCAATCGTGCCACTGTCACCTGAGTGACCTTGAGCTGGGTAAGTCGGTGGCTCCGTGCCTCGGTCTCCCCACTTCAGGAGAGCGCCGGTGGGCTCATTAGGCAACACCAGCCACCACTCGGCGCAGGCCCTCCGTAAGCACAGGAGGGCTCCTGTCAAACCAGCTGCACCGTGAGAGGGGCGAACCCCGGACACGAGGGTAGTGCCTGCTGCGCTTCCAGGTCCCTCCCAGTCCTGAGGCATCCCTGGGGGGAGGGGGGGGAGGGGGAGGGGGAGGGGGGGATGGGAGCGCGGAGCCGGGGCTGCAAAGCCTGCCTGCACGCATGTGTCACTGCCGGGCTCGGCACGCGCCTCTCCCCGCCCCGGGGAGAAGCGATGGCTCAGCAGTCCCGGGGCCCGCTCCCGCCCCGGGGGGAGAGGGGGCTCGGACCCCACTTACCATGCTGGCCGGGGGAGGGGCGGCTCAGGTGAGCTGGCTCTGGAGCTCCGGACACGTCCCGCTCGCACACTTCAGGTCATGGTCCAGGCCGGATCGGGAAGTCCCCCACCCATGCAGACACGGCCGCGGCCCCGCCCGGGCCCCGCGGGGACCCTCTAAAAACAGCGCGGCCCCCCGGCCCGCCTCATCCAGGACCCCGGGAACGATTCATCTAGACCCACCCGCCCCTCCCCAAGGAAACTGAAAAAAAAAAAAGAAAAAAAAAAGGCAGGAAATGGGGCTCGGAGGGCAGCGGCTCGGGGACGGGGGGGCCCCCCGCCCGGGCCCGACCCCCGAGGGGAGGCTCCGGGCCCAGGCAGGGGCTCCCGGCCTCCGCCTTCAGAAGCGGCTGCGGGCCCGGCCCGAGGCTGGAGAGGCGGGGGCTGAACGGGCCTCGGCGGCCGGCTCACGGGCGAGGCCCGGGGGCCCCCGCTGCCCTCGCCGCCTCAGCCCACACGGCCGCCGCCGCCCCCCGGAGCATCCCTGCGCGCGCCCGCCCCGGAGCCGCCCGCTCGCGCCGCACGGCCGCCCCCGACCAACAGCCCCAACGCGCCGGAAGTGGCGAGCGCCCGGCGCGGCCCCACGGCGCGGCCGCCGGGCTGCGGCGCTGGAACCGGACCAATCCGGAATCGAGCGGGGAGGGAGGGGAGGTGGGGGGGCGCGCGGGGCGGAGCCGCACCTGACGGCTCCCTCCTGGCCCCGCCCCGCCCCGCCGGCCCCGCCCCCCGCCCCCGCCGGCCCCGCCCTCCGCCCCTCCACGCGGGCCGGCCGCCATGTTGGTAAAGGGCCCGGGCCTGCCATCTTAGTAAAGGGGCGGTTTCCCTTTCACTTGGGCGGCCCGTTCATTCATTCCGCAGCCGTGCAGGGAGGCCCTCTACGCGCGCCCTCCGCGCCCCGGGCTCCGTGGCCCGCAGCCTCTGCCCTCGTGGAGCCCTACAGCCCTTCCGCTGACGCACGTGCTAGCGCTGCCGGCCCGCGAGCCGGGACTGCCGCAGGCAGCGGGGCACGGGCGGGAGGCGGAGGAGCGCGCCGGAAGGAAGGGCCGCCCGCCCTGAAGGTTCTGAGCGCCACGAGCCAGCGGCGGGGAGGGGTGCGAATGTGAAGTCCGTCGTGGGAATGGGGATCAAAGCCCAAGGAAGGCACTTGATGCGATGAGCACTGGGTGTTATTCCGTATGTTGGCGAATTGAACACCAATAAAAAGTGAATTTATTTAAAAAAAAAAAAAAGCCCAAGGAAGGGTGGGGGGCGCCTGGCTGGCCCAAGTCGGTGGAACATGCTGACCTCGGGGTTAGGCGTTTGAGCCCCACCTTGGGAATAGAGATGACTTTAAAATAAATAAAAATAAAAAATGAAAGAACAGCAATTGCACAGGTTCTGCGGGCTTGACATGTGATGATGAGTTCCTGTTCTATCCTCCAAACCGCTCTACTTGTGAAAGTCCTGATTTTTAAGACACAGAAGCAGGAAAGAGACCCCCCCCCCCCCCCCCCCCCGCCATCAAACGAGGTTGAGCCCTGGGTGTGCGCGCTGCATAGACGAGAGCAAATCTGTATAACCCAGTGGCTTGCAAACCAGAGAGAACCAGACTCAAGGGGAGGGCTTGTTCAACGCGGAGACTCTAACTCTCTAGGGCTGGGTGAGGCCTAATGATTGACATTTCCAACAAGTGCCCAGGTGATGCTAATGCTCGCGGGTCCTGGGGACCACGCTTGGAGAACCGCTCCCAGAACTCCAGCCCGCAGAAAGCAACAGCTTTTGTTTATTCCTTCATCAAATATTTATTGGCATCCACTTTTCCGAGGATTCAGTGCAGAGGAAGCAGATACACGTGTGCCCTTTTGAAGTAGACATTATTTTTAAAGTATTATATGGTAAGTGATAGTTATTATAATTGTGGCAAGAGTGTGAAAGAAAAATACAAACCACCATGAGAATTAAAGGCCAAGGGATCCAAGTTGATTTCCAGGGTTGGAAGGGGCAGGATGTCGGGAAGTGACATTTACTTAAGCTGAGGCCTGAAAGGCATGTTGTAGTTTGCTGGGCAAAGAGAGGAGGCATAGACTTTTCTAGGCAGTAGAAACGGCATGTATTAGAGAATCCGTATCAGAAGGTAAATGGATGATTCAGAACTGAGATCAAGTGCCTTGACCTTTCTTGGCTCGGCTTAGTGGGATGAGCAAAGGCTGTAGGATAAGAGGATTTGGAATGGAATCCCCGCTCTTACCACTAGCTGAGGTATGTTAAATCAAAGTCTTGGCTTCCTCACTGTGTAATTGGATGAAATAACAGAAATTCAACTCAGACTCAGAGGTATGCCTTTGACTCACGTAACTCCCATAACCAGACATCTGGAAACAGTTCAGGTTTGGGGCGCCTGACTGGCTGCTCCTAAGTTCAAGCCCCACATTGGGCAGGGAGCTCACTAAAATTTTTTTTTTAATTAAAAAAAAAAGGAAAGAAATAGGTCAGATTCATGCTGGGAGTAATGGAAGTCCTGCATCCATTCCTCTAGGATTTTCTTGACTCTGCTCTCCTCAGTGGATCTGTCTTGTCCTCAAGTTGGATGCCAGGAACAGCCAGAACCACAAACATCCACATTTGCATCCAGCAAGAGAGAGCACCTTATCTCACATCCTTTCTCGTGACAATAAACTTTATCCTACTGGTCCTCATTGGTGCAGGCCAATCCATCCCTGAACTAGCCACTGGCCAGGAGGATGGAATTGCTATGACTGACCATGAGAATACTCCCCTGGAGTTGATTTTGACTCCCCAGGATAAAGGGGTTGTAGTGGAGTCCCACACATTCAGCACACCTCCATCGCCAAGCTGGAGTTAATATTAAATTGAATGTGCACAGAACACCTGGCACATAAGGCATGCGATAAATCACAGCTATTGTTAATTTTACTCCAGGGATTTTTGTCCAAGTCAACTAAATAACGCTTTGTTATTAATATTAATCTCAAGCCTGTCTATTCCAAAAAAAAGATTTAAGGCTGCTATTACTTTTTGTTGGCACTGCAGAGATGCCTCCCCTCCCCCCCCCCCCCCCATCCATCTCCTCCTGCCCATTCCTTTTGTTCCTGCCTTGGTCCCATTCACTGGATTATTCATTCAACAAACATTCAGTGAGCGTCAACTTTATGCCAGGCCTTTTCCTAAAGACTAAAAATTCACAAATGAATTCAATTTAGGAAAATTATTCACTGCCTCATAGCAGAAACAGCCACCCTGACAATTTTAGCACAAGAAGGTATTATAATAGAGATGTGTGCAAACCTAAGTAGGCAAGGAAGAGGGGAGGGAGCAGCTAGCTATGAAGGGAGGAGTGGTTGGAAGGTTGAACAAAGATTGTAACATTTTCATTGGGTCTTGCTGGATGAATAGAAGTTCATCTGACTGCTGCAGAGGGCCCATTCCCCTTCCCACTTCAGGCTCTCCCATTGTTATCAAGACTCTTTCCATTGCAAGTGACAAGGTTGCAAGTTCCAAGTAATTGGAACTCTATCAGAGAGGAAAAGGGACTCTATTGTCTCATGTAAGAGAATCTTCCAAAGATTTACATGAATTTCAGACATGGCTGCATGCAGAGTCTGAAATGGCATCACAGAGCGCACTTTCTCCCCATTTCTTGGTTCTGATTCCTTGGCTGGTGGGTCCTTTATCCACACCGTTGCCCCTTGCATATCCAGGCTTTATCTTCTCCCAAATGGAAGCCTGATAGAGAAGAAAGCATGCCTCTCTTTTCAAGTGTTTCAGAAAAATAATCCCCTTGGCTTCTGATTGGATCACTCCTGAGCCAGTCGCTGTGACCAGGGGAATGTGATGCTCTGATTGGCTGGACCTCAGTCACATGCTCCACCCCAATTTCCAGAATAGTTCTTTCTATGGCTAAAATCTCACTGAGGCCCACCACAGCTCTGTGAGGCCAACAGAGCCTGAGGAATTCTCTCACGTGTCGTGCTTGGAAATGCACTGGTTTCTCAAAAGGCATAGGCATATCACTCAATATGGATTTAATGGAAAAGGAAGAAAAGATGAGCATCTGACACCCTTTTAAATGATAGGAAAATTCTGTTTAACATGGGATTCAGAGCCTTTGAAGGTGTTTGAACCTTTAGTCATACTCTCTGGTAGAGTTTTTACTCTTCTTATGTAGCTGTATGGCCTTGAGCAGATTGTACACACATACAACTCTGTACCTGTTAACTCATCCGTAAAATGAGAACAATGGTAGTACCCACCTGGTCCATTAGGTACCTGTATCAGTCAGGTTCTATCAGGAAGTTCTAGTTAGAATTTGAAGAATTGACAAGGAAGCTATTTTTAAAGGAGTATAAGGAAACCCTACAAAAGATCATACAGCAGCCCTAGTCTAGTAACAGCAAGACTATGAGTACCCCTTGGCTTGAAAGGGCAAGAGGAGGAACAGTTGCCTCTCTAGGGAGAATCATGTGAGAGTAGATGAGGGAAATAGGCAGCCAAGTTGTTCCTGTAGGAAGGAAGCCAGTGAAATAAATACCCTGACCTCACTCTCTTCCCTCCTTCTATCTCCTGTCGGGGCTCCCCTTTGGACAAATCCAGCCAGAAGCCAGAGAGCAAGGGAGCCTGGCGATGTAGCTGTTGGGGACAACCTCCTGGACACAGAGATGGGGGAAAGGAATTCCAGAGGCACACGTGGAAGAGATCCAGAAGAGCATTACCATCACTGTGGCAAAGCACGCAAAGTGTTTAGAACTGTGGCTGGAACATCAAAAATATTTTCAACAACTTTTAGTTATTAATTACTGACTATTGTTTCCATCTGAGTTGCAGCCCACCCTACCATCTCCTTTCCCTCTGCAAGCCCACCAAGCTAGACTTCTCATGGCTCCTGGAAAGCAGCAGGCTCTTTCATGTCTCTGAGCCTGTGCTTATGTCATTCCATCATTTGAAATGTCCTTTTCCTCATCTCTTCCCTTACATTCCTACTCATCCCAAAGACCCAATTCAATTGCCTCCTCCTGAGTGACCTCCTTGTGTAAATAAATAGCTCCTTACAAGCATCCATTAGAATGATGAAGGGAGAAATCTCATCTGAAGACTTACCTAGCTGTGACATCCACCAGAAATATCCAACAGAAATTATCTACAGCCACGCCATGATGGGAGAGAGATCCCTAATGTTCAGCAATATCTGTCTCAGCTCTCTTCCAAGTACAAGGGAGGTTTATACTTTCCCATGCCTTGCAATTGTACAGGATAATGGCAGTTGGGTGGAAGTGACCCATGTCACTTCTGGGCCCGAGCATTTCCTTGCCTGTCCAAGTCCCTCTAGTTCTTCTCTCCCTTGCCATAGTGACACTTGAGGCATCATGCTAAGATTAGGGCACCATGAGATGGAGTGACTACATGGGGCAGAACCTTGCCTTCAACCCCATCAAGCCAGTAGAATGAGCAAGAAACAAACTTGTGTGTTTTGAGGCACTGGTATTTAGCGGTGGTTACCGCAGCACAACCCGACCTATCTGGACTAGCTCACAAGACTATGTGTGGTAGCTGGTCTACAAAGAAGGGCCCCCACTGAACCATGTTTGTCAGAATTCCTATCTTTGTGTAGCCCCCTAACCTTGACTGTGGGTTGGTTTTGTGAATTCATTTCTGACTGGTAAAACAGAATGGAATGGAGCATGACTTCCAAAGTTAGGTCTTAAAAAGCTGCACAGTTTTTGCTTGGATTTCTTAGGATATTTTCTTTGGGACAAGCCAGCTAGCATGTAAGAAGCCTGATTACCTGAGAACACCAAGCTGTGAGGAAGTTCTAGCTAGACATATGAAAAGACCATGTGAAAAGAGTATTGCCTGACCAGCTTCATCCATCACAGTTAGCTCAGCTGAGGCACCAGCCTTATTAGTGAAGAGGGCACCCTTGGGCCATTGAACTCAGTCATGACTTGGGAAGACTCCAGCCCTTGGCACCTCTCTGACTGCAACTGCATGAGACATCTCAAATGAGAACCACCCAGCTAGGCCCCATCAACTGTGCTGTATTATGAGGGATAATAATGAGCTGTTATTATAAGTCATTATCTTTTGGGATATAACAATATATAACCTGAAAACTGTAGTAAGGGTCTGACCTTTAAGGAGACTCATAAGGAATCTTCACAGCTCATTTCTTGGAGGACTATGAAAAATCGGTTGTCCATAACCAGTTTCAATCAGTCACTGGGCAACACCCTAATAAAAGACCTGGCCCATCTTTGTTGGCTGGGTCCTTAAAAGACAGGAAGTACCTGAGGCTCACATTATACGAGGTTACCCCTCATCCAGACCCAAAACACACCCAAGTCTCCCAGCTTCAGTGAGCATCAGGCTATCTTCAGTTTAGAGACCCTGTAGCTTGAGCCCAACCCATCACCTTCACTGAAAACTAGTTGCCAAAACAGATTTCTCTGGTATGACAAACTTCGGAAGAAATGACAAAGTGCTAAAGCAGAACATATGTATAACTAATAGAAAAAAGTCTGTGATAGCGCAGTACCTCCATTCTGAACAGTGTGTGTAATAGTTATTTTTATCTAAATTATTTCCCGAACAAGACCTAAATTTAGGAAATCCAGTGTGTTATGGAACAATAGTTACTTTTTTAATGGCACACAAAAATGGGGAGGATAATAAAAGATCACAAATGGATCCAAAAATATGGTGCTGACAAAAGAAAAGATGAGCCCTGGTCTGTGGACCAATGAATACAAACTAGGTATAAAATACCTCTATTTTATATGCAGATTAGAACTAATAAAAAAAAAGTATAAAATGCAGAAAATTAAAAGGGCAGCTTATTATAAAGCAGATGACAAATGAGGAATAAACTAAAGCTGTAATGAAGGAAGATATAAAAAGACTCATTAAGCAGTGATTATATACATCATCAAAGTCTTCAATACAGGTGCGACCCAGGTGTCAGCTGTTCCTTTGTCCTCTGGCTCCTGTGTGCTTTGGTTTTGTCCAATTTCAACCGAAATACAAAATTCTGAACATCTTTAAGTTTCCCATAACAATCCACTCACACCAAAGCAATGTTTCCAGTGGGGGCACAACTGGCCTTGTGTGAGAGACATCTATCTCACCAGGGGGCATGATCCTGGTTACCAAGTTGATAATGACCATGCCCCCAGCCCCCTCCGGTCATTATGACAAGTAAAACCAAGCCCACATGCTTCCAGTGCTCCTGGAGGCAGTATCACCCTCAGCAGAGAAACCTTGCACCAAAACAATAGGGACCCATCTTTACTGAAGATTTTATAAGGATACAGAAGAGGGGACTTACATCACACATCCCATAGAACCAATCTAAAGCTTTCATTCCCACTTTCTGTGATTTTCTGCAATCCTTTATCAGCCAGCCAGACTGCTACTAAATCATTTTTGCCTTAGCCCCTCAATCTTCATAATGCCTGACCGTCTACTTTATCTTTCTTTCCTACAGAATTTCTTTCCAAATATCAAGTTTCTCTCACTATTATGCAGAGAAGCACCTCAACACTGCCCATGATGCTATCCCGTATTTGTACATTCACACTCATTATGGGTATTCAGCAGAGCAAAGGGCCCTCACAGTAATAGAACCCACCATCTGTAGATGGTGGTTGAGCCACCACTGCTGGTTACTTGACCACACCCAAGTGCTGTACCACCTGTGCTTACTCTGGAGCATTCCAATAAACAAAGTTGTCTCCATCATGTGAAACAAGAAGGGTATAGATGGTACAGGGAATATCTGGTTTGTTGTTGTTTTTTTTTTTTCTCATCCCTTCTGATGACTCGTTTTGCTATGAAGGACCACCTTTCCTTTATACTCAGGTTTTTTTTTTTTAAGATTTTATTTATTAGGATCTCTGGGTGGCGCAGCGGTTTAGCGCCTGCCTTTGTCCCAGGGCGCGATCCTGGAGACCTGGGATCGAATCCCATGTCGGGCTCCTGGTGCATGGAGCCTGCTTCTCCCTCTGCCTATGTCTCTGCTTCTCTCTCTCTCTCTCTCTCTCCGTGTGACTATCATAAATAAAAATTTTAAAAAAAGATTTTATTTATTTATTCATGAGAGACACAGAGAGAGGCAGAGGCACAGGCAGAGGGAGAAGCAGGCTCCATGCAGAGAATCCGACGTAGGACTCAATCCTGGGACTCCAAGGTCATGCCCTGGGCTGAAGGCAGGCGCTAAACCGCTGAGCCACCCAGGCATCCCTATACTCAGTTTTTGAAGTTTTAATGGGGCTGACCCCACTACTTGATGTCAGAGGTAAGCATGTGACCCAAGAGTATGTGATTTCCATTCATCTAAAACCAATGCTATAAAAAATAATCTTACACCTACACATAAATGTGCAGTTGTATCTATAGGATAAATTCACAAAAGTAGAATTACTAGGTCAAAAGGTAAATGCCTTTGTGGCTGATGGATTGTCCTGAATCACCTTCTATAGGAGTTATCTACTCATACCAGCTACACAGACAGTATGTATTTCTACACACACTGACCAATAGGAAATATAGTCAACCTTTTGGATTTTTCCCCACCTGAGAAGTGACATCATAATTTTTTGAAGATTTTATTTATTTATTTGAGAGAAAAAGACCACAAACAGAGGGAGAGGCAGAGGGAGAGGGAGAAGCATACTCCTCAGTGACTGAGGAGCCCAACACAGGGCTTGATCCTGGGACCTGGAGATCATGACCTGAGCCAAAGTCAGATATTTAACCAACTGAGCCACCCAGGTGCCCCAACATCACATTTTTTTTGTAAACCGTCTTTGTACTTTGCCCCTCTTTGCTATTGAGTTTTGGGCTCTTTGGCTACATTTCCAGGAATTCTTTATGCAATAGGGAGATTAGCTCTTTGTGATATTGACTTACAAATATTTTTCCCAGATTGTTGTCTTCTGACTTCGCTAATGGCTTTACTTTTCCATGAAGAAGTTTTGATTTATTTTTTAGTTGAATTAGTTGATCTTTTATGACTTCCGAATTTTGAGACATACTTAATAAGGATGTTCCTATGCCAACGTTTAAAGGAACTTACCCATGCTCTCTTCAAGTTCTTTTATACCTTTAATAAAAAAAACACAGGTGAATCTTTGATCTACATTGAATTTATTCTGGTGTACAGTGTGAGGTATGAATCCAAGCTGTTGTTTGAGACAGGAGAATCTAAACCCAAACCAGGCACAGAGTAAGGTCATTTGGTTCCCAGAAAGATGCCAGACCTATTGCCAGAATCCAACGCACAAAATAAAAGAAGAGGGGGCACCTGGGTGGCCCAGTCATTTAGATGTCTAGCTTCGGCTCAGGTTATGATCCCCGGGTCCTGAAATCAAGCCCCACATTGGTCTCCCTACTTAGCAGGGAGCCTGCTTCTCCCTCTCCTCCCTACTTGTGCTCTCTCTTGCTATCTCTGTCTCTCTTAAATAAGTAAATAAAATCTTAAAAAAGAAAGAAAGAAAACAAAAGCCCAGAACTGGCCAGGACAGCCAGAGCAGCACTACATTCCAGTAGGGTGACAGCAAGAAGACAGCAAACTCAGGATCTTTGTCAGCACAAGGACACAAGGAAACCAGGAGAGAGGCCTGGGTAGCTGCTTATGTGCTCAGACAAAGCCTAGAAAAAAAATTAATCCGGTCTTCTTTTGTATCATTCAATAGCATTTTGAAGTTTCCTTCATATAGATTTTTTAAAGTAATCTCTACGCCCAACGTGGGGCTTGAACTCACGACCCCAAGATCAAGAGTTGCAAGCTCTTCCAACTGAGCCAGCGGGCACCTCTCCTTCATAGAGATCTTATGCTTTTCTTCTTAAGTTTATTTTTAGGTCTTTTACCTTTTGTGCTGCTGTTGTAAATGGGGGCCACCACTTCCATTATCTCTTCTGAGTGGCTGTTGTTAGTAAAAATAGGGAAGCTATTATTGATTTCCTTTGTTAAATTTTGGGCCCAGCCAACTGAGTATTTTTATTGTTTTCTTTTTTGTTTGTTTGTTTTATTTTCCCCAACAGATTCATTTGGGTTTTCCAGGTATAAAACTATATCATCTGAGGGGCGTCTGGCTGGCTCAGTTGATAGAGTTTGCAACTCTTGATCTTGGGGTCATGAGTTCAAGCCTCACATTGGGCATAGAGATTACATTTAAAAAGATCTATATGAAGGAAACCTCCCTTTCTTCATTTCATAGAGATGACTGAAAAATAGAGGAGGGCATTTTCCCTGATTCCAAATCCTGCATGTTTGGTAAGGAGGAAGAAATAAGAAATTCACATCTTCCCTGGTACCTCCTAGCTTTACATATGTCCACTCCTTTGTCACTTCCTCTCCCTTTATATACTAGATTTCTTTCTCTCTTTTTTTTTTTTTTTTTTTTTTTAGATTTTATTTATTTACTTGAGAAAAAGAGCATGAGTGAGAGAACGTGAGAGCAGAAGCAGGGGGCAGCTAGCTGCAGAGGGAGAGGGAGAAGCAGGCTCAATCCTGGGCCTGGAGATCATGACCTGAGCTGAAGGCAGATGCTTACCAACTGGGCCACTCAGGCACCCCTATGTAGTAGATTTCTATCAGACTTACAGCCCAAGATCAAATGTCACTTCCTCTAGGAAGGTCCCCTTGACCTCTCTGCCCAAATCTGTGTGGCCTGTACTTGTCCATTAGGGGGGTCACCCCAGTCACTCTGCTGCACTGTTGGAGGACATGATTAGTCAGCACCTCCCTGTGGCTGGAGCTCTAAGAGGGAAGGGAATATTCGTTCGTTTTGGGGAGCGTGTATTTTCAGCTTGCCCAATATCCATCCCCTGTCAATTCCCTTCTGAGATTTCCCTCCTCTCATTAAATACAGTGAGTAGGGGTTGAAATCAAAAGTTTTCTCTCCTCTAGTCAAGGGAAGGAGCATATGGCCAAAAGTAGGCTAGATGGACCTCCCTCCTATGAATTTGAATATTGGAACAAAAAGATAGAAATGTTTGGGCTGACATTCCAGATGTGTGTCCCTTCTATGTGACAAGTCCTCCTTTCTAGCCTCTGGAGCTGCCCACGCCAAAGGCTCCTGTTGACCCCATGAACAGCCCATTTCCTTCCAAGAAATTCACTTTTGCTTAAGTTGGCCACAGTTGATGCAATAACAACTTAAAATCTCAGTAGCATAACACACTCAAATTTTATTTCTTGTTCATGTCACAGTCACAGAGGGTTGGCAAGTCATTCAGGGTCCCAGACTCTTTCTATATTGGGTCTCAATACCCTCTTTGGGTCCCTGGAGCCATCAGATCCTCTGCATCTGCTGGCAATAGGAAGATAATGTGGTGGATTGCTCCAGAAGTGCTTCAGGAGGAGAAAGATCATATATCACTTTCTTCCCAATTTCCATTGGCCAGAACATAGTCATATGGCCCCACACAACTGCAAAGGAAGCTAAGAAATGAGGTTTTCATGTCATAATGAAAATAGAAACAGGGTTTGCTGCCACTGCTCACCACCAACCAAAGTTACACTTACCATTGTATTCTCAGCCCCTAATTCCATGCCTACACAGAGTGCCCACTCAATAAATATTTACTGAATGAACAAATGAATGACATGTAATATTGTGTAGTTTTCATAATAACCTTCATAAGGCTCAGAATAGTTAAGTGATTTGCTGAAGGTCACCCAGCTAGTAAGTGGAAGAGCCAGGATTCAAAGCCAGTGTTCCTTCCATTGCTGCATGCTGCCACCCAAAAGTTCCAACTGTGTGCTGAGTCCTGAGCTTTGTGGAGAAATGAAATCGATAAGAGCCAGCCCTTGGCCTGGAGGAGTTCACATCAAAAGAGAAAAGTTGGAGAGCAGCCCAAGTTTGCCAAGATTTAAAGACCAGCTCAGGACAACGCTGGAATGAAATGGCACAACTTGCATGCCGAATACACTGCACAGACGAATGTGGAGCACAGAGAGATGCATTCTGGGCTGAACCCAATGATCTGGGAAATCCTCAGAGACAAAGCAGAGCTCAAACATCAAGAGAAGCTACGTACACACATACGTACACACAAATTCTCCACGGGGCCATTTTGGATCCAGGCTCTGGTTCATCAGCATGCTATACTGGATTCAACAGCAGGAAATTTGGGCTTTAGGTCTCAGCCTCGCTGCTCACTTGCCACACTATCTGTCTTGGGCTGAAATTCTCAAAATGGTTTTAGTTTGTCTGAGAGAAAAACAATTCAAACTGCCTTTAACAAAACAGGTATATATTCTGATTCATATATATTGAAAGTCCAGGTATGGGTGGCCTTCAGGCATAGATTGATCCAGGAACTCCTACCAGGTTCTTGGAACTTGATCTCACTGTCTTTTAGTTTATCCTTTGCTCTTGGCCAAGCTCTCCCCTCATGGTGGACCCTGGCTGCACCAGACTCCTATCCTCTCAGGAATAAGTCTAAAGGAAAGAATGATTTTCTCCTAAATTGTTCTGGAAAGGGTCCTATGACTTATTCTCAGTTAAGCTATTCCTTTTGAGCTGGGTAATATCTAGTTTGAAGTCCTGGAGGGTACATATCTTTATTCTGTCACTCCTCTATTTCCAGACCTTGGTGACCTCTGGTGAGGAAGGATGCAGAAGGGAGAGACTAGCAAAGGGACTTCTCCCCACGTAAAGGGAGACCTCAGCCTGGCACCTCTTCTTGGAGCAGTCAGGAACCTGCCCAACGTATCATGACTCACCCTGGAAAATACTGCTAGTAGACAGGCCTGGATTTTCTTCAAACATTCAGTGAATGGAGGCTTCTGGTGGACAAAAGGGGGCCAAAGAGATATGGTAGGTTCCAAGGCTGACAATAGCTGGTGAACTATCCACATCCTCCAGCCCACTTGAAGGAACAAAATGTTCTCTTCAGTACCCCTGAGCAGCATTATCTTATCCATGTGACTCACTTTGACAAATAGAGCCTGGCATGGGAACCACTCGGACAGAACTGGGGTGGGGCCTGGGCTGAACAGGTTGAAGTGTGGTTAGGAACTGTCTTGTATCCACGTGGCCCAGAATTCAAGAGGCCGCCACTGTTTAGGCAACATGTGTGACAATAAACAGAAACCCACTTGAACTAATTTAAGTACAGTGATAGTATATACATTAGGAATGCTTTTAGCAATAAGTAACAAAGACTTAAAAATGAGGGCTTTTTTGCATAATAATAATAATTAAATGATATGACACTGTGTAGACTCGGCTGCTGATGGTGCTATGGCTTCTCTATGATTCTCTTGGCCTTGCCCTCATGGTGGCAAGATGGCTGCTGTGGCTCTAGACGTTGTGTTCACATTCTAAGTAAGAAGCATAGGGAAAGAGAATGTGCCAGCCACACCTGGCCCCCCCACTTCCTATAAACCTTGAGCAGCCTCTGCTCCCATCTTATTGATCAGAACTGAGAACTACAGCTTCCCTAAGCTGCAAGAGCAGCTAGGAAAGGAGACAGTCTACTTTACTAGACTATAGTGGCAGTAAAAGAAGAGAAGGAGTGAGGAATGACAAATAATGTCAACTACAGGAAAGTTTATTATAAATATGGTAGGATAATGTTTTGGAGACATTGGCCTTCTTTTCAATTTCTTGATTTTTTTTTTTTCTTCTCTGCCATCATGCTAAAAGCTACGCTGGTCACATCAAGAGGGGAAGGTGGAAAAGTAAGAGAAAGAGAAAAAGCCATGAATCTAGCTTTGTGTCCCAATACTTTAAGTCCTTATCAGAGAAACATAAAAGCTGAAAATAGGGTTTGCCACCTCCAGATCAGGAATATTCTGCTGGGGGCAGCCCGGGTGGCTCAGAGGTTTGGCGCCTGCCTTCGGCCCAGGGTGTGATCCTGGAAACCCAGGATCGAGTCCCATATCCCCTGCGTGGAGCTGCTTCTCCCTCTGCCTGTGGCTGTGCCTCTCTCTCTCTGTGTGTCTCTCTCATGAATAAATAAAGAAAATCTTTAAAAAAAAGTAATATTCTGCTGGGATATAAGGAAGAAAAGAAAGAGGAGACGTAATGAAAAAAAGAGAGAATTTGGAAGGCCTCTGAAGGCCAGGTCTCAAACCCTACTTCTTGTGGGGGAGGCAGCAAGATTCGAAAGGAAGGTTTGGGAAACCCAAGAGCAGATGGAAAAAAAATGCTCCCCAGAGTACCTTGGTTCCCAGCAGGCATGAGAGCAGCAGAATGATGCTGGAGTCTTGGCAATGGTCCAGGAGAGGCCAAAGTAGCTGCGCAGATGGAAGCTAAGTGGCCTGTGTGAGCTGATGGTCAGGGGTAGGTGGCTAAGAGCTGATGAGGTCTTCGGCATACCTGCAAGGACGAAGGCCTTCGGGATAGCCACCATAGCTTGGCACTTCAAAAGCCACCCAGGAATTAGACACATTCACACAGAAAGGCGCATGTACCTTCTTGGCTTGCAATAGAAATGATGATGAATTATGAAAAACGTAAAGAGGGTCACTCATGCACCCTTGAGTATGTGGACTGAGGCGATAGTCCGTGACAGAGATGGTTGGTTGCCTCCTCCAACATCCATTCTCCTCTGTTTCTTAGGAATAAATCCATGGCATGCCTAGGTGGCTCAGTGGTTGAGCATCTGCCTTTGGCTCAGGTCCTGATCCTGGGATAGAGTCCCACATCAGGCTCCCCGCAGGGAGCCTGCTTCTCCCCCTACCTCTGTCTGTGCCTCTCTGTGTGTGTCTCTCATGAATAAATATATAAAATCTTTAAAAAAAAAAAAAAAAAAAAGAAAGAAGGAAAGAAAGAAATCCTTACTTCTAGCCAAACACATTTTCCAGACTCCCTTGCAGCAAGGTGTGATCATGTGACCACATGGTGGCCAGAAAGATATTAACAAAACTGCTCTGTGGGACTAACAGGAAGTCGCCTTAAAAGGGAAGGACCTAGGGCAACCGGGTGGCTTGGATACTTAAGCATCTGACTCTTGATTTTGGCTCAGGTCATGATCTCAGGGTCGTGAGATAGAACCCAAGTGGGGCTCCGCAGTGTATGTGGAGCCTGCTTAAGATTCTCTCTCTCTCTCCCTCTGTCCCTCCCCTTCAACTAGTTCTCTCTCTCTCTCTCTCTCTCTCTCCCTCCCTCAAATAAATAAACAAATAAATAAGGGAGGCAACTGCCCTTTATCCCTTCTTCCTTGCTGTCTGGCATAGGCAGTTCCAGCAGGCATCTTCGTCCAGGAGGTGACCTTGAAAAAAGAAGATGGGAGAGAAAGTGGAGCCTGAGTCTGTGACGAAGCCTGCCTACCTCCAGACGTCCTTGACACGAGTGGGAGACGCACTACATCAGCCTGCCCTGGCTGCCGTAAAAAAGTGCCACAGGCTGAGCGGCTTAAAGGACAGAAACATTTTCTCACGATTCCCGAGAATAAGGTATCAGCAGGCCTCCCTCCTTGGCACATAGATGGCCACCTTCTCCCTGTCTTCACATGGTCTTCCCTCTGTGTCCCAATGTCCCCTTCTTCTAAGGACAGCAGTCATAGTGGATTAGAGCCATCCAAATGACTTCGTCTTTACCTTCATCACTTCCTTAAAGACCGCATCTCACGCTCGGAGCTGCTGGGGTTAGGACTTCAACACGTGCACTGTAGGGGGGACACCGCTCAGCTCACACACACCCTTGCTCGCAGGAGGCAGGCCTAACTTGTGAGGCAGCTCTGCGTAAATCACACTCCTGCCCTTGCTGTGACTCAGTTTCCTCTTTTGTGAAGCAAGGTCCTTACCAGGCTGAGGGCTGCTGTTCATGTTGCTTCTCAAAAGCTCCCTCTGGGGAGCTAAATTTAGGGCCAATCTGTCCCCACCGTGGGCTTGGTGTAGCTGGAGAAGGGTGTGGGCAGATGACAAAGTGCTGGCTGCAGTCCCACAGCCTCCCTCCTGTCCTCCCTCCCTCTCCCACCAGGAGGCTGGGACTAGCTCAGGCCCTCCACTGACCACCGTAATGCACTTGGAGGAGCTGAGGACAAGGCCCATCCCTGTGGCCAGCCTGCCCTGGACTTCAGAAAAGAGATGAGAGTTACATCTAATGAAGGTCCATGCTAGATGCCTTTCATGGTTAGCTTGAGAACCCTCGTTTTACGGATGGAGAAACTGAGGCAAATCCCTACTCTTATACTTGGGCCTTGAATCTCACCCTCTCCCACCTTCTCCAAAACTTCTCTCTTCTGTATTTTCAACCCCTTTCAACTGGACTCATCCCATTAACTTTTTAAAGATAGTTCACCAGTTAAAAAAAAAACAAACCCTAAAACAAAAATGAAGCTATATTTGTCATCCTTGTCGTCCCCATGCCCCAACTCCTTGTAGAACCATGTTTTACTGTTTTTCCCTGTGTTTCTAATGCAAATATAAGCAAATACAGAAATATTTTCATATTTCCCATTTCCCCCATGACTTACACAAAAGATGGTACATCAAATACAGACTTCTTCCCATTGCCTCTTTTTTTTCATTTAATGGTATATCCTAGGTATCTTTCCATTACAGCACATAGAAACTTTCTTCATTTTTTTTATAGCAGCAAAATATTCCGTTTATGCATACGCCATAGTTTATTTAATCTGTGCCCTATTGGGCTATTTCCAGTCTCATGAGAAAAAAGTCAGCAGCAACAATGACCAACCAACACACACAATTTTATCCACTCCAAGTAGCTCCATAGCATAAATTCCCAGAAGCAGGACTGCTGAGTCAAGGATAAATGCTCCTGTAATTTTGATAGATAGTGACAAATTGTCGATCACAAGAATTGTACACATTTGCAAAACCCCTCAGAAATATATACAACTGTCTGTGTCTCTTTCGGCTCCCTAGAGTTAGAAGAAAAATGACAAACTAGGGAAAAGTATTTGTAACTCACACTACAAATGAAGAGCTCTCCTGCCTAATATATGCAACTCTTAAAATCAATAATAAAAAGACCAATGAACCAATAGGAAAAATGGATTAAAAACATTAAAAAAAAAGTCTCTGAAGAATCATTTCCTCAGACTTATAGGGACCAAGTTTACTCATAATAAGGGAAATGCAGGGAAGCCCAGGTGGCTCAGAGGTTTAGCGCCGCCTTCGGCCTAGGGTGTGATCCTGGAAACCCGGGATCGAGTCCCATCTCAGGCTCCCAGCATGTAGCCTGCTTCTCCCTCTGCCTGTCTCTCTCTCTCTCTCTGTCTCTCATGAATAAATAAATAAAATCTTTAAAAAAAAGAACAAAATATTTCTTAAAAAAATAAATAAGGGAAATGCACATCAAAACCATGTCATGGGGTGCCTGGGTGGCTCAGTCAGTTAAGCATCTGCCTTCGGCTTGGATCGTGATCTCAGGGTCCTGGAATTGAGCCCCATGTTCGGCTCCCTGCTCAGCAAGGAGCCTGATTATCTTTCTTCCTGCCCCTCACCCTGCTTGTGCGCTCTCTCTCAAATAAAATATTTTAAAAAAAACCCATACCAAGAGGCTATTTTTCACCTATTAAAGAGTAACAAAAAAAAATTCAAAGGTTAACATTTCATCATTATTTACACATTTTCTCTTTTTTAAAGTTTTTAATTTTTTAAAAGTATTATCTATACCCAACATGGGGCTCAAACCCACAACCCTGAGATCAAGAGTCGCATATTCTTCTGACTGTGCCCCTACTATTTATACATTTTCAAAGTGGTCTCTTTTGTGCTCTCCGGGCACTATCCTAGTTCTCATCTCTTCTCCACAAGCAAACTTCTAGAAACATCTATCTAATGTCACTGCCTCCATTTGTGAGCCTACCCAAAACACTGCCAAAGCAGGAGTTCTCAACTAGGTGTGTTTTTGCCCTCCAGGGGACATCAGGCAATGTTGGCAACAATTTTTGTTGTCATAGCTGGGGGGTGGGGTGATACCAGCATCTAGTGAGTAAGGGCCAGGGAAACTTCTAAACATCCTCCAAGGTACAGGACAGACCCCACAACGCAGAATCATCCAGCCCAAATGTCAACATGGCCAACGTTGAGATTCCCAGCATTAAGAGTATCTCTCAGGATCCCTGGGTGGCGCAGCGGTTTGGCACGGGCCTTTGGCCCAGGGCGCGATCCTGGAGACCCGGGATCGAATCCCACGTAGGGCTCCCGGTGCATGGAGCCTGCTTCTCCCTCTGCCTATGTCTCTGCCTCTCTCTCTCTCTGTGACTATCATAAATAAATAAAAATTAAAAAAAAAAAAGAGTATCTCTGGAGTTCAATCTGATGGACTTTTTCTAAGTTTTCATGTACCTTGCTTGATCCCCTCATGGCATTCAGCGTGTTGACTGACCCTCCCTTCCTCCTTTTTGAAAAGCTGACTTCTGTGATGCTGGCCTTTCCCTCCTCCATTCCCTTCATAGGTTCATGCCCCATATGTGGCAATCCAGTGTTGGGATTCCTCAAAGCTGGGTTCCTCTCACGCCATGCTGACCCTACTTGACATCACACACACCCTTGGCTTTAATCACTGTCTGTCCGAACCTACCTTGGAGCTTCAGTTTTGTAGCACTAATTTCCTGCTCACAGTTCCACCCAGATGTTTCCAAGGTCCCTGGCCAGGCTTGCCTGCTTGGTCCTCAATACCATCCTCAATGACTGGTAAAACCATCAGTCTAGATATGTGAACCAGATGCTGAGACGTCATCTTCAATGATGTCTTCTTCATCAAGTCTCACCACATCTTGAGATGCAGCCTCCAAATATCTCTCTAATTCATTCACTTCTCCCCATTCTCACTACCACTAGTCTGCTCCAAGTCACCATCACCTTTACCTTGGACCACTGTGTCAACTTTGTATGTTCTCCATCATCATCCTGCCCCCCAGCAGCCACGGGGAGCTTTTCAAATCCCACATTGGCCTCCACTTGCTCTTGGGATCAAATCAAAACCCTTTACCTACTGCATGGCCTGGTACCTGCCAGCCTTCTCTCATAGCAGCAGAGAGGATCAGTGCCCCCAGAAGACATTGAAGGGGACTTTCTTTTTTTTTTTTTTAAGGTTTTATTTATTTATTCATGAGAGACAGAGACAGAGAGAGACAGAGACAGAGAGTGACAGAGATATAGGCAAAAGGAGAAGCGGATTCCTCACAGGGAGCCTGATGCCGGACTTGATCCCCAGACCGGGATCACGCCCTGAGCCAAAGGCAGATGCTTACCGCTGAGCCACCCAGGTGTCTAAAGGGGACTTTCTAGGATCTCTGGGTGGCGCAGCAGTTTGGCGCCTGCCTTTGGCCCAGGGTGCGATCCTGAAGACCCGGGATCGAATCCCACGTCGGGCTCCCGGTGCATGAAGCCTGCTTCTCCCTCTGCCTGTGTCTCTGCCTCTCTCTCTCTCTCTCTGTGACTATCATAAATAAATAAAAATTTAAAAAAAATAAAATAAAATAAAGAGGACTTTCTACCTGAGATATCCTGTAACTCAGGCCTCTGGTCATTTACAGCCTTTAGTGTTGCTTGATACAGTGACACTTGAGTGACAGACCTGGAGAAATTGAATGGCAAGCTATGTTGCTAGCTGGGGCAAGAGGGTTCCAGGTAAAAGACCAGGAAGTACAAAGACCCTTGAGGAACAAGACAAGTTGAATATATTTCCCCACATACTTGCTGGCAGTTTTTATTTCTTTATTTTGGAACTGCCAGTTCATGATTTTTGCTGTTTCTCTTATTAGGTTCATGGACCATCTCTTACTGACTTGTAAGAGCTAATTTTGTAGTAAGGATACTAACCTTTATCTATCTTTTGGATTGCATGCTTTAAAAATAGTTGGCCATTTGTTGGGGTGCCTGGGCAGCTCCATTCGTTAAGTGTCTGCCTTTGGCTCAGGTCATGATCTTGGAGTCCTGGGATCAAGCCCACGTGGTATGGCTCCCTGCTCAGCAGGGAGTGGGCTTCTCCCTCTGCCCTTCCTCCTGCTCATGCTCTCTTTCTCTCTCTCTCTCTCTCTCTCTCTCTCTCTCTCTCTCATATATATAAATAAATGAAATCTTTTTAAAAAATAGCCGTTTGTGTTTATTTTGTTTGCAGTAGTTTTTACTGTGTAGAAATTTTAACATTTTCCATAGTTAAATTTATGATTTCCGAACTTGGTTTCTCACCAGCAGGACACTTTCCCATTGAGGTTTTTAAAATTCATTCATATTTTCTCCTAATTCTTTTATAGTTTTATTTTTAAGTTTGAAACCCTTGCTCTATTTGGTGTTTCCCATGCTTTAAAGAGTGAGTTATCCAGTGAGTAAGGATCTGGATTTATCTTTTTCAAAGAAAATAGGGGAAAAAAAGAAAAAGAAAGAAAATAGAGAAGCTCATATTTTCCTCACTAATTTGAAACGCCCTCATGCCAGATATTAAGCTTAAACCTACCTCTTTACACTTGCTCTACAATGCGGAGGGCAGGGCTCTGCAAACTAGCTTTCTTCTGGGTCAGTGATCTGTGTACACAGAGGGGGTACTAGAGATAAATTTCAAGGCTGGAGGATAGAAAGGACCTTCCTGACCCTGATACTAGGACCCAGGGTCTGTGGTGATGCTAAGGGGTGGTTTGAGGGGCTTTCAACCTCCTACCAATTCATCAGATCCCCGTCAAGTCATCCCAAATAAGCATACTCCAAGTTCAGCAATACCCCTGCTCTCTCTCCCTGCCTCAAAACAAACTCCTCTTCCAATCAGATTGCCTTCCCAAAGATGCCTACAGAGAAATTCTAGAACTGATCTTACTTGGGTTCAGAAGGAGAGATCAACAAAACCTAAGGGGCTGCTGTCCCAGACCTGAGACCAGCCTCACTGAGATTTACACACAGCTCCCTCAGCCCGTGAAACTTGTCTTTGCAAAGCTGAGCCCACACGAGGGTACCAACTCAGAGATAGCATTCCCATCCCTTCACTCTCTGGTTCCTCCTCCCAGCCACATACCAATCCGGAAGAAGGACCCCGGTCTCAAGGCAAAGTCCCCTGGTGTCAGGGATGGACCCCACGAGACTGGGAACCCAGCCCATCTCTGAGGCCATCAGGCTTCTTCAGTTGTAGCTGGCGCCCCCTAGTTCTTTGGGCAGCTCCATCATAACACAGGATCATGGGGCAGCAGTTCTCTTGCTGGCATCTGTTGGCAGGACTGCTGTATTCAGGGGAGGGGTTCTATTCTGTATGACTCCCCAAGGACAGGCTCAAGAGCACAGGGCCTTTCCCATTGCTAGGAGCTGTCTTGGAAAGGAGTGAGTTCCCCATCCCTGATCCTTTGCCTGTAGTGCGTTCCCTCTGGTATTAACATGACTCACCACTCATCTCCTTCAGGTCTGTCACTCAAGTGTCACTTTATCAGGAGTCCATCTGTGACTGCCTTATCTAAAATTGCAAACCTCCCACTCCAACCCTCTTCCTTGATTCACTTCCTTAGCACTCATCATCATATATTTTACTAATTCATCTTGCTTCTTATCTGTCTCCCACCATTAGAATATAAACTCCACCCAGGCAGGGATTTCTAGGTTTTGTTCATTACTGAATTCCTCATGTCTAAAACAGTGCCTGGCACATAATAGATGTTCAACAAATATGTATTGAACAAATTACTCCCACCCACTTTAGAGGTAAATATTGTTTTTATTCTCATTTCACAGAAACTGAGGCACATGAAGGTGAAGTAACTGACTTTAGCAGCAGCTGTGAGTTTCCAGTCCCAGGCATGTGCCCAGCGCCTGTGCCCTTATCTCTACACTATATTGTGGTTACAAAATGCTTATTGCAGCATTGCCTGGAACAGAGGAAGCCTGGAAACAACCTAATTTCCCATTAGTAGGGGAGCAGTATAAATTACAATACTAGGCATCCTGTAATAGCCTATAAAACCAACCTATAAACGAATTAAGCAAATCTATATGCACTTTTTGGAACAGTCTCCAAGATATTGTTGAGTAAAAAATAGCAGGACTCAAAAGAGTGCATTGCATGTGCTTTTATCCATAAAAAATAAACAGGATAATCATACGTACATTGGTTGGATATGCAGAGAAAAGTTCTGAATGGATACAGAATGGATACAGTTCTACAGAAATGGTTGACAAGGCAAAAGGAGATTTTGGGGGTCTCTCATAGGAGGAAGCCTTTGCATTCCATTTTGCATTGTTGAGATTTTATTTATTTTTAAAGATTTTGTTCATTCATTCATGAGAGATCCAGAGAGAGGCAGAGACACAGGCAGAGGGAGAAGCAGGCTCCCCACAGAGAGCCCAATGTGGGACTTGATCCTGGCACTCCAGGATCACGCCCCAATCCAAAGGTAGACATTCAACCACTGAGCCATCCATGCATCCCTGTATTGTTGGGGTTTTAAATCATGAGCATGATTTACTTTTTTTTTTACAGCATAATAGATCTTCCACATTGTTTAAAACTCAAAAAAAAGCTATAGGGCTTATATAAAAAAATTGGCAGTCTCCTACCCCATCCCTTTGTACTGCAGGTCTTTTCCTAAAGGCAACAAATTCAACTCTTATAGCTGTTCCTTCTGTTTGCTATTCTAAGTTGAGTTTCTCAAACTTTAAGGAGCATGTGAATCACCTGGGATCTTATTAACATACAGGTCCTGGTTCAGCAGGTATGTGGTGGATTCCAAGATTTTGCATTTCTAACAAGTTCCCAGGTGATGCTGATGCGCTGGTCCATGGATCATTCTTTAAATGGCAAGATTCTAAGTAACATGCTAATAACCTATTTCTTGATTTTTCTGTATTTGATATTCCTAATATAGAAAATGAAAACTTAGTTCTCTTACACCCTCACTCCAGCCTCTCCCACACACATGCATCCTGTCTTCATCCTCCCAATATAGTTATATACTCTTTTTGGTTAAAATAAATTTTTAGTATTTATATTATTATGCCTTCATAGATAAAACTCACAGCTCAGCCATATAGTATGCTATGATTACATTTCCCTTATTGTGCAACTTTTTGTTTTCCCTGGAGTTAATAATTGCTTTCTTTTTCTTTTTTCTTTTTTAAGATTTTATTTATTTATTCATGAGAGACACAGAGAAAGAGAGGCAGAGACACAGGAAGAGGGAGAAGCAGGCTCCCTGCAGGAAGCCAGATGTGGGACTCAATCCTGGTACTCTGGGAACACGCCCTGAGCCAAAGGCAAATGCTCAACCCCTGAGCCACCCAGGAGTCCCAATAATTACTTTATTTTTCATCTTAACTTTATTATTGCATTCTCAGACTCTCCTGACAAAACTGAAAATCTATTCTTAACAGATTCAAACACATCATATACTCTAAATCTTGGAGCCTCTGTTCTCTTGGTCCAATATAGATTAGTTATTACATATATTTCTTCAATTAAAAAGACCAAGAAATGAATAGGTAAACAGAGTTTGTGGCAGAAAGCAGAGAGGAGTGTTCAGTTCTTCAGCTGTAAATTAGGACTTCATGACTGCTCATTGCATCCTAATCTCCCTTATTCCTTTTAATAATACTCCATTCCTGCCCCAGTTTTTAGCTATGCATATTGCTGTACTGATAGAGGCTGAATTTCCCAGTGTCCTTTCAAGCTGGGGGACTAAATACTGACAATATGAGTAGATGTAAGGAATACCACTTCTGCATCACTCCATCTTGAGGACTAAAACATGAATGGGGTGCTCATAAGCCAGCTTCAGCCAAGAGGATCACCTACCTCTGGACTATTACCTGAAGAGAAATAAAATTCCACCTCACGATAAACTTGGACCAGACCTGGATCGACACAAAACTTTTCCCATGTGATGTAATTCACATGCTACTCTGGGAAGACATTGACATTCTCGACAGAATGCTTGAGCAACATTCTCATAAGCTTTAATTCATGTAAGACCTCTTCTAGGAAGTGAGCTTCCTATCTACTCAGCTGTCAGCTAGTCAGTGCCATGAATGATCCAGAATCAGACATTCTATTTTCTTGTGTCAAACACTGAATACCTAACCATTCTGTTCCCTATAAAAGGGAAAGAACTCTTTGAACCTAGCTGGTCATAAGCCTCTTTCCTCATGGCAAACTTGAAATAAAACTTTGGCATATGCTCCTAATTAACTTAAAAGACTCGTAATATGGGACCTCTTCGTTACAGTGGCTTAGCTGTACCCTAATTAAGAGAGAGAGAAAAACCATCTCCTACCCACCCCCACTGGACAGAAAATCTCCCACAGGTGGGACCCTTTCCTCTCTGGGCCTGTCTGGGTCCCTACATGCATTGCCCAGCCCATGGCCTGGCCTAGAGCATGTACCCAGTGCCTGCTACATTTGAAGTTGAAATGCGAGGTAGCTGTGCTCATATTTGTTTCTTCACCAGACTGTGAGGTTCACCCCAGTGATCATGCAGGTCTTGAGTGAAGGACTCTGAAAACCAGCCGTGCTCACTATGCTGAAGGGGAAGTTGTTTTGTCCAAGCTTCAGAGAGCCCTGGGAGAGACGGCCAGCCCAGGAGATGGAACTTAACTGACCAGTTACTGTTGCCAGGCTTTTTACAAGCTCTGACTCATAGAATTTCAAGAGCTTGCAAGGTGGGTATTTGGAAGAAACCTCAGCAGCTTTTGCCTGCCCACCATCCATGGGGGGTAAAGGAAATAGGAAGATGAATAAAAACCGGGAAGGGCCCTGTGTTGACCAAGAACAGCAATGTGTCACGAACTGAAGAGGTGGATTAACTAACACCTGAATTCTAAATGGAAAATAAGGGGATGTCAGGGAACTTCTTCTGGGGCCTGGGTGAGGCCTGGCAGTCACCATTCTCCACATCCTGGTCCCTGGGTTCCAGAGAGCCCTGGCTCTAAGCTTAGGAACCCAGCAGACACCCCCTGCTGGTGGTCTGTTTCCAATCAGCCAGGCATGGGTCCGGGGTCCCTCAGGAAAGGCCTGGGTTCCTTTTTTGGAGGCTTGTTGTATTCTGGAAACATTAAGAAATGCCAAAAATAGCCTCAGGAAGACCAGAGGATTTCTTAAATGTTTACACTTGCCTAATTAACACTTTAAACATACACACAAATACAGTGCAACATAGTTGTTCTGTTCACAAGCTAATTACAGGATTCATAAAGGATATTGACTCAGGGCACCCCATGGGATGCTGTGGGGAGGATGTGGTCTGAGATGGGATGCTAGGACATACTCTTAATGTCCCATGAATGTTCCCACTCCTCAGTCCCATCAGGGAAATTCTCATGCCTGAATATATAACTGCACATAGAAATCATATCAGAAACTTACATTGAAGTCTCTTCGGGAATGTGAGGCCTGGACCAGATTTCCCCCATGCCCTGAGTGGGTCTGTGAGCCTGGGCTGAGCCCAGGAGGGTGTCTGGGGTTGACCCTGAGTTCTAGGCAAGGGAGCGCTCCCCTCAGTTGCAAACACTGGAGCCAAGGGCTGCAGGCCTAACTCTAGCACCCACAAGCTGATGGCCCATAGGTCTAGCAAAGGGACCATCCCTCTTGGAGCGAGGAGCGAACAGCTGAGAGTTAAGGGCTCAGACCCTCCAAGATGCTTAGGGTAGAGTTTGGAGCTGCCTGGTATCCCTAATTTTTCCTCCTCAGCTGGAATCAGAAGAGGGTAGGAGTGGGAGAGGGAAAAGTGAGGTCTCAGACCCCTACGAACTTGGTTCGTAGCTCCAACCCCACCCCCAGCCCAAGAGCCAGGCCCAGTCACCCAAACAGGAGACAGACAGAGCTTCACAGCCACTGAGAATTAAAACCTATTGATTTTCCCCATTAGCTAGAGAACGCCATCAGAGTGCATTAAAACCAGGCAAAGCACCAGCATCGTGAATAATTAACATCCACAAATGACAACCCATGAGGCCCAGAGGAGGGGGAAGGGGCACCTGGAGGCTTGGGACACCTTGACCCCTTCTGACTCCTACCCCAGGGAGCCATAGCCTAACCTGACCTGGCCTCCTCCTCCTCCTCCTCCCTGAATCTCCACTCTTCCTCCTGCCCACTCTCCTTTCCTCTCCTCTTCTCCAGGAAATATCAAGCCTCTAAGGTAAGCAACCCAGGCAGACACAGGAGCAGGGAAGATAGAGCACTAGGAAGAGAGTCAGGGTGCCCAGCTTTACTGGGTGTGTGTGTGTCACTGTATGTGTCACTGTATGTCCCCAGGGGAGTCAGCTCCTTTTTACGACCATTCCCTCCTCTATGGAGTGTCGGGGCTGGATCAGCGGGCTTCTAGCTAAGTCTATAGGTTTGTGGTTCCTGAGACAGACAGTAACTGACCCAAAGCATATGGCAGGACTGTAGCAGAGCCCACACCAGGGCCTGGGACCCCTAGGCCACTCCTCCCAACCTCACCTAAGGGGCACCTTTGTGCAAATCAGAAACATCACCCTCTTTGGATAGACCGATTCAAAGAAGGCATGCCTCTAGGTGGACTGATGTTAAGAAGGCACTCTTGAGGCTGACCCCCACCACACACACACACACACACACACACACACACAGACACATCCCACGCTGCCGCAGGGCTAAAGACACAAGGCTTGGCAGAGCAGCGGAAGAGCTGGATATCAGCCCCCCTCCTCACCATCTGCCAGGATGCCCCGTGCACTGTGCATAGCCTGAACAACTACATGTGGGGGCTGTGTCCCCAGCCCCCACCTTCTCTAAGCCAAGGAGGTGCAGATCTGTCCTTCCAGCCAGTGGAATTCAGTTCAACAAATATAGATGTTTCCTTCCAAGCTTCTCCGCCCCCGTCCACCTCCTCAGCCCCTCAGCTGACCCAAGTTCCCGTTTCCATCCTCCTCCCATCCATCCTTCATCCCCAGAGCCCTGGGAGAGGCGCCTCTGCAATGACTACCTGCTGCAGCCCTGACCGCATCACCTCCATCTGCCTGCCTTGCACCTCACCACCTATCCTTGCATCTACTCTGCTTTCTCTGCTCCTGAGCCCCTGGAAAAACTCTGCTCGCTCCTTAAGACCCAGCTTAAAGACCTGCTCCTCGGCTCCTCCCTGTCTTCCTCAGACAAGCCGGCTAGTTCTTGCCTCTGGGCCCTTGCACCTACTGATCCCTCTTTCTGGACAGTCTCTCCTCCAGATCTTCTGGCCGCCGCCTCCTCCCCCTCCTCCTGCTGGTTGCAGCTCCAAGGTCACTTCCCCTGGGGGTCCTCCTTGAACACCGTATCGAACCACCTCCCCATCTTCAGCCTCTCTCACATCTCCCTGCTTTATTTTTTCATAGCGCTTTTCACACTCGGAATTTATGTTTCCTCCGTTGATTGGTGTTTCCAGGGCCACTGTGAATGGTTGTGTGCGCTCTAAGTTGCAGAGGAGGTGAGTGGGGCTGAAGCCCAGCTTGTGATGGACGCTACACGCTGCTGTTCTAGGGCCGTGTCTGCCTTTTTCTAATCCATACATGGGCACCACATAGATGAGCTGGGGCCTCACTGGCCTCCTGCCGGGATGTGCAAGCCCCCACTGAGGCAGGCATAGTATCTGCCCTTTCTGTTGCTGGGTGCCCAGCGCTCAGCACAGTGCCTAGCACAGAGATGCTTCAAACATTTCTCAAGCAAGCAAATTCTACCCAGGTTCCCCTACTCCCACCCTATTCCCAAGCCCCTCAATAAGATATATGACTGCATGTAATCCATTTCTGGGTCCCACAGGGGTTGCATGTAGTTCAACTGGGGGGCGTCCTAAAGGAAGCCAGTCAGGGAACTGGACCCAAAGTCAGCGACAGTGACTGTTCAGGGAATGGGGTGGGAGGATCCAGTGGGTTGAGGGGTGGATGTGTGAGTGCAGGAGTCCTGAAGATGCTCCCTGGAGCTCAGAGCCCTGTCCGTCCCAGGGGTGCTGTCCCGAGGCCCCTTCCTACCTGGCTCCCTGGAGGTATGAATGGGGGGTTGAGGTGGCCCAGGCACTGTGACCACGATGCCCGGTGCTGCACAGAGACTCCAGCGCAGGAGGGGGCATCTCAGGGTCCTGCGGAGGCAGGCAGGCTCGGGTGGGGCTGGACCTAAGGAGCCCCCCTTCCCTCTGCTCCCAGTGGTGGCCGCTGCCTCCCCGCCGGCCTTCCCAGCTCTGGCAGGGAAGGAGTTAACCTCCAGGCTTCTCAGCGTGAATGTGGAGCTATTAATACCCACAGCCAAGCGGTCTGCCAGAGCAGCCACTGGAGTCGGAGGGAGCAGGAGGGAGCGAGCTCCAGTCAGAGCCAGAGCCAGAGCCAGGACTCCAAGGGCCAGAACTTTTCTTGGGGGACAGCGTGGGCACTGTGCCAGCCTCACCTGGTCTCCACCCGCCTTCGAGCTTCAGGTCCTGATCCTCTCGCCTGGAGGCCACCCATGCCACCCACCCCGGGAGAGAAACACAAACTTTCTTAGCGAAATCACCTCTGCTGCCGGGCTGGCTGGACAGGGAAGAGCAGACGTCTGGACAGACAGATGAACAGATGGACAGGGCATCTGTGAGCCTGCCCGCCCAGTCCCGACTGACAGGCAATAGCAGAGCGGGCAGCCAGGGGGCCTAGTGCTCCACGGGGGGCAGCGAGGGGTCCTGCCGGACCTGTGTCTCCCTCCGAGTGCAGGCAGCTACCTGCGCCCCGAGGCCGGCCCTGTGGGTCAGGACAGGAGTCCCCAGCAGACAGAGCCACAGGCTCTTCCACCCACCGAGGCAACGGGTAACCTGAGTGAAAAGGCACAGGTGGCAGGTGGGCAGGCGCGGGGCCCCGAGGCCAACAGGCTGCTGACCCTGGAGCGCTCTGGCTCGGGCCCCCCTGCCCAGGCTGGGGACGATGCCGACGAGGCCACCACCAGCCACCCCTGCCCCGTCCTGGAGCTGCCTCCAGCCTGGCCTCTGGGCTGTGGAGCCGAAGATGTGCCAGCCTTCTGCTTCGTGTGCTTCCACAGAGAGGAGGAGGAGGAGCTGCTGGAAGAGGTCTCACTGCAGAGGTCAGTGCCCCCGGGGACGTGGGGGGTGGGCAGGCTGAGGGTGCAGTGCCCAGACCTCCCTAGGGCCTGGCACACCTGCCTCAGACTCTCCCTGTCCGTCCACTGCTTACCACTCACTGCTGCCTCCCTGAGTCAGACTCGCAGACACCTGGTCGTCACCGCAGCTTCCTCCCTGGCTCTCCCATTCTGGTGCCACGGTGCTTCTCCTGTCCTCTCCCATCGCGCTCATGACCACCCTGCGCAGAGCCCCCCGTGACTCTCCACCCCCCGGGATGAAGTTGTCACTCGGCTGGGCGTTTGAGGCCTGTGTGATTGGGCCGACCCCACCCACCTCATTGTGCTCTGCTCCCCTATATTCACCCCTAGAGAAGCCTCCCAAACCTCCTTCTCCACAGTTCCCATCCATCCAGGCCCGGCGGCAATGTGTCCTCCTCCAGGAAGCCCTCCAGGAAGCCCAGCCCCACCCTGAACTGAGAGTCACCTTTCCTCTCTACACTGACACTTAATAATGTTCAGTCTGTTGAATTACTCAGTGAAAATGTCTGTGTGTGTGTGTGTATATATATAGTATATATACTTGTGTGTGTGAGTGTGTGTGTGTGTGTGTGTGTGTTAAAGGGAGAGAGCAGCAAAGGGGTAGGAAATGAAGGTTTGTGTGGTTATGTGGTTGAGCATTTGCTGGGGGTGTGATTGTGAATGTGCATACATGCTTGTGGAAGTTGGTGTAAGTTCTATATACCTATGTAGGAGAGTTTGTGCACTCTGACCGGGTGAGGGCTCGTGCCCTAGGGGCCATTGGCCCTTTTGCCAGCTCTCCCCACCCCCACCTGCAGGGAAGCCCAGGCTCCAGCCAAGTGCATTACCCAAGCTGTGACCACAGGCTCCGGGAATGGATGGAAAGTCTGCAGGGGACACAGGGGTCACCTCTGCTCCAACCCAGCCCGCCCACGCCTCCATCACTGCCTGAGTCAGCACTCCCCTGGGGTGTGTGGAGGGGGAGAAGGACAAGCTGAGGGCTGACCCAGGTGCCCCTTCTGGGCCTCTTTTAGGAGCGTGAGGACTGTGGACTGCTGTAGCCTGGATCAGGTTCCTCCCTGAATTTCTCTGTTGGACTCCCTCAGTCTATAAATTTCCCTCTGTGGGCCTCTGTCTCCTCATCTGTTGAATGGGGCAATACCCCCTGCCATGGTTGTCAGCTCATCACTCAGCAGTGACTGAGCCCTCCCCCCGCCAGAGCACCAGAGCCCCTAGTCTTCACAGGGTCACAGCCGCTAGGAGGGACAGACAAGCAAACAGATCAGTTTGGCAGAGCGATGGGCCCCCGGATGGGTGTGGGTATACTATCCTTAGGGAGTCCGATGGGAAGACAGACCAGACCACTTGTGCCTGCAGGGCCTCTAGGAGACCTGCCAGGTCTGTCTTACTATCCAGGTCCTCTCCCAGGTGGTGAGTGACGTTGAGGAAAGAGCATGTGTCACAGGGGGTGGGAACAGCAAGAGCAAAGGCCTGGTGGTATGAGAAAGAAATTGTCTGAGGATGGGGAGTTGAGTCTGGCAGGGTCCAGGGGGGCCAGGTCACAAGAGGCCTTGACTGCCAAGCCAAGGACTTAATCCGTAGGTGGTGGAGTGAGAGATGGAGAGGGCCAAAGCAGGAGACTCAGCACCACTGTGAGTCCCAAAGCAATGGGCTCCTGAGAGCTACTATTATTTTCATAGTAGGGGCTCAAAATGCTTGTTGTGTAAGTGAAGATGGCATGGGGATATAGGATACCTAAATCACTGGAGTGGACTGTCAAAAAATACTCTGGGGGCACCTGGGTATCTCAGTTGGTTAAGTGTCTGCCTTCAGCTCAGGTTATGATCCTGGGGTTCTGGAATTGAGCCCCAAGTCTGGCTCTCTGCTTCTCCCTCTCCCTCTGATCCCCTGCCCCCCGCCCCTGCCATGGGGGATGCCCCTCTGCCTCCGGGGACACGATGGCCTGAAAGCCAGTCTCCTTTTCAGTTGGTGGGCTCTGGCCCTTTAAGGCCCTGAGAGGGGACACCACCAGGCTGGGCAGACAGTGACCACAGGTGCCAGGTGGTGAAGCTAAAAATACTGAATGATGTGGACACCCAGGCTGCAGGCTGGGGCGGGTGGGAAGGAAGGCTCTGGAATATTTCTTTCCTGCTGTAGGAGGGACAGTGAGTAGTGACGTTTGGTGGGGTCTCCTTAGGGGCTTAGAGAAGGGAGAAGGTGCCCCCCTACTCATGTCCCTCTCAGCCCTCCTCCAGCCCCTGGAAGGCATCAGGATTCGCTCCCAGTAGGCACTGCCATATCTAGTAGCCCTGAGTCCTGCTGATTCTGAGGCATCCTGCCTCTCTGGAACCCTCTCTGGGCCTCAGACCCTTAGGGACAGAGAGGCAATGAGGGGTGCAGGCAACCAGGTCACTCATTTGTAAATTCAACATGCTTCCCCTGAGGTCCCCTAGGTGCTGAGGCCACAGACATGCCCATGACATAGGCACTTCCCTGGAGGAGCTCACACCTGGTGAGGACAGGAGGACACCCACTGAAGTGATTGCACACAGCAGTGCAACGTGCAAGAATAGAGATGTGAGCACCATGCAGGGTTTCTGTTGTGGGATGATGCAAGAAACCGCCCCACTGAGAATACATCTGCATTTGATGAAGGCTTGTCAGCAAAAGCATCATGCATGGTGTTGCTTACCAGCCACCTACCTATGGTGCTTTGATGTATTAATTAAGGTGAAGCTACCTGTCATAACAAATAAGCCTGGAAATCACCGTGGCTTGACCCAGTAGAGCCTATGTCCTGCCCATGCAAAGTTTTAGAGGGGTTGGGGTATCAAAGGAGACCGTTCCCCAAACAGTCTTCCGGGGACCCAGGCTCCTCCCACCTTGTGACTCAGTTGTCATCCAGGGCTTCAGAATCCACAGCTGGATTCTCTGCAACCACTCGCAGACAAAGAAGAAAGAGCACAGGAATCACATGTGAGGTTTTATGAGCCAAAGCTGGAAGTGGCCTACTTTACCTCTGCCCACACTTATTGGCTGGAACAGCTAATTGCAAAAGAAAAAAGAAAAAAAAAAACACCCTGGGAAATGTAGTCCAGCTGTGACAACCTCCTAGGGATGTAAAAATGAAATATTTGAACTATGTGAAAGCACCTGGAACATAACAGGTGCCCAGTGTGTCCGATGGGTCATTCATCCATTCATTCTACAAATCTCACTAGAGACTGGAAGGTGAAAATGCTGTGTGCGCGTGGGGCTTATATCCAATGCAGGAGCCACACAAAACATAAGTAAACAAATAAATATGATCAAAACCCATTGTTAAGGAAATAACCAGAAGGATGGTAGGGGAGACACCCCCTTTGCATAAGGTGAACAGGGCAGGTAGGATATTTCATCTGAGAGCTAAAGAATGAGAGGGAGCTGGGCAGAGTTGGGGGTAGGAGTATCACAGGCCTGAGGAACAGACGTGCAAAGGCCCAGGGGCAGATGAGAGTTCGGGGAGTGTGGAGAACGATCAGGCCAACATGACTCCACAGAGCAAATGGTGGGGAGAGTGGCATGAGGTGGGGAACAGGCTGTTACGTAGGCCTGGTGGACAGTGGTGAGGGAATGCATCTTATCCTGGATGAGATCAGGATACCTCCAGAAGCTTCTAAATGGAGGAAGAGATAACATCTGATTGACATTTTAAATGATGTCTCAGGCAGCTCCAGGGAGTTATCACGGGCAGCTGGGCCAGAGCAGACATGGGTACCAGTGTGGAGGTCACGGTGAAGACGGAGGGGCCGGGGCCTGGACCAAGGCAGGCCTTGGAGACAGGGAAGCAGATGTCTCCTAGGTATACTGAGGAGAATTTGCTGATGGGATAAAGGAAGAAGGGAATGGAAGATGAATCAGAGGTTTCAGGGTGGGAGAAACAGATGGATGATTGGAAGGCTCAGGGGAAGGAAGGTGTGGAGAGAAACTCAAGAACTCTGCCTCGGATGTTTTCAACTGGAGAAGCATGTGAGCTACCCACGTGATGATGTCAAGTGAGGGCTCGGTCCTGAAAGTCTGGGGCTCAAAGGGGGAGACTCTTGGCTGGTGAGAGACTGTCAGAGACATCAGCAGGAAGGTGGCATTGGAAGCCGCGTGTGTGCAGTCCCGGCAGCCAAGAGAAGAGCGTCTCCAGGAGAAGGGAGAGGAGACAACTGGACTCAAAGATGCCAAACAATCAAGGGAAAAGAGACGGCTCTTGAAGGGGTAGAGATAAAAGCAGATGTGAGTGGAGCCGGCTGGTTAGGACGGCGGATGGAACACACGCACTTAACTTCTCTGAAACCCCATTGAAAGGAAGCGAGTGGATGCTTCAAGGGATGCCTTTCAGTCCTGCATTTGCTGCCATAACAAATTACCTCAAAGTTGGTTGCTTAAGGCCAACCAAATGTGCTGTCTCACAGATGGTACGTCAGAAGTCCAACATATGTCTCCCTGGGCTAAAATCAAGGTGTCGACAAGGCTGCCCTAGGAAGCTCTCTCTGGAAGAACTTTCTGGAAGTTCTAGGAGAGAATCCATTTCCTAGTTTTTTTCTGAGGCATCCTTTTCCAGAGGACACCTACACTCCTTGGCTTGTGGCTCCCTCCCTCCCTCCCACCAGCAGGTAGCAAGCTCTGCTTCTTTGACCACATCGCTTTCTCTGATCACAGCTGGGGAAGAAAGGTTTTTCTGCTCCTTATGCTTCATGTGATTAGATTGGGCTCACCTGAATAATCCAGGATCCTCTCCTCACATCAAGGGCACATGGGCAAAGCCCCTTTTTGCCAGGTAAGGTTACATACTTAAAGGTTCTGGGGATTAGGACACAGACATTGGGGGCTGGGGGGGGCATTATTCTACCTACTGCAGTATGAATCAGCAGGAACTAATATATTGGACAGGAGACAACAACAAAAAATTTTGATTCCAGAAGGCAGATATATGCGTACTAAGTGGTTTCACAGCCTGGTGGCAGTGCACCTGAAGCCAGCCCCAAACTGGGAGGGAGAAAAGCAAGGAGCTCCACAGTTAACCCCACAAAACCCCCAAAGGCTGCAGTGTTAGTGGATTAAGTACTCCCTGGAAGTGGGAGTAGAGCTGCATCCCAAAACAGGAGGATTGGTGTAAGAAGGGCTTTAATCCTCAGCTTTCCTTCTCCCACTCTGCACAGCTGGGCAGCCACCCATCCCCTGCTCTGACAAAGGTTGAAGATTTATCCTCCAAAGAGGAGAAAACACAGGATCTCTGCACAGCACCATAAACAGGCAATGCTACACCCAACTAGAAAGATTAACTGAAGTCTACATCCTGAAAGTGGGAAGCCCTGCCCCCTACCCACCATCACTTGAGCCCTTCTTCCCCCTCTGGGCTTCCAGAATAGTGAGGTCAGGGCAGGGCACTCCAGAGTTTGCTCCGTTCAGCCTCCGGATAGATTGATGATGGGTATTTGGTTAGTGTTGTCGCTTGGTTTCCTATTCGTTCTCATTGTCTTCTCCCTCCATAGCATTTGTTTTCCCCAAACTGCTTTTTTTCCTATTACTTCTGTCCTTTATCTTAAGAGTCTGATGGGCCAGGAAAAGAATACCAACGTAGGTTGGCATAAGGGATTTCCCAATGAAACAGCCCGAAAAGAATTTCTAGTTTGAACCCCTGAGCCAGCCAGCCCCTGCCCCAACACAGGGCTATTCATCAGCTTGCTTTCATAAGCTATATTTTTGTATTCTTTAATCAAAATGTAGAGTGAAATACAAAGGTCTTAAGTGGCCAGTTTAATGAGTTTTAACAAATGTATACACCTATGTAACCCACACCTCAATCAAGATCAAGAACATTGCCGTGTAAGGTAACACATTTGCAAGTTTCTTCATGCCGAGATCCATACCTGCCCCAACACACACACACAAGCAGCCACAATTCTATCAGCTCTTTAAATCTTTTAAGTATGAGCCAGGGACTGCCAACATTGGAGAAAAACCTGTAATATAAGAAGCAGAACAAAAACAAACAGAAAAACAGAATTTGGAGGAAACAGACTACACAAGAGAAAGAAAACCTCAGAACAAAACGATTATGACTATATTCAGAAATTTAGGAAACTACATTGCAACCATGAAACAAACACTAGATGCTATTTTGAAAGAAAAACACTCTGAAAAATGAACAAAACAAAAAAGTTCTTAGAGATTAATATCATCCAGAAATTAAAAATATATTTAAATGCGTTGGAAGAGGGGTCAGCAAACTACCACCTACAGGCCAAATCCATCCTGTCACCTGTTTTTTTAAATAAAGTTTTATTGGAATACAGCCACACCCACTTATTTACTATGTCTTATGTACTATGGCTGCTTTCACATAAGCAGAATTGAGTAGTTGTGATAGAGACCATATGGCCCACAAGCCTCAAATATTTCCCAACTGGGCCCTGAATTTAAAATTTTGCTGGTTGCTGAATGAGAAGAAAAAGAAAAATTTCAAAAAGTAAAACAAAAAGGTAAAGATACATGAGTAGGTTTGGAACCTCCAGTCAATAGATGCTTCGATACAGAGTGAGGAATGCAAGAAATCCCGGGGGCTGATGTTCATAAAAAGAAAGGAAGAGGGGTACCTGAGTGGCTCAGCTGGTTAAGCATCTGCTTTTGGCTCAGGTCATGATCCCAGAGTCCTGGGATCTAGTCCTGCATCAGGCTCCCTGCTTCTCCCTCGCCTTCTGCCTGCCATTCCCCCTGCTTGTGCTCTCTCTCTTTCTCTAATAAACAGATAAAAATCTTTAAAAAAAAAAAAACAAAGAAAAGAAATAAGGAAAGATAGGAAGAGGAAGCGGGACTGGGCAGGGAGAGTCTTCAGACTGTGATGTAGAGCCAATCCCCATGAAATGGATACTGGAAGGAAACAGATCTAAGCAAGGAGGGTCTGACCTGGATACATATCAAACAAAATCGTGGCCAACCCAGGAGGGGCTCCTGGAGCAAAGACTGTCCATTCGAGGAGCCACATTGGGTAGAAATGGCCAGGCACTGGTGTCTCTGTTGAGCTCAGTTGCTAGCTGGGGCTGCCCAGAAAGACCTTGGTCTTGGATCAAAGGCTGTGGCAGATCTCAAAGACCCTGTATTTGGAGGTTGTCAGCCACATGCACTCCTCACAGCTGAGTTACAAGTTCTTCAGGAAGGGAGAACCCAGCAGAGCACCTCCAGGGCTCCCACGGTGTGAAAAGTAGAAAAGAAAGAATAAGAAAATGAGCAAGATTCCAGCGCAGGAATCTCACATCTTAACATGAGTTCCAGAAAGAAAAGAGGGGAAATCATCAATGAAATATTTCAAACATTTCTCCAGATGGAAAATCTGCATTTCTAGATCAAAAGTGTCCACTGTGTGTCCAACCAAAGGATAAAAAGAGACCTACAAAAAAAAAAAAAAAGAGAGACCTACATTGAGGCCAGTCACCAGTGAATTTTAGAACACAAGGACAAGAAGAACATTCTACAAGATTCTACAAAGGATCAAGAATTGATATATCATTAAACTTCTCAACAGAAATCCTGAAAACCGGAAGACAATGGAGCTGTTTTCAAAGGTATGAAAGAAAGTGATTGTTAGCCTAGAATTCTATATCTAGCGAAACTATTCATAAAGTGAGAGTAGGAAGAAGGTTGTTTCAGATTTACAAGTACTCAAAAATTTTACCTTCCATGCACCTTTTTTTTTAAATTTTGTATTTAAAATCAATTTAGTTAACATATACTCTAGTATTAGTTTCAAAGGTAGAATTCAGTGATTCATCAGTTGCATACAACACCCAGGGCTCATTCCATCAAGTGCCTTCCTTCGTGCCCATCACTCAATTGCCCCATCTCTTACCCAGTTTGTTTTCTAGAGTTAAGAGTCTCCTATGATTTGCCTCCCTCTCCATTTCCATCTTATTTTATTTTTCCTGCTCTTCCCCTATGTTCATCTTAATTCTTACATTCTACATATGAGTGAAATCATATGGTATTTGTCTTTCTCTGATTGACTTATTTCCCTAAGCACAATACCATCTAGTTCCACCCACATCATTGCAAATGGCAAGATGTCATTCTTTTTGATGGCTGAGTAATATTCTGCTATATAAATATATCACATCTTCTATATCCATTCATCTGTTGATGGACATCTGAGCTCTTTCCATAGTTTGGCTATTGTGGTCCCATACATCTTTATTAAGAAGGATGTGTTTCACTAAAATAAGGGAGTAAATGATGCAAGAGAAGGACCTGGGATCCAGGAAACAAGGGAGCCAACACAAGAGAGAAAGGTAAAGGGCATCTTCCAGGTTATGGTGAAGGGAGATTCCCTGTGGCAGTGTCCCTGGACTGCAGGCGGCATCTCACACTGAAATAAGTCAGAAAGAGAGCGCCTTGCTGGCTCAGTGGGTTGAGCATAGGACTCTTGCTCTCAGAGTCGTGAGTTTGAGTCATACGCTGAGCTGGAGCCTACTTTAAAAAAAATTATGAAGGGACGCCTGGGTGGCTCAGTGGTTGAGCATCTGCCTTTGGCTCAGGGCATGATCCTGGGGTCCTGGGATCCAGTCCCACATCAGACTTCCTGCATAGAGCCTTCTTCTCCCTCTGCCTGTGTCTCTGCCTCTCTCTCTGTGTGTGTCTCTAATGAATAAATAAATAAAATCTTTAAAAAACATAAACACATAGAAAAAAACCTTTTGTGCAGAAAAGAGAAGGAAACTTAAAATTTAAAACTTCTGCTCATCCAAAAAATAAAAATAAAAAAATAAAACTTATGCTCTCTGAAAGACACTGTTTAGAGGATGAGAAGACAAGCCATAGAATGGGAGAAAAATATTTGCAAAAGACAACTGATCTGATAAGGAACTCTTAAATTTTTTTTTTACTTATTTATTTGAGAGAAAGAGAAAGACAGAGCATGAGCAGAGGGAAGGAGACACAGAGAGAGGGAGAAGCAGACTCCCAAGTGAGCAAGGAGCCCAATATGGGGCTTGATCCCAGGACCCTGAGATCATGACCTGGGCTGAAGGCAGATGCTTAGCCGACCAAGCCACCTAGGCGCCCCTGATAAAGAACTCTTTATCCAATAAAGGACTATTATCCAAAGTATACAAGGAGTTCATGTATACTCCTTGTATAAAAAAGAAAATGAAAATGAACAGTTCAATTTTAAAATGGGAAAAAGATTTGAACAGATACTTCACTAAAGAGTATATATAGATGGTAAATAAGCATATAAGCGATGCTCAACATCATATGTCATTAGGGGATAACAAATTAAGGCAACATGAGATACCACTACATACTTATTAGAATGGCTAAAATCCAAAACACTGACAACACCAAATGCTGGTGAGGATGCAGACCAAAGGGAACTCCCGTTCATTGCTGATGGGAATGCAAAATGGTACAGCCACTTTGTGGGGTTTTCTCCTTTTTAAAAAATTTTATTTAAATTCAATTAGTTAATATATAACTTATTATTGGTTTCAGAGGTAGAGCTCAGTGATTCATCAGTCTTATATAACATCCAGTGCTCAGCACAGCACATCACATGCCCTCCTTAATGCCCATCACCCAGTTACCCCATCCACCACCTCCTCCCCTCCAGCAACCCTCAGTTTGTTTCCTATGATTAAAAGTCTCTTATGGTTTGTCTCCCTGTCTGATTTCATCTTGTTTTATTTTTTCCTCTCTTCCCCTGCGATCCTCTGTTTTGTTTCTTAAATTCCACACAAGTGAGATCATATGATAACTGTCTTTCTCTGATTGGCTTATTTTGCTTAGCATAATATCCTCTAGTTCCATCCACGTCGTTGTAAATGGCAAGATTTCATTTTTTTTAGGTGGCAGTACAGCCACTTTGGAAGACAGACTGACAATTTCTTATAAAGCTAAACATAGCCTCAGTATAGGATCCAGCAATTACATTCCTTGCTGTTTACCCAAATGAGTTGAAAACTTATGTCCATGCAAAAACTTGCACATGAATGTTTATAGCAGGTCTATTTATAATTGCCCAAAATTTGGAAGCAACCAAAATGTCCTTCAACACGTGAATGGATAAACAAACAGTGGTCCATTCATACAATAGAATATTATTCAGCAATAAGAAGAGATTAACTATTAAGCCATGAAAAGACATGGAGGAACCTTAAATCCACATTGCTGAGAAGCCAGTCTGGAAAGGGCACGTACTACATGATTCCAACTATCTGATATTCTGCAAAAGCCATATCTATAGAGGCGGTGAAAAGATCCGTGGTTGCCAAGGGGCTTGTGGGGAGGGAGAAAGAGGATGAATCGGTGGAGCAAGGGATTTTTACGCCAATGAAATTATTCTGTATAATAGTGCAATGGTGGGTCTGTGACATTATGCATTTGTCAGGACCCATAGAAGGTGCAACAGAGTGAGTCTTCAGGTAAACTATGGACTTTAATTAGTAGTATGTCTATGGGTTCATCTGTTGTGACAAATGTACCGTCCTGATGCAGGACATTAATAATAAGGGAAACTGGGGGCGTGAAGGAAGGGTGTGTGTCCTTTCTGCACAATTCTTTCAACCTAAAATTATTCTAAAAGATAAAGTCTAAAGGTGCATGGCTGTCTCCATGGGTGGAGCATGCAACTCTTGATCTTGATGAGATACCACTACACACTAATTAGAATGGCTAAAATCCAAAACACTGACAACAACAAATGCTGGTGAGGATGCGGACCAATGGGAACTCCCATTCATTGCTGATGGCAATGCAAAATGGTACAGCTACTTTGTGGGGTTTTCTCCTTTTTAAAAAATTTTATTTAAATTCAATTAGTTAATATATAACTTCTTATTGGGTCATGAGTTTGAGCCCCATGTTGGGCATAGAGATTAAAAAAATAAAATCTAGGAGCGCCTGGGTGCTCAGTTGATTAAACGTCTGCCTTCAGCTCAGGTCATGATCCTGGGGTCCTGGGATCCACCCCCATATCGGGCTCTCTGCTCAGTGGGGAGTCTGCTTCTCCCTCTCCATCTGCCTCTCCCCCAGCCCAGCTCATGCTCTCTCTTGCTCTCTCTCTCTCTCTCTTGCTCTCTCTCTCTAACAAATACACTTAAAAATATTTAAAAGATAAAAGTAAAATCCATAAGGTTTCCTTGATATGTAGGCACCAGCAATAATCTGACGCTGATGTATTAGGAGGGCGGGAATAGGAAGTGTGTGGGGGACAGACGTAAGGGAGCTAAATCCTCATCTTCCAAAGTGGGAAATTAACAGGGAAAACCTAAAACTGGAAAGAAGCAATGTGAAGGTGCTAGGTAGGAAACGCTGAAATAAAAATCCCTGCAAGAGTCGAAGTGATTGTCCTTACGCAGCAGTACATGGCAGTGGGGGCTGCTCATGTTTCTTGACTCTAAGCTATGGGCACGTTTAACTGGAATAAAAACCAAAGCTATATGTACAAAAGGAAAGTGGAAAGAACAGTAAGAACAAAGGAGAGACCTGGAGGTGGCAGGGCAGCGACAAGAAGCCAGCTCTGCCAGGAGCTTTTCGCCCCAGGCGCGGGGTAAAGGAGGTGATGCCCGAGCCTGCAGGTGTCTGGGAGCGATCCTGGAACAAGGGCAAGGTTGGTGGAATAGGGAGCGAGGGGAGTCCTGGAGAAACAGGGTCCTAAGGGAGGCTGGGCCTCACAAGGAGGAGGGCTTCCCCCGACCAAAGCAGATGGGAGGAAGTGAGAAGTGAGCAGCTGGGTGGGTTTGTGCTTTCACGGCGGGAGGCAATCCGATCCATCTGTTTTCTCAGTGAAGTGGGAGCCGCGGTTGGAGGAAAAGGAGAAGGTGGGAAGGAGTCATCCAGGACCTTGCTGCTCCGAGTGGGGTGTACAGACCAGCGGCACTGGCACCACCTGGGGGCGGGTTAGACGTGATCCCCAGGGGGTCCACAGACAAATGAAAGTTTGCCATCTCGGAGAAAGGGGGGGAAGGAGCTGGCAGGCATAGCGGGGGTCGTGGGGCAGCAGCACGTGCCTGTTCAGGACCGTGAACCGGGAGAGAGGCTGGCAGCCAGGTGTGGGGCGCTCATGCAGAGTTGGCTTGCTCAGTGCAGGCAGGATCAGGGACAGCAGAGGTGGGCACGGGAGTGGGGGTTCCGGACAGCAGCTCCGGTGACGTTGTGCGGAGCCCACACAGGACGAGAGGGATGCTGGTGGCTGAACGGGCTGATGGGCAGTGGACCGGTGGCCTCGGTGAGGTCAAGGAGCTGTTGCATGTGGGTACCAGAGTAAGTGATGAAGAGGATGGGAGAGGGAGACACTGGGATCTCAGGGGGTGAGGTGTGGGGTCATTATGAGATCTGGGGTGTAAGCTTGAGCCAGATGGTAAGCAGGTGTGTGTGCAAGCGTGTCGGTGCATGTGTGTGAGAGACCAGCCAGCCAGTCCCGCCGTCCGCCCTGCACTGTGTGGGACCAGCCACTAGAGGGAGCGCTGCGCCCACACATGCAGGGACTGGTCCAGCAGGCAGCCAGTCGTGAGCCTCGGGCATCTTCATCTGACACCTTCTATGTTCACCTTTCAGATTTTGTAGCCACACACCCCTGGGCTTAACTGCAGTTCTCACTACTTCCAAGGCCTGTGACCTTGGCCAGGTTACCCAACAGCTCTGTGACCCAATTTCGCCTTCGGTAAAATGGGCACACCCATGGTTCCAACCTTCTGAGATTGTTGGCAGCCCGAATGAGGTCATGCCTGGGACGCACGGTGCCACACTGGGGGGTGCCGACCCGATGTGATGGTGGAAGAGCTTTTTCTGTTGCCTCTGTCTCTCTCTGCTTCTCAAAAGCAGCCCCCCTGGCCCAGCCCAGATCCAGGAAAGTGGAGATGGGCTTTCTGGGTGTAGAGGGTGGTCTCTAGGGCAGGGACAAGGAGAAGCCCAGCCGTCTTCCCTTCCTGCTCAGTCGTGCTGGTCCCCTTGTCTTGGAGCAAATCTCACCTTATGGCTTATTCTTGGTCATGGTCTCACCCTACTGGCCACTGTACCTTCTTCCCTCCTCTGGGATGCCCAAGAGACCACACCTACCCTTGCCTGGCACCACATCATCCCTGATGCAGTGCCACTGCCTGGTATCCAAGAGGCTCGGAGAGGGTGTTCCTTCCCAGTCATTCCCCTATCTGCCCCCCACCCTGGCTCCTTCCCACACCAGTCAAGAGCTGGCTTATCATGTCGCACCCCAGGGAGATCTATGTTTCCCAGTCTGCAAACACCCCAGGTGCAGAGGTTTCCATGGGAAGGAGGCCCACAGAAGCAGCCCCTCTGTCCTTTCTTCGGGCTCACAAAGAGGTATAGCCTGCCCTGACATTAAACACTAATTTGCCAATATTGTTAAAAGCAGGGCATTACTTCCTAAGATCTAGATTTCCAACTTCCATTGAACAACTGGAGGCTCTGAGAGCCTGAGTTTACATTCCCATGTGACAACAGTAGGTCGCAGGGGAGAGGAGGCCACCCTCGCAGTGAGCCAGGGCTCTCCGGTTTACCACTCTGTGGCCCCCAACCAGTCCCTCCCTGGGCCTGCTGTGAACATTTCAGTCTGTGGCCCTGGGCCTGAGAGTTCCTGGAAGCTTTTCACGACGCGTATGCTGGCCTGAGGATGGGAGTGCTCCCCAAATGACGGCAGACCCTCAAGGGCAAGGAATCCTGGGGACCAGAGAGCTGCTTGGTGTCCTCACCGGTTCGTGGTCGAGATGCCCAGGGTAAACTACACACACACACACACGCACGCATGCACGCACACACCCATCACCCCCATAGTCCAATCTGCCAGCAGATCCACCTTTCCTCCACTGCCCTGGTCCAACTGTCCAAGTTATTGTCCTCTCTCACCCAGCTGGGTGCAGAAACCTCCTCATTTCTCCTCCCCCTACTCCAAGAGGCTGTCTGCCCCACAGCAGCCAGTGGGACCCTGTTAAAGCCTAAGACATAGCTTATTCCTCCTCTGCTCAAAACCCCCCAGTGACTCCCACCTCACTCAGAATCAAAGCCAAAGGCTTATGGTGGCCCTGAGTGAACTGTCCCTGTTACCTCTCCTCCCCTCCTGTGCTTTACCAGCCTCCTCATTGTTCCTGACATCCCAAGCACACTCTGGCCCCAGGGCCTTTGCACTGGCTGTTGCCCCTGGCCGGCCTCCTGGACTCTGCCCCCCCCCCCCATAACTGCACGGCTCCCTCCCTCAACTTCATCAAGCTTCTGCTCAAATGTAACCTTCTCTATGAGGATTTCCCTGTTCTTCCCGTCCCTCTTGGCTTTGATTCTTCCCTCACATGAATCCCTTGAAGCACAATTATTTACTTAGGCACCCTGTTTGTTGTCTTGCCCCCCTCTTTGCTCCCCACTGGAACGGATGAGGGCAGAGACTTTTTTCTGATTTGTTCATTGCATAGAGGAAGCACTCAATAAATATATGGTGATTAAGTGAGCGAATGAACAAATGGGAAAAATGAGGACAACAAGTGCACGGAGGGGCTGTGTGGACTATCAGATTGTGTGTCACTCAGGGCATGACCTGTGTCATCACTTAGAGCCCCGAACTTCGATTTGCTGCTCTGTAACTAGCATCTTGCAATTCTTAATAACTTCATCTTAGAATTTGTAAGTAAAGGCTGCTGGGACCATAGAGCGTGTGCCATGCACCATCCCGCCCTCCCACATCCACTGCGTGGGCTCCCAGCTACCCACTCTGTGCCCCACACAGTCACCACTGCTGTCCTTGGTGTCCCAGAGGCCTGGGTGCAGGCAGGTCCCACACTGAGTGTGTAGTGCAGTGGCCCCGGGCACCTGTGAGGGGCTGCACTGGCGTATCGCGTGTCCCCGTGCCCAGTGGAGCATGACACTGAACAGTAACTAAACAAAAACCCTCAGGACGGGCTGAGAGAGAGAGAGCTGGGTAGAAGGGAAAAGCTTTTGTTCTGCTTTTTTTTTTTTAAGATTTTATTTATTCATAAGAGACACAGAGAGAAAGAGAGGCAGAGACACAGGCAGGGAGAGAAGCAGGCTCCATGCAGGAAGCCCCATGCGGGACTCGATCCCGGGACCCCAGGATCATGCCCTGGGCCAAAGGCAGGCGCTAAACCGCTGAGCCACCCAGGGATCCCCTTGTTCTGCTCTTAGCAAGAGGCCCACATTCTGTGGCTGGCCCTGGTATCACATACTCACACGTCACCAGTGCTAAGGGCTCTACCCTCGGGAACCATGGTGGTGGCAGTGGAGGTGGTTATTGAGGATTCCACAAGCAGAACAGGGCTCAAGCAAGAGAGGGCCCCTAGGCTCTGGGAACATCTGGCTTCAGGCCTGGAAGAGAACATTCCCTTGACGTCCCCCAAGACCCTGCCTCCTGGATATGTGCTGTGAGCAGGAGGCTGAGGATGAGCCAGGGCAAGCTCCTTCCTCCCTGGCCTCAGTTGCCCCATCTGTGAGCTGGGACAAGGGCCCCACACATCTCCTTGCTGGCAGTGACAGCTGGAATGCTTTGCAAACTTAAACACGGTGGGAGATGTGCATGGCACACAGGGATTGCCATGGTTGTTCTGAAAGGTTCCTGGGCCAGGGCTCAATTTCTGTCCACATCCCCCAAAGGAACCTAACTTTAACCCCAAAGGGATAAGTGACAGGGGACCAGCCCTCAATAATGACTTCAGACCCAGATGTCAATAGTATGGGCCTTGGAGAGGGCGTCAGATCTTGATGGTTAAGTTCTAACCAATCCCTGGCATGGCTGCACACCCAATAGCCACTCAGGTCTTGGTAGTGGCCTCAGACCCCCAGAGTCCCGCAGACAGACCCTAGTGACACCTGGGAGGCACCAGGCATCTCAGCTCCCCTCCCTCCATCCCGCCTAAGCCCCTATCCCTCCCCAGCCATTAGAATTTGAGCCATTCTCCAAGATCCACTTAATTAGCCAAGCTCATTAACTCCCACAGGCTTCTCCTCCCCACCTAATTAACTGACTTAATTAGGGCTGGCAGTCCCGGCTCCGCCCAGCCCCCTCCTGCTCCACCCAGCCCACCTCTTCCAGGCCTGGGCTCAGCCAAGCCACCAGCAGGCTGGAAACAGATGGGGGCGGGGGGGGGGGGTGGCCTGGCCCTTCCAGCACCCAGACCTCTGCCCTGTGTCCCTTCCCTTCCCCTCAAGCCCCCCACCCCCCCACAGCAGCCCAACCCCACCATTGCCCCTGGACACCAGAATGGCCCCTCCTGGGCAGGGCAGCAGCTCATAGGCAGGAATAGATAGAAATCAGGAAACTGTGATGGGGAGGGGAAGTGGGAGAGAGCTGGGAATGAGGTAGAACGGAATTGGGGGAGAGGAGGAGGTGAGGACGGCTTGGCTGAGATGGATGGGCTAGGCGGTGCGGTGGTTGGGGGCCCAGACTCTGGAGTCTGCTTGGGTTCGAGTCCCTGCTAGGGTGTGAACTTCAGCAAACTCGTCGCCTTCCTGTGTCTCAGACATGATGACAACAGACTCACTGTAGGGTTGTTGTGAGGTCTGAATGAGTTAATATGCGTACGATGCTGAGGACTTGACCAGGCACAAATCTGTGCTTGTGAAATAAGCAGGCAGGGATGAACAGAGGTTTCCTGAGAGTTAGAGGCTGGAGGAAGGGATGGGATGGCCAGAGGGTCTTGTCCCCGGGGGTCAAGGAGACCCCCTCCCCAGGCAGGCTCTGGAGTGCCAGCAACAGATGGAAGCTGCCTACTGGGCAGAGCCCTTGGCCGGGGAGACGTTAAAGGGAGAAGAACACAGTGTCCATTCCTACTCCAGGGATGGAAGAGGCAGGCTTTGTTGTTCAGGACCTCTATAGCTCGTGCCTCGGTTTCCCCATCTGGGGGAAGGCCTAGTCTTGTGGAAGTACCTGGCATGTACCCTAGATACCTAATGAACGTCCAGAGACTCATCCCTGAGAAGAGAGGTGACACGAAAACCATTTGGGGGGCAGGTGCTCAGCTGCCCTTCACCTCTGCTGGGACCAAAGCAAGGAGAGTACACTGTGCTGGCAGCAGGCAGGATGCAGGTCAGACACGAAGCAGAGCTCCCTAGAGTTGAGGGGTACGGGCTCCGGAAGGTGGGAAAAGGAAGTGTGTCTGAGCTGCTGAGCAGGCCCTAGGGGAGACACGGAGGTTGATACCCGTGAGTGAGCACGAAGCGAGGAGCAGGGGCCTGAACACTGAGATGGCCCTTTACCTACGTAAAGGCCCCTGCTCACCCCTTGCCATCCCAGTGCAGCCGTCACTTCCTCCAGAAAGCCCTGACTTTTGTCTCTCCTTTGTAGTCTGATCTTGGGCAGAATTTGACATTTATTGGTATGATTAATACAGTGTCTCCCCCACTAGGCTGGAAGCTCCTGAAGACAAGGACAGTCTGTGTAGCTCATCTATTTACCCTAATGCCCCTTTATGGTAGGTGCTCATTATCAAGTGTGAATGAACGAATGCATGCATGAATGAATGAATGAACGAATTAATGCATACATGCCCTGGCCTAGAACCCAGAGGTTCCTGAAGCTTAAAGGGAAAGGGTCCCCATGTGGCAGCCCAGGAACTCACCTTCGTGCTCTGCCATGAACACCCCGAGCTCCTCAAGTGGCCCCAAGAACAAGTGCCCTTGGGGAGCAGAGGCTGAACTCTAGGCATCTGAAACCCCTGCTCCTGGGCAGGCTGAGCGCCCTCTGAGAATTCCCTTTCACAACCTGGCATGCTGAGGAAATAGTGAGTATGGGGATAGATGGCAGGATCTTTCATTTACCCCTGCATTTTTAAACACTGCAGAAATCCACATTTATACATAGTATAAAGAACTCGGAGTTGTGAGTGGCAGAGACCCAAGTCCAACGGACTTAAGCACAAAAGGAACTTTAGGGCGGTACATACCCAAAAAGTCCAGAGTCTTCAGGTATGGCTGGATCCAGGGGCTTAAATAATGGCATGAGGACTTTGGTTCTTCATCTCTTGGCTCTGCTGTCTACTGTTCTGGCTTCACCCCCCGGGAGGGCCTCTCTGGTAATATGAACTCCAGACTTACATCTTTCACTTCAGTGGGAAGAGAGTTCTATCCTATTGGCCTGGCTTGGGGTACAGACCTATCTCCCAAACATCAGGGTGGCCAGGGGGCTGACGTACATTAATTGGTGGGCACTGGGTCCCAAGTCCACTCCTACAGCCAAACGGATGAACCCCTCCTCCCCCCAACAAGGGGGGAAAGATATGTCAAGGAATAGGGGTCCCCAAGGGAAAACTGGGGTTCTGTTGCTAAGAGATGGGGGAGAGCTGATGCTGGAAAGAGAGTTCTACTCTACTTGGACTACGTGAGTGTCATGCCAGCCCCAGGGCACCGCAGTAAGTGCTAGCCATGGTGGCACACACTGTCGCTTCCTCACCCAGTCTTCCTGGGCCCCTCCTCCACTTCTACTTGCCAGCATCCTCATCACCTTTCCTATGGGCCTTATCTGATCCCGCGTGCTCTGCCCACATCCACAGCACTGCCTGCCTCCGCGGGAGCTCTCACTGGTGACTGACAGGAGCTGGGGTATAATACGTGCTCTGTGCATGTAGACACACATTCTACACTTGTCTCTGAGAGCTCCCCAGTGGGATTCCCTTCCTATTGCCCACAGCGATAATTTGCTTGGCATTGCCTTCCTGGCTCACTTCTCCCCTCCCCTACCTGAGATCACCTACCAAATAAACCACTTCCTTTCCAATTCCTGTCTCAGGGTCTGTTTCTGGGAAACCCAAACTAGGACATCATTAAATCTAGACCCCTGGGGATGTGTACTAGACAGCACTTGTCTCCTTCCAAATGCCTGTGTTCCTGGGGATGGCGTTGGCGATCCATCCCCAAAGAAGGAACTGGGAGTGAACAAGCTCTGAGCAGCCCTGGCTCTGCTGTGAGGATTCCAGAGGACGCTTCTTCCTCCCCTGCAATAAGCGTGGGGGTGGGGAGGTGAGCACCTACCAGATCCTGGCTCCACAACTTCCCAGAGAAACAGCCACATCCCACCCTGAGGCCTAAGGTGTCAGGAGCCAGGGAGCCAAACTACTTTTCAGTCCTGTGTTTCTCAGAGTACAAGGTGAGATCATTTTAGAGAATTCCTGGATTTTCCTTTAGGAAGCACAGAATCACATACTGCGAAACCTATTCCTTTTCTTCTCCCCTTTCCCCCCACCGGATCTCATTTAAAAAGACTTCCACCAAGTAATTTTTAATTATTTTGAAAATTGTAAAAGAAAATAGAGAAAAGTATAAGCCTGTACATATCCACAACTAGAATCAATGTTAACATTTTGTCATATTTGTGTCAGATGTTCTTTTAAAGATTTATTTATTCATTTGAGAGAGAGAAAGCAGAACATGCATGCAAGTGGGGGGAGGGGCAAAGGGAGAAAAAACCTTCAAGCTGACTCCCCGCTGAGCAAGGAGCCCAGGGCCCCCACAACCCATGAGTTCTTGACCTGAGCCCAAACCAAGAGTTGGATGCTCAACTCACTGAGCCACCCAGGGGCGCCCCCCCCCCCCCACCGCCGGTGTCAGATATTTTTAAGAAAAAAAGAAAAAACATGACACAGAAAGATGAGTTCCCATTATCCACCCCGACCCCAGGCCCATTTCCTGGATTCCATCTCCAGGAGCAACCACTCTCATGATTTTAGAGATATTCTTCTCATATCCGTTGGCAAGCTTTCAGCTACAAGGAGCAGAATTCCCTTCAAAGCCACTCCAAGTACAACTCAGCAGCTTGGCAATGTCATAAAGAAGCAGGTTCTTTCCTCTCTGCAGTGCCATTATACTGTACTTCCCATCATCAGTGGCATCCTGCTGGCCGCGGTCACAGAGTTGTATTTTGACGCGGGAGGTGGGGAGCTCATCAGGACTCTTGCTGGAACACTATGTTTCTCACTTCAGAATATATTCTCCAAAAAGGTAATGAGAGATTTAAAGATCCATCACCTCCAGCTGTTGTACATCCTGGGCTGCTCTGCTGTCTTCCTTCTGATCCATCTTGGGTTCTGGTGCAACTGTTGGTTTTCGTTATTGGCAATAGCTTGACCCGTGTCTCCTGGTGGCACTGGATACTCCTGTTCTTGACTGTGAACAGCTTCCAAACCTTTGCTCAACATGTCATTATGATCTTCAGTTTCCTAAACGTGATCTGCTCTCTGAATGAACCAGTCACCAGTGCCACCAGGATCTCTGACCACACTGGTGAGTTGGTCACCAGTGTCAGTGTCCTGGGCGTAATGGTGGCTGTCAGAAGGTTCTTCCTGCACTATTGTAATGCGGACCAACAAGCCAGGAATGCCTTCTCTTTGTCGTGACTGGGGTCATGAGCAACAAGGAGCATCGTACAACATAGACCAGACTGGGGAAATCCCCAGACACCATCATGACCTCCAGCATGGGGACTACCGATATGGCCAAGACATCACTTTCCATACAGCTAGGAGAGTCACCCAAACTCAAATAGTTTGAAACATGATGTATACATTCTAGGGGACAAGAACTCTGTTTTGATTCCTTCCCCAACCCCAACAGTAGCAAAAACTTCTGATACGTCAGTGAACATAAGATGCAGCCAAAGGGACACCTGGGTGGCTCAGTGATTGTGTGTCTGCCTTTGCCTCAGGTTGTGATCTAGGAACCTGGGATCGAGTCCCACATCAGGCTCCCTGTGGGGATCCTGCCTCTCCCTCTGCCTATGTCTCTGCCTCTCTCTCTCCCTGTCTCTCATGAATAAATAAATAAAATCTTAAAAAAAAAAAAAAGATGCAGCTAAAAGGAAGTCTGGGACAGATTCCTGGCCCCACGGTCCATGAGCCAGGAGCAGCAAACTGACTGCCCAGGAGTGTGAGGACACACCAGCATTGAAGAGGGTATGGGCCCCAGGCAGAGGAAACCTAACTGATTATCTGTTTTCTGATGTTTTTTCTGTGTTGTTATGGAGATCATAGCGACGTTTTATCTTTGTGTTCTGCTATCCAGATCATACCCACCAAGACCCTCTCTGGAAGGGCAGCATTGCTGTGGGTGCAAAACTTTGAGCTGGCAAGAGTGGATTATCCCCAGGTGTCAAGGGAAAAGGACTGCAGCATTATGAATAGCTGTTTTAGTTCCTGTGTTCAGATGTGTTGTGTTGGTTCATTTCTCCAAGAAGTGGGCCAAGATGGGGTCAGATGTGTAAGCAGCTATCTTATTGGGAGAAAACGCTTGGGTAGCAAAATCAGAAGGGAGCCAAAGGCGGCTGGGTGAACGATGAGGCTCAATAAATCTAAAGCATGGAAGAGGGAAAGAAGGAAGGAAGGTGAGATAAGAATGTTAAGAGAGTTTGATGGAGCCAATGGGAAGGCCTTGATCCCCAGCTGCCCATTGGGGATGCTCTGTGTCTCTAGGGATCTGGGCACTTCTGTGTCTTCGAGGCACTCAGTCATTGATGGGGATCAGCTAGAAGGGAGCAAAGTGGAGACTTCTTTGTGAACTCTGGAGAGCCTCCACCGCTGTTGCTCTGGGCAGTCACCATCCCGTCCCACCAACCCCTGTGGTCTGGATGGTCCATTTTCATGGCTGCCACATCCCACTCCTCTGGCCACACAGCTCCTCCATGGGTGCCTCCAGTCTCTCTCTCTTTAAAGATTTTATTTATTTATTCATGAGAGACACAGAGAGAGAGGCAGAGACATAGGCAGAGGGAGAAGCAGGCTCTTCGCAGAGAGCTCAATGCTGGATTTGATCCCAGGACCCCAGGATCATGCTCTGAGACAAAGGCAGACACTCAACCACTGAGCCACCCAGGTGCCTCTCAACTTGACAGGTCCTGAAGGATCACTCGGTGGTGTGATCCAAGGTTTCCCTCCTGAGGGGTCTAAAACTCTTGGTTATCATAACCAATGGATCACTCTAATGGATCACTGGGTTCCACATGTATTTGTCCCTGCTCTCCTTTTGTAAGAGCAGCCCTGCCTTCTTCTAGTAACTGATCAGGGTACTTCTGTAGTAACTTCTAGAAACTAATTAGCTTCGATGATTGCTGCCAGAGAAGTGACTCTTCTTGCCTGCTGGTTATGAACACATGGAGCCCAAAATGCCCTGGCAGCAGCTGCAGCTTAAATGTTGACGGGACCCTTGATGGGACCCCTTATAAGAGTGTGCCCCCTTTGAGGACCAGGACTTCTCACTCTGCAGAGCCTAGGGTGGGGGGAAGGGGACTTGAATACCCACCATGCTTTTTGGCCAACGTTTTCTAACTGCATTGTGGATAATCAAATTCCTAAGCAAGGAATCTGGGAAGGATTCCATCCAAAGTGGCCTTGATAACCTTTGATGACCACGGTTGGGAGCATTTCAAGGCCAGATTCTGTTCCTGCCCTTCTCCAGGCCTCCTTTTTTTTTTGTTTTGTTTTGTTTTGTTTTTTGTTTTTGTTTTTGTTTTTGTTTTTTTGTTTTGTTTTTTCATAACGAGAGGAAAATGCACTCTAAATTCTAATGTTCTGGGACTTGGTTACTAGACACAGGAAGATATTTTCTTCCCTCTTCCTCCCTCTCTGATCTCCCACTTCACTTCTTTCTGCCCCACAACTCAAACCCCTCCATTTGTTTGGGGCAAGCAGGCCTTACTTGGAGAGGAGTAGAACAAAGGCTGAAATTTGAAACTCTGGAACATTGGCAGGACAGGAAGGGTGAGAGAGGAAAGGCAGACAAAGATATCTGGGGGTGGGGAGATAACTTGTTTAGAGAACAAAGAAGAGAGGAAAGATGTTCTAGACAAAGGAAACCAAGTGTATGAAGGCACAGAGGTAGGAGAAAGCACATATTAAGAACACGGGCTGAGGTCAAGGCTTAATGAAGAAGAAGGGACCTCATTAGCGGAAGGGGTAGAAACCCCAAAGGTTACAGGCTTTGAACACCAGAACAAGGAGGTTAGATTTTCCGCCCTGGAGGTAACAGGGCATCCTTGGCAATGTTACTCAGAGGAGCAACCAAATCTACTTTGTGTTTTACAGAGCTGATTGATGATCGCATAGTACTTGGATTCTAGAACAAAAGTGGCTGGATAGAAGCAGGAGGGAGAAAAGGGGAACTGAGGCAGTATTCTCAGTAGCAGAGGTTGCAAAATGATGGCCCACGGGTTAGATTTGGCTCCAAAGTATGTTTTATTTGTCCCATTCTCTATTTCTAAACTTGGGGATTTGTTTCAAATACTGAAAAGTTGGAAGACTCTGTGTTAGGATATGGATTTCCTGCTTCTCTTGAAAGATCATCTGTCCCTACAGGCCCATGATGCTCCACTTTGCCTCATCTCCACCACTTACTTGCAGTCACCTGATGCCTGACCCCAGTCACTAATTTATGTGATCTATAGCTACTTGAGTCTGCCATCCCTGGTTCTAAACGATCTAGACACAGTCAGGGTGGTTGGGAAGAGTATGCTGGGTGGAGAAAACAGCCTGAACAAAGAGAAGAAATAGGGAAGGTGCCGGGTGTGTTTGTGTGTGTGTGTGGGGGGGGGGGGGGGGCTTTCTCATTAATGAAACAAGTGTGGCTGGGGCAGCCTGGATGTGTCTGAGAAAGAGGCAGAATAGAGCCTGGGAGGACGAGTGGTCCCTATCTAATTCCCCCGCCCTCGTCATCTACCCTGCTTCCTTTCGGGCTGCCAATCTCCAGTGTCAGACGATGATGCTCCTTCATCCACCGGGTAGTGTCTTTGCACACACTGCTCCTCTGTTTGGAATCCCCTTTCCTCCCTTCTCTCCAGTGAGCACTGTGCATATCAGCTGTATCCCACCACTAGCCACTGCTCACAGCGGGGGTCACAAGCTGGACCTGGGCTGGACACGGCCCCCAAGCCCCCCAGCTCGCGACCTCTTCCCCTATGCTTCCCTGAGTAGACCGGTAATTGCCTCAAGTCTAGCTCAAAATAGGATGGAGGGATGGATGCATGGATGGGTGCATGGATGGGTGCATGGATGGGTGCATGGATGGGTTCATGGATGGGTGCATGGATGGATGCACACGGCGGCGGCCGGATAGGACCGACTGATGGGATGAATGGAGACAGATGCACACGCGATTGCAGAGCTTGACTGTTTCCCTCCTTGAAACAGACACAAGCTCCGCCCCACAAGAACAGACTGGGACAGTCTGGGGCAGTCTGGTCCCGCGGGGACCAGGTGACCCTCTCAGACTCCCCCGAGTCCTCTCTAACCTCGTTCTCGCCCCCTCGTGGGTTCTGACCTAGAAAAGACGGGGGGCGGGAAGACGGAGCGGGAGCCTCGGGCGCTAGGACCCGGCGCGGCCGGAAGGCGGGGTGGGGGCGCCGCCCGCTCCGCGCGGGGAGAATCTGCGCCCCGCGGCGGGGGGGGGGGGGGCGCGGCGGGGGGGCGAGCGCGCGCCGCGGGGAGTGCGCGTGCGCGGGAGCGCGCGCCACGCGGGGCGGACAAAGGGGCGGGCGGCGGCGCGCGGGGCGGAGGGCGGAGCCGCGGGCCGGGCGGGCAGGTGCGCGCGGGCCGGAGGGCGGAGCCGCGATGCAGCGATGGAGCGCTGCCCGGGCGGGCGCCGGGGCCGGGGCCCGAGCACCCGGCGGATCGCTAGCCGGAGCCGGAGCCGCAGCCAGAGCCCGGATCAGGCCGGGGGCCGGGCCCGCAGAGCCGGGGTGCTCGTAGCGGCGGCGACGGAGCCCCCCAGCGGCTGAGGGGCTTCCTCCCGGTTCCTGCCGGTGGCCGGGGCTCGGCAAGCCCCCGCAGCCGGGCAGCGCGGGGTCCCCCCCGACCACGTCCAGGACCCGGAGACCCCCCCGCAGGAAAGCGGGAGACCCCTCCAGATCCAACAGAGAGCGACCCCCCGCTGGGGAAAGCGGAGACTCCTCCGTATTCAGAAGACAGTGACCTCCCTACGGTACGGCCAAGACGCCCCCTCTTCAGTCCGGGCCCCCCAAGACCCAGAACGCAGTGACCCCCCGTCCGGGGTTGCCGGGACCCCCTGCCAAGAGCCTGGTCATCACAACTGCACACCTCAAGACACGAGGACCCAGCTCAGAACGCCCCTAGCTCAGCGGGTTCCTGGACCCCCCAATTCCGGTACACAGGAACCCCGAATCTAGGGAACCGAGGACAGCGGGAGCTGCCCCTCACCAGCAGGAGGCCTCGGGGCCCCCCCAGAGCTCCAGGACCCGGGCGGCCGAGCCCTCGCGGCGCCCTCCGCATCCCAGCCCATGGTTGTGGCGCCCTGAGCCCCCCCGGGCCGGGCCGAAGGAAACCGAGACGGCGCCCAGGCCCCCCGCCGCGGCGTCCCCGCGGCCCCAGCCCAGGGAAGCCGGGCCCAGGTGAGTGGCCACCGACGCCCCTAACCCTGCAGGTGGGGAAGGAGGTATCGGGCGCACACTGCCCCCTCCCCAGCGTCGCCATGGAGCGGAGGCTGAAGGACGTCTCTTTGTGTCTCGCTCGGAGGAGCCGCCCCCTCCTCCTCTCCCTTCCCCCACCTCACACCCTAGCCCTGGGGTTTGGGCGCTGCTCCCCGGCCCCACGGGGGGTGGGGGGGGCGTAGTGGCAGAGCCACCTTGTGCTCGGAGAGGGGGGCAAGAGGGTGGAGAGCCCCCCCCACCTCTGTAAACTGTGAGCCGGGAGCTGTTGGACTCTGGGCCGTTGGAGTATCTGTACCCCATCCCCCCGGCCGGGCTGAGTTCTCAAGTGAAGTCCCCCCTGGGAAGGGGAGGGAGATTGGGGATGAGCCCAGGTGAGGGAGCCTGTGGCTTGGGGCCCTAGGGTGATGGCTGGGGCTTCGGGTGTGTGTCTTTGTCTGTGAAACGGTAGGGAAGGGGTGTGTTTGAGAGAATGGGTGGGAATCATCCCATCTTTTCTCTGCGATCCCATTGCCCCCCACCCAGGCCACAGGGAGGGTCTTCCCCCAAGTCATACTTTGTATGTTTTGCAGGCGGGGACGGCTCTCTCCAAAGTGAGGCAGTGATTTCTGAGGAGGAGAGGTAGTCTGGGCAAAGAAGCCATTTCAGGTCAGGGCACCTTTCTGTCCGCATGTGCCCTAGGGCTAGCAAACCCAAGACCTTCCCTTCTCCTCCTGGCCTCCAAAATATCCAGGGCCAAACCTCAGGTTGGATCAGTGTGTCCTGGACAACCAAGCAAGCATTCTAGGTCCTTGCTTTAGCTTTGCAGGCTATACAAAGCAGCAGCCCAGCCCAGCCCTCAGTGAAGTCCCAAACCCCAGACCCTGCAGCTCATGGGAAAATGAGAGGGCCCGGGGATGTTGTACCCTGAAATTCTGGATCAGAGATCCCAAGAAGGGACTGGACGTGGCTGAGGGAACACACTCTGGGCTCCTGGGGTTCCCCCAGTCTTTCCTCTCTGAGCCCTCTGCAGGCAAGCAGTGACGCTGAGGAAGGCAGGACTTGGTACAGGTAGCTCCACTGGGAGTTCCTTTGTTCATTTATTTATTCAACAAACCTTTAGTTAGTGTCTGTGATGTGCCTGGCACTGGAGTCCAGGGCTTTTTCCCCCACATCATCCCAATCCGCTTTTCTTGATCTGTTGGTCAGAAGACCCCGGTCTGTTCTGTTTGCCCAGGCCACTCTGGGTTGGGCCAGTGAAGGTAGGCCCAGTCAGGTCCCGCTGACCAGCTCTGACCCCACATCTGAAGCACCTGATCCTCATCCTGCTGCAGACTGGGGACCCCTGGGCCGGGGCTGATCCCTTTACTCCACTATTCCCAATACCAGGTGCCCCCACCCCACCTGCTGCTGGAATTGACCCAAGGGAGGGGATGTGACTAGCAGGAGAAGAGGTTGGGAGTGCTTCAGGCCAGACCTTTGGCAACCCTTCCTGCAAATTCAAGGACAGTTTGAGGCAGCCACCCTCAGCCCAGGCAGTGAAGGAGCCAGCTGCTCTGAAGACTGGGTGACCTTGGGCAAGTGCGTGGCATCCCCCAGAGATAATGACAGAGAGTGAGCCACTCACTCTGCAGTATATAGATCACAGTTGGGGCACGAAGAGCACCCAGGTGTGTCCTCTCCCTCTTCCTCTCCGAAGGAGTTCATTTTCAGGGGGTTCCCAGGAGCCCAGAGCCTTACCATATGACCCACAGGCAAGGGAGTGGAGCGAGAGGCCAAATTGCAGAGATTAGAGTCACTGCGACTAGCGAAAACCATCAAAGAGGCCAGAAGGGACAAGGAGTAAGATCTCCCCTCCTCATTAACCTGCAGTGGCTCCCCACTGAGTCTGGAATAAAGCACAAGTCCAAGCCCTTCATGGCTGTGGCCTTACCCCACCTCTCAGATGTCAGCTCTCACTCCTCACCATCTTATACTTCTGGCTCTTCTCTTCTGTGTCTTCAGACTCCCTCCCTTCACTGGGGGCTGTTCCCACACCCTGAGAAGCCCTGCCATAGGATGGCTTAGGGGCAGCCTTCTGCCTCCACCTCCCCTTTTGACCTGAACTGGCCTGGGACACAGAGTGCAGAGCTGATTTGGACTAGTTGATGGTTGGTGGCTTGGAGACAGTCACACGTGTCTACATGTGCTAGGAGACCTTGTCCCCACATCTAGACCCTGAGCTCCAGGAGATGGAACCAGGTCTATCTTGTCCACACCACAATGGCTTTGCCCATCCTAGAGGCCAGAGTATTGTACAGCACCTATTGTAAGATACAGCTTCTAGATGCATTCTGTTGATCCAAATAGTATTTTTCTCATGTTTGCATTTGTTGCCAGTGTTGAAAAAAACACAGTTTCATACACGAATACTGATTTTTGGATCCTCTTGAAGACATCAGATGACGTGGCATCCCCAGGCCAGAGCTGAAGAATCACCACCTTCTTTAGGGCATTTGCCCTCCAGCTCACCCCAAGGCCTCACCTGGCCTGCTCATTCATTTACGTGACCTGCTGGCCCCTCTCGTAGGCATCTGGCTTTGCAAGCCCAGGTTGGAAGCCAAAAACTGTTTGCTCAGTGGTGACCTTCGTCTGTGTGTTTTGCACACGTGGGTGTTCCTTGCCTCCCCCATGGCCAAGTTAGAACAGGCACAGGGCAGTATCCCTCTGGGGCTAAGTGGTAAAGTAAACCTGAATCCCTCCAGCCAGAGCACCCCAGCCGGGCCCCACTTTGACTCCAGGCTCTGTCTTGTGACCGCTCATTGTGCCAGAAGGACTCAGCCACCAAAAACTTGCTTTTAATTGTCCCACTTGCTCAGGAGCAAAAGTCCAAGGCTCTAGGCCCAGCTACTGCTGAAGTCTCTTGGGGACTGCTGCTCTCTGGGCCTCAGTTTACCCATGTGTCCAGAGAGGAATATGACTTGAGGTTCTCAGGTTCTTTCTTCTATAAGCCTCCTTCTTGCTCTGACTTTCTAGGACTGAGTCCAGGCTACTCTAAGTTTTGGTCAGGCAGGAAAGGTGGGGGCCGAGACGCAGGAGTCACTCAAAATTATTGACATTTCCTAAATATTAATAAAACCAACGGGTGTTGCCAAGCGGCTGGGCCAGGGGCCAGGGGCCAGCACTGGGCCCCAGCCATGGGGCATTGCCCTGGAAGGGAGTGTGCCATCTTCCTGGATGAAGGTCTGTAGCAGCCCGAGGTCAAGGGAGATAGCAGAGCACCATGGTTGAGATCACAGGCTCTGGACTCTGCCAGGGTTTTCCACTTAGCTGCTGGGTGACCTTGAGGAAGTTACTTATCCTCCCTGAGCTTCCGTTTACTTCCGTGGAAAACAAAGATAATACCCACCTCAAGGTCATCTGGGGGATTAAGTGAGCTAAAGCATGAAGAGAGACTGGGTCTGGCACATGAAAAAGCTCAATAACTATTGGCTTTTTTTTTTTTTTTAAGATTTTATTTATTTATTCATGAGAGACACAGAGAGAGGCAGAGACATAGGCAGAGGGAGAAGCAGGCTCCATGCAGGGAGCCCGACACGGGACTCGATCCCCGGTCTCCAGGATCGCGCCCTGGGCCAAAGGCGTTGCTAAACCACTGGGCCACCAGGGCTGCCCACTATTGGCTTTTATTAAAAGGGGCATTGGCAAGTGGGTGACTAAGCCTTGGTGGTAATGCCACCTTGGTTTCCCCATAGCCAGTCTGGGGAGACCACAGGGCTTCTGCTGTCCCCACAAAAGGGGAAGGGAGCATTTGAGAGCTGGTACAGTGTGGTGCTTGAGAGCATGAAGCGTCTTGGTGCTGCTGGTGAGGGTGGGGTGGAGTGGGGTTCAAGCCTGAGAGGCTATGAGGGCCCTTCCAGAACCTTGCGCTGAGGCTCTGGGGGTGCGATCTAGGGCAGCTTGGCCAGAGTTCTGTCGTTGAGGTCCTCCTCCATCTCACCTCTGCTTTCTAGGTGAGGTACCTGCCAGGCTTCTGCTGAGTGAGTTCCCAGGCTTTCTGCCCCAGGCAGTTGGGCATCAGGCCAAAGCCAGGACCAGCACCTCCAACAGATCCTGAGTCTTACCCAAACCACCTACTCCCTCTCATGCTCCCTGAGCCCCCTTTCTGGCCTAAGGAAGCAGCAGCAATAGGTCTGAAGGGTCCAGTTAGAGCCCCTCCTGTCTCCCTGCCATAGATTGGCTTCAGTCTGAAGAGAGAACAGATTCCCAGCTCAGCCCCCACATGGGGAGCCGTGTAATATCAGGGTTGGGAGGAAGCGGTGGAGCATTTTTCAATGTCAAGTGCTCCATGCTGGACACTGGGCACTGCTTTCTCATTTATTGCTGAGAACAGCACCACATTAACCCAGAGGGAGGATTTTGACCGCCCTCTGTGAGCCACCAAAGTGAAACTGGCATTTGAACTTCCTGGGTTCAAATCCCACCTGTACCATTTCCGAGCTATGTGACCTTGGACAAGGCAGTTGTCCTGTGCCTTAGTTTCTTCTGATGCAGTATGGGGGTGATAGTAGCTCCTACCTTCAAGAGTTATGGCGAGGCCTAAATGAGCCTGTTACAGGTAAAGTACTTTAGCAGTGCCTGCTACCTAAGTGTCTGCACTGTCACCTGGGCCACACCCTGAGGGGTTTGCAGATGAGCTGGTCCAGGCGGGAGGAAGCCTGGGGACTCCCCACTGCACCAGCTCTCCTCCCCTGCAACTTTAGCCGGAGAATGTTCCAACTGCCCCTGGTTGTTGAGATGGCCCTGAAAGGACCGGGGTAGGAGCCTGGACAGGACAGAGCCGCCTCATCTCCTGGTAAGGCCTCAGAGAGGCTGCTCAAATCCCCCCTCTCTCCAAGGGTAGTTCCTCTGCATCTGTCAGATCACCCACCCCATCATATCAGGAAGGCCCCCCATTCCCTAGCCAGGGCCCACTATCCTGCAGGGAGATCTTCCCACCCTGAGAGCCCAGATATCTGCTGGCCCTGACCCCAAGTGTCTCCAGGAGAGGTGGCGAGGCCCCCAGTTAACATATTTTAGCATCAAAAACCACGACTCCCAGACACTGCTTTGTGACTTTGGGCAAAGTGCTTTGCTTACCTCTCTGTGCTTCAGATCTCTCATCTACAAAGAGGGTGGTGCTAGTACCTGCCTTGTAGGATCACTGTGAGGATTAAGTGAATGTGAATGGCGCGGAGTACCCTCCCGGAAGGTTTGCTGTTAATGTTAGTCTCTGCAAGTCCTGAGCAGAAAGGGAATGGTAGCCCCAGTTTTACAGGTTAAAAAACAAAAAATGGAGACTTGGAGATGAAGGTCTTTACTCAGGCTTCCATATCTAGGATTCAGGGAACATTCTGGCCACTTTCCCACCATTCACATACAGTTCGCAGGGCAAGGCCAGGTAGAAGGATACCACAGAACCTAACCTGGGCTCTGGCTGCAGTTCTGAACATCTCTCTCAGCTTTCCTGCTCCCTCACCTCTGCTCACATGGGGCCATGACAGGCGAGCACTGCAGCACGGGGGAATCTGCAGTGCATGCCCAGTCCTTTTCCAGAAGCTTCTAAGGCTTCCCTCAGCCCTTACTCCTCAGCCCCACGCCTAGGACAGTGGTGGAATTGCTGTGGGGGACTGGACTCCAAGTCTCTTAAGGGTAAGCTAGATCAGGTTCATGCTGTCTCTTCACCTCCCAGAGCCTGGCACGTGGGTTAGTTTCAGGAAGGGTTTGCTCCAGTCGGGGGTTTGGAGTGCATGTCACAGAGTGAAGGCCAGGTCCTGCCATGGCCTCCAAGGCCCTACATGCTGCCACTTACTCCGTGCTTCTTCTGGCTCCTCCTGCGCCTTGCCCTCCCCCTCCACTCTGCAGTCACGCTGGCCTCCTCACTGTTCCCTCAGCCTCTGCCAGGAAAGCTCTTCCACCATAATATCTACCTGCCTGTTGCCTCGTCCTTAGGGCCTTTCCTGACCCCTCAACCATCTATAATTTCCTCCCTCATCCCCAACATTTCCTCACCTCTCCCTGCTTTGCTTTCCTCTCTAGGACTTCGTACCCTCTTACCTACATCTCTTAGCTACCTTTCTGATTGTCTGCCTCCAAACTAGAATATAAGCTCCTTGAGGGCAGGTCTGTTTGTTTGGTTCCTGAATGGACTCCAGATCCAAGAACAGTGCCAAGCACAAAGGAGATGCTCAACAAATATTTACTGAATGTTCTGGAGCCAGACAGGTATCTCTAAGCCACTTCTTAGTTGTGTGACACCAGGCATATCACCTAATTTTAAATTCTCTGAGTATCAGTTTAAGGGACATAATGGGAATAATATGAACTTCTCCCAAGCTGGTTGTGAGGTTTAGATGAGTCTCCATATATACATAAAGATCTTAGTACTTTTTAAAAAGATTTTATTTATTCATGAGAGACACAGAGAGAGGCAGAAGCAGGCTCCCTGTGGGGAGCCCGATGAGGGACTCGATCCCAGAACCCCAGGATCACAGCCTGAACAAAAGGCAGATGCTCAACCACTGAGCCACCCAGGTGCCCCAAGATCTTAATACTTTATGTGGTTCATAAATGTTAGCTGTTATTTTTTTTAATTTGGTTTATTTATTTATTTTAGATTTTATTTATTTATTCTTGAGAGGCAGAGACACAGGCAGAGGGAGGAGCAGGCTCCACGCAGGGAGCCCGATGTGGGACTTGATCCCGGGACTCCAGGATCACACCCCAGGCCAAAGGCAGGTGCTAAACCACTGAGCCACCCAGGCTGCCCTTTGTTAGCTGTTATTAATAACCTTTTAACCTGCACCATATCATCCCCATTTTACTGATGAGGAATAGAGGCACAGAGAAAGTGACTTAACCAGAGCTTCATAGCCAGAAATGGTGGTGGTCCTACCCAGGAGTGCCAGAATGTGGGCTCCAGTCTCCTGAACTCAGCTCCATCCTCATTCTCCCCTCTGGGGGTTCTCAGGGAAGAGGTAAGGACTGTAGCTAAGGGAAGGGCTCTTCTCTTCAGGGAGCCTCTGGCTCACCCAGCTGCCTCTTCAGTGGTCACCACCTGTCCACTGGTGGACACCCAGCCACGGCCCCTGGGCCAATCCGCGAGTGGCAGGCCACCTCTGTGCTCTTAGCCCTCCACTCCTGTTGATCTCTCTGGGTCCTGGGCTGCCCACCTCACCCAAGCAACAAGGCTCATGCCGCCTCCCACACCCACAAGGGCTGCCACAGGCCTTGGGCCCTCAGGCAGGTGGGAAGGGGTGAGGGCCAAGCCTGCTGCTTCCCCCACAGGGTCTGGCTGGGGAGGGTGAAAAGAGGCAGAGAGCCTGTTCCAGCTCTGGGCACCAGCTGCAGGCGAATAGCGTCACAAGCTATTAATAACCACCACGGATGTGCCCCAGGGAAGGGGCAGACTGTGCCAGCTGGAGGGGAGGCTGAGGCAGAGCCTCGCAGCAAGGGGAACCCCAGGCCGCCCCTAGTGGGGAGGGCAGTGGAAAGAAGGTTATTTCCAGTTTCTGCTTCTTGATCCTGTGAACATTCCCGCTCTTCCTCTCGGTCTCCCCACCCAGGGTGGATGGTCTCCAAAGTCCCTTCTGGATCAAGCGGGTTCAGAGGGTGAGATTTAGCAGACCCCAGACAGCCCCAATTTCCAGCATAGAAAACCAAGGTGTGGGATCCCTGGGTGGCTCAGTGGTTTAGCGCCTGCCTTTGGCCCAGGGCATGATCCTGGAGTCCCGGGATCGAGTCCTGCATCGGGCTCCTGGCATGGAGCCTGCTTCCCCCTCTGCCTCTCTCTCTCTCTCCCTCTGTGTGTGTGTGTGTGTGTGTGTGTGTGTGTGTGTGTCTATCATGAATAAATAAATAAAATCTTAAAAAAAAAAAAAAGAAAAAGAAAACCAAGGTGCAGTCAGGGTACGGCCTCAACTGAGGTGGTGCAGAGTCCTGTCCAAGCCAGGACAGAACCCCGGTCCCAGTCCCCTCTGTCCAGGCAATGCCAGTTTCATTCTTACAGAGACCCACCCAGTTAGATGGGCATTCTCAGCTCCCTTTTACTGATGGGCAGACTGAGGCTTAGACGAGGGGTACCACCTGTCCAGGGTCACACAGCAAGAAGGGATGGAGCTGGAATTTGCACCCTGAGGGGAAGACAAGGAGGTGTTTGAGAATATTCTTCTCTTCCACCTTTTAAACAGAATAGAATGTTTGCTGGAACCTCTCTTTGTGTTGAAGGACCAAGGGGAGGGAGGGGCCTCATCTGGAATCTCTTAAGGGCTCCCTCCGAGGCCCCAACCCCCTAGTGTTGCATGTAGAAGCGTGCATGGGGTGACTGGAGACTTTTTCAGAGGAGAGGGTGCTAAGCCTCGGTGACCCCTGAAGAGATAAGAACCACTAACTAGCTCCTTTCATACATTGGAAAACTTAAGAGAAGGAAAGACACGGGGCTGCCCAGAGCTCCCTGGGACCAGTAACAGGGGCTTGTGTTCTTCCAAGCACCTCATAGACCTTTCTCTAGGGCCAAGGACCAGGCTCTGGGTCCCCTCCCCACTCCCTGGCAGCAGATAGGAGAACCCACGTGAACTGAATTCTGCACTAAGGTAAACAAAGGAGGGTCAAGAACCCCTCTAGGGAAGGTAGCGAACAGCAGAGAGCCAGACTGGGGCACCTGCCTTGGGGACATAAGAAAGGCTCTGCTCAGGGTGGGGTGTCCTCTCCCAGGAGTCTCACCCTTCCTGAGCATGGGCTGGGCCACTCCTCCTCTGGCCCTTCCCAGGGGGCCGGTGGGGGGGGGGCGGTATCACAGCCCTGGGCTATTGAGCCTGGGTGGATTGGCATGATCCCGCCCCCTTGCATTTTCCTTTGGCTTTGCTGGACCACCAGCCACGCCTAGACTCTTTTACTCCCTAGGATCGTACCAAGTGAAAAGTTCCATTCCTGACCTGCCTCTGTTCGCTCAGTTCCCACTCCTCTCCCCAGAGATTTGTTCACGCATTCATGCATTCATTCACCAAATATTGATTAAGTGCCTATGATGTACAGGCACTGTGCTAGCTGCTGGGGGATCCACAGTGAACAAAACTAACCCAACAACATCCCTGCCCTCCTAGGGCTCAAGTTCCAGTGGGGAGGAGAGACGGCCACAATAGATATAGGCAGGCAATAAATTATATAATAAATTAGAGTAACATCCTCTCATGGGGGACGCTAGGGCAGAATAAGGGGAGTGCGGTAAGGTAGCCCAAGCTGAGAAGATGTCATTTGAGCAGAACTTAGGGGAATGGAGCCATATGGCCGTTTAAGGGCAGAGGGAACCACCCCCAGGCCGGGAGCTGTCATGTTTGGGGAACAGCCCGGAGACCAGTGTGTCTAGAGCAGAGGGAAGGAGGAGACAGGTCAGATGGGTAAATTGAGGGCCCTTGTAAGGACTCTGGAATGAAATGGGAGCTGAGGGTGGGTGTGAGTGCTGAGCTGGGGAACAATGTGCCCTGAGTGGTTCCTGCCAGGCTCCCTGGCTGCTGGGTCAGGGACCGATTGTGGTGGGGGGTGGAGGGACCAGTTAGGAAGTTCCTGCAGTACCTGACGGACCAGGATGGCTCAGACCAGTGGGAGTGAGTGCTGAGGGTGGTGCAGTACCTTTATTAATGTCTGGTGTTGATTCCAGGGTTGCTTTATACAGATACAAGCAAGCGAGAAACCTATTCGTATTTTTTGCCATTTCAAAGTAGCATACTAAACTATAAAGTGATACAGAGGCCCAGAGAGGGCGAGGGAGCTGGTGGCAGCTGCTGTGCTCCACCAAGAAGCAGCTCTCTCTTACATGGCTGGAGGAGGGCCAGTGATCGGCGCGGCCCTCTGGGGGACACCGAACATTCTACAGAAATTCCAAACGCACTCACCCTTTAACCTGGCCACCCATTTCTAGAACTGGGCATAGAGACACATCTGCACACTGCAAAATGACTTAGGTACAAGGCTACTCTTTGTTGACAGTAGCCAAAAGGTGAACATGACCCAGTAGGAGTTTGGTTAAATAAATGGCAGTATATGCACGCATACGTTTCCAGCCCCGGGGAGGGGAGGGCCCGGGTTCCAGGTCTGCAGTGGTGCCTCCGTGGGGGCTGCGAGGCGCTCCCCTCCTCCCGCCTCTCCTAGCCTTGCACTTGGTGCTGGGCAGGCCTGGGTGCTGTCCTCGCCTGTGGTGCTGAAGACAGAAGGGCCAGAGACCAAGAGTAGAGAAGAGGAGATGAGCCGGGAAGTTCAGTGTTCAGTCTTTGTCTCTACCCTTTACCAGCTGAGTGGCCTTGGGCAGGCAGCTTAACCCCTCTGAGCCTCAGCATTCTGATCTGCAACATGGAGTTGCTGTGACAATGACAGCCCCGATATGAAGCACTGGCATATGGAGAATGAGTGATGATTTGCACCGTATCAGTTTAGGAGCAATCAAAGAGAGTGGTTAGGCTTTTGGACACTGCAGTGACAGTGCCTGGCTTTGAATCCCAGCCCTGCCATTTATTGGATGATCTTGATCAAGTGACATGAGTGCTCTGGGCCTCAGTTTCCTCATCTGTAAGTTGGAGTGAATAACAGTCCCTGTGTCGTAAGATATTGTGAGGCTTAGATAAGTTAATTTCGGTGAGGTCTTGGCACACATCAGGAATCCTTAGTGTTACAGTTATATCACTTTCCTCTTCCATAGCACCTCTAGGCTCTCTGTCCCCACCAGTGTCACTCCCAGCCACGCCCCCCCTCTGCTGTGCTCAGGCTGGGCTGTGAGAGGGAGAGCACACCTCACCCTACAGATGTCCTGGCCTCTAGCCCAGCTCTGCCATTGACCTTCTGTGTGATTTTGAACAAATCACTGTTTTCTTCTGGCCATCAGTCTCTGCGTCGTTAAAATGGGGCTAATGATACCTTACACAACCCCTGGGAAAATAACTATGTGCCTGCAGGGTCATTTCAAGAAAGCCAAGACATAAAAAGTTACAACTTGCCAAACACGTAAAGAATTATGCACCTAGCATTTGTCACACACTGGCTAAGTGCTAGGAATACTGAGGTGATTAAGGCTTGGGGCTTGCTTTCAAGGAGCTCTTAGGTTTCTTGCTGGATTGTCAATCCCCTTCAAAGCCCATTTGTGAAAAAACAAACAAACAAAAAGCCCATTTGTGTGTTACCTCTTCCAGGAAGCCACCCTGACCCCACTGCCATGCCCTCCTTGAAATGCTGGAGCACTTAACATTGCCTTTCTGGCCTTCCCATTATCTGAGTCCTTATTTTGTCTGCCTTCCTAATTCATAGGTTCATGTCTTTTACCTGGTGCATTTCTCTAACCTACTCACCCCATGCCAGCACCCAGCACAGTGCCCAGGCCTGAGTAGATACGCTTGTCGGGAATCTTTAGGTTGCAAGTTACATAAATTCAACTCAAAGTGGCTTAAGCCAAAAAGGAAATGTATCGATGCACAAAACAAATGGTCAGGAGTATAATTGGCTTTAGTCATGCCTACACCCAGGTGCCCAGAGTCATCAGAAACCTCTCTACTTTACAGCTCTGCTTTTCTTCTCTGATGCTTCATTCTCTGGCAGGCAGTCCCCACACGGTGGCAAAGCCAGCCCCCACAGTTCCAGACTTTGTCCTCCCGCTTTGCATCCCGGGGTCAGGAGGTATCTCTTTCCTAATAGCTGCAGCCAGAGTCCTAGGTCTAGATCCCAGTGGGTCCCCTTTGGTCACAGGTTCATCTCCGAACCAGTCATAGTGATCTGGTGGATGGGATGGATCTTCAGTAGACAACCCTCCTGAAACACATGGCCTGAGAGAGGGAAATTCATGCTGAGCAGGAAAAACACCAGAGGCTGACTCAAGAAGCCACTGAAAATGCTTGAGCAAGGCAAGGAGTGGGTTAAATGTGGTTTTAAGACATAGATAAGGAGGACTTGGAGGGAAAAGCCTAGAGGCAGGAAAGGGGGTTGGGGGGATCCCAAGCCAGCTCAGCCATGTAGGCTAGGGGAGTGAGGCTGCAGCCCCTCACTCTACATAGAAGCAAAGTGAAGCAGGCCCTCTGTCCCCACTCAATACCTGAAATAATGGCTTATGGCTGCATTTGTCACGTGGCTTTTAATAATAAGACCAACCCAGAGCAGTGACCCACTACCCAGCAACAATCGTCTATTCAAAGGAATCCTTCCAGACAGGACTTTGTTAAGGATACCCCTGGGGCTTGCCTGTGCTAAGGGCACAGCATGGGTGTGGTGACCTGAGGGAGGGGACCTGGGCATGGGGAAAGAGAATTAGACTCCCAGAGTGAAAGTAAGAAAGGGCTGGCTGATGGCACTTGGTCCAACCTCACCCCACCCCCACCCTCCAATTTTCCAACAGATGGGCATCCAGTCTCTGCCTCTCTACCCCCAGTGATAGAGAATGCATTTCCTCCCTGATGTGACGTGAGAACGGTCTCATTTGGGGTTGCTCTCTGCTTGGGTTTACCCTCAGGAGCCTCAGAGGACGCAGTACATACAAGCATGGGACCTGAAGCCTGACACCCTATATTAAAATCCAAATTACTTAGCCCATCAATACATCACTGTCCCTTCTGTAAGATGAGGTAATAATAGTAGCACCTACCGCCTAGACTTGTGATTGTCCAATAATTTAATCCATTATAGTTAGCCCAGCACTTGGCATATGGGAACACTCAATATATATTTACCAGTATTCTTATTTTCCCAAGAGACAAGAGCAGGCCCCCCACTCTTTACAGACTGGTCATCCTCCAGGCAGTTGGACACACAGAGGTTCAAGTCCTAGCTCTTTGGCTTCCTTGCTACATAATCCCTGGATTAGTGTAGTTCTAGCTGCTATAACAAATAAGCTCCTATAGCTCAGCAGTCTAACACAACAGATATTTACTTCTGGCTTCCATAAAATGCTGAGTGGGTCATCCTCATCAGCAGGAGACCTCCCACAGCCAAGCACCCAGGCTCCTCCTAGCTCCTAGCTTCACTGTCTTATAGAACCCAGGAGGCCTCTGAATCAAGCCCAGGTATAGAAGAGATAATAGAGAAGCCCCGCCCACTCTCAAGAGACCCCACCCAGGAGTGACAGCCATTGTCGTTTCTGCTCACGTTCAACTGGGGAAACTGGTCACGTGGCCACACCTAGATGTGAGGCGAGCAGAAACCGTATAGTTAGTTCCTTGCTGACAGCTGCTTTCCAGCAGCAGCTCTGTATTATAAAAGAGGAAACACAAAGTTTCCATAGTCAATCACCAACTTCCTGGGCCTCTCTGCTTCATCTATAAAATATATATATATATAAAAGTATCGCTCGGTTGTGGCAATGGACACTTACTAAAATCATTGAATTGTATACCTTCTGTGGGTAAATTTTGTGATGTATACAAAGTTAAGCTGTTTAAAAAAAAAAAAAAAAAAACACAGGAGACATCTTGCCCTCCTTCTCAGGATACTTATGAGGACTCTGAAATTTTGCCAGGCTGGCACCGTGTGTATGTGTGTGTGATAGGGAAGAGAGGTTCCAAAGTGGGCCTGAGTTGGGTTATGCATTGGGTGTAGTTTTTATAAGAGAGGTACCCAGCTCAAGCCACCTGCCAACAGGAAGTGGTAGGCGGTTCTGTCTTGCTTCGTGCTTGGGAAGCCCTCCTGGCTTGTGGCGGAAGACCCAGCCCACAGGGCGAGAGTGCAACGGCTGCTGAGAAGATCGGGTGACACCCACCTGCCTTCAGCAACAGACGGGAAACCAAGGGCCTCCCTCGGGGCCAGTGAGGACACACACTTGAGGTGCAAGGCCTGTGGGGTCCCCCGGAACAGCACAGTCAGCTTGAGTGTGGATAGTAGTGTCAACCGCACAGGATGGAAGGGGAGGGGAAGAGGGTAGCCACGGGCCTCCATCACCTGCTGGTGGGAAGTTCACAGTCACCAAATCCACAGGCAATGGTGATGAAGGTAAACTAATTTTAGGTCAAGTTCCTGCCAATGCCAGGCAGGCGTATATGCCCTCAAGTGCTCAGGGAGCCAGTGTGTCTTCCTTTACTGTCTGGCCTCGAGCCCCCGCCTGAAAGAAGTTGCTCTGAACCCACTGCTGTGAAGATTAAGTGAGTTAATACATGGGAAACACCTGGACAGTACCTGCCACCCAAGCCGCTCTCAGCGGGGGCCCAGCAAGGCATGAGTAGCTTTGGCTCAGGTTTTGTGCTCTCCTGGGCTCAGTTTCCCCACTTGGATACCCAGGGATCCAGACGAGACGCTCCAACATTCTGACTTGGGAAAACAGTAGTTAAGAGCACCGACTTTGGAGCCAATCCCAACGTGAGCCGTGTGACCTTGGGCAAGCTCTCTAGGCCCTCTGTGCCCCTAAAACAAGGATCATGAGAACACTTATCCGCTGAATCGTGAAGATGAGCTCATCCTTAGAGCAGGGCCCAATGTCAGTGGTAGCTGCTGCCGTTTCATTGTTGTGATTTCCTGGTTGTAAAGGTGTGGCCGCCGAGGCCCAGACAAGTGACTGGCTCAAGGTCACCCGGCTAAGAAGTGGCGTGCTAAGAAGTGGCGTGCGGCAGGATCAAGGGCAAGCCTGCTGAGCCCCGAGGCCCGTGCTGTTTCTGTCACTCCCCACTGTGACTCTTAAATCACATGCGTGGTAACTGGGTCAGAGGCAGTGTGTACCTGGGGCTGTGACGCAGGCTGTGTGGATTAATTCCTTGTTGCCTGCCGATGCCTTGCAGAGAACAGGCCTGAAAGGGGTGGGGGGGTGGGGTGGGGGGAGGTCATGAAGGAGGGACGGGTCAGTAGTGAAGACCCCCAAAACTGGGTCCTGGGAACCAAGGAAAGGGATGAAAGAAAGTTGGATCATATGTAGCCCCTAGCCCCAGGAAGCTCTTGGTCTGTTGATGGGGACAGACGGGACAGGGTTGAGACCACCCCAAGACATTCAACAGGAACTGTCAGAGACACGCACAGACGCTGTGTGAATCCTGGGGCTCGGCAGAGGCAGAAATCAGCACCCAGGGCAGCAGGAAGGCTTCCTGGAGGAGGGGGACCTGAGGGTGAAGACCCAGAAGATTGCGGCTGGTGCAGGGGTAGGTAAAGGCAGGCAGCAAACCCGGCAAAGGAGACCAGAGAGAGGCAGTGCAGAGTGGTGGTCAAAGGGCTGAACCTGGATGCAGGCAGCAGATGTGGGGCCCAGACCCACCCCGCTGTGGCTGTGCGCCTGACCCAGACTGGTGGCTGCACGGTGCAGCTCTGAGGCCAAAGCAGCAGGGATGAGATGAGCCACGCACCCAACAGTCTCTGGCTGAGGGAGGAGGGGAGAGAAGGAAGAAGAGCTAGCAACTTGCAGCTGCCAGTCAGTCTCCCAGAGGATGCAGACACAGCCCAAAATGGCAGGGCCAAAGCCCGAAGTGGAAGCATTGCACACACGTGTGCCCCTGTGCCTGCACACCCACGGCCTGCCCAGCACAGCAACCGTCGCAGAGTCCACACATCAGGAGAAGTAGGTCAGCAGAGCAGCTCACAGCCTCTCACTGGCGGCCAGGGGGAAGAGTTCAAGGCACCGAGGGGGTGTACTCACCGGAACCCCTGGGGGAGAGGCCCACACTCCCCTCAGAAAGGGCCTGAGGCCGCTCACCCACAAACGGCCTTCCCTCTCCCTGCTGCATCAAAGCAGATCGCCCATGTTTCCTCACTCAGAACCACACTCCCACTGTGTATGGGCATTGGACAGAGGTCAGGAGGGGTGACCCCTTCCAGCCCTGAAAGCAGGGCAAGACCATCGTGGAGAGAGGCCGTCCACTTTAGCCTAGTTGGTGGCTGCAGTAAGAAGGACCCAGTGCTATCCAGCCAGGGCTGGGACTGCAGAGACCTGGTGACAGGTGCCATGGCCCAGTTGGGTTTAGCACATGGAGGGTGGTGGCGGTAGGGGCAGCAGGACCCCGAGTCCTTGGGCCTGGCACCATCCCTCCCCCTGGGGGGGTCTCTGAGACAGGCTGATGCAAGCCCCAGGCCAGCCCCTCTGAGGGCTTTCATGTGGTGTTTCAGGCAGACTCCTGGCATATGTTCAGACCAAAGGAATTAGGAAGGGAAAGGCAGTGGATGTGGCAGGGGAAGGTTCTATAGAACAAGGCTTGCTCATGAATGGAGGGGAAGGGGGCTGATTGGGGGAGCAGGATCCTGAGGCAGCAGAAGGGGCAGGAGCCAAATCGGAGGAGGGGAAGAGGGCCCCCTGCTCCCCCAGCCAGCCGGAGGACGTGCAGATGGAGCTCCGTTTGGGGCTGGGTGGGAGGCCAGGAAGTTCCCTCCTGATGTTCCTCCTCTCTGTGTGAAGTGGGAGTCTGGGTCGTGCCAAGAGGGAAGGGGAAGGCAGAGGAGGAGACTGGCAGGGGAGCTGCTGGGCCAGGGGGAGCACAGAGGGGCTCCCGGAGAGCCCACCCCTACTCACGGCCTCCGCTGGCTCAGCTGAGGGGGAACACAGATCACACTACTGAGGGCACACGACACCTGGCACTTAGAGAGCACTTACTGTGTACCCCGGCTAAGTCATTTAGGAAGTCACAAGCCCATAGGGACAAGGCACTGCTATATCCTTTATGTGGATGGAAAATTAAGGCAAGGAAAGATGAAGGTACTTGCCCAAGGCCATCCAGCTAAGCAGGTGACAGCTAGATTCAAAGCCAGGCCAGCTGGTTCCAAGCCTGCTTTCTCTCTGAGAGCCCTGGGCCGTCTTGTAGAGGTGGGGGGCTGGGGGAATGCTGGCTGAGTCACCTGGGACTTGGAGGTAGGAGGGAGTGAGGTGAGGGCAGAGGAGGTGCACTGAGAGGCAGGCTCCTGGGGCTCAGCTTATGGAGGATTCTGTGCCTCTCCTGCCGGTACACGCACAGACATGTGGACACCTGCTCCTGGAAGCTCCGCTCCCCAGCCCAACCCCCCACACACACACACTTGACAGACAAGAAATGCAGGCCCCAGATGGGCATTTGCTGGACTCTGCACGGCAGCTCTCTGCCCCCCAACACCGACTGGGGACAGACTCAGTACCTCTGATGCGTGGGTGTAGTTTGTGTGAGTCCCAAAAGGGTCAGTCAGGCTATGAATGTGGAGGGTGGGGCTAGGGCAGGGTGGGTCTTTGCGGGACCTGCACTCTCCTTGTGTCTGGGGGAGACTGGGGGAGGCTGGGTGGCACCCTGAGAGGACACATGTACCTGAGCAGGGCGGTGGTGTCTGTGGAGGGGCAGGGGTAGAAGGCCGTGGTTGGGTGTGTGGCCATAACTGTGCCATCCTGCCCGAGTTTGGGCTGAGACTACTTGGTTGAGGAATTTGATACTGTGACCCCTGCCCTCAGATATCACCTTCCCCACCTCCTGCCTTCTGTTCTCAAAAGCCTAGACCACATTTTATCATAATATATAATTCATGTGTTCACTAGGTTTATTGTCCATCACCCTCCTTGGAACACAAGTCCCATGAGGGTGGGATTCTTATGTGCTTGTTAGTGTTGCGTCCCCATGTCTCTGAACAGCAAGCCCCTGGCCAACAGCAGGTGCTGATCAGTATCTGTGAATCGGAGCACCCGTGTGGACTTGGTCTGTGGAGTGTCTTTGTGTGACATAGGTTATGAGGGTGTGCCTTGTCCAATGCTGTGTCTGGATGACAGCTTGAGACAGACAGGCTGGTGGTACCCAGTGGGGACTGTGGGGGCAGTGACTGGTGGTGTCTCCTGGGAGTGCTGGCTCAGCCCAAGGCCCTGATGCTTTGGGGAAAGGGGATCCAACAAAGATGCTTGTCGCCCCCTTGTGGTCATCTTGAGCCTGATGTCCCAGGGCCCTAGGTACTGGGGAGGGAGGAGGTGGGTGGACTAGGGGGCCCCCAGCTTGACGTCACATTTCATGCCACATCCCCCATAACAGGGAGAAGATGAGCGTGGGCTGCCCAGAGCCCGAGCCACCCCGCTCCCTGCCCTGCTGTGGGCCAGGGACTGCCCCTGGGCTGGGTGCAGGCGTGCCCCTCCTCACTGAAGACATGCAGGCACTGACCCTCCGCACACTAGCAGCTAGCGATGTCACCAAGCACTACGAGCTCGTCCGGGAGCTAGGCAAGGGCACCTATGGGAAGGTCGACTTGGTGGCCTATAAGGGCACAGGTGAGCATCTGGGCCACAGGGTGGCCAATTTTGAGGGCCAGGGTAGGGACTTGTCTCGGGCTCTCGGGGACTCTCTTCAGGAGCCAAGAAGTCAGCAGGGAGACACAGTTAGTGATCCAGGGGGAGAGATGCAACCTGAACAGCCCAGGGAGACCTGAGAGGGAGGTACAGAGCCCAGACTGGAGGGTGGGCTGCTTGGGGCCAGCTGAGGTCAGGAGAGAAGTCAGGGCTGCCAGTGGTGTTTGGGGAATCACCGGCATATTAGTGATCGCTGACCCCAGGGAAGTGGACAAAGCTGAGGGTGGGTCCTTGGAAACAGAGCACCATTCTTAAGGAGAGGTAGGTGATCTCTCTGGGAGGTCAGAATGGCCAACTCCATTTCTCAGATGAGGACACTGAGACCCAGAGATCCAGTCAGTCATCTAAGGTCATGCAACTAGAGAGCCAGGGCCAGACCCCAGTAGTCTGCTCCAGAATTTTCTCACTAAACCAGGAGTGCGATGCCTTCCCCACGCCATAGGCTCACAGCCAGTCAGGGGCAGGAACTGCATGACTTCCCTGCATGGCTTCTGGCAAGTCCCTTCCTCTTGCTGGGGTCTCAGTTTCCTACCAGTAAGACATGGACAGGCTCGCGCTGTCTCGGGGATGTCAGGTGCAGGGGCGCAGGGACAGAGGCCTTCACTGCTGTGGCTGCTGCCCCATCAGGCACGAAAATGGCGCTGAAGTTTGTGAACAAGAACAAGACCAAGCTGAAGAACTTCCTGCGGGAGGTGAGCATCACCAACAGCCTCTCCTCCAGCCCCTTCATCATCAAGGTCTTTGACGTGGTTTTTGAGACGGAGGACTGCTATGTCTTCGCCCAAGAGTATGCGCCCGCCGGGGACCTGTTTGACATCATTCCTCCTCAGGTACATGGTGTGGTGGTGCAGGGACAGGAGAGGGCCTCCTGGCCCCAGGACAGCCAGGCCAGGCACTCCAAGGGCGGCAGCTGGAGGATGGGACAAGGTCCAGTGGACACCTTTCTCAGCAGCTACGTAGGAACAGTGGGGACACCAGAGGGGAGATGAGGCGGCAGGGCCTCCAGGGGCCTCCTGGAGCAGGGAGAGTGCCAGGAGGGTTCCAGGCTCCTGGCTCTGCATTTGGTGGTGCCTGCTAGGTGCGAGTCAGCTCTGGCGCCCAGGTGGCCAGTGGCAGGGCCTCTCGGAGCCTTAGGTCCCTACGAGGGAAGCAGCGCAATCGCAGCCACCAGGAGTTGGTGAGATGGTGCGGGCGAGGGCGCTCAGTGGGGCGCCTTGCCCACCGTGGGCGCTCAGTGACCAGGGGAGAAGGGTGCGGGGTGAAAACTAGCGGGCCAGACTGGGAGCAGGAGCACCCCCCGCGGTGGGGTGGGGGCGGGCAGCAGGTAGGGGCACAGGCGAGGGGGCACTGGCAGCAGTGGGGAGGGATGGGATGGACGGGACGGCGGACCTGGACCAGCCGTCCCTGAGCGCTCCGCCCCCGCAGGTGGGGCTCCCCGAGGACACGGTGAAGCGCTGTGTGCAGCAGCTGGGCCTGGCGCTGGACTTCATGCACGGGCGGCAGCTGGTGCACCGCGACATCAAGCCCGAGAACGTGCTGCTGTTCGACCGCGAGTGCCGCCGCGTGAAGCTGGCCGACTTCGGCATGACGCGCCGCGTGGGCTGCCGCGTGAAGCGGGTCAGCGGCACCATCCCGTACACGGCGCCCGAGGTGTGCCAGGCGGGCCGCGCCGACGGCTTCGCGGTGGACACCGGCGTGGACGTGTGGGCCTTCGGCGTGCTCATCTTCTGCGTGCTCACCGGCAACTTCCCGTGGGAGGCGGCGTCGGGCGCGGACGCCTTCTTCGAGGAGTTCGTGCGCTGGCAGCGGGGCCGCCTGCCGGGGCTGCCGTCGCAGTGGCGCCGCTTCACCGAGCCCGCGCTGCGCATGTTCCAGCGCCTGCTGGCCCTGGAGCCCGAGCGCCGCGGGCCGGCCAAGGAGGTGTTCCGCTTCCTCAAGCACGAGCTCACGTCCGAGCTGCGGCGCCGGCCCTCGCACCGCGCGCGCAAGCCCGCCGGGGACCGCCCGCCCGCCGGGCCGCTGCGCCTCGAGGCTCCCGGGCCGCTCAAGCGGACGGTGCTGACCGAGAGCGGCAGCGGCTCCCGGCCCGCGGCCCCCGCCGTGGGGCCCGCGCCCGCGCCCGCGCCCGTGCCGGTCCCCGTCCCCGTGCCCGTGCCCGTGCCCGTGCCGGTGCCCGTGCCCGTGCCCGTGCCCGAGGCCGGCCTGGCGCCCCCGGGGCCCCCCGGCAGGACGGACGGCCGCGCGGACAAGAGCAAAGGGCAGGTGGTGCTGGCCACGGCCATCGAGATCTGCGTCTGAGCCCGCCCCCGCCGCCGGGACCCCCGCACCCGCACCCGCGCCGCGCGCGCCACGCCGGGGGCGGGGGCGGGGGCCGCTGCGAGTCCGACCGCCTCCCCCCCACCCCCACCCCCACCCCCACCCCCACCCGCGGCGGCGGGAGGCAGGAGCGCGGGGCGGCGGGCGGGCGGGCGCCGGGTCAGCCACCCAAAGACCTCTGGCCCGCCTGTGGGGCGGGGGCTGGGCGCAGCGGAGCCGAGCCCCACAGACCCGAGGATTCAGAGGCCCCCCTGACACCGGAGCAAGAGAGCTTGCGGGCAGACCCCCCCCCCCACCCCCCAGCACACACACCGTCCCGGACCCTGGAACCCTGACTAGTTGCTCCCGGCCCTTCGCACCCCCTGGCAGATCGTCCCGCAGCCCCACCCCTAATCCCCTCTCCTGGCCGCCCCAGCCTGCGACCCCCAGCCCCCCCCGCCCCCCACCCCCCGCACGCACCCGGGCACAGAAGAGGAAGGACGCGTTGGGGCCGGACGCTGGCCGGGAGGGGAGGGCCAGGAGCTGAGGGCTGAATGTTGCTCAGCTGCGCCCTGCCCCTTTCCTAGGAGGCTGCGGGGGAGAGGCCAAGCCCTCTGCAAAATGTAGCAAATGTCTGGATGTGGCAAAAGTGTGTGTGTGCGCGCGCGTGCGTGTGTGTGTGTGTGTGTGTGTGTGTGTGTGTGTGTGTGCTGGCACAAGCCGGAAGAACCTGGTGACCCCCACAACCCATTTGCCGATGAGAACACTGAGCCCCTGGGAAGGGCAACCGACCCGGACAGGTGGGCTCTAGAAGCCCTCTGTGTCCTCCCCAGGAATTTCCCGGCAAAGTCGCAGAGGGAAGGGCTGCCAGAGGGGGCCTCAGTGCCCGGGCATCCCCAGGACAGGGGCAGTGAGTGCAGAGCCCCAGGCCGGCGCAGCTCCCCGTTCTGGCCGCACTTCCCCAGGCCCGGGGACCTCAGATCCTCTGGGTGCTCACCCTCTGAGCCCAGACACAGCCGGACTTCTGGCCGGTGGCGGCGAGGTGATCTGGGCCAGGAATCCCCCTGGGTTTCTGCTGGGGACCAACATGTCAGCCTACGGCTGCCGCCATCCCAACGTCCTGGTACTGAAGTGTGCCCCCGTGGGTGTGAGGATGCAGTGGGAACGAGGGTGGGGGTCTGTGGAAACACAGGGTGGGGGGGTGAATCGGTGTGTGCCCCATGAGTGTGAGTAGAGTCCATGTATGCGTGTAGTCTTATGTGTTCAGCGATGGCATCCAGACGCCTCAGCAGCTCCTCCTGGCCCCAGGATCCAACCCAGACAGCTGCCAGCAGGTGTCCAGGCCTACGCTTCACCACGCGCCCCTCAGGGAATCTGGCCAGGAGGCACCCGCAGGTTGGTTCGGGCCCCTAGGCAGCAACACAGGACCCCAACCTCACCCAGTGTTCCCTCGTGACCCCTGCCCTTGCTGTGGAGGCCCAGGACCCCGCAATAACCTCAACATGGGTGAGGCCACTCCTGCCTGGCAGGGTCCCCTCCGCCATCCAGGGCCACACCTGCCAGGGTCCTACTGGGGTTCTAGGTCATTCGAGGGGGCCCTCTGATGAGCCCCACCGGCTGACCAGAGAGGGCCCAACTACCATCTGGCCTGGAGCCCCCACCTCTCCACTCCTCCCTCATTCCCACCGCGCAAAAGGGCTATAGGTCCCCCTGCCCTGCCCGGGTCCAGTTTACAAAGTGTGCGGTTGCCCCAGGGCCTGGCCCTCCCCTCTTCGGTGTGCCCGCCCACTTGAGACCCACCTCTGCAGTGGGCCCCAGGGCCCTCCACATGCCAGGTAAGTAGCAAACCCTCCTCCCACCATGGGCCCTGTCTCAGAGAAGGCCCCCCATCACTGCCCCCGGCCCAGCTGGAGCCCACCCGGGCCACCTCTCTCTCCCAGCCGCGACGTCTCCTTTTGCCTTAGGCCTCTTGACATCCTGTCTCTCCTGCAATAACACGGACGCAAGATTCCAAGTAGATGTCCCTCGCCGTGCGCGCTCTCTCTTTCTCTCTCTCTCTCTCTCTCTCTCTCTCTCTGTTAAGATCCTATTCGGGAGTTTCTCCCTCGTCGTAGTATCTAGAATGTTAGAGTTGGAAAGGGGACTGTAGTTACGTAGCCCAGCCCCCGTGTTCAGAGGCACAGAGAGGGCCAGCGACTGCCCCACACGGGAGCAGGACCCCAGCCAGGCCTGCTCCCTAGCTGTCGGGGCCCTGCTGCTGCCGCCGCCGCCGCCACCACCACCTCTGCTAGTTGGGCTGGGACCCTTTGCCCCTTAGGAGAGGTGTTGGTTACAGATGTTTACCTCAGTTTACGTCACTGTCGAAGAAACAAATAGCAAAAAATTAATAACACCGTAGACACGAAGACTTAGAAGACAACACACAAAATCTTCCTCTTTCGATTCTTCTGTGAAAGTGTGTGTGTATGTGTGTGTCCCACTCCGGGCAGGCCGGGTCATCCTCGATCTCTGTCCCTGCCCCTAGGCCCCCACACTGCCCCGTCCTTCGGTGCTTCCCAGAGACCCCTCTGAGCTGGCCTGTGGGGTGTGGGGAGCCCCCTGGGCGGGAGGCAGGGCCACAGGTTAGCTAGAGGGCCTCCCATCAGGCCCACCGAGCAGAGCTGCCAATACTCCCTGAGCCCGCGCTGTGGCCCGTGGGACAGTCGTGGTGGCTAGCATCAGCACCCAAGCCTGGCTCAGGGTTTGGGCGGAATCCGGGGCCCCCGAGCCGCAGCCCCTCATGTCTCGCCACACACACACACACCCCCACCATGTGTTTGTAAATACTCTGGCATCCTTTGGCCCTGAGAAGGTTTTTAAATGTGTTATTTACTTCTCTAATCATGACAATTGCTATAAAATAAACAAAAGTCTAGAAAAATTACCACTGGGTGGCTGTCTTGCCTCAGATACGGATGGAGCAGGGAGGGGACATGCAGAACTACTCCTGAACTTTGAACCTGACAGATGTTCTCAGGTGGGGTCTGCAGCGTCTGAGCACCCACCTCAGGCCCCCTGGGACCACTCAGGCCTAGAGCAGGCTTGAAGGCGATGGGAACAAGGACCAGGTTCTGGGAGGGAAGGGGTGGCGCCCTGGCCCCAGCCTGATGTCCAGCTTCAGCTTGGAGCCCTTCAGGCTGGGCAGAAAATTGACGCAATAGCCCAGAGGAACAGAGCAGGCTGATTCATCCGGTCGCCACCCAGCAAATATTTACCGAGCACATTCTGTGTCCCACCCGGGATACAGCAGTGAGCAGGGACAGATGGTGTCCTCAGGCAGCCAGCAATGGAATGATAGAGACAGACATAACCCATATTTAAGGCTGGGTGTTGGGAAAGTATGTAACTGGGAAGCTCATCAAGTCTGGGGGTGTCGGGAGCTCACCAAAGACAGGAACCAGAGGAGTCGGAGTCCTCTGGGCAGCGGGACATGGCCGGGAGGCAGAGGCTGCATGGGTGGTGCCTGCAGACTCCAGGCAAGGGGGCGAAGTGGGGGGAGGGTTGGGTGGGCTTTAAGGAGATTCATGATTCCACATTCATTCAGCAAAGATTTATTTCCTTTTCATAGATAAGATCTGTCACTCTGTTCCAGACCCTTCCATAGCTCCTTAGACCACCCAATCAAAGCTGAAGTCCTTAGGGTGGCTTCCAAGATCCCACCCCCTGCGCTCCTGCCTTGTCCTGTGCTGCCTCCCAGCCACATCGGCCCCTAGGACTGCCCAGCGTGCTCTCTGCTCTGGGCCTGGACCTTTGCCTGGGACTCTCCCAAATCTCCCCCCTCCCTCCAGTCCTCAGTCCTTCAGGCACCTGCTCAAATCTCAAGCAATCAGAGAAAACTTCCTAGAGTAGAAGCCTCCTACCCTGCAGAAGCTACCCTACCCTCCTATGCTGAGTGCTCACCGTCACTCGCGGTACCATGTTCTCGTTTGTTCTCCATCTCTACCCTCTAGAACGGAAGTTCCATAAGAACAGAGTCAGTGTTTGGCAAATTGCTATCCCCCCCCCCCTCCGATGCCTAGTAGAGGGCCTGGCACAGGACAGACCCTCCCTAATGATTTGTCAGCTTAATGAATGAATGCCCAATGCTATTTTAGGGGCCAAGGATACAGCAACAAACAAGACAATCCCTAACCCCTGAAGCTTACTCCCTGAAGACAAAAATAGACATTAATCAGATCACACAACTATCTATGAAATGAGGGTGAGGGTAAAAAAAAAAAAAAATAGGAAAGAAATAAGAGAAAAAAAATCCACCCAACCTAGATCAGAGGGGTAAGGACTCATCCCCAAGAATTTTCTCTATGGTATGTTAAAGAAAAACCTTGTTGGAACGCCTGGGTGGCTCAGTGGTTGAGTGTCTGCCTTCGGCTCAGAATGTGATCCCAGGTCCGGAAATCAAGTCCCACATCATCGGGCTCTCCACAAGGAGCCTGCTTCTCCCTCTGCCTATGTCTCTGCCTCTCTCTGTGTGTCTCTCATGAATAAATAAAATCTTTAAAAACAAAATAAAACAAAAAAAACCCCAAAAACCTGCCATTTCAAACCATCTGCCACTTCTCTGAAATGATAAGGGTAGACACCCAGGGGCTTCACAGAACACTTTAATGGCTTATTAAGGGGTGGAGGGGAAATCTACAACTAGAAATAGCATCCCTGGTTCCCCCACCCCTCCGTGTTCAAATAACACGGGCTAACTGCCAGTGTGTCCGAGAATGCCAGGACCTACCACTAGGGGGCCTTGGTTTTCCGCCGCTCTTGCTTGTGTCTGCCACTCCGCATCCCTACTGAACTGGGTGAGTGTGCTCTGCCCTGCCACGGGGCTTGACCAGGAGGCTTTCCAGGCCCGCCCACACACGGTATCAGAACCAGACCAACCCCTGCAACCCCAGAGGTTCTCCCATTTAGCCTGGGCCACCTGCCCTTGTTCGTGGCAAGTGCCTTCTCAAGGGCACTTAGTCTTCTCCTGCCCATGGTCTTCAGGCTAGACTCAGTCCACCAAAAAGGTTCCAGTAACATTGAACTTCAGAAGGGAAGGGATTGTATTCTTTGTATTCTTCATTTTCTCTCAACATGCTTCTTGAGTTCTAGGCAAGTTTTCCCAGCTACTTGCCAGCAACAGCTTACCGTGCCCAGACAGGGAGTATTGAAAGGGCAGCCTCTGCCTTCGGCTCCGGTCATGATCTGGGGGTCCTGGGATCAAACTCCTTGCTTGGCAGGGAGTCTACTCCTCCCTCTCCCCCTGACCTTCCCCCCCCCCCCCCCCGCTCATGCTCTCTCACATTCTCTCTCTCTCTCTCTCTCAAATAAATAAAATCTTAAAAAAAGAAAAAAAAGGCCACCCTCAAATTCCCATTATACCCTTCACACAGGGCAGTAGAGGCCAACTCAACTTACTTACTGAGGGAAAGAGTCCCCAAACAGCATTTCTCTTTAAAAAAAAATGTAGAGCCTTACCCTCCGCCCCCATCTCGTGCCTGGTTCAGGGTGGAATGTGGGTGTAAAAAAAGTAATTTAGAGTTATTTACTGGCAGTTGAGCGGAGAAGAATGTTCCTCACCCAGCTTGGTTTTTGGTTCTTGAAGGGCAATGGAGAAATTCAGGGGTTTTCATTTGGAGCCAAAGAAGGACGAAAGAGTATGGTGGCTCCAGAGGCCAAGAGCATACAGGGACAGCCAAATAAGTAGGCTGTGTAATTAGCAAGTATTGTATACTTGAAATGTGCTAAGAGAGCATAATTTTAGGTGTTTTCACCACACACACACACAATCACACACACAAACCCTAAGTATTTGAGGTGATACATATATTGGCTTGTGGTGATCACAATGTACACATATTTCAAAACCTAAGTTGTACACTTGAGGCATATGCAGTTTTAATTTGCCAATTACACCTCAATAAAGCCAAGAAGAAGAAAGAGAAGTAGGTTGGTCATGACTGACTCGAGACCGTGAGCCCCAATTTGGAAATCCTCAGAGAGATTATGGCGGGACCTGGTTGTCCTTAATACGTGGTAAGGGAGCCTTAAGTCATTCTATTTGGGAGTTAAAGGAAAACAGAAGGTTCCTGCAGAAGGTGGAGGATTTATATATGTGGGCTGGGGTATATATATATATTTTTTTAATTTATTTATTCATGAGAGACACAGAGAGAGAAACAGAGACATAGGCAGAGGGAGAAGCGGGCTCCTCAAGAGGAGCGAGACTCCATCCTGGGACTCCAGGATCACACTCTGAGCTGAAGGCAGATGCTCAACCACTGAGCCCAGGCGTCCCTGGGGTTATATTTAATTATAGTTGTGATAAGAATCATGGATGCTAAGAATAGCATAAGAGGTAGTAGACATCTGCTATTTTTGCCTGTTTAGCATCCATTCACACCCCCTTTTGGTTGACAGCCCCCTAAGTTTCCCGTCCATGTTCTTGATCCACGTGGTTTGGGAGGGGTGGCCACATGACCCACGTCTAGTCAACCAACACATTCCATCCCTTGAGCCACAGCAATTGGCTCAGATATGGAAGTATAACCCAAGTGAGGCAGCTCCTGGCCTTTTTCTATACCTATTAGGGGGTCAAGTGTTCTCTTTTCATTAGACTTGCTAAAGTTTGTGGGGTGTAAGGCTGGACCTGCTGCTGACCATCTGGGCCACCACTCGGGTAAATTCTGTCCAAGCATGAAACCCATGCAGAGCAACTGAAGCAAGGCCAAGAGATTAAGAGGAAAGGAATCTGGTGACATTATTTGAGCACTAGGATCCAAGATTGGAATTAGATATAAGTAGGTTTTTCAGTTACATGAGCTAATATATGCTCATAAATCCATTTGAGTCTGGTGTGCGTAGTCTGCAAACAAAGAAGTTCTGGCTAATATCCAGAGAAACTTAATCCACAAGATCTCTGAAGCTCTGCCTTACAGCATCTCCTGACTGACAAGTGGCCTTGATCAAGAGAAGCCACTGGGCCTTTCTGGGGCTGGATGCTCACTTCTGAAGCTGAGATTACCAGAGTATTTGCCAGGGCTCATTTGGTCCCAACTGACAGAAAACCCAACTCAAAGTGACTGATTTGAAAAAGAAAAGTTCTGAGATGGAACCAACTTCAAGTGTAGCTTAATGCAAAGGCTTCAACTTTGACACTCGGATAGGTTTCTCTCTCCAGCTGCTCTACTTCCCAGGAACCTGAGATCATGACCTGAGCGGAAGGCAGACGCTTAATGCGTCTAATGGAGTGAGTCACCCAGGTGCCTCGGAAAACTTCCTAAGTTTGGTGGAAAACACGAATGTCCACCCAAGAATCTTTCTTTTTAAAGATTTTATTTATTTATTCATGAGAGACACAGGTAGAGGGAGAAGCAGGCTCCATGCAGGGAGCCCGACGTGGGATTCGATCCCGGGTCTCCAGGTCAGGCCCTCGGCCGAAGGCAGGCGCCAAACCGCTGAGTCACCCAGGGATCCCATCCACTCAAGAATCTTACCGAACATTTATTATTATATTACCCGAGCCATGTAGTAAATTATGATTACCTTTCTTCTCTGTACGATATTTTATTCTCCTGGTATCTCCTTTTTTATTTGTGTAGAATAATCTATGTACTTATTATTAATTCAACTGCAATCTCTCCACCAGTTGTTTACATCATTTCTCAAGAGGTTCAGTTTGATTGAGTGGTTTCCAAATTTAACCTTCTAGAAAATGGCTAGAGCCCCCTGCCCTGCTCCTGGATGAACTGGCTGCTCTCGAGACCTATTGCAGGATTATCCTGGGATCTATCTGTCTTCTCTCATCATTTGTCTGAGGGGTTTCTCTACCTCTTTTCTATGTTGGAGCTCCTACTCCTGTATTGAATTATGTTTCTCTTGCTTGATTTACTCTCTCATTTTGATGGAGCACATTGTCGTGTAATTATCCAATAAGGGGTGTGTAAGAAGTAAATTTTTTAAGATCTTCCAAACAAGTAGTATGGGATATTGCTAGATTTCTCTTTAAAAGAGCTATTAAGAGTTTGCCTCTCCATGAGCAAAAATGACAGTGTGCCTCCCCTAAAGCTCCCCAGTCATTCATTGTTGCCTACCTCTCAGCATAAAGGGCTAACTTGGGGATCCCTGGGTGGCCCAGCGGTTGAGTGCCTGCCTTTGGCCTGGGGCGTGATCCTGGAGACCTGGGATCGAGTCCCACGTTGGGCTCCCTGCATGGGGCTTGCTTCTCCCTCTGCCTGTGTCTCTGCCTCTCTCTCATGAGTGAATAAATAAAATCTTTTTAAGGGATCCCTGGGTGGCGCAGCGGTTTGGCGCCTGCCTTTGGCCCAGGGCGCGATCCTGGAGACCCGGGATCGAATCCCACGTCGGGCTCCCTGGTGCATGGAGCCTGCTTCTCCCTCTGCCTGTGTCTCTGCCTCTCTCTCTCTCTCTCTCTCTCTCTCTCTGTGACTATCATAAATAAATTAAAAAAAAATAAAGATTAAAAAAATAAAGGGCTAACTCATGGGTACTTTAATTTGCCTTTCCCTGGTTTCTAGTGAAGCTGAAAATCTTTAGTTTATGTAGTTGCCATTTGAATTTGCCCCTCTGTAAATAGTCTCTTCGTACCCTTTGCCATTTTTCTTTGAGGCTGTTGGTCTTTTGCTGTATGGACTGTCTGTGCGGCGCAGGGATGGCTCATTCACCTGCCAGGTTTGCAAGTACAAATCATCTTTTTTTAAAAAGATTTTATTTATTTATTTGACAGAGAGAGCGAGAGGAGCTGGGGGAGCAGCAGAGAGAGGAGGAGAAGGAGGAGAAGCAGGCTCCCCATAGAGCAGGAAGTCCCATGCAGGGCTCAATCTCAGGACCCCGGGATCATGACCTGCTGAAGGCAGACGCTTAACTGAAAGAGCCACCCAGGTGCCCCCACAAATCATCCTTTAACTTAGCTTGGGTATCTTCCCATAATCTTCCCTCTTAATTTTAAATAGACTCAGCTAAAAGAGTTTCTATGGCCTCTCAGCTTCTTTTCTGGGTTTGGAAATGGTCCCCAATCCCTAGATTTTAAGTATAGTTCTCTAAGTGTTCTCCTAAGACTTTTATGACGTGTTAATTCATCTATAATTTACTTTTGCTGCTGGTATTAGGTATTGATCCAATTTGATTTCTTTATTTCTTCCAATGGATAGCCAATTGTGCTGGCACCTGTTAGTAAGTAAACTGGTCTCTTCTGACTGACTCAGACTCCCACTTTTGTCCTGGCGTCAACTCCCATGGGATAATGGGTTCCATTCCTGGGTTGTTTATTTAGTCACCATGGTTGCAGATTTGGGGCATTTCCCGTGTGCAACGTAATGTAGAGTTATCTAATTTATGAAAGGCTCTGTTGTATTTTGATTTCCAATACACATGGGGACAATCATGTTTTTCTGAAGTTTTAACTCATACTGTATTTTGATGTTAGTTCTGTCTTCTTTATCCTTCAGCACATTTTTTCTTCCTGGAGCTCCTACACCTCCTCTGTTAGATGGATTCCCCTAATAATATAAATGCGATGAAATATTTTTCTTTTTCTATTTCCAGCCAATGATTCCTTACAATATCAAGTTGCCTTATCTCATCTTTTTCAGTTGTGAGCATTTCATTGTTTTTTATCCTGGTGCATTTGATAGAACCTCCAAAAACACTGGTTTTTTTTTTTTTATTCTAACATAAATGGTTTTGGTATCTGGAATCATGTTTGCTGTTAGTTTGGGCAAAGAACCGTTATCATACTTTAGTAGTTTCTTATTTTTTTAGTAGTTTTTCCCTAAGAAAGCAATTGAGTTTTTTCAACATCAGTTGATAGGATCACATTGTTACTCTCTTTCAATGTAATGTAAAGAATTATGTTGATAAATGACTTGCATTGCTGAAATGAGCTCTCTTTGCTCAAAGTATGTTATTCCTTTGCTATTGATAAAATACAACTTGTATGTATTTGCTAGCATTTGATTTAGAATGCTTGCATCAAAATCAGAGGAAGATCAGTCTACAATTTAGTGGCTAGTGTTTTGTTTGTGTTCTTGTTTTAATTTATTAGCTGGTTTGTTTGTCAATTTTTTTTTTAAGATTTCATTTATTTATTCATGAGAGACACAGAGAAAGAGGCAGAGACCCAGGCAGAGGGAGAAGGAGTTTCCTTGCAGGGAGCCCGATGTGGGACTTGATCCCAGGTCTCCAGGATCATGCCCTGGGCCAAAGGCAGGCGCTAAGCCACTGAGCCACCCAGGGATCCCTGTTTGTCAAATTTTTATGTTAAGGTCAGGCTGCCTTCATAGAATAAAGTAGAGAGTGTCTGGAGTGCCTGAGTGGCTCAGTCAGTTAAGTGTCTGCCTTCAGCTCTGGTCATGATCTTGGGGTCCTGGGATCAAGCCCTGCATGGGGTGGGGGGCAGTCTCTGCTCAGTGGGAAGTCTGCTTCTCTCTCTCTCTCTCTCTCCAAAATAAATAAATAATCTTAAAAAATAAAATAAAATGGAGAGTTTCTTTTTCTTTGACCTAGAATGGCTTAAGTAGCATTAGAATTATCTTTGCTTTTATGAATGTAAACTATTGGAAGATTAGCTAAATTCATTTGGACCTAGTACCTTTACAGATAAGTTTACGCATACAAAAAAGGTATGTAACAACAACAACGACGACGACAACGACGAAAATGGTACATAACAGAAATGTAAGTTAAGAGACACAGAATGAGCCAATTTAAGGTAGATTTGTGACTTTTTTGTCTGGGTCACCAAGGTTTAGCTTGGCTAAAAGGGGAAGGAAGAGGGCGACACCCACTACATCTTCCTAGCGGCAATGCTAGAGTAGGCCAGACTGTCTGGGAAAGTTCCTTGGGAGGAGGTGAGATCCTGCAGTGTGACTCCTGGTTTTCTCTTCTTCCCTCCATTCTTCTCTGTAATAACCACGTACCTGCAAGTAAACCCTGCTGTTTTATTAACAGGGCGAGGCTATGTAGCCAGCAGAGAGATGGATTCTGGGGAGAGAAGGACACAGAAAGGTTTGAAACCCACCTCTGCCCTGGGCAACTTGGGGCATCTGTGTGGGGCTGCTTTCTCAGTTGTAAAACAATTCTGTGTGAAGTTTAAGATAAAGACCGCACAGAGTCTGCAGATACTCCACAAACATGTCACCTTCTTACCTACTCCCACCCCCCGACACCCAACTCCTGACAGAAGGCTGCACTTCATTGTGTAGGCAAGGGGGAGCCATTGCATATATGTAATATATGCAATAAGGTACCATAGGAAGGGGTTAGCGCCAGGAGGTGGATTCAATTAGCCTAATGTTACAGGAGAGGAAACCAAGGCCTGAGATCACACAGCTACAAAGTAACAGTGCTGGAACCTGAACCCAGGCCCTATCAGTCACAGAGCCCATCCATTCCCTAACCCTAGAATCTGGGAGCCCTCCATAGACCACTGCGCAACCCACTTCTTGGGAGGGATGAGCATCTCCCCTTGTGCCCTACTACCTTCAGTACCTGCCCCCGCATGAGTCACTCACCAGAGCCAGAGTGAAAGAACGTACCTCCTGGGGGAGTTCTCTGTGTGAGTGCATTTCAGGTTCCCGTCTTAGTCACCACTGCTGTTGGTTCCCACCCCTCCCCCCTCCCCCACTCCCCCCCCCCAGACTGCCAGGAGCCTCCAGGTCCCCAGCCAGAGCCACCTGGGCCACCCCCACTGGGCTCAGGCCCCTACTGTGGTGAGGGTTTGGTGGTGGGGCTGGTGAGGCCGAATCTTGAGATGTGGGCAGGGTGACTGACTGGGGGGCACTGGGCCCCATAACCACCATTGGCTTTCCTTAACCTAAGTGAAAGCAGTGAACTTGTCAGGTGGACAGTCTCAGTACTAAGCTGGCATTTCGAGAATGCTGACTTCAGCCAGGCCCGGCTCGAAGCCCTTTGTATCTATTAAGACACATAATCCTCATACAGGCCCACGAGGCGCTAGCGTGCCTATTTTGTAGCTAAAGCAACTTTAAGGTTCAGAGAGGGCAAGTGGCTGGCCCAAGGCCACACAGCCAGCGCAGGACAGAGCAGGGAGGCTGGCTCAGGTAGTGGGCCTGCCTCATGACGGGCATTCCAGCACTGACCCCATCCCCAGGGCCGGGCAAGGCAAGTCTCTGCCCCGGGCCTGGCCCTGCACCTTGACCCCAGCCCCACCAGAGTTCCTGAGAACTGAGAACGGTGAGCAGGGGCCAATCCTCTGGGGAGTCACCAGCTCCACTCGGCCCAGGTGAACTCTTGGCCAGGCCACATGCAACTCCCCCAGTTTGTCAACCAGCTCAGCCTCCTGGCCTTTGTGGGTGATTTCCTTGGCATGGAACACCCTTCTCCTCCCCTCCACTGGACCAATCCCATGTTCCGTGCATCTCGAGGGCAGCAGCATCCCCTCTGGGAAGCCCTCTGGGATGTGCCCCCACAGAACCCTACACTTCCCCTAGTCCATCCCAAATTTGCCACTTGCTTGCTGCAACCTTATGCAAACTACTGGATCTCTCCAAGCCTCACTTTACTCATCGACAAAATGGGAACAATGATACCGTGAGGGGTTTTTGCAAGAATGAAAAAAGAGATAAGTCATGCTTATAACAGGGCGGGGCCCGCAGTAAATGCTCACTCAACGGGCTCATCTTATAGCATTGATTTGTGTACATTGGGTTGTAACTGTTTGTGTCTGTCCCTCCTTCTGGACCAAGTGTTCTCTGCAAGAGCAAAAATGGTGTCCTGTTTCTGTGCTTGTCCCAGATCCCAGCACTTGGCCTGCCCTGTGGGACATCTCAACACATATCCTATTTATTGAATGAATGGCCCAGGGTCCAGCTCCCTGCGTGCAATATGGTGCTGAGGGCTGGGGCAATCAGGCTGGGCTTGGCCTGGACCGGGAGCAGCCTCTGCCTGGATGGGTGACCTTGGGCAAACCATTTAAATGAACCTCTCTGCAACTCTGTGTCCTTGGTGGCCAAGTGGGGATGACAGTAGTCCTGCCTCCAAGGGCTCTCATGAGGATTAACTGAACTGGTGTGTAGAAAGCACCCAGGACGGAGCCAGCCCACAGTCAATGCTGTATGAGTGCTGTAGAAATAAGTGGTTGCATCCCCTGCAAGCCTCAGCCTGTCCTGTTACCGCTAGGCCAGCCCTCACTTCCCGCCCCGAGGACCTCGGGGTCTAGGTCACAGGGAGCCCCCCTCCAGCCGCCTCCTCCTTCATGCCAAGGCCTCAATTGGCCTGCTCACAGCCCAGCCTCGCGTTCCAGCATCTGGGGCCAGCTGTCCCTCATGTAGAGCCAGGAGGACGGTCCACGGAATCCAAGAGCAGAAGCAAACAGTTAGGACCTTATTTTCCAATCCAACACAATTTTCTGGACTCTGATCCCCCACTGCCTCTGACAATATAATCAAGATAGGTTCGGGGAAATGCAGTCCAAACCGGTGATTTCTCAGCCACATGGAGGACTCTGTGCCTAGCCATTGTATGACATGCTGTTTTTCCCCAACGCTTGCCTCTGGGCCGGTCCGCGGACCCCAGGCCCACAGGGCCAGTAAGAGGTGAGTAGGAGCCCTCTAAAGTGATGAGACAGGTTGGGGTGCTGGGCAGCAGGGGTGGGGGTGGGGGTGGGTGGAGGCTGGGACTGAGCTGAGGCTGGTTGCCACGTCAGTCCCATCCCCCACCCCCCTCCCACCTGCCCCAGTGGTGGGGTGACAGGAGTGCTGTGGTTTCCCCTGCAGCTTCAAGGCTTCTTCGCGTTAGCTCTGCTGTGGCTCCTAGGGCCTCCTGCTTGACGCCCAGTGGGGCACCAGTCCTGGGCTCCAAGGTCACGATCTCCCCAGAGAAGAATGAGCCAGCCATTCCTCCTCGCTACCTTCTGTGTAGAGCAGAGCCTGCAAAAAAATCTGGAAGGCCTGGTCTCTATGCAAAGGATGTGGGATACTCTTCCCCCCAAATGCCCTCCCATTTTCTCTCTCTGCCCTGTCCCCGCTTTGTGCCTGGGTGCGCTTGTCAGATAAACCACAGGACACTGGTTCAATCTGAGTTTCAGACAACCAGCGAGTAACATTTTGGGATAAGTATGTCCTGAATATTGGATCTGGAATATTTATTTGCCAAATCTGGCAGTGTAACGAGGGGGCCTAGTGAATCCAGGTGCAGAGAGGGTTGTTGGTCCTCTTTCCCCTCAAAGGCACTGAACTCCTTGGGGACCCTTTCTCTGCACTTCCTTCCTTCCCTCTGCCCCCCTCCCACCAGCCTCACCCCCTGGACTGGCCCCAAGGTGAGTGAGGGAGGAAAACCTTCACCTGCTCAGATGTTCTCTCTCCATTCCCTTCCCAGCTCACTACAGTTCCTCTCGTCATGGCGCTCAGCCTCCCCTCCCCGGTCCCTTCTGCTCACACCTGGCACAACTGAACTGACAGTTTGGGCTCTGCATCCCCACTCCCAGCTGTTTTTGTGGGGGTGGTAGAAAACAGAACACTTGTTTTGATGTCTCAAGTGAATAGGCCATCACAAATCAACCCTCCAAGCCGTTCTATTGCACATACATCCTCTGCTTTTGAGTCCCACTACAACCTACCCATTTCACAGATAAAAACAACGAGGCCGGGATCCCTGGGTGGCGCAGCGGTTTGGCGCCTGCCTTTGGCCCAGGGCGCGATCCTGGAGACCTGGGATCAAATCCCACATCGGGCTCCCGGTGCATGGAGCCTGCTTCTCCCTCTGCCTGTGTCTCTGCCTCTCTCTCTCTCTCTGTGACTATCATAAATAAAAAAATAAAAATAAATAAATAAATAAAAAAATAATAACGAGGCCCAGGATGCCTGGTGGCTCAGTGGTTGAGCATCTGCCTTTAGCTCAGGTCATGATCCCCAGGGTCCTGGGATCAAGTCCCACATCAGGCTCCCCGCAGGGATCCTGCTTTTCCCTCTGCCTGTGTCTCTGCCTCTCTCTCTCTCTCTCTCTGTCTCTCATGAATTAATAAAATCTTAAAAAAAAAAAAAAATAGAACAAGGCCCAGAGAGGTCAGGGCCTCCTTCCCGGGTCACACGGCTGGTGAGTGGCAGACTAGGAGTCTCTTTCAAGGGCCTCAGGGATGGCCAGAGCGAGCCCTTGCCTCCTGAGAGACCTGGCTGAGGAAGCCCTGTAAGAAGGGGCTGAGCGCTCGAGGCCCCAGGTCCCCCAGGTCCCCTAGGCCTTTTCACAGGGAACCTGGTGCTGAGGCCGCCTGGCGAAGCCTCATCCCACCCCCCTGCTGCTGGGCCTCTGCAACATTTCCTCTCTGAGGATCAGCCACAGCCTTGCTGGGCTGGGGGAGCCAGAGGAAGAGGAGGCCCCTCGCACCCATGGGAACCCGTAGTCTCACTGCTCAGGGCTGCCAGGCTTGAATGCATGGGGCTCAGGAATGGCAAGACCCCTTTCAGAACCAATGCTGCCACTCACCAAAGTCCCTGGCAAGTCATTTCTCGGCTCCAAGTCTCCATTTCTTCATCCAAAAATAGGGTCAATGATACTTTCTCCGTCACAGAGCTGACGGAAGGATTAAAAATAGTCTTCAGGGCTCCTGCCTGACTCCGTCAGTGGAGCATGCGACTCTTGATCTCAGGGTTGTGAGTTCAAACCCCACGTTAGGCATACAGTTTCCTTAAAAAAATAAAATAATAAAATAAAATAAATAAAATAAAATAAAATAAAATAAAATAAAATAAAATAAAATAAAAAAGGGGCACCTGGGCGGCTCAGTCAATTAAGCATCTGACTCTTGATTTTGACTCAGGTCATGATCTCATGGAGCCTGCTTAAGATTCTCTCTCAGGCAGTCCTGGTGGCTCAGTGGTTCAGCACAGCCTACAGCCCAGGGCGTGATCCTGGAGACCCAGGATCGAGTCCCACGTCGGGCTCCCTGCATGGAGCCTGCTTCTCCCTCTGCCTGGGTCTCTGCTTCTGTGTGTGTGTATCTCTCATGAATAAATAAATAAAATTAAAAAAAAAAAGATTCTCTCTCCCTCTGCCCCTCCCCACAACCCCCCTAAAAATGGAAAGAAAAGTAAAATAAATATTTTTAAATGGCTTTAATTAATTAAAATAAATGGTTAACACTTAAGGTGTATTATATATCAAGACACTGTTCTAGGCACTTTACATAACATTAAATTACTTAATCCTCTCAACTACCCTAGGAGGTAGATACTACTATTATCCCTACCTGACAGAGGAAGAAACTGAGGCAGAGAGTTGAAGTCACTTGCTGCTGGAGTCAGTAATTCGAACCAAGGGCCCGAGGGTCCAAGCTGTTAGCAACTCTATCTTCCATGTAAAACAGCACAGAAGTATTCCACAAACCTCCAAATCAGAGATCATCAACTGAAATGGCCCATGAACAGATAGATGTTATCATGCAGAGAAGAAAATTCAAAAACAGGCTGGGGAATTTTGAGGATGTGGCACCATTTCATATTAATGAAGAAAATATGGATCATTCACTAAATGGCATTGGGACAAGGTTTTGGCATCTGAAAAAATAAATAATAAAAGGCTGCTCCATACCTCACACCTTACACCAGAATATTTTACTTTAAAGATTTCAATGAAGCCAACAAACCACTACATAAAAATTTTAAAACTTCTCCCAGCAAAATCCCCAGTGACAATCCCCAGTGGCAATTGAGAGGTGACACAGGTGGGCTTGCTTTGTGAAGATTCATCAAGTTGCACAGTTCAATCTGGTACTTTGCTCTATATGTTATACTTCAGAGGTCTTTGCATTTGTTCTGGGGTTTTTTGTTTGTTTGTTTTTATTAAAAGGGCCAAAATGAGAAAGTGACAAACTGGACAAATATACTTGTTCCCTCAAATAACAAAGAGTTAATTTTCCTAATATGTAAAGTGTTCCTAGAAATAAACAAGAAATAACTACTCAAAAAAGTGACAGTGTATACAAATGGGTCACAGACAAGAAGATACAGATGACTTTTAAACACATAAAGAGAGCTCATCTTTTCTTCATGAAAAGAGAAATGCAAATTAAAATTGCAGTTAGATGCCTGACAGTTTGGCAAAAAATTGAAGAGTTCAATAGCACTCTGAGTTGGCAAGGATGTGGGGAGACAGGCACTGTCAGATATTGCTTGTGGGGGTGTCAGCCGGCCCCCTCCCCCAAAGGGGAATTTGGCAATATCTGTCAAAATCACACATGCTTGTTCACTTTGACCTAATGACTCCGCTTCTAGGGATCTGTTATACAGAGATACTCCCACGTATGCTAAATGGCTTATGTATAAGGTTGTTCAGTGTAACTGTTTTTTTGGTAAATTATTGAAAATAATCTACAATGTCCACCCCTGGGGAGGGAGTGTAGAGGTAGGGTAACTGGATGATGGACATTACGGAGGGCATGGGATGTGATGAGCACTGGGAGTTATATAGGACTGACAAATCCCTGAACTCTAACTCTGAAACTAACAATATACTATATATTAATTAACTGAATTTAAATAAAATTTAAATAAATAAATAAATAAATAAATAAATAAATAAATAAATAAATAAAATAAAAATGTCCATCCCTGGAGATGGCACATCTAGTAAATCCCTAGGAAAGGCACATTCATCCAAAGGCAGACAATGCAACTGTAAAAGGAATGGATTCCCGGTGATGCTGTGAAGCTGGCACATCTCCCTGGACTGCTCACCTCACAGGGTGCTATGTCCACAAGCACTCTGCTCACACAGTGGATGCCGCAGATCTATCTGTATATTGTGACAATTTTCTGAAATAAATGTATTTTTCTACGAACAAAATCAACATATTACAACAATTTCTAACAAGCAGGAATAAAGTCTCTGGAAAATGGGGCATCTTTTTGTAATTTATACAAAGACCTAAGTGCCTCTCTCCAGTCTTTTTTTTTAAGATTTTATTTTTAAGTAATCTTTACATCCAATGTGGGGCTCAAATCCCGAGATCAAGAGTTGAATGCTCCACTAACTGAGTCAGCCAGACAGCTCTCTCTAGTCTTTTTTATTTTTTTAACACCCAAGAGAATTAGACCATCATTTTTCCTGAGCTATTGTAGTCAAGTCTCTGCTACTTATAGTCAAATTCAATTCTAACTAATAGAATAATTAATTTTAAAAATTTAAATAGAGGGTCACTTGGGTGGTTTAGTCAATTAAGTATCCGACTCTTGATTTTGGCTCAGGTCATGATCTCAGGGTCATGAGCTCGAGCCCAAAGTTAAGCTCCACACTGAGCTTAGACCCCAAATAGCCAAAAAAATCTTGAAAAAGAAGAAGAAAGTTAGAAGACTCACATTTCTTGATTTCAAAACTTATTACAAAGCTACAGTAATCAAAACAGTGTGGTACTGGCATAAAGACAGACATAAAGGGATGTCTGGGTGGTTCAGTGGTTGAGCACCTACCTTTGGCTTAGGTCGTGATCCTGGGATCCCAGGATTGAGTCCCACATCGGGATCCCCTCAGGGATCCTGCTTCTCCCTCTGCCTATGTTTCTGCCTCTCATGAATAAATAAGTAAAATATTTTTTTAAAAGACAGACATATAGATCAATGGAATAGAACAGAGTCCAAAAATAAGCCATCACATACTTGGTCACATGATCTCCAACAGAGGTGCCAAGACTACTCAATGGGGAAAGGACAGTCTTTTCAACAAATGGTGTTGGGAAAATGGAAATTCACAATTAAAAACAAAAAGTTGGGGCAGCCCCCGTGGCTCAGCGGTTTAGCGCCGCCTGCAGCCCAGGGCGTGATCCTGGAGACCCTGAATCAAGTCCCACATCAGGCTTCCTGCATGGAGCCTGCTTCTCCCTCTGCCTGTGTCTCTGCCTCTCTGTGTGTGTGTGGTCTCTATGAATAAATAAATAAATAATATTTTTTTAAAAGTTGGAGCCTACCTAACACGATATATGAAAATGAACTTAAAATGGATTAAGATCAAACAGAAGACCTAAAACTATAAAATTCCTAGTGAGGGAAGAAAACAAACAGCTTCATGACACTGGATTTAGTGACAATTTCCTGGTTATGATACAAAAGGCTCAGTAACAAAAAAACAAAAAACAACAAAAAAAAAGCAAATACATGGGACTACATCAAACTTAAAAGCTTCTGTGCATCATACAAAATCAGCGAAGTGAAAAGGCAACTCACAAAATGGGAGAAAATATTTGTAGATCACAGAGCTGATAAAGTATTAATATCCAGAATATATATAAAGGGCTCCAAAAATTCAACAACAAAAAAACTAGATTTTAAAAATGGGCAAAGAATTTGAGTAGACATTTCTCCAAAGACAATACACAAATGGCCAACATGCACATGAAAAGATACTCGGGGGCGCCTGGGTGGCACAGTGGGTTGCACACCCGACTCTTGATTTTGGCTCAGGTCGTGATCTCAGGGTTGTGAGATAGAGCCCCACGTTGGGCTCTACGCTCAGCACAGAGTCTGCTTGAGATTCTTTCTCTCCTTCTCCCTCTTCCCCTTACCCTGATCATGCTCTAAATAAATGAATAAATAATATCTTTAATAAGAAAAATAAGATGTTTAACATCACTCATTAGGGAAATGCAAGTTAATACCACAATGAGATATCACCTCATATACATTAAGATGACTACTATAAAAAACTAGAAAATAACAAAAGTTGGCAAGAATGCAGAGGAATTGGAACTCTGCTGTCCTGCTGGTAGGAAGGTAAAATGGTACGGCCAGTAGGAAAGATGGTATGCAGTTCCTAAAAAAAAGGAAAAATAGTATTACTATAATGATCCAGTAGTTCCACTCTGAGTATGTTCTCCAAAGAACTGAAAGCAGAGCCTTGAAGAGGTATTTGCACACCCGTGTTCATAACAGTATTATTCACAATAGCCGAGAGGTAGAAGCAACTCTCAGAGTCTGTCTACCAAAGGATGAGTGGATACACAAAATGTGGTGTCTATGTACACAATGGAATATTATTCAGCCTTAACAAAGAAGGAAATCAAGTCTCGTGCTACAATACAGGTGAACCTTGGGGGCAGACTAAGTGAAGTAAGCCAGTCACAAAAAGACAAATAGTGCATGATTCCAATTATATGAGGGACCTAACGTAGTCAAATGCATAGAAACAGAAAGTAGAATGGTGGCTGCCAGGGGCTGGAGGGAGGGGGATATGGGGATGAGGGGGAGGTGTTGTTTAATAGGTACAGAGTTTTAGTTTTGCAAGAAGAAAACGTTCTGGAGATCTGTTGCACAATGATGTGAATATATTTTAACACCATTGAACTGCACCCTGAGACATGCTAGATGGTTCAATTTTCTGTTATGTGTGTGTTTTTTTACCACAAAAAAAAAAAAAAAAAAAAAAAAGGAAAAGAAACACTGCAGCGGGCCACCAGTTTTCAATCTCTCCTTTAGACAGTGTTACCCTGCCCCACCCCGGGGCCGGGCATGTAGCACTGGCTAGGACTGCAAGGACTACGGGGAACTTGTCACGTAGGGACAGACGGGCTGGTCTTAAGCTCTCTTTTGCTTGCTTCACTCAACAATCCTTACCCGGATGCAGACTCCACTCCAGGCTCCAGGGGCCTGGAGCAGCAGAGATGAGTAGGGAGCGCACAGTGGGGACCGAACAATGACAGGCAACGAACCCATGAAAAGATCAGCATTGACAATACCAATTCAGTGGGGTTACAGGATCTAGGGTGACCGGGAGGGCACAAGATTACATGGAGCGGACTGGAAGGGCTCTGAGATGGGGAACTTCATCTGTGATCCCAGTGACAGAGGCTTGGGGCCTGGGAGGGTGTGAGAGAGCACAAGCCGGGAGGGGGAGCAGACCGGAGATGGCCTGATGGCAGGGGCGGGCCTGGCCGGGCAGGAAGGCCTGACTCTGGAGCTGGCAGCAGCAGGGAGGATGGCTAAAGTGCTCCCAACCGCCCCGTGTGCAAGACACAGAAGAAGCCCAGTCTTTTAGGGGTATAAACCTGTGGATTCAATGTGTCTTTTATGATAAAAAATAAATAAAACAATAAAACTGCATTTTCCTAGAAAAAAGGCTGAGTCCATAGACACCCTTCAAACTCTCATGTTTGTCTCCACACATCGCAGGGCTGCTGAATCTCTGATTTAGCTCCCTGGCGTGGTTTAAAAACCACTGATCTGCTTGGGCCCCGTCACCCCCACTTGAGATGGGTGTGCTTGAGGCCCAGAGCATGGAAGGCATTCCAAGCAAGCCCAGGGCTGAGCAGGAGTTAGGCCTGGAAATGAGGGGTTCCTGGCTCCCAGCTCAAAGGTCCGGGAGCCCCTTACTTATGTGGGGCACTGGAGGGCCCTGGGCTCCTCTTCATTTATGGGGGAGAACCTGCTCCCCAACCTTTGGGCAGTGTGGGCATGGGCATGGGGCCTGGGAGGGACAGCTGGGGGTCAAGCCAGTGGCTTGCTGGCTGGGCTGGAGGTGTCTGGGCACATGGGCAGCAGAAGCCACCTGCTCAGCAGGACTGTCCCCTCCCTTCCTGCTGGGCGTCCAAGCCTACTTCACCCCTCTCCCATGATCCTCTGGGCCCCTCTGGGGCATCTCTGAATCAAACAGCCCCTGTTGGTTTCTAGTGCTTGCTTGCAGGAACTCCGAAGGAGCCAGATGGCCTCTCAGCTCCAGGGCCACAGCAATGATCCCACAGCCTGTGTGGTGGCTGCGAGGGTCCCAGCCCTGCCCCTGACCAGCCCTATGGTCTTGGGCAGGCGGACGTGAGCTCTGGCTACCTGGGAGGGACTCAGCAGAGCCACTAAAAGGATCTCATTCTCTCTGGGTTTCCTAAGACTCAATCCTGAATCCACACATAGGACTTTTTTACCATATCCACAGCTGTCTGAGCTAATTTTCTTATTAGTTTTCTTTAAAATGACTTCCTATTTAAAGTGAAATTCATTTCCAAGGCAACTACATGGCACACTCTTAAATCGAAAACCAATGTTGCCTGCCCTAAGTTAAAACAAATCCAGCAAAAATTAAATTAAATTAAATTCCACAGAGCTGCCTGCTTGGGGTGCTGAGCTTGAGGCTTTCCGCCTCTGTGGAGGAAGGCACAGCAGCAAGTGTCTCAGGGTGTCAAAGAGCAGCTCCTAAAAGAGCCTCTGTCTGGAACCAGAATCGGACTTGAGAAGAAAAGGACTTTCTCTCCCCAAGATTTAAAGCAAATTAACGCTGCTTGTTTCAAATGGGCACACCTACAGCACGCCCCAGACTCTGGCCACGAGACCTGTCTAATTCAGAGTCCTGACACGTGGAGGGTTCCCAGCTGTGTGACCTTGGGCAGGGCACTCAGCTTCTCAGTGCCTCAGTTTCCCCATCTGTAAAATAAAGTGGATAACTGTACCCACCTCAGAGGGGCGTCATGAGGATGAAAGTAGTGAGTATAGACAGGACCTGTGGCAGAGAAAGTCTGCTGAGCAGCTGTTAAACACGGACGGAAGCCCACTAGGTGCAGACGGCGGGGGGGGGGGGGGGGGGGGGGGGGGGGGGGGGATGGGGGGCAACGAATGGGGTGCGAGGAGGGGAAGAGACAGCCCCAGGAGCACTTGGGAGCCTCCCTGCTCCCCAGCCAGCCTCACGCTGACTCCCCCGCATGTGTCCTCCTTCCTGTCCCCCGTTCCCCAAACTCTCTGAGCACCTGGTCTGGCCAGGCTGCTAGATTTACCTTCCCCACCAAGCCCGGGAGGGTGCTCATTCATCAGGCCCAGTCCATGGCAGGGGACACTGAGGCCCAACCAGGGGACATGATGCCTCTGTGTGCACCACATGGAGGGGAGGAGGAAGACGCAGCGGATTCTGGGCTCCCCCACCCCCATCCAGCCCCAGCCCCCCCCCCACGCATTATCTCTAGGCGGCAGCAGCTGAGCCTCCCAGTATCTCTCTGATCCCCCAAATTTCCGGTTCCCCAAAGACAACTCAGGATGTGGGGAGGGAGGGGCAGGGAGAGGAGGAGGGAGACAGAGAACGCGAGAGAGAGCCATAGAGAGATGACAGAGACAGAGACACAGAGAGGAGAGAGACAGTCGATCTGAGAGAGACAGAGAGAGACACACGCACAGAGAGAGAGAGAGACAGGGCAGAGAGACAGATGAGAGATTTGAGAGACGGCACTTCCAAGACAGATGAGCAATGGATTGAGGCAGGGAGAGATGGAGAGACACAGGTGGGGAGAGGAAGCCAGAGAGGGGAGGGGCGCCCCAGACACCCAGACCCAGAGAGAGACCAGTGGGGAGCCTAAGGGTGTGAGGCAAAACCGAAAATGGCAAGTGGGAGAGGGAGAAGGTTGGTGTCACGGCACGAGGCTCAAGGTGCTGGGGGGCATCCGGAAACAGCTAACTGGTGAGTGTGGGAGCCAGCTGGGAGGAGGCGAGGAAAGCTCAGAGGCCTGCTCAGGTGCACAGGGCAGCAGCCAGGACGGGGCCCAAAGGGCTCCAGGAAAAGGAGAACAGAGGCCCCACTTCCCCCTCTTTCTTGGAGCCCCCGCAGGTGCCGCAAGCGTCCATCCCCTGGGCTCACAAACCCTTTTCTTGTGTCCTCAAGAAAAGGAACTTTGTTCAGGCCCCGCAGAGCCCCAGAGCCAGCAGTCCCAGTAGATGCCTGGGGGAGAGTGCACTCTGAGTGGCCTCTGCGGCCCACACCACTCGCTTGGGGACAGAGGTGGCCTGGGGCCTGCGGGAGGGGCCCGGTGGACACAGGGAGAGGGTCTTGGGAGCAAGAGTGGCCTGGCTGCCAGGGAGGGAGCACCAGCACCCTGCTTGGTCCCATCACCTGCCCTCTGTGAGCCTCAGCTTCCTCATTCACACTAGGGTGGTCATAAGAAGAACGTCCTCGGGTCACAGTGAGGACCACATATGTGAGGTGTGTGGCACGGCATGGCACATGTCAGCAACCGAAGGTGGGAAGGTGGGCCCGTTGAAGGCCAATGCTCTACAGCATCCTGTCTAGATGAGTCAGGGCCCTTTCATTTGCAAATGACAGAAACCCAGCTGGAGCTGAGCCAAGCAAAAGGAGGGTGTTGGTAAACTCAAGTAGCTGAACCGTTCTTGGTGCTTGGGTGGAGGCGGTTTCAGGCACTAATGGATCCAGGACCTCAACCCCCATTCCCAAGAACCTTTCTCCCCTGACTGGGCACCACTCACCTCTGTGCTGCCTTCTCTCCCTTGGGTGCCCTTCCCATGGTGACCTCTGGCAGCTCCAGGCTCATGTCCTCCCTGTCGACTGGGAGAGAGAGAAAGAGAAAGAGAGAGAGCCTTATTCCCCAGAGTTCCAGCAAAAGTCTTTGTGCAGAGCACAGTTTACCCTCTGCAAAATTTCTCTCTCTCTCTTTTTTTTTAAAAATATTTATTTATTTATGATAGGCAGAGGGGCAGAGACACAGGAGGAGGGAGAAGCAGGCTCCATACCAGGACCCTGACACGGGACTCGATCCCGGGGCTCCAGGATCGCGCCCTGGGCCAAAGGCAGGCGCCAAACCGCTGAGCCACCCAGGGATCCCCTGCAGAATTTCTCTTTTGGTCTGCCTCTCTGTTTTCTCCTTTTGCACTAACTTTTAACCAGAACATAGCCTCCCTTCCCCCATCCCAAAATAAATAACTATGCTTCCATAAATAACTTTGGAATTTGCTGTGTGACCTTAAGCAATTCACTCAACCTCCCTGAGCCTGTTTTCTTTTCTGCAAGAAGAGCTCCTCATACCTTAGATAGACAGAAGTGTGGTGAGGTTCACCAAAATAACGAGTGTGGCACACAGCAAGTGTGGAACAAGTGCAACTCAACAGCCATTTTTCCTTTCTACCAGCAATAGCCGCTAGGCTCGGCCGCCTTCCCATTTCCAGCCCCTCAGAATTGGGCTGGAGCATGGGACACAGGCCTATGTCAGTCTCAGCACAGGGCATTCTCCCGGCCGGCCGGCCATTGGTTCAAGGAGTCATGTGCCCCAAGCAAGGGCATTTAGGGTCTGTGTAGGGCGTTTGCTGGAAATGCTCAGACATTTGCCCCCCAGGCTGGGAACCCAGAAGCATGCATTGCTGCTAGAACTGTCATGTGTCCACACAAGGGGCGACGACAAATGGAGGCACTCGAGAGAGGAGGGCTGGAGAGAAACTAGAAGGTGGTGATATAATAGGCCTCTGACTCCAGCCACACTTGATAGTTTCTGACCTTCTTAGCAACCAGGGATCCCATCCTTCCACTTCTGGGAACATCTTTTGAGGCTACAGACATCAGGATGAAAAGGTTTTAAAACTGAGGTCCAACATCCCCAAAGGTCCCCAAAGTTCAGAAATCTAGTGGCGGAGTCGGGACTAAAGGAAAGTCTCCTCACTTGTATTCCAGTGCACTTGGCACCAAACATCGTCCTCTTTCTGGAATTATTGCTCATCAGCTCCGAGACTAAGTATATACATACCGAGTCAATAAAGCAGAAGTAAGGAAAACCCAGAGAGATTCTCCTGAGGGGACTGAGGGGGCTAAGATGGGATGCAGGGCATGCACAAAGGAGGGGTGCCCAGGATAGATGGGTCAGCTGCCTTAAAGGGTTCGCTCAAGTGTCTCTGAGAGGCAGTTAGAAGAGGTGGGGGGTGAGGAAGAAACTGAGTCTAGAATTTTTTCAGATGGGTTACTAGGTGCTCGTCATGAGGCCAGGGTGGCCTGACTGTGGGTGGGATTTGGTGGAAATGATAGCAGCCATGGTTAGAAATTTTACTCCTGCAATGGACAGAAAGTCTGGATCAAATTAGCCTAAAAAAAAAAAAAAAAAAGGTTGTTGGCTCTTCAAAAGTAATGGCTTCAGGAACACTGATCTGGGTGCTTAAACAGGCTATCAGAACTCACCTGGCTCCCTGCTCCACGGATGTGGCCTGTTTCTCCCTCTCCCTCTGTTGCTCCCCCTCTTTGTGCTCTCTCGCAGTCAAATAAATAAATAAAATCTTGGGACACCTGTGTGGCCCAGTGGTTGAACATCTGCTTCCAGGGATCCCTGGGTGGCGCAGCGGTTTGGCGCCTGTCTTTGGCCCAGGGCACGATCCTGGAGACCCGGGATCGAATCCCACATCGGGCTCCCGGTGCATGGAGCCTGCTTCTCCCTCTGCCTGTGTGTGTCTCTGCCTCTCTCTCTCTCACTGTGTGCCTATCATAAATAAATTTAAAAAAAAAAATTATAAAAAAAAAAAAAAAAAAACATCTGCTTCCAGCTCAGGGCGTGATCCTGGAGTCCTGGGATCGACTCCCACATCAGGTTTCCCACATGGAGCCTGCTTTTCTCTCTGCCTGTGTCTCTGCCTCTCTATGTCTGTCATGAATAAATAAATAAAATATTTTAAAAATAAATGAAATCTGGGGATCCCTGGGTGGCTCGGCGGTTTAGCGCCTGCCTTCGGCCCAGGGCATGATGCTGGAGTCGCTGGAGTCCTGGGATCGAATCCCACGTCGGGCTCCATGCATGGAGCCTACTTCCTTCTCTGCCTGTGTCTCTGTCTCTCATCTCTCATGAATAAATAAAATAAAATCTTTAAAAATAAAAAATAAAAAATAAATAAATGAAATCTTAAAAAAAAAGAACTTTTTTACTTCCATTTCTGTCCACTATGCTTTCCTCTGTTGTGCCTTCATTCACAGGCAGGCTCTGCCCAAGCAGAAGCGTGCAAACAGGGGATCCCTGGGTGGCTCAGTGGTTCAGCACCTGCCTTTGGCCTGGGGTGTGATCCTGGAGTCCCCGGATCGAGTCCCACGTCCGGCTCCCTGCATGGAGCCTGCTTCTTCCTCTGCCTCTCTGTCTCTGTCAGAGACCCATCTCTGTCTCTCTCTCTCTCTTTCTCTCTCTCCCTCTCTCTGTGTCTCTCATGAATAAATAAATAAAATCTTAAAAAAAAAAAGCGTGCAAACACTGCATTTGGACACCTCTTCCCCCACCAGTGCATAAAGAGCTTCCCTTTGCCCGGAGTTCCCCCCAAAGTCTCAGGAACGTGTCTCATTGACCTGAGTGTTCCAGTATCAACCAATTACTGGGCCAGGAGGTGGGATATAACGTTTGGCCATCCTGGGTCACGTGCACATCCAAGCGGGGCTGCCACGCGGCAGCTGCGTGAACACTGGCAAAGCAAATCTGATGGCAGCGATGTTAGTGCACTGTTGTTGGAAGAAGGAATGGGTGCTAGGAAGGCGACAATAAAAATGTCCTCTATAGATGATAAAAGGTGGTCTGCAGATTGCTAATAACAACTTTTTTTTTCTTCCTGGAATCAAATAAGTTCAGGAAATACCAAGTTAGGCAAAGAGAAACATATTTATCACAGGATCTCTCTCCAGCACATTTCGTCCTGCAAGGGGGTCTGAAAGAACCCTGCTTTTCCCAGGCCCCCCGACCACAGAATTCTTTTTTTTCTTTTTAATTATTTTATTTATTCATTCATGAGAGAGAGAGAGAGAAAGAGGCAGAGACACAGGCAGAGGGAGAAGCAGGCTCCCTGCAGAGAGCCCGATGCAGGACTTGATCCCAGGACCCTGGGATCATGACCAGAGCTGAAGGCAGATGCTCAAGTACTGAGTCACCCAGGTGTCCCCCACAGAATTCTTTCTTGAGAAGCTGCCCCCAGGACTCAGGGGCCACAAGATGCATTTTGAGGAAAACAACCCCGAGCACCACAAAGAGCCCAAGCAGTGTGGGTCAGCGTCCCTCACGGTCCACAGCTCGCTGGCCTGAGCTGCCGCGGGCACTTGCCTCCCTCCGCCCCAGGCTTGCTTCGGGCACCAGAAGCTACTGTGTCCCTGGGAGCCACAGCCAGAAGTTCTGGAGAATTAGGTGGGGACTACTGGGCAGAGATGTAGAAATACTTGAGGTCCCTCCCCGGCCAGCACGGCCCACACCCACATGCTCCTACCCCTGCACTCTGCCCCTGGCTGGCGTCCAGCATGCTGTCACAGGACGGGGCCCCAGGGCCCTGTAGTAACCTGCTTCATAATGCACCCTTGTCGGACGCTTTCTTTTTCCCATCTCACTCCCCTACTCCCCTGTTTTTGCGACCACTTCCCAAATAAACTACTGGCACTAGGACTCTCACCTCAAGGACTGCCTCTGAGAGAACCCAAATCAAAAGAGCTGTTGCTTACTGATGGCTTTTAGAAGCACCCAGAGGTCTCCCCCAACAATTTCAGAGAACACACTCTCTTATCACTAAATTGACCTTTCCTCTCAACAGCAGACTTCAATTAAAAAAAAAATCTTTTTCTTCTCCTCAGCTTCCAGGGGAAGCTTGCAAAGATTCTTTCCACTGGCCACTCCAGCCCCATAGACCTCATTGCATTGACTCTGTCTGTCCTGCCTGGCTCATCGATTGGTGGAGGCAAAGCCACATATTCTTGCTGGTCCAAGAAGCAAAAATGGGCAGCTTTTCATGTTTCAGGGAATGCCCCTACCCCCAATTCAACAAGACAAGGACCAGAGTCACCTTGGATTTCCCCATGCCTCACAACACAGGGCCATCCCCACATCCCTCGCTTCAGACTCCCAAACGGCTCCTTCTACCTCTCTCCACTGCCTCTCCTTCTTTAGCTAGCCCACCACCACTTTTCACAAGGATACTCCCAACACATCACAAGGATGCTCCCACTTCAGGGCCTTTGCACAAGCTGCTCCTGAGACCTGGAACTCCCTGTGCAACTCACTCACTTGGCACAGACCCTTGACTCTTGGCCTATTTACTGTCTCTTAAAACTGCCCTATCCCCCCCTTCCCCCACTCATTCCCTCCTTGGGCCTCGGCCTCTCTTATTATGAAATGGCTCAGATATGCAAACACTTAAGAGAATCACACATCAAACACTGGTATACCCAACCCTGCTTAAGAATAAGACATGACACTCACCACTGAGGCCCTCCTAAATGCATTCTCAACCATTCCCCACACTCTGCCACATGGTTGCCTCTCTCCTGAACTTGGTATTCCTCGTTGCTTTGCCTACCTTGCATACGTGTGTATCCCTGAACTATAGGTATACCCATTTTCTTTTTTTTTTTTTTTAAGATTTTATTTGAGAGAGAACAAGCAAGAGAGCATAAGTGGGGGGAAGGGGCAAGAGGAGAAGCAGACTCCCCACTGAGCAGGGAGCCCAATGCGGGGCGTGACCCCAGGACCCTGGACCTGAGCCGAAGGCAGACACTTAGAGCCACCCCAGCGCCCCTATATACCACTTTTCATGTTCTCAACTTTATATAAATAAAACAACTTGTTTTCCTTTTCTCGCTCCATACTCTCTTGGTGATGTTTGTCCGTGCTGACAGGTGCCACCCCAGTGCACTCATTTTTACCTGCTGGGGAGCATTCACGGTGTGACAAGGCTACAAGTGCTCCATCCACTCTCCCCCAATCGCCTCTACTGTTGCCAGCTGTTGGCCGTTGGCCATTGCGACGCTGCCCCAAGCCTCTGGCACCCGCCCCCTTAACCTGCAGGCTGTTTGCTCAGGATTTCTACCCAGGAATCTGCTGGGTAAGGAGACACACCATCTTCAGCCTTACTGATGTTGCTAGATTGTTCTCCAAGGTACTTGTACCAACATACCTGTTTGGTAAACTTTCTGTTCCTCAGCCCAGAACAGGTGCCTCTTCCCTGCTTCCTCCAAACAAACTCTACCTGTTGACATCCAGCCCGCCCAGCCCTCTCCCCAGGCCTTCCTCCCCCGCTTCAGCAATCGGGCCTCTTACAAGCCTCCCTGGTAGAGCAGCCGGCAATTTGCACAACAGCCGGAGCAAGGACGTTAGCAGCAGTGACTCCAGAGGCCAACAGCTATGGATGGAATCCCGGATTTGCCATCTGGGCTGTGTGCCTTTGGGCAAATGGCGTCTCGTCTCTGGGCCTGTTTCCTCACCTGTGAATGGGGATACCCAGGGTAAACCGACCACAGGGCAATGGCAGTGATCAAACGAGATAAGCATGGAAGCATGGTGGGTGCTTGAAGATAAGTTGTTACTATTGCCTTTGAAGCCCACAGGGGACGCCGACAACTCCACATCACTCAGGACTACTTTGGCTGTAGGCAACAGAAACCCCAAGTCAAGTCGGTGGAAGACAACTGGTAATTTATTGGCCCAGGTAACTGGGAAGTCAGAGGCGTCTCGCTTTGGGTGTGACCAGATCCGGGAATTCCGACGCCATTAGGAAGCTGGCCCTGTCCAGATTTGGGCCATTCTGTCCTCCACATCACCTTCATTCTCGGGCAGGCTCTCCAAGTAGGGGCTCTAGGAAGAGCCAAGTTTACCAAGCTGTGTGTAAGAAGAGCTTCGCCTTCCAGACACTTTCTGCCAAATCCCAGGGTTGGACCTCAGGGGCCCAGGTTAGGTTTATGTGCCCAGACCAGAGCCAGTCACAGTGACCAAGGCATCCACCAGAAGCTGCTTGAAGTGTGCTTCTCAGAACAGAGCTGTTGGAACTCCCCGGTAGCTCCTTTGAAAATGCAGACTCTCAGGCCCCATTCCAGACCTACTCATTTGGAATTTGCATTTTGGCAAGACCTCCAGGTGAGCCATCTGCACACCAAGGTCTGAAGAGGCTACACTGCACATTACCTTTCAGTTGCCTGGGGTCAAGTCCATCCCCTTGCCTTAAAGATGGAGAACCTGAGGGCCAGTGGGAAGCAATCTCATTCTATGCATCCACTCTGCACCCAGGGCTTCCTCATGCATTGCCCTCCCATCATCCCAGCCATCATCTGCCATGTCCGTGGACTACCTCATGGGCAAGGGATGCACTGAAGCCTGGACAAGCCAGCCTGGGTTGGACTTGCCTCGCACCAAGGTGCCGTGTCCCGGCCACCATTCAGCCACTCCTAGTACCTGTCAGGCCCCTCAGGAGCACGGCAGCCCCCAACACAGACACACACAGGCTCGTGCACACATACACTCCCACACAGGTGCTCAGGCACAGCCCACCCTCATGTAGACTCCCACCCACCAGGCCCCCCAAAGGCAAGAATGCTACAGACCACAGCAGCCTTTATTCTACTGCAGAACAGGGCTGAGGCCAGGGTAGTTCATTCTCAGGCTGCGTCAGAAGGTGCAGTCTCGGGGCACACACACTGCACCCCAAAGTGACAATAAGTTAGGGGGGAGATTCTCAGACTGTTCTCTGGCTGGAGTCAGGGTGGGGTGCCAAGTGGGGGCCCCCCAGAGCCCTGCCAGTTGCCCAGCTGGGTGCTCCCAGGACAGGCTGGTTCCAGGACAGGCATAGCCTCTCCCTGAAACAACAGGGCAGGGAGAGGAAAGGGATGTGACGTCAGGAGGTCAGTGGGCTCAGAGGGATCCCCAAAGGAGTCGGAGGATGGGCTGACGGGCAGGGCGGGGCAGGCAGGACCTCTCACCGGACCCTCAGTTAAGCCCCTGCAGATTCTCATAATCTGGAGCTCCCTCTTCTTCTTCGTCATCGTCATCATCATCATCATCATTGTCCTCCACCTCCTGGGAGCTCAGGATGGCTGGGAGGGGAGGGAGGTCTTCGGCTCTCAGACCATCCCCCCTTCCCCAGATGGGCTCCCCAGGCTTGGAACCCAGGCTGGGGGTGGTTGCCCCACCCCCACCCCCCACCCCACCCTACCCCTGGCCAGCACACACCAGGGTCGGTCCCAGCCAAGGACGGCAGCTCCTGAGACACATTCACATACTCCCGGCTCCCATCTGCAGGGACGGATGAGAAAGGAGGCGGCCACGTGGAGGGTGAGAGAGCAGGACACTCAGAGAGGGGGTCACAGCAGGGTGAGGGAGGGAAGGGGGATTCCAGGGAGCCCCCCCCCCCCCCCCCCCCCCCGCCACTCACCCAGAGATGCATTTGCACTTTCCTTGCTCTCAGGGACGTTCACATAATCCTCCCCCGACTCCACTGTAGGAGAAGCAGGGCCCCCGGCACCGTCACCCAGAGGGCCGAGCACAGGCACCCACGGCATCCCCACTGGACTCCTGACAAGACCAGCCCCAAACTCCCACCCACAGACCTCAGAGGTCACCCCATAGCCAGCCCTGGGGGGGTCCCACAGAGGCCTGGGTGATGGAGAGAAGTAGGGTAACTTGGCCAGAACCGATGAGAAGGAGAGGAATTGTGGGAGAGAATGGACGGCAGACCCTGCCAGCATGTGCCCCAGGCTGGGGGTGAGGCTGGAGAACGGCTCAGAGCTGAGGCACCGGTGCCGCCGGCCAGGCCAGCCCTGCACCCCCAATCTCGTCCCAGTGCCCTCCAGGCCCTGGCGCTCGGCACCGTCTTGCCCTTTCATGCCGACTTGCTCCTCCACGAGGCCGTGGACAAGGCGGGCTCTGGAGCCAGAGCGCCCAGGTTCACGCCCGGCGCCAGCGCTCACAGTCGTGCAACCTCACAAGAGGTCCCTAACCTCTCTGGGCCTCGCTGTTCCCCCCAGTGTAAGAGGGTGAGCAGCAGCACCCCCTCCCAGGGGTGTCATGAGAACTAACGCAGAGAATATGGAAACAGGGCCTGTCCTACGGCAAGTGCCGCCGAGGGCCCGTTAAATAAATAACCCCTCGTGTCGTACAGTCGGGACAACCGAGGCGCAGGATGGGGAGACGTGGGCTCAACAGCACCTGGGAACCGTGACGTTTAATAAGTTAGTGCACCAGACACTCAGGAGGCAGGGAGTAGGCTCCCGACAACACTAGGCCTCATCCTGACGCCGCCTCTTGAGCTGTTTGATCAGAGGCGCCCAGTAAATATGGTGAAGGAGGGAAGGACAGGGGATGAACAAATGAAGGAAAAGAAGCCCTGGCACAGATGGCGAGTTGGCGATTGAGTTGGCAAATGGCACCGGATGGGCCGAACAGGTTTGGAGAATGAGGACAGGGCTGGAAAGCTAAGCTCGCCAGGCGCGGGAGGAAGCCTCCAACAGGCAGCGTGAGACCCACGCGAAGGGAGAAAAGCAGCTCAGAGGAAACCGAAACGATGCCGGAAGCAGAAGAAAACTTCCCAAAGCCCCTGCCGAAGAAGACAACCTATAAGATTTACAAGATGATGTGGCCTCCATGAGAAAGGAACAGAGGCCAAGAGAGAGCCTCCGGGTGGGAGAGACCGAAGAACAGAGGCCAGAAGAAGAGTGAATCAGAGAAAGGTCGCAAACAATAAAAGGGAAAGACCACGAAGAAGGAAAGAGGATGGGAAGGAAAGGAAATCAGGAGGTCGGAGTGGAAGTGCACCCTGAGGGACAGGCGTCCTAGAGAGAGGAGAGACTGCGGAGGGGCGGCCACAGGGACAGTCGCCCGGGAACTCACTGGAGAAGGCGCTGTCTCGGAGGCTGGGGTTGCTGGGCACCGGAGCCGGTGGGACCGCAGTGCCGGTGGCTGGCGTGCTGTCAGGAAGCACCTCCCTGAGGGGGAGTCGAGGGGCGGTGAGTGAGGACCCCCCTCCGGCCAGGGTCCCCACCAGCCCGCCCACCAGGCCACTCACAAGTAGCCCTCGTTGTGATACTCCTCCTCCTCGTCCTCGTCGTTGTCCTCGCAGGAGAGGTGCTCTGGGGTAACGACACAGCGATCAGGGCGCAGGCCAGGCCCCAGCCTCCCTGCAACCAGGGCCCCCGGGGCCCCAGACGCACCCTCGTTCTCGTAGCTCGCCACACTGTTGGCTTCGGAGAGAGAGCAAGAGGGAGACAGTCAGCTCAGAGGGGGTCTCGCCTCTGCCCAGCCCCAGCCGTCTGAGCCCGGCTCCACACTTACCACCATCTGAGTCCTGCCGGGAAGATGGCATGCGGTGGGAGCCCCCGGGGGGCTGTGGGGACCTCCTGGGAGTCAAAGGTCACAGGTTATGCTGGGGTGGGGCTCTGGGACAAGCGGATTGTCACAGGGAAGGGGACCCCCAATCTACAGAGGTGAGCCGGGTAAAGAGGGCGTTGTGAAGGGGGAGGATGCTACTTACGGGATGGGAAGCAGGTCCGGCTGGCTCAAGGGTGGGTAAGAGGTAACAGGCCCATAGGATGGGGCCGATGGCCAGGGCACAACTGTAGCTGAGGACACAGGACCAAGCACAAGGAGTGACTCCAGACATCTTGCCCCTACTCTCATTGAGGCCTCAAAGGATAGACTAGCCCCATGAAACCTCCTGTGCCCTGGACAGGCCCGAGGACACCCATCTCCCTCCCTAGTCCCAGATCAGGTCAAAGCCATGTGGGCAGCCACGGTGGAGGGAAGGCAGGAGGGGGGACCTGAACAAAGGCACACAATCTCTCATGCGCCAGGGACCCTCTCTCCTACACCCAAGGGAGGGGACCCTCCAGGTACTCACGAGGTCTTTTGATCACAATGCTACTTGGGGTCAAGCTGGCAAGAGAGACAGAGCTTGGTCAGGGGCAGGAGAGGCCCCAGCTCCCATCCCAGCCCCCAGGGTCACACAGGGTAGTGAGGGAGCCACACAGGGCCCATGGACAACTCACCTATCAGAGGCGGTGCTGTCATAAGAGCCTGGGGAAGAGAAGTCAGTGAGGCAGGAAGAGGGGTGGCGAGGGGAGAGGGTGGGAGCGCAGGGCTCTCAGGTCTCACACACGCAGGACAGAGGTAGGATAGAGCAAGGGGGTCAAGGAGGGCCGAAGATCCCCGAAGGCATGTCCTGAGAGCGGTGTTACCCGGCAGCCCGCACTCACCTGGCAGCTCTCGGCAGCGCACGCACAGCACTACGGCCAAGAGGGGCAGCAACAGGAGGCCCAGCATATAGGGGATCAGGACGACGGCCTCCATCTGCAGCAGAGCTTGGACCAGGCCTGGCTGCCTGCCGCCCAGCACGCTGAGCTGCGGCAGGGTGTGAGCTGGGCCAGCACGGGTGCGGGAACCCAGTGGGCACCAGCCTGGAAGCCTGACTGCGGGCCGGCTGTGCCCTCCTTGGGCACTCCTTGGACCCCCTGCCCCTTGCCGGGCCTCGCAGGGGTCGGCACTGCCTAGGGAAGACCCGTGATCCCAGGGCAGACCGACCAGGGTCTGGGCCGGAGTCTGGGGCGCCAGTCACCCCTGAGCGGCCCCCGCGCCCCAGCCCTACCTGCCCCTCGGCTAGGCGCCTGCCTCTCAGAGCCTGCCCGCCTGTGGCAGGAAGCTGTGGTGAGCCCCGGGTGAGGGCAGGAAATCATCGGGCTCAGCCGGCTGCCCCCGCCCCCTTCCCACCCCCACCCAGCCAGCGGGGAGGGGGAGGAAGAGGCCTTTGGAGCCACCCCTGGGTCCTCAGGAGGGGTCTGCTGGCCTCCGGGACAAAGAGCTATTCCTACCAGGGAAGGAGGGCAAGATAGTTACAGGCCACCCGACAGCCATGGCGTCCACAGCCAGGACTCAAGGGGGCAGCCAGGAGGGAGGCCCGGACGCTGGGAATCAAGGGGCACGGGGCAGTACCCACCCTACCTTACCCTGGCTGGCCTACCAAGAGGGGCAGGCTCGAGGGGAACCATGGGCGTGACTCACAGTCACACTGAGCTACTTCACTCCGCACTCTTTTTCACCCGGCCCAGGAGGGCAGGGATTTGCCCAAGGTCCCACACAAGTGACCCCATAGCCCCAGGAGTCCTGGGGCCAGAGTAGGGGCATCCCCTGCAGACAACCAGAGGTCAGTAACACCCACAGAGACTCAGGCAGGCACTCAGGGTCTGGCTACAAATTTTATTCAGTTACAAATAGCACCGAGCCCCTGGGGCTGCTCCAGGGGAGGGGAGTCCCCCTCCCAGACCCCCCAGAACCTCCCCACCCTGCCCTTGGCTGCTGCCTGTGTAGTGTGTGGGAGCCGGAACATGGCCCACAGCCACTCCTAGAAGCCAGGCCAGGCCGAGGGTTTGCGCCTGGGCACCTTCTGGGGTGGGCCTGGGGCCAGCTGCGGTACGTATGCAGGTTGGTGTGCGATGGTCCCTCAGATAAGCACACTGGACACAGGGACCCGGGTGGAGCGGCCTCGCTGGGGTACCACAATTCGGTCATCTGCAGGTCCAGCCTCACGCAGCAGACCTGCCGAGGGAGGGGTCAGAGCCAGGGCTGGATAAACAAAAAGACACAAAAACAGGGAGGGGACAGAAAGGCAGTGGAAAGTGGACAGGGCCAGCAGACCCACCAGAGCCATGAGCACAGTGGGATATCAGTTCGTTGGCCAGGCAGACCCAAAGCCGAATGAGGGAAGGGCTGTGGGCTCAGGGAAGCCAGGGACACGGGCTGGGACAGATGGACAAGCAGGCAGTATCCTGAAGTCGGCAAGGAGCCACGGGCGGACAAAGGGAAGGCCCCACTGACCCTGCACGTGCAGCTGGGCCCGCCGGCGGTCGCCCTCGATGAAGATGGCAGTGCCCAAGAAGGCTGCCCCACCCAGGGCCCCCACGAAGGCGCAGAGCATCAGCGAGAACTGCAGGGCACGGAACTCGGACAAGAAGGAGGGGGGCCAGCTCCGGCGGAGGCGGTCGGAGATCTGCAGAGAGACGAGTAAAGCAGTGCCAGGAGAATGAGCCACAGAGAGGGAGCCCCTGGACTCCAGAAGGACAGAGGTGTCAGGAGCCGGCAATGAGGGGCAGTCTGGAGGACTGGGGAAGGTCTTGTGGCCCCACTGTTCAAGGTGCAAACAAAACCCTGGATGCCCGGCTGAAGGTCCAAGGTGAGGGGTACCTAGCACACAACACACAAACACCCAACTGGGGTCAAACCTTCTATGTCGGCCCAAGCTCAGGCCGCTGCCTGCTGGCAGGTGCCAGGAATTCAGTGTCCCCGAGCCCCACCCCAGGCCCAGCTGAGGGGCAGTGCTCACCAGGCCGATGAGGTAGGGGCTCCCAGCATCACCCAGCAGGTGGGACAGCACAATCTGGAAGGCCTCAGCAGTGGAACGTCGTGTGGGGATCACCACGTACTGGGGAGAGGAGGGGCAGGGGGCAGAGGGCAAAGACAGGGCCAAGGCTCAGCCCAGGCTGAGACCAGAGGTGAACCCAGGTCAGGAGTATAAATGGGGCACACGCCCAAACTACAGGCCCATCTGGGGCTGACTGTGAAGTCAGTCTGGATTTGGGTTTTGGAAAAGGGGCACAGGCCACAGGGAAGGCAAGCGAGGCCTCCTGCCCCCAGTCCTTACTTCCGTCAGCCTCTGGGCCAACCCTGAGCGGCCCACCTACTCACCAACAGAATGTCAGCCACGATGGCCCAGTTCATGGACAGCAGTGTCTCTCCAATAAAGATGAAAATCTGAGGGGTTGGAGATGGGGAGACCGAGGTGGTGAAGAGGTTGTCTCATCACAAGAAGAGCAAACACATGGAGGGTACACTATGTACCAGGGCCATCTACTAACTCACTTAATCAAATCCCCAGAATACCCCTGTGAGACAAAGCCATCATTCCTTTTTTTTTTTTTTTTTAAAGTCATCATTCCTATTTTACAGATGACAAACTGAGCACAGAGAGGTTAACTCACTTGCCTAATGCAATGTCACACAGCTGGGAAGAGCCATACCTGAGGTTGAAAACCAGGCATTCTGGTTCAAGTTGTCTCCAAACCACCACCTGGTTGACCCCAGGCCTGCCCCAGTATACCGTTCCTCCCTGCTAGACCCAGAACACCCGCTGTGACACCTGATGGCTACTCACATAGGTGGCCACGATGCTACCACGGGCACAGGCAAGGGACAGGAAGAGGAAGGGCGCAGAGCCCAAGAGGCCAGCAGCACAGACCAGAGGGTCAGCACGGGGGTTGGATCGGCGGAGGCGGCGGCTGATCTCCACGCCCAGGCCCACACCCAGGACCCCGGTCAGGCAGGTGATGAGCCCAAAGATGAGGCTGGGAGCAGGGGGAGGGTCATGGAGGCCAGTCCGTCTGCCTGCAAAGCCCCCTCACCTCACCCCCGTGGCCTGGAGAAGATGCTCTGTCCCAGCCACCCACACAACTCAGGTCTACCCGGGTCCCCGTGGGTCACACAGCTCCGAGAGGAAGGGATCAGCCCATCACCTACTTCCCACACCGGGAAACTGACACTGGGGGAGGAAGGAGCCTGAGTCTGAATCAAGACTCTCTCCATTCCACCCCCTGCCACCTGCAGGTCACCTAGCCTAACCCCCATTTGGGTACCTGTCAGAGGATGAGCAGGAGTCTCCAGGGAGGCAGGGTGGGGTCTCCCCCAAGACCACACGAGAACGCAGCAAGAACGCCGGAGCCCAGAGAGCCAGGGAGCCCGTGACAAAGGCCACAGCAGTGAAGCCAAGGGAAGAGAGGATGAAACTAGGACTGTAGATAGTTGAGGGGGAGGAAGTCAGACTCCATGGAGGTGTCAGGGTAGGAGACCTCCTTTCCTGGCGTATTTTGGTAAGGCCGGGACACTGGGTGTGGAAGCAGTCTTGGATGGGCCTGGATCTAGGCCTATAATTCAAGCTGCTGCCACGTGGGGGCAGTGATGACTGAACACCTGGCCTTGGGGGAGGGCCAGTGGGCAAAAAAGAGGACACTTGCGTAAATCTCAAACCAGACACCAAGGGCCTTGCCAGGAGGCCTCAAATGTTGGGTTAGAATGGAACTAAACTCACTTTCTTGCCAGAGCCCTCAGATCTGCCCACCACGAGGTGGGGTTGAGGGGCGGTGAGTCTGAGTGGCGCTCCACAGCTCCCCTTGGCGGCTCCCGCACTACCAGGAACAGCAGCAGAACAGCCACCACCCCTAGACCTGGTGTCACCTGGGGAAAGAGTGGGCTTCAGGACAGGCATGGACAGGGACACACCGTACCTCTGAGGCTGGGAAAAAGTGAGGGTATATAAAGATAACTCTGACTCCGAGGCCTGAAGCCCCAGGCAAGTGCCTGCCCATAGTCGCTGAGCCCACGTTCAGGAGTAGGGGGCAAGTGCCACTAGGAGCCCCTGTTTCTGCAAGCCTAACTACTTCCTCTTTGGTAACAGCACCCTAATTTCCTTCTAGGAAAGTACTCCCCCCACTTCTCTTAATCCATGTGGTTCAAACACGGGGGGGCTTGTAACCCAGACTTGGCTGACAAGAGTAGTGGTAACATCCCTGGCCTCTGTCATTGATTCAATGGCAGGTACGTGACACACGTTCATCTAATCAGACACCATCCAGGACTATTGCTCAAGGATCTGGGGTGCCAACGTTTCTAAACGGGAAAATAAACATGTGGAGCTTTCACTTGCTTGAGAATGAAATTAACATAGAGCAAAGTAGAGCTGAGAAAAAGAATGATTGAATTCTTGTGACGAAGTGGGAGTCCTGGATCCAGCTCTACCTGAAGCTCACTCTGGGACTTTCCATTAGGAGAGCCACCAGAGTCCCATTTGGGGGCTTACAGTTTTACAGGGCACCTGTAACCCGCAACCAAGAGTTTTGTCTAGCACATGGCTTCGTGGTGAGGGCAGCCAGGCTTCCTACGGGCTTGGCGGCACAAGCACTGCCTTCAAAGGGGGTGTGTCTGGAGGCAGGAACGGGAAAATCCGTGAGAACGTTGCTGAGTCTCCCCCAGGTAGTGTCCACACTCACCCGCAAAGCCCAGTGCCAGTCCCCAGCCACGTCCTTGACTTTGGAGCCTGCAATGTAACCCAGACCACTGGGGAAAGGGGATGGGAGAGGGGAGGGGCAGCCGGTCAGTCAGGCCCCACGCCAGGTCCTCTGCCACCCCCGCACGCCTCCCCAGGCCCACGGCCCCCTCAGGTACCTGCCCACGGGGATGGCAAAGTAGAACACACTGAGCATCCGACTCCGCTGGTCTGCCACGAAGAGGTCAGCGATGAGGGTGGGTGCGATGGTGGAGTAACTGGCCTCCCCGACCCCCACCAGGCCCCGGGTCAGAAGAAGCAGCCAGAATCGCTGGGAAACGAAACGTGGGGGAGGTGGCACCCCGCCCTGCAGCCAGCCTCCCAGCCTCCCTCACCGGCCAGCTCCGGTGGGCGGCAGGGATGGCAGGAGAGAGACCGGAGCCTAACAGACCAGAGCCTGAGTCCTGGCTCTACTACTTACTAGCTGTGACTTTGGGAAAGCAACTTAACCTCTCTGAGCCTCAGATTCCTCATCTGCAAAAGGGGGAGAATAATAACTTGCTCACATAACTATCGCCAGGATTAGATAAGAGAAGTTCTACTCAATACTTTGCACCTAGCAGGTACCAAATTAACCAATTTCTACCACCCAAGACACCCCAACAGTGAGTGGCGATCTTAGGCAGAGGTGTATTTGTCTACGGAAGACGTCTGAGGCTAAGGACAGGGCAGGCTCAGGCGAGGGGAGTATGTGGTGCCTGGGGCTGACGACAAGTTCCAGGGCAGAGAGTGCAAATGGACAGACAGAGGAGATTTCAAAGGAGCAGAGAAGCAACAGCCAGGGAGGCAGGAGGAAAACCAGAAGAGTGGCATCACAGAAGTCAGAAGAGAGTTTCCGGAAGGAAGAAGTGGGTCAATAGAGCCGGAGGCTCCCAGGAGATCTAGCAAGAGCAGGATTAGGAAGTAAGAGCTACATTTAGCAACCAAAAAGTGGCTGTTGACTTTGGCAATGGAGTGGTGGGGGCAGGTTGGCCAGCAGTGTTCCGGGGTGAGTGGGAGGAGAGAAGTGCAAGCAAAGTGAGAGCCTCTCTCCCTGGCTGCTCTTTCACCCAGACTGGCACCAGGTCAAGGGGGCCTCGTGGGAAGTCTGACGAGAAAGGAGAAGAGGGAGAATGAACAGTCCAGGTGAGGTCTTTTCTGTGGTATGGAAATGTGAGTGCTGAGGTGTGGAGTGGAAGGAGTCAACGGTTCAGGGGAAGTGGGCGATGGACAGAAGAATGCTCTAGAACAACAGGGGAAGGGGAGGGGTGGGCAGATTAACTCAGGCAAGCAGGGGATAGAGGATGGCATGGACCAAGGGAAGTGCAGAAGTTCCCCAGGTCCAATCTGCAATGACTCCAAAGAGCAGCAGCAAAGACTGATGGGTAGTAGGGGGACCAGAAGCAGGAACTAGCATGGGGCCTCACCTCTCTGGGGATGAAGGACGACCCCAGTGTCACCAGAGACCAGAAGGCAATGCCCCCGCACATGAGATACTTCCGATTGTACCTGTCACCCAGGTAGCCAAACACAGGTGCCAACACCATGTAACTGGAGATGAACACTGAGAGGAAGCAGAAAGTCACAGCCCAGCCCCAGTACCCCTCGCCCACCCTGACCCCAGCTCAGGAAGGGCAAGGGGGAGCAGTATTACCTCCTAATCCTGAAACTACCAGAGTTTCCTGCCAGAGAAGTCCAGCCCCATTTTCAGCATCCTCCAAACCTTCCTTCAGCCGGGCTGACCCATCACTTCCTCCCATGCAGCCAAGAGCAAAATCCAAACTCCACACCATGGCCCATGATGTACTATCTGATCTAGCACCCCCTCCACACACACACCTCTCCAACCTTGCGCTCATCCTCTCTCTCTTCTTTGCATCCCAGTGGCCCAACTCCCAACCTCAGTATCATTAGGATTTCTGGCACCTACTGTCCTCTCCATTGGGAACATATCTCCTCTCACCTGAGCTTCACAGAACCTTCAGGTTCCAGCTTAGATACCTTCCCAGCCCCCACATACTCGATCTCTATCACAATTACTCTGTTTTCTTTCACAAAATACTCCTACCAAAAATCATCTCATTTTCAGTTTTGGTTTTTAAGGACTGGTGCTCATTCCCAGTAGAATGGCAGTTCCGTGAAGACAGAGACCTTGCCAGTAGTGGCCACAGCTGTATGTCCACCACTGAACACATGGCATCACACAAAACATAGGCTCAGTAAACATGTGTTGAATGAAAAAATGAATGTGGTTGACAAAGTCCTGCTTCTTTTCTACCTCAACAACTTTTTTTTAAATTTATTTATTCATGAGACATCAGAGAGAGAGAGAGAGAGAGGGAGAGAGAGGTGCAGAGACACAGGCAGAGGGAGAAGCAGGCTACCTCTAGGGAGCCCGACGTGGGACTCGATCCGGGGTCTCCAGGATCATGCCCCGGGCTGAAGGCGGCGCTAAACCGCTGAGCCACCCGGGGCCGCCCTAATGCAACAACTTTTTAAAGCTTTGCAACTTTGACCTATGATCTCATTCTCCTTCCTCTAGTCTTTACCTTAATCACTCTAGGTCCTTACTGGTCTTGGGTGGAGCAAAGAACTCTTCATTATCTTGTTTCAAACTCCTCCCCTCTCACTTGTGTGACTCTGGGCAAGCCTGAGCTCATCTCTAAGCCTCAGTTTCTCTATAAAAATGTAGACAAGAGGGGCAGCCCTGGTGGCTCAGCAGTTTAGCGCCACCTTCAGTCCAGGGCCTGATCCTGGAGACCTGGGATGGAGTCCCATGTCAGGCTTCCTGCATGGAGCCTGCTTCTCCCTCTGCCTGTGTCTCTGCCTCTCTCTCTCTCTCTCTGTGTCTCTCATGGATAAATAAATAAAATCTGTTTTAAAAAAATGTAGACAAGACGACCTGATTTCTCTATAAATTAAAAACACCGCCAACTCTTTGGCTGGTGAAAAGATTAGAAGACAATGGGCGTAAAAGGTCTTGGCCAAGTTCTGTGTATGTTATCACCTCTTCCTCCAGGGCCTGGCACAGAGTAAGTGCTCAGAAATGTTCAATAAAGGAGTGAAGGAAAAGAGGATTTGGCCTTGGCTTTGCCTCTCCCACAAATCCCAAAGTTCTGAACAAGTAAAACTCAACTCTCCCCATTCCAGACACCCACTTCTGCCATTATTTATTGGGTGCTGATCATGCTCCCGACACCATACCATGCACTTCACAGGCTTTGGTTTGCACATAATCCTCACATCAGCCCCAGGAGGTGCTCTGGGTTACTACTAGGTCCATCTCACCGACCAGGAAAGTGAAGCTTACAGAGACTGAGGACCTTGCCTACCATCACAGTAAGTGGAAAGCTGAGATTTAAACCCAGGTCTGTCTTAACCATTACACTAAACTGCCTTTTAAATTGCGGTGTCCTAACTGAACAGGTCAGCCCAGAGCAGAATGAGGGCCATCTTCCCACCACCACCACTACTAAGTCTGGCCTCTCTCTCTCTCTCTCTTAAGATTTTATTTATTTATGAGAGACACAGAGAGAGGCAGAAACATAAGCAGAGGGAGAAGCAGGCTCCCCATGGGGAACCCTATGTGAGACTCAATCCCAGTACCCCAGGATCATGACCTGAGCTGAATACAGACACTCAACTGCTGAGCCACCCAGGCGTCCCATGGCCACTCTATCTTACTGAGGTCCCAGGCATGCCAGCATGTAATCCCATTGGGGCAGAAATGAAAGAAAAGCTGCTGTGCTGCGGAGGGGCCTCCACTCACCGGTCTGGATGAGGCCAGAGCTGCTGTCTCCGATGTCGAAGAACTGCTCAATGTCTGGAAGGACGCCTGAGAAGAAGACTCGGGATGGGCTCGGCGAGGCAGCCCCACCTCCGCGACCCCCTCCCTTCCCCTAGTCTGACTCCCCAGCCCCACCCCAAGTCAGTACCCGCCACGGTGAAGCGGTCCATGTAGTTGAGGAGGTTGATGTAGCACAGCACCGCCACTATGAGTGCCGAATGGCCCGGAGACAAGCCGGTGATGCGCTGCAGCCCCTCCCGGTCCGGGACCTCGGGATCCTCGGACTTCGAGTTCCCCAGGGCCCCGGGTAACCCCGGGGTGCCGGGCACCGGCCCGTCGTCCGTGTCATCCGCCTGGCTGAGGAAGGGTGCGGTGTCGGACCCGGACATGGTCCCCGGGGGCCTCGCCCGCCCGCGCTCCGGTCCTACCGACGATCCCACCTGCGAGGGGAGGTTGCTGGAGAAAGGAGGATGGGGGGAACCCAGGCGAGGGAGGGGAGTCCAGGCACCCGCAGGCGCTTGCCCGGAAGCACGGAGCACGGCTGGGATGGAACGCGGGCCCGGCCTGTCATGCCTCCCGGTCCCGGCAGACACAGCAACGCGGCGAGCGACGCCGGGGACAGGAGCGGGGCGGAGAGGGCCTGACCCCCTCGCCCAAGCCGAGGCCTCCCCTCACCCCCGACGGGAGCCCACTGCAGTCACTGTCGCTCAGCCCCGGCGCTGCACCACGGCCGCCGCCATGTTGGCCTGGAGCCGGTCATGTGACGCTGGAGCCCAGGAGGCCGACGCCCCCTCGCGCGTGCCCTCGACACGTGACTGCCGCGGCTCCCCCGTCACGTGACCGCCGGCCGGTCGCCAGGGTAACCAGAGGCCGTCGCAGACCCGCGCCTGCCCCGCCGCTGGGGTCGGGGGGAAGCGGTGCAGTCGCCCAGCGCTCCGAACCTCGGCTTCCCCGTGTGCGCCTCCCACTGGGCACACTTCTGATCCAACGAGATCAAACGAGACAATGGAGTCGTGAAAGGTTCTGGAAGTACTTTACTTCCAGAAATGCCAGCGATCCGTTCTCGCTCTTGGCAATTACCCTTCCTCGATGTCCGGTGTGGGCTTCAGACACGCTCAGGAAGCGTTGAAGGAGTGAATGGTGAACAGCAGCCCCTAGCCCAGCCGCTCCAGCGGGCCGGGTCCCTAGCATTCGGATGCCCTAAGCAGCTGCCCGTCAATTCCTGAGCTTCTCCCCCGGTGGACGTTGACCCCACACGCCACCCAGGATCCGATTTCCCTCACCTCCAGCCGAGACTGAAGCCCTCGCGCCCCCTGGTGGTCTCATCTGGGATGCTCCTAGCTGCAGGACTGAGCTCCCACACCACAGTTCCCTGCAAATAAATGTGCATTCAAGACCCCTCTTCCAAACTGACTTCTAAGCCCTTCTCCTGAAATTCTGGAGTCTCATGGGGAGAGCATGGGGCACCCAAGGTCTTACCAGAAACCATTTGAGTCATGAATATCGCTTGTTGGCGCCCCCCCCTTCCAAAATATTTCATGTTTCATAACCTTAAGCCTAGTCTCTCCCCTGAGGTCTAAGGGGAAGAGACAGAGAGGAACTTCAGATTGTAGTTCCTGAATTTCCTCAACAAAATATTACTGAGCATTACACATTACTATGTGTCTGGCATCATGCCAGGTGTCAAGCAAAGCCGATTTAGTCCCTACCCTCAGGAGGTCTATCTGGAGGAGACAGATATCCATACGTATCCATACGTAAAATTGCACCTGCGAAAAAGCAAGCTACAGTTTGAAAGAAAATATTTGCAAAGCACGTGTCTGACAAAGGACTTACATCCAGATGTACTAAGAATTCTTAAAACTAAGCCAATAATACAATTTTTTAAGTGGGAAGTAAATTTGTACCGACATTTCACAAGAAAGATATATGCATGGCCAACAAGTATATGAAAGCTTTGGTCATTAGGGAAAACACAAATTAATACCACAATATCACTATGCTAGGGGTCAGGGGGAAGAGGACATGCAAACAGGCACCAGGAACCATTTTCAGGACTGTGTACATCTACTGAGACATCTTGACCTGTACACTTCAACCAATAAAGTTTTAAAAAAAACTAAAAGCCTGTAATCCAAATTCAATACACTGGAGATTAATGAAAATCAAATAATTTGGGATGCCTGAGTGGCTCAGCAGTTGAGCATCTGCCTTCGGCTCAGGGCGTGATCCTGGAGTCCGGAGATCGAGTCCCACATTGGGCTCCCTGCATGGAGCCTGCTTCTCCCTCTGCCTGTGTCTCTGCCTTTCTCTGTGTCTCTCATGAATAAATAAATAAAAATCTTTTTAAAAAATCAGGGGTGCCTGGGTGGCTTAGGGGTTGAGCGTCTGCCTTCCTCTCAGGTTGTGATCCCGGGGTCCTAGGATCAAGTCCCACATCGGGCTCCCTGCATGGAGCCTGCTTCTCCCTCTGTCTGTGTCTCTGCCTCTCTCCCTGTGTCTCTCATGAATAAATAAATAAAATATTTTTAAAAATATTTTTTAAAAATCAAATATTTTGCTTATAATGGCAAATATTTTGGGGCGCAGGGGCGGCTCAGTTGGTTGAGTGTCTGCCATCAGCTTGGGTCATGATCCCAGGGTCCTGGGATAGAGTCCTGCATGGGGCTCCCTGCTCAGTGGGGAATCTGCTTCTCCCTCTGCCCTTCCCCCCACTCATGCTTGCTCTCTCTTTCTCTCTCAAATAAAATCTTAAAAAAAAAAAAAAAAAAAAAAAAACCAGGAGACACCACAGACCGGGGACAAGATTAGCTTGGAGGCAGTGAATAATAGCTCTTCAAGTCTGCAAAAAAATAAAATGGCCCCCAGGGGCACCTGGGTGGCTCAGTGGTTTAGCACCTGCCTTCAGCCCAGGGCGTGATCCTGGGGTCCTGGGATCGAGTCCCACGTCAGGTTCCCTGCATGGAGCCTGCTTCTCCCTCTGCCTGTGTCTCTGCCTCTCTCTGTGTGTGTGTCTCTCATGGATAAATAAATAAAATCCTTTAAAAATGGCCTCCAATAAAAACACATTGCAAGAGATGGGAAAGAAACAGAATGGAAAGTAAAAAAAGTAGAAGAGGTAGAGCCTAAAGAATTTGTGATGGGGGGTCCCTGGGTGGCGCAGCGGTTTGGCGCCTGCCTTTGGCCCAGGGCGCGATCCTGGAGACCCGGGATCGAATCCCACGTCGGGCTCCCGGTGCATGGAGCCTGCTTCTCCCTCTGCCTGTGTCTCTGCCTCTCTCTCTATCATAAATAAAAAATAAAAATAAAAGAATTTGTGATGGAAAAAGTACTGCACTGTGAATGGGAGGATGGAGTGTTTCCTGAAGTGGAGGTGGATTTACAGATGCTGACAATACTTGGGAACCTGAAGAAAATTTAGATTTTCCAGACTTAATTGAACCAGTTTTTAATTCTCAAAAAGCTGCTAAAGAGAAAGACAATACAAAAAGAAAATCTTTATCTGACAGAGAATCCTGGGACTCCAGGACCACGCCTTGGGCTGAAGGCAGGCACTAAGTCGCTGAGCCACCCAGGTGTCCTCAAATAAATAAATCTTTAAGAAAATAAAAATAAAAACCGATTTGCATTTGAGAAGATCCCTCTGGCTGCACTGTCCTTGGATTGAAGGGGGCCAGAAGGGCAGCAGAAGTAACCTGTCAAGCAGCTGTGTCACTACACACGGCTGTAGGCAGCAGTGGCTTGCACCACGGCGGGATGGAGAGAAGGAAGTGGACCATGTTTAGAGCCACCTGGGGCAGTTGAATGGAGTCAGGATGGGTGGATATGGGGGTTAAGAGGTGTCAAGAATGAAATGGGTTTCTGGCTCATGCAATGAGATGGAGGGTAGTATTGAGAAGAAGAATTTGTTCATCCAACAAACATTTGTCAGGTAACTACTAAGTATCAGACACAGAATTAGGGATTTTTTTAAAGGTTTTATTTATTTGGGCAGGGGCTGTTGGCTCAGGGGCTTGGTGCTGCTTTCGGCCTAGGGTGTGATCCTGGAGACCCAGAATCGAGTCTGGCATCGGGCTCTCTGCACGGAGCCTGTTTCTCCCTGTGTCTGTGCTTCTCTCTCTCTGTATCTCTCGTGAATAAAATCTAAAAAAAAAAAAAGAATTAAAAAAGTTTTTATTTATTTATCCATGAGAGACACTGAGACATAGGCAGAGGGAGAACTAGACTCCTTGCAGGGAGCCCGATGTGGGACTCGATTCCAGGACCCTAGGATCATGGCCTGAGCTGAAGGCAGACGCTCAACCACTGAGCCACCCAGGCGTCCCAGAGCTAGGGATCTCAGAACAAGATACAGTATTTGGGGACGCCTGGGTGGCTCGGTGGTTGGGTGCCTGCCTTCGGCTCAGGTCATGATCCCAGGATCCAGGATCAAGTCCCGCATCAGGCTCCCTGAGAGAAGCCTGCTTCTCCCTCTGCCTGTCTGCTTCTTTCTCTCAGTCTGTGTCTCTTATGAATAAATAAATCTTTAAAAAAAAAGATACAGTATTTGTTTTCAAGGAGCTTACAGTCTAGTAGGGAAGACAAAGACCAATGGGCAGAAGAGTGTGCTGAGCCAGACCCCTGTCTCGGGCTAAAGTGCAACACACACAAGAGGACACAGCCAGTCCCATGCAAGGGGAGGGTGGGGGTAGGGAATGTGCCTTACTGAAGGAATGGCAAGGATCAGGAGATGGGACACTGTGAGGCTATAGGAAAAAGGCAGACCACATCTTGTTCCTCCAAGTGTAGCCAGCACAATCACAACTCCTAAGAGCTCATTAGAAATGCAGCAGCATCTTGGGCCCCACAGCATAACACAGACCCCATGTGTGCATGGTCACAAGCTCCCCAGCTCACTTGTGTTCAGGTGTGAGAAGCACTGGTCTTATCATAGGTTAGGCACCCCGTCTTCCAGCCAGGTCTGCATTCAGTGGCAGTGAGGCCTGGGGCAGGTTCACTACTCTTCCATTTCTTTTCTGGAGATTGGGAATAATACCACCACCTACCTTGTAAGAGCTCTAAGGCTGAATGAGATCATGACAAGTACCAAGTTTGACATGTGCCACTGAGTTAAGGGTTCTAGTTTTGTAGGTTTTTAATCAGGGGAGGGTTTTTTGGTTTGCTTTGTCTTGTTTTTTTCAGGAGTTTAAAAAGACCACCAGATGAGGCATCTAGTTGACTCAGTGAGTGGATCACTCACTGAGTGGCTCTTGATCTAGGGGTTGTGAGTTCAAGCCCCACATTGGGTGTACAGATGACTTAAAAATAAAATATTTGAATGGGCTCATTCGATTAAGTGTCTGCCTTTAGTTCAGGTCATGATCTCTGGATCCTAGGATCGAAACCCCACATTGGGCTCCCTGCTCACCAGGGATCCTGCTTCTCCCTCTCCCTCTGCATGCTGCTCCCCCTGCTTGTGCTGTCAAATAAATAAACAAAACCTTTTTTAAAAAATGAAAATCTTGGGACACCTGCGTGGCTCAGCAGTTTAGCGCCTGCCTTCAGCCCAGGGAGTGGTCCTGGAGTCCTGGGATTGAGTCCCACGTCGGACTCCCTGCATGGAGCCTGCTTCTCTCTCTCTGCCTGTGTCTTTGCCTCTCCGTGTGTGTCTCTCATGAATAAATAAAATCTCTTAAAAAAAATGAAAATCTTTGGGGAAATAAATTTTTTAAGTCTTTAAAAAATAAAATAGGGACATCTGGCTCAGTCAGTGGAGTGTGCAACTCTTGATCTCAGGGTCATAAGTTTGACCCCCATGTTGGGTGTTGAGATTGCATAAAAATAAAATCTTAAAAAAACAAATAAAAAAAAACAAAATAAAAAGACCACCTGATGAGTGATCCTTCGATCAAAAGGATGAATTATCTCTCTCATCATAGAAATGTGAATTATTTTAAAATGAGTAGTCTTTCCCATCTCCTCCCCAGATTAAGTGCTAGGGAAGAAGAAACTGGAATCTTCTAGCACTTGCTAATGGATTTATCAAGAGGTCCAGTCACTTTGGTCAGCAATCTGGCACTACTGAAGAGAGAGTGGACAGGAAAATGCATGGTCAGTGACTCCATTCCTGGATATAAACCTGGGAAAATTTCAGCTGGGGTCCCTACAATACTGCTTGCAATTGATACATTCTGGGTTACCAGGGACAGAAACGCTCAAATAGCCAGTGATTTAAACAGGAAGTTCCCCTTCCCATGAAAGCCCAGAGGTCAGTAGCACAGGGTTGGCAGGACCCAGTCTCCTTCTCTCCTTGTCCTGTCCCATGTGGCTTCCTTCCCCAAAATCATCTTGTGTCAGCAGCGCTGCTCCACTTCCAGTCGGCAGCAGGAAGAAAACTCAAGAGAAGGGCTCATGCTGCCTGCTTTTGAAAAGGTCCTGCAAGGTGCATCCCTCTCCCCCTTCCACCCATGAGCCTGAATGCGCACCTAGCTACAACAGAGGCTGGCAAGTGTCCTCACTCTGTAGTCTCTGCGCTTTGCTAAAAACCAGCAGTTCCATGACCCTGGAAGGAGGCAGAATGGATGCAAGGGGACAACGAATGGTCTCAATTACAGGGGCTGTAGAAGGGGGCCTGTGAGGGCCACAAAAACAGAAATCCACAAGGAGACGCAGGCTCAGTGTACTCTCATTTATTTTGTTGAGACTGAATACACAATTTTAATATGTCCAAACTTCTTAATGGACATAACATATCTGGAAAAAAAAAAAAGAGTTATACCGTACATAGATTACTTAAATGTTACAGAGGCTTCTTTCTGTTTTTCTCACATTGTAAGGTCAAAGGAATGGCACATTCCAACAAAACAAGGTTTTAGAAGGTGACATATTTTTGCCAAGACTGTACCACGTATCAGTGGAAAATTAATGGCTTTATTAGTAGACAGCATTGAGAAGACTGGCTCATTCTGGGGTGAAAATAAAACTTGGATCTCATATGCAAAGCTAAATTCAAATAGTTTACAAATAATATTCAATATTTACCAGCCAGTACAGCCCAGAATCAACCAAGGACAAATGTTTCATCACACAGAACAGATGCCAGCCAATGTGCATAGCGGGCTGTACTGGCTGGACTTCAGCCCTATTTAGTGTCCTAAATGTGAAAGGACAAACTGACAAGCTAACAGCAGAAAACGTAAACGATCTAAACTACTTTTAAATAAAAAAACAAATGCAATAAGTGATATGGTAAAACAGCTCATGCATCTACATTAAAATCGAAAAATTCATGTTCGGTGAGAATACGCACCCCTAAATCATCAAACACGAGTGCTATCCTGAGAGCTGTTTGCAACCATCAGGGCGGTGCACAAAAAGGGATCCTAAAAGGCTGCTAGGTGTATGAAGAAATCCCCCCAATTACTGCTGATCAGATGAATGTACATTGAAACAGGCCACCACTTTTTACCCAAACAGACTGGCAAAAATTGGAAAGCAGGGCAGCAAGTCCTGGTGAGGATGAAGAGAAATGAGGACCCCCGACAAGGAGGCTCCATGACCATTCAAAAGAAAAATTTGATTCAACCATAGGAAATTAACCTGTCTGACCTGTCATCCCGTCCTGTGCCAGTACCTACGCCGGGAAACCTTCCACGCAAGCTCAGAAGGGGACACACAAAAGATGGCCTCATTTATGTGCTCAGGAGTGGTGGCACCAGGGTGTCCGCCACTAAGCAAATGTGTCAGGTGCAGCTGAAGCCTGCGGGGGAATACCACAGAGTGGTCTAAGCATCTCAGCATGTGGAGAATAAGCAACACACGTTGAGTGAGAAAGAAAAGAGCCCAAGATCTATAGCACAGTGACACCACATGTGGCAAAAGTATATTCACATACACAACAGTGTATCTGACAAGGATCCGTTTATATTAAAAGATGTATAACTCACACATTCCAATGGATGCTTGGGATAGCACAAAGAAACAGGAAAGAAAAAGCCATAAATAACTAAAGAAGCCTTTTGTGGACTATCATCCTGAGATCCAAACAAAGAAGCTCGGATATGTTCAATTATGCCTTAAATTGTGTGTGCACATTGGGAAGGTTGGCTCTAAAGGGTCCTGGGGTGAGGAAGACATGCAAGGCTGAGAATCCACTCTTTCAAAAGCATAACCCGCTGTCTGCCTGTGCTTAAGTGAGCGTGTGCATGAGCTGGCTCGTTCAGGTTCCGCAGGCTGGGGAACCACAGCCATGTATGTGCCTCAAGCAAACTTCATCTGCTGCCCACCCCACCTCCCCCAGGGCCACTACTGGTCTCAGACTCAGCAGAAATCCCAGGCCTGGAATCCACACCCACTCTTCATTTATTTCAACTCACTCTCTAAGTTAAGCAGTCTCACACAACAGACATTACCAGGAAGAAAAGGGTAGGGGTGAGGGATACCTTCTCTTTGGCTCAGCGAGGCTGCAAAGGCAGCCAGCTTACCACGTGGATAGAGCCACAGACCACCCAGGGCGGTGAAAACTCATTCAACTAACCAAATAACTAATGGCTTGATAACAGGGTCAATGGTGGTGGTAGTAGGGGTGTGTGTGTCAAAGGTCACTACTCAATTTTGCTTCAGTTTGAGGATAAGCCCGTGTAGGGCCAAAAGGGGCAGCTGTTCTCCCCAAGTCCAGACTGGGCCTCCAAGCAGGGAGTGGGGTTTCAGCCCCAGACCTCAATGAGGTCCCCAGATTCCATGCCCAGATCAGTAGGCAGCTCCTTGCCTGTAAGCTTTGTCCCATCAAAGAAGAAAGAGAGCTTGTGGCCTGAGAGTCCCATGGCCTCCTCATAGCGGGACATGAGGGTCTTGAGAGGAGAATCCTGGGCAGAGAGGGGAAAAAAATGGATGTAAGAATTTGAAAGAGGCAGGGTGCCTCGCTGGCTCCATCAGAAGAGCATGTGACTCTTGATCTCGGGGTTTTGAGTTTGAGTCCCACATTGGGAGCTTCCTCACTACAAATGTAGAGATCACTTAAAAATAAAATCCTAGGGCAGCCCAGGTGGCTCAGCAGTTTAGCGCCGCCCTGGGCCCAGGGCATGATCCTGGAGACCTGGGATCGAGTCCCACGTCGGGCTCCCTTTATGGCGCCTGCTTCACCCTCTGCTTGTGTCTCTGCCTCTCTGTCTCTCTCTCTCATGTCTCTCATGAATAAATAAATAAAATCCTTAAAAACAAAAATAAATAAATAATAAAATCCTAAGGGGCACCTGGGCGCCTCAGCTCTTGGGTTTTGGCTCAGGTCATGATCTTAGGGTCACAGGACCAGGCCCTGTGTTGGGCTCCATGCTTGGCATGGGAGTCTGCTCATCCCTCTCCTTCTGGCTCTCCTGCCCCTCTCTTTCTCAAATAAATAAATAAAATCTTTTTGAAAAATTGAAAAAAACAAATAAAACCTTATTTAAAAAAAAAAGAATTTGAAAGGGCTGAGAACTTGTAGGGAAGGATAGAGGACTCAGGCCAGAGAGGACAAGGGGACTAGTCAGAGCCCACAAGGCAAGTGGACAGAGAAGTCAGCACAGCCAGGCTCCTCCCTGGGGGACTGAGTCACAGATCCCAGGGCTCAAGACATAGGCTTAGGATCAGGCAGGTTCTGCAAGCCCCAAGTTCCCACGTCCTGATGGAGGCACCCAACACCATGATGCAGACAGCCCAGATCAGCAGTGCCTCCCACTCACCGGAGACAGCTGAAGGCCAGGCTCTCCCACTCAACTGAGGCACAACCTCAGGCAAGTATTATGGGTCCTGGGACACCTGAGTGGCTCAGTGGTTGAGCGTCCGTCTTTGGCTCAGGGTGTGATCCCGGGGTTCCAGGATCAAGTCCTGCACTGGGCTCCCTCTAAGGGGCCTGCTTCTCCCTTTGCCTATGTCTCAGCCTCTCTCTCTGTCTCTTATAAATAAATAAGAAAAATCTTTAAAAAAAAAATCTGTATTATGGGTCCTTGGTGGTCCTGAGTCCTGGTAAGTGCAAGCATGACCTTATTGTGAAATAGGGCCTTTGCAGATGTCATCAGGTTAAAAGGAGGGCACGCACTCAATGAGGGTAGGCCCCAGTGACTGGCGTTCTTGCGAGAAGACACACAGGGATGACACCACCTGAGCACAGAGGCCGAGACTGGGTGATGCAGCTGCAGGCCATGGACTTGTAGCCACCCCGCAGGAGCCAGGCAGGAGTCAGGAAGGATTCTACCCAGTGTCAGGGGGAACATGGCCCTGCTGACCTCCAGGAGGGAATGCATTTGTTTCAAGCCACCCAGTTTGTGGTATTTTGTTACAGTAGCCCTAGGAAACGAATACTGCCAACTGTCCCACTTCTCAAGACCGCGTCCCTATTTGTTAAATGAGGGTCATGACAGTGGTTTCCATATAAATTGGCTGTGAAACTCGCCAAGGCTCTGACTATGAATTCTCTTCAGCAGGGGTACTAATTGCTTAGAAGTGTGGGGCTGTAACTCTGATGGGTTTCATCAGTCACCACCCAAGGGTCCTTTCCATTTTAACCAGAAAGAGGAGTCAGGAGGCTGGAGCAGAGGTTCCCAGCACAAGGGGGATGGAAGTTGAGCAATGCACTTCTTCTACTCTAGGATGGGCAGGAACTCCAAACCACTCGGGCCTAAAGGGAATCCTCCTCCCACCCCCCAGTTAACTGATGGGAGCGAGGGGCCTGCCATGCCTCCCACTTACCGGAGACAGCGAGATTTCCAGCATCTGGTGTTTCTCCTTCCCCTGCACCCGCAGCTGGAGCAGTTGGGACATCTCCGCAGCCTCAGGTGAATTTGCTAGCACCACACAGTCTGTGGGAGGATCCGGAACCCAGGCCTAAGCGGGGCCTGGAAGCAGGGCCAACCTCCCAGCCTTTCCCTTTACCCCTTCCCTGTGGCAACAGCCTCCTGGAGGCCCCACCTCCCTGCCTTCCTCTCACCGATGATGTCAGCCACTCCAAGCTTTAGAGTCCGGGGAGTGGCAGTAGGGGATAGCTCTGTCTCTCCGAAGAGCAAGAGGATCCTGCTTGGGGACACCCCGAGATGGGTGGCCATGTGGTTCACCACACTCTGTAGGGGCTCCGACTAGGGAGGGGACAAGAAGCAAAGGCGGCCACCTCTGGACGCGCCCCACCCCACCCACCACCTCTGACTCATTTCTGGCTGAGCTCCTCAGCTGTGAGTTCCATAGACTGCCCTGGCGAAGTATAGAATAAAGTCATGTCAATATGGGGTTCAGGGAAGTACTGAAGCAGTCGTGGATCAGGAGGAAAAAGGGTAGTGGTGGGGACTGCAGTAAAGTGGACCTCATGTGCTCCATGCAACAGGCCAGCTGTCCCTGGCTCTTGCCAGTGGGTGCCATTTGGGAACACAGGCCAGTGCAACCATGTCTTCCTGTGTAAGAGAGGCCAGGCAGCTGGTCCTTTGTATGAAATCACTCACTGCAAGGGTTGGCAATGAGCTCCTATGTGTTAAAAGCGTTCTACAAGGGGGTGCCTGAGTGGATAGTCTGCCTTCAATTCAGGTCATGATCCAGGTCCTAGGACCAAGCCCTGCCTCGGGCTGGGGGCGGGGTATGGTCCAGGCTCAGCGGGGAGTCTGCTTCTCCCTCTGCCTCCCCTTCCTGCTCATGCTTGCATGAGCGGGCTTTCTCTCTCTAATAAATGAGTAAAATCTTTACAAATAAATAAACAGTAAATAAATAAATAAATAAATAAATAAATAAATAAATAAATAAAGCATTCTACAAGGGCCCCTGGGTGGCTTAGTCAGTTAGGAATCTGCTTTCGGCTCCAGTCATGATCCTGGGGGCCTGGGATCAGGCCCTGCATGGGGGCCTGTGCTTCTCTCTATGCCCCTCCCCAGGCACATGTATGTGCTCTCTCTCTCACAAATACATAAATAACATCTTTTTTAAAAAAATCAAGAAATAAAAGCATTCTACATCTACAGGGCAAAAGAAGGAAAAAAACACTTGATTGAGCTATGGGCTGTGTGTTTTCAATGTCTGGCTCAGCTGCTTTCCTGACACACAGTTACTGCTCAACAAATGGGCATTTCTGTTATCACTCTTGTTTTAGATTCGGGCTCATCTCTACAAGAACAGCCGTTGCCACTCAGGAGGAGCTCAGAATGACTGAATGGCATGTGTGTGTCCAATGTAGTAAAAGCAAGCACTGCTGGGAAGCACAGGATCCAAGGGAAGGAAAGGGGGAGGGGTACCCAGCCAGGCTTCTCAGGGCACATCAGTGGAGCCCTGAAGGTTGGGTGGAAAGTCTGCCGGTGAAGGGAGTGTAAGGAAAAGACCACGGGGACAAAGGGAAGAGCAAACCCAAGGCATGGGGGCCCAAGGGAGCATTGGGAAGAGAGGCAAAGCGGGGCACTGCCCCTTCTGCCCAGACACCTCACTCGCTCCATGGGGCCCAACTTCCACGGGCCCTTCAGGCACCTACCATTCTGACAGGGAATCTGACCACATCAGCCCGGCACCGGATTTTTAGCGGGAAGAGTCGGGGACTCTCTGGAAGGATGGGACCCTCCACCAGGACCACCTCATCCTCTTGGTTCTGGTGATCCTGGCCCTGGTGCTGCTTGGGGCTCAAGCAGGAACGGAGATCCTGGAGGCGCTTGTTCACCTCCCTGGGGTGCAGAGAGGACTTTGCATCAAGGCAGGCTGGGGTACCCACCCTACTGCCCCTCCGTACCCCAGCGAGCCCCTGGCCCTCAGCACCTCAGCTTCTGGAGTGCCCTGGAATGCTTTCTGCTTTTGGTCCTTGGTGGAGGTGAAGGCAAAGGAGAGGTGTCCTGAACCCTGCAAAGAGAAGAGAGGGTTGGATTGGAGGAAGGGGGGGAGAGGATGAGGAGGGGACCCCAGCCCCACAGCTGTCCTCATAAGCTACGGACCCCTGGGAGCCCAGAGGGGGTGCCGGATAATCAAGAGGAAGCACATTCCAGTGAGATCATCTTGTGGACAGGGGGAGGTAAGGTCAGAGAAAACCTAAGTCACCGCTGTTACATTGACATGACCCAAATATGAACGAGGAAAATGCCTAACTTTCAAGGTAAGTCACTTTCCAGGTGAATATCTGGTAACATCCAATGGACACCAAGTGCTTACCATAGGCCAAGTATTAACCCTTAATTTTTTTTTTTTGAAGATTTTATTTACTTATTCATGAGAGACACACAGAGACAGAGACACAGACACAGGGAGAAGCAGGCTCCCTATGGGGAGCATGATGCGGGACTTGATCCCAGGACCCTGGGATCACAACCGGAGCCGAACACAGATGCTCAACCACTGAGCCACCCAGGGGAGCCTTAACTCTTAATCTAGGTGCCGTTATTATCCCCATTTTCCAGAAAAGGGAGGCAAACCCCCGAGATAAAGGAACAGCTAGCTGGATACACACAGAGATAAAACATCCCACTCCCGGGGGTGGTCCTGAAGCATTTCATTCCTCACCTGAGCCTGGAGATTCCCTCCAGGCCCTCCATCTCTTCTCCTTACCGTTTCAGGAGCCACTCTAGGATCATGCCCACCCTAGCCCACCCCTCCGGCTCCCTTTCTGCTCCTGGGGCCCCAGTGACTTGGCTTCACTCACAGAAACACCTCCTTCGACTTCTTTTCTGAATTCTTACTCCTCAGCTTCTTCTTCCAGGGAGAATCTGGAAACGAGGCATCCTCAGGGTGGGGACTGCTAGAATCTGCCATATCCGCCTCTGGGGACAGAGAAGGAAGAGTGGAAGGAGTCAGCTAGGGGAGGGCAGCAAGAGGCCAAGCAGAAGCATGTAAGGGTTTCTCCAGGTCCCAAGAAAGGAGGAGACTGAGGAACCCCAAGACGCACATACAACCATGCAATAATGCTGGGGAAGTGCTCACGAGGCAGGAGTCATAGGGAAATACCTAGTGCAGAGAAAAGAATGAGTTGGGGTCTGACATAATTGGAGTGTCTGAGCCTCATGCTAAGGCACAAGTTGGTGTGGCCAGTGTGGACGATCAGAAAGTGGCCCAGTCCAACTGAGTTATGATTAAGTTAATCTCGTCCTACCTTTTTTTTTTAGGATTTATTTATTTATTTATTCATGAGAAACACACAGAGAGAGAGAGAGAGAGAGAGAGAGAGAGGCAGAGACACAGGCAGAGAGAGAAGCAGGCTCCATGCAAGGAGCCTGATGTGGGACTCGATCCCGGGTCTCCAGGATCACTCCCTGGGCTGCAGGCGGCGCTAAACTGCTGCACCACCGGGGCTGCCCTCTTCCCACCTTTTTGATCACATGCACCCCACAAATAAAAAACACACATAACCTAGGAAATATGCATTTACTTAATACAATACTTTTTTTTTTTTACAATACTGCTTATTACACATGTACATACTATTGTGTATGTGATAAAACATACTTTAAACCAGATGTTGGCAAAGGACTTTTTTAAAAAAGTTCCTCTTATTTTCTTCCTGTACTCAATTGGATGGACAGAGAGACACTATGGGAGTCAGGGGTAGAAGGTGGCATGGTGCAGTGGGGAAATGAAGTAAAGAGATGAAGACAGGCCCTCTGAGCCCATGTTTCTCAAATTTCATCCATGTGAGCATCATTATCACTTTTTGCCACATCTCTATATTTCACATCTTTCTTTAAAATCCCTCATTGTAACTAAAATTTCTTCTAACACAAAACTAGAGATTTATTCTAGAATATAGAAGCCGCTTTCTATTGTTTGCCACCAATAAAGGATTATCGTTAACCATAAAAGTAATACTGCAAAAACAAAGCAATGATAAATCCTAGATCAGCGGTTCTCAAACAGAGGCAATTTTGCCTCCCATGGGACGTGCAGCAATGTCTCAAGACAAGTTTTGTTGTCACAATGAGGGGGAGAGAAGGTTGGAGTGTGTGATACCGGCGCACAGAAGTCAGAATGCTGCTAAACATCCCACAATGCACAGGACAGCTCCACACAAAGAACTACTCAGTCCAAATGTCAGTGGTGCCCAGGCTGAGAAACCCTGTCTTCAATGTGGCAGCTGCTAGAGACCCGAGATTCTGACCTTCTGACAAGCTCCTGGAAGATGCCCAGCACTACTGGGCCTACATTTGGAGCAGCAAGTGCAGAGGTACCTTTGCACTTCTATGGTCCAGGTACTGTCCTAAACCCTGTATGTAGCCCAAGAGAGAGCTCTCTATATAGTCTCTTTAATTAATTCTCACCAAAATCCTTGACATAGGTCCACTGTTATCCCTATTTTCCCGATGGCAAAATTGAAGCATTAAGAGATGAACCTGCACAAGGTCACACAACTACTAACAGGTAGAGCTGAGATTCAAACCCAGTCCAGCTGGTTCCTAAATCAGCTCTTGCTCACCCTACCATACCTGCTTATGGTATAGAAATTTCTGTCCAAGGTCTGCATTTGCCCACTGGATCACTGCCTTTTTTTTTTTTTTTTTAAAGATTTTGTTTATTTATTCATGAGAGACAGAGAGGGAGAGAGAGAGAGAGAGAGAGTCAGAGAGAGAGAGAGAGTCAGAGACACAGGCAGAGGGAGAAGCAGGCTCCAAGCAGGAAGCTTGACGCGGGACTCGATCCCGGGACTCCAGGATCATGCCCTGGGCTGAATGCGGCGCTAAACCACTGGGCTACCCGGGCTGCCCCTGGATCCTTGCCTTATTAAACTTGAATCCCACTCACTGCCTTTGGGTGGTTTGCAAAAACCACATCACTGGGGGAGGACCAAGGCTGGCAGCCCTGATAAGATTCAAAGAACACTGTGCGCTGCCTCCAGAATGTTCCCAAGGAAGTCGTTGCAGATGTATCAAGATGTTGCAGATTCTCAACAGCTACTCCTCCTAGGCCCCCAGGACTACAGAATCCGAATCTCTGGGGATGGTTAGAAATCTGTAGATTAGCACACTCTTGTGCCTATCAGGTAGGAGGAAGGGTGGTTTGGCAGCACTTCCAATGCCTGCTGGTTAACACTCCATCTTAATTCAGGACTGGAGCTTTTTTCTGCCTAGGATGCAGGAGTCACCTCTCCCATGCCCTTCCCATGAGCCTCAGGGAAAAATGGACTACAGGGATGTAAACTCCAAGAAGCTTCCTCAGAGAGGCCAGCACTGGGCACTCTCCCTGGAAGCCCGCCCCTACCTTCCTCAGCCTCTGGGGGACAGAGTTTCAGGAGAGACAGGTGATCTGGGATGAGATGAAGGCTGCTTTTCACCTGTAAAGACAGAAGTGAATCAGTCCCAAGTCCTCCCTCCACTGAAAGGGAAAGCAGGATGACTCTTGTCTTCCTCCAGCTCCCAAGTCCAAGTTCTCTCTGGGGAGTTAGGAGCCCAGCTTCCCCGAGATCCCCAACCCTCACTACTACACCCTCTTTAAGGCATTCTGAGGACGCAAGTTTAATTCTTCTTTTATTCTCTTACTAAGTAGCTTGCTATCTTGGACTCCTGGGAAATCCCAGCTCCCCAGCGCACTCGGGAGTCCCCAAGTCATCTCTGAACTTCCATGGCCCAGCTTCCAACCTCAAAACCCAACAGTCCCAGGTCCCGCTAGCCCCCTCTCTGAAGCATCAGGCATCCCGGTCCCTTCGCCCCTCTCTCCTCCCGACACTCCAGCTCCCCGGCATCCCGACTCGGAACACACTCCAAACCTCTCCAGCCTCCAGAAGCCCTGCATCTCTCTCCCCGCTCCTGGTGCCATCTGGTCCCCCACGACCAACCCCAGAAGCCTAACCTCGGCGGTCCCCCAACCAGCCCTCCCGGGCGCCGGGCAGCACCTTCCCGGAGTACACGGGCACAGCCGGTGCCTCCCCCGGATCCAGCAGCAGCCGCCGCCGCCGCCTGACCGTGGCCCGCGGGGCTCCGGCCGGCCGCGCGTCCGCCCCTTCGCTGTCACTGTCGCTGTCGCCCCGGGGGGCGGCCGGCACCGGGGGCTCCGGGAGAGGGACCTCGACCGAGTCCGCGGCGCCGCGTGCCGTTGCGACCTCCAGGATATCCTCATCGCTGTCGCTGACCAGATCCACAAACAGCGAGTCCGGGGAACGCCGGGCTGGAGACCGAGGGACGCGAGGACGCCGGCCCCGGCCGCCCCGGGCTCCGCGAGCCCCTCGGCTGACACCGCCTCCCCGAGGCCGGCGGCCGCGCTTCCTCACCGGTTCCGCCATAGCAAACGCCCGCCGACCACGGTCCCCCGCCTCTAGACGCCTCGCCCGACCCCCTCCGAGCGACTGCCGCCTGTCATTGGGTGACCCGTCCGCCAGTCAACACCTCGCCCCGCCCACACCGTCTGGCGCCTCCTCCCCGCCTGTTCATTGGCCCCTGCACCCGCCCATCAAGCATCCGCCACTGAAACCGAGGCGCCAAAGATTCCAGCCAGTTTCGGCGCAATGGGCCTAGGTTTCGATTCGTTCCAGCTCACCCATTGGCCGGCTGCCTCCTTCCGGACCAGCCCACCCGAGGCATCGGCGCTCGCGGTGGGTGGGGGAGCGGGGCATCCTGGGAATTGTAGTCCGTAAGTCCTCCGAGTACCTGGACGGCTTCGGAATTGCTTTCATTTTATTTATTAATTAAATTTTTTTTTTTTTTTTAAGATTTTATTTACTTATGAGGCACACACACACAGGCAGAGGGAGAAGCAGGCTCCATGCAGGGAGCCCGACGTGGGACTCGATCCCGCGTCTCCAGGATCACGCCCTGGACTTAAGGCCGCGCTAAACCGCTGAGCCACCCGGGCTGCCCTAATTAACTTATTTTTAAGTAATCTTTACACCCAACTTGGGTGAGATCAAGAGTCATGGGCTCAGGAGCCTGAGTGGCTCAGCGGTTGAGCATCTGCCTTTGGCTCAGGCGTGATCAGGATCCCGGGAATGAGTACCCCGTCCGACTCCCTGCAAGGAGCCTGCTTCTCCCTCTGCTGAAAAGAAGGGGTGTGGTTCCCGCCCCCACCCCCCCCACCCCCACCCCCGCCTTCCTGCTTTTGTTTCAGAATTTCTTTCTTGGTCCTTTTCATATGTATGTAAATCTCCATTGTGGTTAAATAAGCCTCTTGGAAATCTCGTAACTCAGGGGCTCAGAGAGCTGGAAGTCATCTTTTTGAAATGCAAACATCTGGGGAGCTAGGTCCCCCACATTCTAGGGGGGAATAACAGTCTAATGTTGGGGGTGGGGGCTTCCTGCTACATATACTAGACTACTTCTGGCCATAAATAAGTGAGAATCTTGGATGAAAGCCAATGACCATGATAAAGTTAGGATGAACTTTGCGGGACAAGAGGTGTTGCTAAATCCTCTTGAAGCCTAGCTATTGTTTATCTTAGAAACGAGAAAAGAAAAAAAAAGAAAAATGAGATGTGGGTTTTGGAATTTTATCCTGAAAACAGGATAGGGGGTTGTACCTGCTTGGCTACTTGTAGAATTGCTTGTGGGAAGATGAAGAAAAAGAATCTTATTCAAAATGAAGTTTGGGGATACCTGGCTGGCCCAGTGGGTAGAGCATGCGACTTTTGATTTCAGGGTCCTGAGTTCAAGCCCCACCTTGAGTGTAAGTGCGGCCACAAGTGGGTTGTCAAGGAAGAATTCTTGAGTTGTTTTCAGTGCAAAAGGTGCTTTTACTGTAGTACGGGGACAAGACCCATGGGCAGAAAGAGCCGCACTTACGCTATATGAAGCTGGTAGTTGTATGCCTAGTGCTCAAGAGAGAGGGGACATGCAGAGACTATTAGATCATGAATATCTTCGGGGCACCTGGGTAGCTCAGTGGTTGAGTGTTGGCTTTCTGCTCGGGTAGTGATCACGGGGTACTGGGATAGAGTCCCACATCAGGCTTCCCCGCAGGGGAAAAAAAGATTTTATTTATTTATTCATGAGAGACACACAGAGAGAAAGAGAGGCAGAGACACAGGCAGAGGGAGAGGCAGGCTCCATGCAGGAAGCCGGCGTGGGACTTGATCCCGAGTCTCCAGGATCACACCCTGGGCTGAAGGTGGCGCTAAACCACTGAGCCACCCTGGCTGCCCCAAATAAATAAAATCTTTTTAAAAATCGTGAATATCGGGATCCCTGGGTGGCGCAGCGGTTTGGCGCCTGCCTTTGGCCCAGGGCGCGATCCTGGAGGCCCGGGATCGAATCCCACGTCGGGCTCCCGGTGCATGGAGCCTGCTTCTCCCTCTGCCTGTGTCTCTGCGCCTCTCTCTCTCTCTGTGACTATCATAAAAAAAAAAAAAAAAAAAAAAAAATTAAAAAAAAAATTAAAAATCCTGAATATCTTCTTTGAATTTCTTTTATTTTTAAAAAAGATTTTATTTAGTGGGGTGCCTGAATGGCTAAGTTGGTTGAGCATCTGCTTTTGCCTCAGGTCATGATCCCAGGGTCCCAGGATCCAGTCCTGCTTCAGGCTCCCTGCTTAGTGGGGAGTCTGCTTCTCCCTCTCCCTCTGCCTATTACTTTCCCTGCTTGTGCACGCATGCTCTCTCTCTCTCTCCTTCTCTCTCTCTCTCAATCTGTGTCAAATAAATAAATGAAATCTTTAAAAAAATAAAGATTTTATTTAGTTATTTTAGAGAGAGGGAGGGACCATATGTGGAGGGAGAGGGAGAGAATCTCAAGCAGACTCCTTGCTGGGCATAGAGCCCCACTGGGAGCCCCACTGGGAACTTGATGCAGGGATCAAGCCCAGGACCCTGAGAATATGACCCAAGGGAAAATCAAGAATCAGATATTCAATTGACTAAGCCACTCAGGTGCCCCTCTTCTTTGAATTTCTACTTGTAAAACTACCTTCACAAGATTTCTCTGGTGCTTATCAGTCAGTTCAATACTATTGGTGACATATATAGTCATGAGACCCTTTAAGAATGTAGCAGCCAGCATGTATTTGATCCTTGTTGGAACTATGCAGTCTTTAGGTCAGCCTTCTGAGCTAAAAATGAACATTTTTCTGCTTGTATCCCTTATCAGAGCTTACTTAAAAATAAAAATTAAAAGCTGGGAGACCAGCAGGGGGAGCTCTCAAGTCCTATCACTCCTTGCACCCCTTTCCAGAACCAACAAGAAACTTAGAAAAAGAAAGATTTAGCTTGTACTTGCAAGAGGAAAAGCCTACCCCAGCAGAAGGAACTTTTCCCTTCATCCAGCAACAGCCCAGCCAATGTGACACTCATCACCACTCAGCCAATGAGAAGCCACTATGTTCATAACTCCCAGTTCACTCCAATGGACTTTTTATTTATAACAGCCCCTCCCAACTCTTCTCTGTTCCACAATAAAAGAGCAGTTCCTCTCCAGCCTGTCCTATGATTTTGTCAGAGCTTGCATGTCCTGGATAGCATTTCTGTGCTATTCCTGTTTTTGCTGGAAAAACACCTGACAGTATTCTTTTTTTTAGAGAGAGTGCATAAATGAGCGGGGAAGTGGGGCAGAGAGAGAAGGAGAGAGAATCTTAAGCAGGCTCCACATCCAGCACAGAACTCCATTCAGGGCCCTATCTCAGGCCCTGAGATCACCCCATGAACTGAAATCAAGAGGGGATGCCTGGGTGGCTCACCAGTTTAGTGCCTGCCTTTAGCCCAGGGTGTGTTCCTAGAGTCCCGTGATCAAGTCCCACATTGGGATCCCTACATGGAGCCTGCTTCTCCCTCTGCCTATATCTCTACCTCTCTCTCTGTCTCTCATGAATAAATAGGTAAAATATTTAAAAGAAAAACGTCAGGGAATCCCTGGGTGGCTCAGCGGTTTGGCGCCTGCCTTGGCTCAGGGCGCGATCCTGGAGTCCCGGGATCGAGTCCCACATCAGGCTCCCGGCATGGAGCCTGCTTCTCCCTCCTCCTGTGTCTCTGCCTCACTCTCTCTCTCTCTCTCTCTCTGTCTATCATAAATAGATAAATAAATCTTTAAAATAAAGAAAGAAAGAAAAGAAAAGAAAAGAAAAGAAAAGAAAAGAAAAGAAAAGAAAAGAAAAGAAAAGAAAAAAGTCAGATGCTCAACTGAGGCACCCAGGTGCCCATGACAATATTATCCTTCAGGTTAATGCCTGTAACATTTTGGTTTAATGCTTTCCATAATAAAAACTGTTTTGTGTTAGGTGCCTGGCTGGCTCAATGGTTGAGCATCTGCCTTTGGCTCAGGTCATGATCCTGGGGTCCTGGGGTCGAGTCCTGCATTGGGCTCTCCACAGGGAGCCTGCTTCTCCCTCTGCCTATGTCTCTGCCTCTCTCTTTGTATCTCTCATGAATAAATAAATAAAATCTTTAAAAAAAAAAAGTTTTGTGGAGGTTTTCCTACTACCTTGGTAGAGTTGGAAAAAGATTTTGTTTTTTCATTACATTTCCCCAACACACCCACCAACCACATTGTGCACTTCAGAAGCTACATATCCTCCACACATCTACCTTATTTGCAGCTCCTGCATATCATGTACCCCAACACAGCACAGACCTACCCCCTCAACACTTCACAACTCCCACATCACCTCCAACTGTATGACCCCGGACACCTCACCCCACACCTCCCACACCACACTTCACACACAATCAGCACGCATCACACAACCAGTACCATTGGCTCTCATACACATAATGTTCACATAACTTGGACTTCATACATCCATGTAGTGCAGCTTCTTGATCACCACGCACATCCTATTTCATCCTCCTCCTCCACCACACTGATACCCCCAACACATACACCCCAACTCCATCAGCACACACCTCACCCACCTCAAATCCTCTGTGCGGGCTGAGCTCAGGCTACTGAAGACGCACAGGTCCAGCAGGTGGTGCTGTTTACCAAGTGACAAAGGACCTAGGCTCTGGTAGAGGAAACCTTCAGCCACTTTTTTTTTTTTTTTAAGATTGATTTATTGATTTGAGAAAGAGAGAGCAGCAGTAGAGGGCAAGGAGAAGCAAGTTCCCTGCTGAATGGAGAGCTTGATTCAGGGCTTGATGCAGGGCTTGATGTGGGGCTCAATCCCAGGACACTGGGATCATAACCTAAGCCAAAGGCAGCTACCTAATCAGCTGAGCCATCCAGGTGCCCCCTTCAGCCACTCTTTGTAATTAGGTTGACCCTAGGGATTGCACCAAAAACCCTTCTGCCAGCCGTGGGCCCCACCCAGAGGCTACTGCAAACTATGGAGGCAGTGGGTAGTCCTGAGGACCTGGAACTTCCCTCAAGCCTCTTTCTTCTCAAACCATGCTCAAGAGCTGTGAGTGGTCCAGTCCCTGCCAAAAAAATCAGGTCATGTGGATGAGGAGAAGCTTTGGAGTGTGACTTCCTCCTGGGGAAGTCTCTGCACTGGAAGGAGCCCCAATCCAAATGATCTTGGTGCCCTCTGGTTCCTGGCACACAGAGGCCCCCCAATAAATGCCAAATCAAAATAATGGCTACTGTTTTGAGTGCTTACTATGGCAGTGTCAGGAGCTTTACATCTAAGACTCATTAAGGTAGGTATAATTATTACCCTATTTTACAGATGTTTGTCTGCAGCACACAGAGCATGAGTCACACAGCTAGAGAGGGGGTGAGCTGGGATTCAAACCCAGATAGGCTGATTCTAGAGCAGTGGGCTGGAGCTGGCACACCTCTGTTTCTCAACTTCCCCTGAGACTTCTCTGGGTGGTGTGGCCCAGGAGGGCTCCATCCTCTGCAGTTCACCTCTCAGGGCTTTTCCGAGTCATTCCTTCCCTCCTCCTTCCCCACTCATTTCTGGAGCTCCTGATCTTTGCCACCACCTGGCTGGGCACCAGGGGCATAGAAAAGACTCTGACATAGATTCACCCCCAAGAAAGCAGGAAGCTTTCACCCAGAGTCACGTGCTCAGATGCTTCAGGCACAGGCAGGAAAGTGAAATGGAATAAAGCAGGTGGATGAAAGTAATAGGGAATGGCAGGGATTATGGCAAAATAGCTTATTTTGGCTGAAGGATAAAGTAGGGTTTTGAATGCTGAGCTAGATCTGGATTTCTTATTAATCTTTCTTTGCCACAGGGACTTTGTCCAAAATGGAAGCCCAAGGTAATTCTAGAAGTCCATATCCCACCTCCCAAACTCCAAACATACACTATCCAAGATACAGTATTTCTTTCTTCTTTTTTAAAATATTTTATTTATTTATTTATTTAATTTATTGACTTGAAACAGAGAAAGAGAATGTGCACAAGCATGGGTAGCAGCAGAGGAAGAGGGAGAAGCAGGCTCTCTGCTGAGCAGGGAGCCCGATGCAGGGCTCAATCCCAGGACCGTGGGATCATGACCTGAGCCAAAAGAAGATGCTTAACCGACTCAGCCATTGAGGCACATCAAGATTTTATTTTTTAAAGATTTTATGTATTTATTTGAAAAAGAGAGAGAGTGCACACAAGTGAGGCAGAGGGAGAGGGAGAAGCAGACTCCCTACTGAGCAGGGAGCACAATGTGGGGCTTGATCCCAGAACTCTGAGATCGTGACCTGAGCCAAAGGCAGACCCTTAACCAACTGAACCACCCAGGAGTTCATTTTTAAGTAATCTGTACACCCAATATGGGGCTCGAACTTAATACCCCGAGATTAAGAGTCACATGCTGGACCAACTGAGTCAGTCAGACACCCCTTCTTTTTCCTCTTTTTAAAATAGATATCTGAGCTCAAAAGCAAGACCGAATCTTCCTAGTGCCAGAAATAAAGAAGGAAATTAAAGCCACAACGGCAATAGTGGTTGAAGTTAAGCAGTCCACAGGGATGCTGGGATCCTGAGGATTAGGGTTTTAATACCAACATGGGGACAGAGGTTAAGCTGAGGCCCCAGGAGCAGCAGAGAAGTGAAACTGAGTGCTCTGTACAAAGCTAAGAGCTGAGAAGAGGCTGTTTCTTCTGTGCACAGAAGACAGACAAAAACAAAAAATCCATCCACAGTCCCTGGGTTGCAGCAAGCAAGCCATCCAACAGGTAGTGGTTGGGAAAGTCACCATGAGAAATCAGAACCCCAAGGCTCACCAAAGTATGGGCTTGCATTTTGACTAAACTTCCGGTAACAAACACCTGAGAAACACTCTGAGAAACTCACAAATGGTCAGAAATCTGTGTTGCCTGTAAGACTGGGGTAGAAGCCAAAGCAAGCTGGCCCCTAGGAATGGGCAGGGGGCCAGGGGACTCAGGGGACTCCAGCAGGTAGGAAAAACACGAAGAGGTCAAAGAAACCTCCCCTGGTGACACCACCATGGGAAAATTCAATCCACTATGCAGATAACAGTAACCATGCCATGCCCCCTCCCTAGTGCTCTTCTTTAATTGGGAAAACCGAGGGTCATTGAGCTTAAGCAAGTTACCAACAGTCAATTAGCAATCAAAGCATTTAAGTTCTCTGTGACATAGTCTTCTCTCAGCTGTAAAATGAGAATAATTTTAGGTATCTGTCCCTCATAGGATTGCTCCAGAGATAAAATGAAATGCTACTGGTAGGGCAGTCCAGGTGGCTCGGTGGTTTAGCTCTGCCTTCGGCCCAAGGCATGATCTTGGAAACCCTGGATTGGGTCCCACGTCGGGCTCCCTGCATGGGGCCTGCTTCTCCCTCTGCCTGTGTCTCCGCCTCTCTCTCTTTGTGGGTCTCTCATGAATAAATAAATAAAATCTTTAAGAAAAAAAAAAGAAAAAAGTGCTCAACGCACTTAAGTGGATTAATACCTAAGTTCTCAATGACCTTGGGAGGTTATTGCAAAGATTTTTTTTTAATTTATGAGAGACAGAGAGAGAGAGAGGCAGAGACACAGGCAGAGGGAGAAGCAGGCTCCATGCAGGGAGCCCGATGAGGGACTCAATCCTGGGACTCCAGGATCACACCCTGGGCCAAAGGCAGGCACCAAACTGCTGAGCCACCCAGGCATCCCGCTTATTGTAAAGATCAAATGAGCTGATTGATGTTAGAATATATGAGATGTTCAGTAAATGCCAGTGATGACCACCCTTCCTGGACAGCTTCCTCTTCCTTGGGCACCCACCACCACTGGATAAGCAATCACCCAACAACTGGATGGTGGCAATGGCAGGCAAATGAGGGAGATGGGAGCAGGCCAAGCCACAGGAGGAAAAAGGCCCCTCTGTACCCAGGATGCAGCTCTTCCTCCTCTGCTGGATTCAAGTGGGGGATGGGAGTACTCACCTTCCCTTCCCCTCCCATACACAGCATTTATGTCATAGGATTGGAAAAAGTCATTGAGTTTATTGGAGGAGTGCAAGGGGAGCCCAAGATTCATTGGTTTACACATATGCGCGCACACACATACACACACACAGATACACATATCCAAGGCAATGCTGCTCCAGATGTTGATGCTGTCTGCTTAGGGTCCCAGATTTCAGGATCAGGTACAGATCTCAGGAGGAGCTTAAGGAGGCCCAGGCTAGGTAGAAGACATGGTGATGGGGAGGTTCCAGAAGCCCGCCCCCTGAACACCAGGCTTGGGAACCCCTTCCCCCTTCCCTCCCTGAAAACCACTTCCACTCCTACCATCTTCCTCTTTCTCCCCCTTCCTTAGAGGACTGTTCCCAGCTCACCTGAAGGGAATCATCTCGTGCTCCAGGTGCTCATGCGACCCCCTCCTCCCCACGCTGGTTCTGGCCCATTGGGATTATCCATGTTCTCATAGGAGTCTGCATCTGGTTAGGACCAGGAAAGATAAGATGCATCTAGAGCCAGAAGTAGGCTGGGAGGGGGTGAGCCTCAGAGGACAACAGGGGACAGCAGCAGAGGCACCCACCTTCCTCGTGACTGGGACCAGGCTGCGCCCGAACAGAGCGGAGCTGGGGGGCTGCATACAGGATCCCTCTCATATCCTCGTAGGACTGGGAGCCTGCTTGGGCAGGAGAGGTGAAGGCCTAGAGCCACGCTGGGCTTGGAGAAGGGAAGTGCAGCCTAAGATACAGAGGGAATCTAAGGAGCAGAGGGAGGCGGAAGGCCTGGCCGTACTAGGAAGGGGTGGTTAGGGTCAGCATCACATTCAGGACCCTTGTTAACAGTTTGGTCAGATGTGGGTTGGATTATGATCATTGTCAAGAACAGAACTGGCACAAGTCAAAGTCAGAGCCATGAAGAGGTTGTAGAGACAGCTAGAGTCAAAGCTGTGGTTTGCATGGGGGCCGGGGTGATGGGCAAGTCAAAATCCAGGCGGGAATCCCACTAGGATCTGAGTAGATGTTCATAAGTTAGGGTTGGGGTAAATACTGGGATCAGGATTAGGGTTGAGGTTAGTGTTAGAATCCATCCAAAGCCAGAATTACACCTGGGGTTAGAGTCAAGGTCAAGGTTGAGGCTGAGCCTGGAGTCAGAGCTGAGGCCAGGTCAACCCAATCTGTGCAAGGCAGGGACGGTTCCTAGCATTTCTCACCAAGAGAGGTTGCCTCCTTGCTGGGGTCCCAGACTGACCCACGGGGGCTCAGGAAGTCTAGAGAAGGGAGATGGAAGTTATTCCTCCTGGTCTCCAGGTCACACATATACTCCCCTACACACCCCACATTAATGTGACACTCCTCACACACACCTACTGTCCTGGTGACTGGCTGGGCCAGCTCTTCATCCTCATTCTCGTAAGACTCAGCAGCTGCAGAAAGAAGAGAACTCCAGAGATCACTCCTGCCCTGTAGGGGCTCCACAGCCAACTGGGTCCTCCCAAGCCTCTGAGGCCCCACAAGGACCCCAAATTACCGCTGGAGAAGGAGTCTTCATCCTCAGGACCCAAGGCCTCATCCTCAGGATTCTCATAGCCGCTGCCATCTGGTAGTGGAGAAGGAGGGGGGTCCAGCGTGGGCTCACAGTCCATGGCTAAGAAGGTGGGGGAGCCGTGGGGGGGGCGCGGTCTTACCCTGGGAGAGTTGGTCTTGCCCACGGTTGGAGTCATTCTCGTAAAACTCGGAGCCCTCCTCACTGTCTGGCTCTTCATAGGCCTCCCCTTCCTCTTCTTCTGGGCCTGGGGTTTAGGGACGCGAATAGGAACTGAGTCACGGCCCTCCCACCCCCCGCCTCCAGGCGCCGCCAGTCCAGCATTCCTGCCACAGAGCCTCAGGGGAGGACCCCCCCGCCCCCCCCCCCCCCCCCCCCCCCCCGTCCCCCAAGCACCTGCCGGCGGCGGGCTCCGAGACCCCGCGGCTCCAGCCTCCGGGACGTCGCTGCGCGGGCTTCCGTAAGACTGGACGGCGGCCCCGAAGCCTGCAGCCCACCTCAGGGCGCGTCCTGGAGGAAGGAGCGTGGTAGCGAGGGAGAAGGGATGCCGCGGGTCGAGGCTAAGGGTCTGCGAGGCTGTGCAGGGGACGGGAAGGTCCCGGGGCGGCGGGGGCGGGGCGGCCAGGTGCGCCTCCCGGGCCGGAGCCGAGGGGCGGGACCCACAGCCGAGGGCGTGGCCTCAGTCTCAGGAGGTGTGGCTCTCGGAACTAGACTGCAGGTCCCGCGACCTGGGGGCGGGGCCAGCGCCGGGGGCGGGGCCACGGGCTTTGGGGGCGGGCCCTGGCGTTGGGGGCGGGGCTCGAGTCTGGGCGGGACTCCGCGCCCCGGGGTGCGCTCTTTTTTTCTGAAGGCGGAGCTCTGAGCTCGGGGAGGCTGGGCGCCCCGGGATTGGAGTGACGGAAAAGGGGTGGGGTTCAGCTCGGAGTCAGTGACCTGGCGGTGCCTCCTACCCGTGCCAGAGGTGGGCGTGGGAAGGGAGAGCACGTTGCCGTACTGATTCTGGGCCCCGCTTCCCGGGGGAGGCGTCACTTTGAAGAACCTGGAGGAGGACCGGGAGTTGCACTGTGAGGTCTGGCCCTCAGCGCCTAAGATGTAGTCACGTGTATTTGCTCCTCTGTTCTGCCGCGGCTTACAGAGGGGTCTGGGATGACTTCAAGGAGGTCTTCACAGAGGAGGTAGCTTTGGAACTTGGGCAGTATTTCAGGGGTAGAGGTGGGGAATAACACGATGAGCGGAGGACACAGTAAGTGCAAAGCATTGAGCCAAAGTGCAGGGATGAAAGACGGCAGGGGCGCTCGTGTCATTACCGTCTGGTGGGATCGGTCATTCGCTTTCTTTTCCTCCTGAGGATCAGGGCTGGTGGGAGTGAGGGGGCGTGATCAGAAGAGGCAGGGGGAGGTCACTTGGGTCAATGGAGGGGAGGGGACTTCAAAGTAAGTTGGAGGGCGGTTAGAGGAGTGGGAAGCAGGACTGGAGATCTGTGGGGGAGGTATGGAAAGAGAAAAGGTGGCTATCGGACTGGCTGGTGTGAGCTGTCCTGGGCGGTCCTGGGGAAGATGGGGTATGTTGGGCAGACAGGCTGGAGGACATGACTCACCTCTTCGAAGATGAAGAAAGCTCACCAGGGAACCCAGGCAGAAGATCAGATAAAGTAATGGCACAGCAGGGACTTTCCAGCCACCAGTCTCCAGCAGCCAGTACCTTACTGTGAGGGAGAAGCAGCTATGAGAAGGGACCCCAGGCTGGCATGCTGCTCCCCAGCCTCAAGACCTCAAAGGGGCATAAGTCTGGGGACATGGACAAGACACAACCCCCAAATCACAAGCTACCAGGGGGGCTCGCCTCCCTCCCTCTGAGGTCCGGGACCATGCCCCAGAGCCTGACCTGAGGCCTAGGGCAGTATCTACAGAAAAAAAACATTACTATAGTTAGACTATGTTGGGATTCAGGAGAGCATGAAGATCAGCTTCCTGCTGCAGTTAAGGACAGTCATGTTCAAAGTGAAGGACAGAGTCACATTCACAAAGTTAGAGGTAGGAAGCAGCAATGTACTGGGGTGAAGTGTAGAGTGAAAGTTGAGGTTGAGTTTGAGAACTGTGGTTACGGTTAGCATGGGAGGATTATATCAAGGGAGTAAGAAGGGGCAGAGCACTGTGACCAGTTTGATGGGTGGGTGAGGAAAAGGAAGGATACCCAGGTTCCTGGCTTTGGCCCATGGGCAGGTGGTAGTGTCCTTCACTGACACACAGACACCCACAAGACTTGGGGAAGATATTGAGTATGACTTTGTATATTTTGAACCTTCAGGGGCATCAAATGACAGGAAATGGCTGGGGGTGAGGTGTATGGAGCCTGGAATCAAGTCACTAAGGCGTGGAGGCCTAAGGAGTCATGGGAGTAAAGGAGGTCAAACAGGAAGAGTGTGTAAACAAGAATGAGAGAGCACTGATGGAACAGGATGAGGCCTCAGAGGTCCAACAGTGAGGGGGGAGGAGGAGAAGGAAGACCCTACCAAAGCAGTTGGGAAGAAGTAACCAGTGATAGGAGACCCAGAAAAGTAGTGATTTGGAAACAAGGGAGGGCAGAGGTAGCGTCAGTGGTCAGGATAGAAGCTGGGGTTTGGGATGAGTCTGGTACTAGCTCCCAGGTAGGGGCGCCAAGGTTGACTGGCTCCCAGTTCTTCCCAGGAGCCCCACACAGATGCCCCACCATTGGGAGAAGCTCTACCTGACTGGGCAATGACCTTCAGCTGCATCTCGACGGTCCTGTTGCCATGGTAACAACGATAGGTACCAGCATCTCGAACTGTGGCCTGGGGCAGCAACAGAACAGCCCCTCCGCTGAGGGTGCCCAGGACCCACATCTCTCTGCCTGGGGCATCCTCCCTCAGGTCTAAGCTCAGCAAGGAGATGTTATGCTTCTTGGGGCGCACGTGGGTCCAGGAGATGGGGCCTCTGGCCACGAAGGCAGGGGGCACCTCACAGGGCAGCCAGAATGTGGAGCCAGGGGCCACGATGAGGTCTGGGGCAGGGAGAGCCAAGGCTAGGAAAATGTGATCCTTGGGGTCTCCTCCCTGCAAACCCTCCAATTCCCAATCACCATCCCCTCATCCCTGAAACCCTCCCTTCCCGGCATCTCCGCAGCACCTTACCTTGGTTGAGGCTCTGGTTCAGAGTGCCCCGGGGCAGGGCACATTCAGGGTCTGTCTCCCAGATCTCAGGGTGGTCTTTTTCCCACACGTACAGCTGGGAGCTTGTGGGGTAACGAGAAGAGGGCTTGGGGCCCTCTGAGGGTCGGTTCCCCAGGCCACAGCCTGAGTCATTTAGGGCTGAAGCATTCCACCGGAAGAGCTCCCCTGGGAAGAGACCCAGAACCAGATACAGACACATCCAGGAAAGGCAGAGAGATACAGAGACCCAGAAAACCAAAGACAGATGGAGACAAAGACCCAGAGAGAGAGATAAGAACGACAACTCAGAGAGAGGAGAGAGTGAAAGATGGAACAGCTCAGTGTTGAAGTCACAAAGCCACAGGAGTTTTGAGGAGCCACCTGGAACCAGCGGCAGGCATGCTCGATCCTCAGCCCCTCCAGCCCCTCCTCCCAAATCTGTTTTAGCTGCTGAAGGCCTCCATCCGAGCTGGGCCTCCCTCTTCTCGTCCGCCCCTCCCTGCCCCAGCCCAGACCTCACCACTGCCTTCCACGCTGACTGTCCAGCCGGACTGCCAGGCCTGCTCGGAAGGGGGCCCCGGCTGGCACAAGTAGAAGCCCCCCATCTGGTCAGAGACGTTGAAGACGAACAGCTGGATGCCCAGAGACCCCTTCCGGACGCCCAGGCCTTGTGACCAGAGGCCCAGCTCTGACTGAGCCCCCTGAAACCAGGCCTGCTGCTCAAGGGGACCATCTGAGGGAACTTTGAGGCATGGCAGCTCAGCTTTGCCTCCCTCTGAGGAGAAAGAAAGAGGGAGAGGAACCCTTCGCCCCCTTCATTCCTCACACTGGATTATTACCCAGCACCCCCCACCAGCTGGGAGTGTGTGAGCTCTCAGAGTCCCAACTCCTCCCTGAATTTTGCAAATAACAAAATGAAGGCCCAGAGAGGGTGGGTTCCTTGGCCGAGGGCACCCAGCGGAAGCCAAGTTTCCACCCCCAACTCTTTCCATCTGTACCCTTTGGACATACCTTTAGCCTCCACCTGCAGTGTTTCCTGGGGCCTGACTCCCTCGGGTGTAAGGAAGAGGAGGAAGAAGAGGAGGAGAGGAGGTGGCATGGCGGCCAGACTCCCCGGGGCACCCAGCTTGGCCGCGCAGGGGATGCTGGGGCAGGCGGGGGCCTGGGGGGCACTGAACCATGAGCGTCTGTGGGGGCGGGCGAGCGGGCAGTCCCCCAGGGAGGAAGGGGTGGTCACACCTCCAGTCCCCTTCTCCATGCACCCCTCTAGACCCACAAAACTTGTCTTCTCCCTGCCACGCTTTTATTTTCATCCCGATACTTAACCACCGTGTGAAATGATCTTGTTTGTGTGTCTACTTGTTCACTTTCTGTTCCTCCCACTAGAATGTAAGCCCCTTGAGGCAGAGCCTTGGTCTTGTTCAACACTGTATGCTCGGTGCTCTGGGACGGTGCTTGGGGCATAGCAGGGGGCCCAATAAATATTTGTTGAATTGAGTGGCTCCACTTTTGGGGGCTCTCTCCTCCCCTTCCCTTCTTTAACCCCAGGCTTTAAACCCATTTCTCTTCACACACACACATACACCCCATTCATTTTTTCGACTGACATTTCTTGGGCCTCCTTCCCACTCGGTAAAACCAGCCTGTCACACATCCTTTGAGATCTGGAAGACTTGACTGAATGCTCTGTGCCTGGGCAGCCCGGGTGGCTCGGTGGTTTAGCACTACCTTCGGCCCAGAGTGTGATCCTGGAGACCCAGGGTCGAGTCCCACGTTGGGCTCCCCGCATGGAGCCTGCTTTTCCCTCTGACTATGTCTCTGCCTCTTTCTCTGTGTCTCTCATGAATAAATAAATAAAATCTTAAAAAAAAAAAAAAAAAAAAAAAAAGAATACTCTGTGCCTACCACTTGGCTAAGTTTCTTCATCTCTCTAAGCTCTGGTTTCTTTCTCTGTAAACTGGGGATAATAATAGCGCTAGCAAAATCTCATTTGGGGGGCACTGGGTGGCTCAGTGGTTGAGCTCAGTCTGCCTTCAGCCCAAGGCAGGATCCAGGATCCTGGGGTCCCAGGATCGAGTTCCGCATCAGGCTCCCCTTGAGGAGCCTGCTTCTCCCTCTGCCTATGTCTGTGTCTCTCAAGAATAAATAACTAAAATATTTTTTTTTAAATCTTGTTTGTGAACAGTTTTTAAAAAGATTTTACTTAATTATCCATGAGAAACACAGACAGAGAGGCAGAGGAAGAAGCAGGCTCCATGCAAGGAGCCCGATATGGGACTCAACCCCAGGACTCCAGGATCACACCCTGAACCAAAGGCAGGCGCTCAACCACTGAGCCACCCAGGCGTCCCTTGTTTGTGGACATTAAACAGGGTGGTGTACCTATGGCATTTGTCCCCAGGGCCCAGTACATAGTAGGCCCTCAGTTACTGAGAGACAGCATCAGTCAATGGCCAAGAGCACAAGCCAGGCTGCCCCTGGAGCTCCTGCACAGCAAACCCAAGACATGCCTGGTGACAAATGCCCCTTAGTCTCCCACTTCTTCCCCCAAGAAGCCCCTGCTTTGGTGATGGAAGGAACCCACTTAGAAATGGGGAAATTGAGGCCCCCAAAGGGCAAAGTGTTGCCTGAGATCACACGAGAACTGGTGGTATAGTGACGCCTGGGTGGCTGAGCAGTTGAGCGCTGAGCGTCTGCCTTGACTCAAGGTGATTCCGGATCTGGGGATCAAGTCCTGTATCAGGCTCCCCACAGGGAGCCTGCCTCTCTCTCTGCCTGTGCCTCTGCCTCTCTGTGTCTCTCATAACTAAATAAAATCTTAAAAAAAAAAAAAAGAGCTAGTGGTGCACTAGAACTCCAGGGTCCCAACTCTGAAATCTGTGCTCTGCCACCCCACCCCCCCACCCCCACCCCCGCCAACGTCTGTCTCTTCGTCTCCCTCCTCCTCTGGCTCTCTCTGCACTTCTTTCACTCTGCAGTCACTCGGAAAGGGGCCAGGCACCCAGGAGATCTGCTCTCTCAGTTGCTGGTTCCCAGGACCGGGGCTTGCTGGGCTGCAGCTTCCTGTTTGCTTCAGGCAAACCCCAGGGGACCCTCCAGCTGTCAGGGCCCCCACTTCCTTTTGGTCGGGTTGGGGTGGCCCAGAGGGGGAGAGTGGGGCATTGGAGAATGAGAAGATGAGGTAGCAGGACCCCGTTTGCCTTCCGTCCAACAAAATCTGTCCAGTTCTCTTCATTAGCTTTCCAGCCGCCTCATGGGCAGTTTCCTGATGAGCACACATCATCCCCCTGCTCAGAACAAGAATGGCTGTTTCTCTGCCTAAAATACACACTCCAAGCCATGGCCTCCAAAGGCCTGAGGCTCCCCCAGCTGCAGTTCCCACCTCCACCCTCCGCTGCTCAGGGCAGCCATCACTCCAAATAAAGCCTTCGCACTTCCTTGCTGCTCTTCCTCCTGGATGTACCCTCGGCTCTTCAGTCTTCAGGGTCTCAGCTTCACTGGCTCCTTTTCATCCCTCAGGCCTCCATTCAAATGTTACTTCCTCACAGAGGTCTTCCCTAACACCCCCTCCCACCTACTTTTTGATTTCACACCCCACTTTTATTTCTTTCCCAGCATTTGCCTGGTTCCCAAATATGCTTGTTTCTTTGTTCATCCCTCATTTGCTTCCTGTGGCAGAACGTTTGCTCTTTCACAACAGGGATCTTTCCTGTCTCGCTCTCCAGCATCTAGTAGGTGCTCAATTAAGTATCTGTTCCGCCAGAGCATGAGAGTCCCTCAAGGGAAACCAGGCCAGAGGGGGAGCTTTCATGCTGTACCACCCAACCCCAATCATAGGAAGCCCAGTAAATTACAGACCCAACAGAAAAGCCCTCCAGGGAAACAGTCACCAGTTACAGGCCCTGGGTGGGTTGATGTAGGTTGGAAAGATGTAGGTTGGGTCTCCTACAAGAAAAGATGTAGGAAAAGGAAGGATGGATGTAGGTTGGGTCTCCTACAAGAAATAGACCACCCCTACAACTCAGCCAATAAGAAACTATCATCGCCCTGAACTCCTGCTTTTCCCCAGTGGACTTTCTTCCAAACAACCCCTCCTGACTTCTTTTTCCTTCTCCCTAAAATAACATTCCTCTCCTTTGTTTGTTGGGCTAGCCTATGGTTTTTGGTGTGCTTGCCTCTTCTGAGTTGCAAGTCTCTGCTCTTCCCAAATAAACTCAGTTTTTTTTTTTTAATTTTTATTTATTTATGATAGTCACAGAGAGAGAGAGAGAGAGAGAGAGAGGCAGAGACACAGGCAGAGGGAGAAGCAGGCTCCATGCACCGGGAGCCCGACGTGGGATTCGATCCCGGGTCTCCAGGATTGCGCCCTGGGCCAAAGGCAGGCGCTAAACCGCTGTGCCACCCAGGGATCCCTAAACTCAGTTTTCGCTGGTAGAGTACCTTTTATTTTTAACATCCACAAAAGGAAGGAAATTAGGAAGAGCAAAAGAAAACTTTCTCTTCACTTCCCTCTCATGCACTCAGTTGCCAAGGCTAGCACAGTTTTCATCCTAAATATTTCTAGGATCAACTTCCTCCTCTTATTGGACTCTTCCCTTCCAATCAGAACCACATCAACAGCCTCTTTTGTTGTGGGCTGTCTTCTGCCTCTTTTGCTTTTACCTATACTCCACACAGAAAGAACTTCCTTGGTATTAGTCAAGTGTGTCTCCTGCTCAACAGCCTTCAGAGGCTCCCAGGGTCTCAGGATAAACTCCAAGCCTAATAGTTGACTGGAGCTGTTATCATCTTCATTTCACCTTTTCAAGAAACTCTGCCTCACACACAGGGAATCTTAGGGCAGTCAGCCACTATGGGCAGTAAGCTGCTGGGGATTTATAAACTGGAGTTAACCTAGCTAGATTTCTTTTTAAGTTTACTTATTTTAGTAATCTCTACATCCAACATGAGGCTTGAACTCACAACCTGACCAGGAGATCAAGGGTCACTTGCTCCTCATGCTGAGCCAGCCTGGCACCCCTAATCTGGCCAGATTTGCATTTTCTAAAACTCTCACTGGCTGGCTGCAATGTGGAGGGGGAGAGTAGAGAGAGGCCAGAGAGATCACTAAGCAAAGTGTTCATTCTTCATTCATTTATTTATTCATCAAATGTTTATTTTATTTTCTTTAAAGATTTTATTTATTAATTCATGAGAGACACAGAGAGAGAGAGAGGCAGAGAGACACAGGCAGAAGCAGGCCTCATGCAGGGAGCCCGACTTGGGACTCAATCCCCGGGGCATCTAGGATCACACCCTGGGCTGAAGGCAGCACTAAACCGCTGAGCCACCTGGCTGCCTCCCAAATGTTTATTTACTATGTTTTGGTTGTTTGTTTTTAAAGATTTATTTATTTATTTATTTATTTATTTATTTATTTATTCATGAGAAACACAGAGAGAGGCAGAGACACAGGCAGAGGGAAAAGTGGGCTCCTGCAGGGATCCTCAATCCCGGAATTCCAGGATCACACCCTGAGCCAAATGCAGATGTTCAACAGCTAAGCCATCCAGGTGTGTTCCCCCCCCCACACCCCCCGCCCACCTTTTTTTTGTAATCAGGCCCTGTGCTAGGTGCTGGGGAAATAGCAGGAGACAAGACACTTCATAGAGTTTTGATTCAAGTTTTGGGGACTTGGAAGGGCAAAGAGTGACAGGTAATAAGCAAGTTAATCAGTAAACAATTTCAAATGGTGAGAAGTTATCTAATGATGGATCGGTGATACAGGTAGCTCCTTGAGACAGGATGGTCAGGGAAGGCCTCATGAAGAATGTGACTTCTGAGGTGGGGAAAAGTTTAGTATTCAAGTAAGGTCATGTTTAGTTTTGTTAGGAACTGTTTTTTAGAAGTTTGCTTGTTTATTTAAGTAATCTCTACACCCAATGTGGGGCTAAAACTCGGTACCCCAAGATCAAGAGTCACATGCTCTTGATCAGTCAGGCACCTCCAGAGTGGCTATACCGTTTACATTTACCACCAGGAATATAAGAGAAATCCAGTTTTTCCACATACCCACCAGCATTTGGTATTATCACTCTTTTTTTAAATTTTAGCCATCCTGGTAGGTTTGTACTGATAACTCCTTGTGGTTTTAATCTGCATTTCCCTAATGGCTGATGACTGCGAAAGTCTTTTCTTGCGCATATTTGCCATCCGTGACATCAGTGAAAGGTCTATTCCTGTCCTTTGCCCGTGCATTGAACTAGATTTTAAGCTGACATATGATGTTTTTGCAAAGATCACTCTAAACGCTTTGAGAATTAACTAAAGGAGCCAAAAGGTGACACAGGGAAACAGGAGACGTTATGGAAGTCTAGGAGAGAGATGGCGTTAGTGGGGAGAAGAAAAAGGAACACCTTCTGGAATATTCAGTCCTTTGGAGGTAGAGGTTTACAGGACTTGCAGGCTCCTGGAATGTACTTCAAAGAGGGAGAAACGGGCTTGGGAGAATGAGAATCAAGATCCTAGACCTAAGTTTGAGCTGCCTGTCACCGCCCAAGGGAAGATGTCAGGTCGCCTGTTGGAAAGTTCACAGATAATGAGACCTTGATTTAGGGCAGGGGCCCCGGGAGGAGAGGAGGGATTTGAGAGGCCCAGGAAAGGGCGGCGGGGCGGCGGGGCGGCGGGGCGGGGAGGGGGGGATTAGCAGGAAGCCCTGACTGGTTGAGTATCAAGGTGGGGGCGGGGACGTGGAAGTTTCCGACTTCTCGAACGGACTACGCGGGACTCCGGCGCCCTGAAAAGTGAAGCCGACGCAGCCCTGCCCCGAGGGACGCTCTACCAGGGCAGAGGTGCAGGCAGGCTCGGCCACAACTCGCTGTCATGCGAGCCGCGCCCCGGCGGAAGGGGGTCAGGGGACCATCGAGGAGCTGGCTGCGGGGCTCGGAAGAGACCGCGAAGCTTCACCCCCTTTAGGCCGAGGCGGGCGTCCCGGAGAAGGTGTAACTTGAGCAGACCCTCCAAGGTCACGCGGAAATGCCAGAAGGCCTTTGATGAAAGCACTTCTTCAGGGTTTGAAGGACAAGCGTCCTTCTGGAACAGCGCTGCCCAGGAAAGAAGGCGGGGCGGGGCGGGGCGTGGGCCCGCGGCCGGGCTCGCGCTGCGACTCGGAAATCTTCGGCCCGGGCTCGGCAATCGGGCCCCGACTCCCGCCTGGGCCTCGAGCCCGGGGCCTATCCGGAAACAGCCGAGCGGATCCGGAAACAGCCGAGGAGACCCGGAAGGGGTGAGCGCCGTCACCGGGGAGTGCTGGAACCCGCCGTTTGCGCGGAGGCGATGGCGGCGGCTGCGCCGGCGGCCGCGGGCGAGGATGGCTGGCCACGGCGGCCGGGGGCCGGTACGTGAGGGCGCGTCCATGCACGCGAGGGGCGGTGGAGCCGGAGGCGGGGCCGAGCTCGGAGCGGGCGGATGGGGGGCGGTGAGGGGAGACTGGAGAAAGGGGCGGGGCCACGCCGTCTGGAGGGAGGGGGCGGGGCCTGCGGCCACCGAGGAGGGGGCGTGGCCCGGCCGTCGAGGGGGCCCTCGGCAGGTGAGAGGCGGCACCGTGGGGGAGGGGGCGGGACCATTGGAAGGGAGGGGTCTCGTCTGGGAGAAGAGGTGGGTGGAGGGGGAAGGCGGGGCTCCAAGCAGCACGTGGCAGAGCGAGGTGAGAAGGAGGCGGGGCCAGGTGAGCGGGGCGGGGCCAGGTGGGGGTGGGAGGACCGTGGCAGCAAGCGCTAGGTTGCAGTACTTACAGATTTGAGAGTCTGGGGGTACAGGGGAACCTGGGAGTGATGGGGAAAAAGGTTGATCCTTGTCCTCCACAGCCCTGGACCCCCAACCCCAAGAGGGGGCGGAGGTTGAAACCGAGTCAGAGCTCAGCCGGCTGCGGGCTGAGCTGGCAGGCGCCCTGGCAGAAATGGAGACCATGAAGGCTGTGGCGGAGGTGAGCGAGAGCACGAAGGCTGAGGCCGTGGCTGCAGTGCAGCGGCAGTGCCAAGAGGAGGTGGCTTCGCTGCAGGCCATCCTGAAAGGTGAGGCAGCCCCGATCAGAGGGCCCAGATGTGCTGTGGGGTAGGTTAATGGGGCTGCCTAGCATGGGGCAGGCCTCAGGGCCCAGAGGAAGGGGTGTCCTTTTCTGATTTGCATAGAGGTGCTGCCCCTGCTAGAAGCAGCTCTATTGGGTTCCAACTAAGTTTAGTTCTGAGCTCCTACCTCTTCCCTTGCCCGGTGTCATTTCTGGTCCCTCACTGATGACTGATCAACCCTGAAAGATGGGCAAGTTTTCAGTTCCTGGAACCAGCCTCATGTAAGCCTCTGGGTTTCAGACTCAGCCCTGGGCCCCATTGCTGTGAGTCTAACCCTCTGGTTTCCTTCCTTCCACAAGCACTCGTACATTTGTACTGCCCTACACATATTCAGACTTTCTGTCCTCCCTTCCATTCTGTCCTTGAGCTGCACCAGCTCCCGATACCCCAGATTCCACCCTCCCCCACCCCGCCAGCCAACGTTGTTATTTCCCCCTTCTACTCTAGTCTCTGAAATTGCTTCCAGCCCTCTCCCACTCCTCTGTTTCCGTGGCCCCTGCTGAAGTGAGGTTCTGGATAACTCCCCTAGAGCATGCCCCCAGCCTTCTCACAGGTCTGGCCCTGTAGTCTGGCCTTGACATTGGCTTCCACAGTAAACTTCCTAAAATTCCCATCTCACCATGTCATTTCCTTTTCTCACAACCACTGCTGGCTCCAGACTTCTATGGGTCTGTATCCACACTGCAGGCATCCACATACCATCTGTGCACCATGGTTATCTCCTCATACAACTTACTCTGTTATCTACTTACTATTTATTCTTTAAATTAGATCCATTTTTGGGGAGTGCTGGGTGGCTCAGTTGGTTAAGCCTCTGGCTCTTGACTTCAGCTCAGGCCATGATCTCAGGGTGGCGATATCGAGTCCCATGTCAGGCTCTGTGCTGAGTACGGAGTCTGCTTAAGATTCTCTCTCCCCGGGGGACCCCTGGGTGGTGCAGCGGTTTGGCGCCTGCCTTTGGCCCAGGGCGTGATCCTGGAGACCCGGGATCGAGTCCTGCGTCGGGCTCCCAGTGCATGGAGCCTGCTTCTCCCTCTGCCTGTGTCTCTGCCTCTCTCTCTCTCCGTGACTATCATAAATAAATAAAAATTAAAAAAAAAAAAAAAAAAGGATTCTCTCTCCCCGGGATTCCCGGTGGCTCAGCGGTTTAGTCCCTGCCTTCGGCCCAGGGCGTGATCCTGGAGACCTGGGATCGAGTCCCACGTTGGGCTCCCTGCATGGAGTCTGCTCCTCCCTCTGCCTCTGTGTCTCTGCCTCTCTCTGTGTATCTCTCATGAATAGATAAGTGAAATCTTTAAAAAAAATAAAGGATTCTCTCTCCCCTCTCCACCCCTCACATTTATTTTATTTTAATTTTTTAAAATTTTTACTTATTTATGATAGTCACACAAATAAGTAAATAAAATCTAGAAAGAAAAAGAGAAAAAGAAAAAGAAAGAGAAAAAGAAAAAGTTTGGGGCACCTAGCTGGCTCAGTTGGTAGGAACATGCAACTTTTGATCTCAGGGTTATGAGTTGAAGCCCCATGTTGGGTGTAGAGATTACTTAAATAAATAAACTTAAAAAAATAATGATGAAGAAAAGAAATTTCCTGTCCGTATGAGAGAAGCTGTGTCCTAAATGATAATAATGTAGGTTTCCCCCACTATCCAAAATTCAAGCATTCCTATGAAAATTTTCTAAACCAAAATAGCGTGTAAAATGAAGGTGAAGGCACAATTACCACTAATTTATGTGGAAAATTTTTTGAGTATTCCCAGATCTAAAAAATAATCCCTGATACTTTATGATTTTTCTGATACTTTACCACCCTTTTCTGATGCTTTACGACCCATTTTGCTCATGAATGCATAAAATAAATCAAGATGCTCACACAGTTCAAGGCCATGATACTGAGAGGCTGAGTGTAGTGCCCTGGCAAGGGGCGTGGCAGTGCCACTGTGGCTGCTCGGGGTGCACACTGCCTCTGAGGGCTCTGCAAAACAAGCACTAACCACCATTTTCACCTTTTGCCATTTTTTTGCAAAAGTGAAAATCCTCTTTGGTTTCTTTTAGTTAGTAAAAACAGGTACTAATACAGGATTTTTGTAAAAGTGAAGTGGTGTAATGTGAACTTTCGAAAAATGCAGCATACCTGTAGTCATAATAATAACAAAAGTCAACGTTTATTTGTTTTATTTTAAGATTTTATTTATTTATTTGAGAGAAAGTGAGACAAGAGAGAGCACAGAGGGAGAGGAAGATGCAGACGCCCCACTGAGCAGGAAGCCCCACTTGGGGCTTGATCTCACAACCCAGAGATCACGACTTCAGCTGATACCAAGAGTCGGATGCTCAACTGACTGTGCTACCCAGGTACCCCAATAGTTAACATTTGTTGAGCACTTACTATGTGCCAGGCTCTGAGTTAAATACTTTATGACTATCTATTTAAATTTTATTTATTTGGGGGTGCTTGAGTGGTTCAATCGGTTAAGCGTCTACCTTCAGCTCAGGTTATGATCTCAGGGTCCTGGGATCAAGCCCCACATCAGGCTCCCTGCTCAGCGGGGAGCCTGCTTCTCCCTCTCCTCCCTGGTCATGTTCTTTCTCTCTATCTCTGTTGCTATCTCTATATCTCTCAAATGAATAAATAAAATCTTTAAATAAATAAGTAAATAAATAAATAAATTTTATTTATTTGGGACGACTGGGTGGCTTAACGGTTGAGCATTTGCCTTTGGCTCAGGGTGTGATCCCAGGTCTAGGGATAGAGTTCCACATTGGGCTCCCAGTGAGGAGCCTGCTTCTCCCTCTAATGTCTTGCCTCTCTCTCTCTGTGTCTCTCATGAATAAATAAGTAAAATCTTTAAAAATAAATAAATAAATTTTATTTACTTAAGTAATCTCTATATCCAACCTAGGACTCAAACTCACAACCCTGAGGTCAAGAGTTGCATGATCTTCTGACTAAGGCAGCCAGGGACACCACTTTATGAGTATTTAATCTGCATAACAATCTCCATGAGGTAGGAATTAGTATCTGTTTCCATTTTGCAGGGGATGCTTTGAGGCCCAGAGAGGTTAAATAACTTGCCCCAGGTCATACAACTAGAAAGCAGAAGATTGAACCCAGGTAGTCTGGAAAGAGAATCTTTACTTCAAATGTTAGTACATGTTAAAATAAATAACTATGCAAATAAAAAGTGGTGGGGCGCCTGGCTGGCTCAGTTGGTAGAGCATGGGACTCTTGATCTTGGGATTGTAAATTTGAGCCCTACATTGGTTGGAGCGATGACTTAAAAAAAGAAACTTTAGGGGGGCGCCTGGGTGGCTTAGTCAGTTAAGTGACCCTTAATTTCGTCTCAGGTCATGCTCTCACGGGTGTGAAGTCAAGTCTCGAGTTGAGCCCTACATGGGGCTCTGCACGAGGCTCTATGCTGGGAGTGGAGCTTGCTTAAGATTCTCTCTCTCCTTCTGCCCCTGCCACTCACACATGCGTACTCTCTCTCAAAAAAATATCTTTAAAAAAAGTGGCCCCGTGCCACCCAGCATCACCTCCACCTCCCACTAACCCGTAGGACAAATTTCAAACTCCTTGGTGTGGCATTCAGGGCCTCAGGAGCCATCCACTACCACCCTGTCCCGCCTTTCTGGCATCTCTCCTCAGGCACCTTCACTCTAACTCTTGCAACATGCCCAGCCTGCCCCAGATACACCATCCACTTCCCCACTGAGCCTTTTCTCAGGCTGGTCCTGTGACTTAGTCTGTCTCTTGTCTCCTCCACTGCCTGCTGGTGTCCTCTCCTGGCCAGGCAAGCAGACTGGAGAGCTCCTCCTCTGAGACCCACAAGCCCGAGAATGGTCCTCTTGGAGCTGTATATCACGCTCCTCTGTAGCTGTTCCCACAGCTGCCTTCCCCATCAGAATGTGGGTTTCTGGTGTCAGCCTTTGTGTTTGATTCATTTCTCTGTTTCCGGAACCCAGCTCAGAGTCTGGCCCAGAGTAAAAATTCACTACTGTTATTGGAGGTTGCTCGTTACTGGTGCATAGCAATGAGAATAGAGATCATATCTTCCTCATTTATTGTGTACCGGGAGGAGGGCTGAACACCTTCCAGATGTCATCTCATTTGCCAACAAGCTTGTGGGGTACTCGTTAGTGTCCTCGTTTCGCAGCTGAGGACGCCGATGGCCCAGGGCCATCTCTCCACAAAGCCCATGGCCTCCGTCGCTCTGATAAATGGCCTCGCAGAGAGCGATGGGGGTAAAGAGCCCCCCCGTCGTCACCCACAGGTAGAGCCAGGGCGCTGACCCTTTCTCCTCTGCCCTCCCCACCTCTCCAGACTCCATCAGCAGCTATGAAGCTCAGATCACTTCCCTGAAGCAGGAGCGGCAGCAACAGCAGCAGGACTGTGAGGAGAAGGATCGGGAGCTGGGGCGCCTGAAGCAGCTGCTGTCCCGGGCTCACCCCCTGGATTCCTTGGAGAAGCAGATGGAAAAGGTTGGGGTGACTCCCCCGCCCCACACACACACACACTCCCCAGGATTTGGAAAGATGTTGAGGCAGCCAAGGTGACCACGGGGCAGAGGGATTGTTGGAGTCCCATTCCCAGATGGTGGGGAGCAGGGCACCCAGTAATAATTCCAGGTGTGTCACATACGGACTCTGTACTGGGCAAGGTCCTGGCTTTACTGCTTCCTGGCAGGATGGCTCGATTTGTTTGCCTCCAAAATGAAGGAGATCACGTAAGGGGAAGGGAGCTGACACTTAAGGACGGCACTTGTGCATCAGGCCCTGAGAACAGTGCTTGACAGATCTGTCTCCAAGCTTTCCTCATTGGCCCATTTCACAGATGAGTAAGGCAAGGTTAAGAAAAGTTCAGTAAATCTCCCGGGTTATACATATAAAATGCAGAGGAGGGATTTATTTTATTTTGTTTTGTTTATTTTTTTTTAAAATTTTGTTTATTCGTGAGAGACAGAGAGAGGCAGAGACATAGCCAGAGGGAGAAGCAGGTTCCCTATGGGGAATCCATTGCAGAACTCGATCCCAGGACCCTGGAATCACTACCTGAGCCAAAGGCAAATGCTCAACCACTGAGCCACCCAGGTAGCCTGCAGAGTAGGAATTTAAAAATCTAGGCAGTCTGGTTCTAAAAATCTTGTTCTTAATCTCTGTGGCTTATCACCGCCTTTATCATCGGTGTCCCCTTGATGTGGTAGGGAACTGATTTCCCAGACTTCAGTCTTTCAAAACGAGTTCACATCATTACCTCATTTGATCCTCAGAGCAGCCCTGTGAGGTAGTGTAGGTGCTTACCTCATTTCATGCAGGAGGAAGCAAAGGCTCGGGAAGATGGCCTGGATAGAAACACAAAGATCCAAATAGGAGCCTGAGAAAGGAGGCTTGCAACCCACGGCTTCCCAGCAGAGGCTGCTGCTTGCATTGCCAGTGATGCTAGGGAGCAGTTCCACGGTGGGTGAGGGAGAGGGCCCTGCCGAGCAGTAGCCTAGTGCAGCGAGCAGAAGGACAGCAGGCGTAGGTTCGGGCAGTCAGTCCCCACCCACCTCCTGCATCGGCCATGTCCGCCCAGTGCACGGGCATCTGCAGAGCGTGTATTCCAGGACTTCGGATGGGACCAGAAGTGTTTTTATTTGGGCCATTCAGGCTTACTCTGCTGTTGCAACTTTTCACAGAAGGGATTTGGAGGGTTAAACTGAGCTTCCTTGAGACAGGCGTTTGAGTGATTCAAGAGGTAGAAATGGCATGGATCAGAAGAGGTTGGGTGACTGGCAGATTTCAGCCTTGGACAGCTGGGCAGGTGACCTGATGCCCATAGGGGGACAAACAGCGTTGTAAGTGCTTGGCTGTACTTGAATAGAGGAGCCTGTGTGACATCCAGGTAGAGATGGCCAGAGGCCATTGGCTTTGCAAGTTCACCAGGATCCCAAACCTGAAAACAGACCAAAAAGAAATGGCCAGCAATGCGGGGGTGATGGGAGTAAATGACATATCAGTTAGGATGAGATTTGAAAACCCAAATCAACGGTAGCTTAAATAAGATAGAAGTTTATTTTTCTTAAAATCCACAGATAGACATTCCAGGAATGATGTTAGCTCAACAAGTCATCAGGAACACAGGTTCCTGTTATGTTACTGTATTGCCATGGTAGCTTATTGCCTCACAGTCCAAGATGACCGCTGGAGTGCCAGCCATCATGTCCACAGTCTAAGCATCAAGGAGGAGGAGGAGTAAAGAAAAGCACACCCTGTCCCTTGAAGGAGTTGTCCCGGAAGTTTGCATTAACATTTCATTAGCTAGAAATGAGTCATGTGACTATGCTTAGTTACAGGGAAGCTGAAAAATGTAGATGGTGGTGTAGGATTTAGGGCATGTGTTCAACTACAAATGTAAGCGCCTGTGATAAAAAATACAAGTGAAAAAGGATGGTGGGGAAGGAAAGGATGATGAGTGAGTGGGCACCAGGCAGATGGTCATGACTTCAGCCCCTTTGCCTCCTGTGGGACCTGGGCAAGTCGTGTAAGTTCTCAGAGCCTCTGTGTTCTTATCTTTAAAACAGGGATGGGGGTAGCCCTGGTGGCGGCAGCGGTTTAGCGCCGCCTGCAGCCCGGGGTGTGATCCTGGAGACCTGGGATCGAGTCCCACATCAGGCTTCCTGCATGGAGCCTGCTTCTCCCTCTGCCGGTGTCTCTGCCTCTCTCTCACTCTCTCTGAATGAATAAATAAAGAAATCTTTAAAAAATAAATAAACAAAATAAAATAAAATGGGGATGGACAGCACCTCCTTGGGAGGATTAGAAGGGTTGACATGCTTAGAGAGAAGGCTCGGCACAGACCTGAGGGTTCCAGTTGTCTAGAGATGGGGGAGGGGGGCCTGCTACCACCTAACCCCCTTCTTCCAGGCCCATGAGGACTCGGAGAAGCTTCGGGAGATCGTGCTGCCTATGGAGCAAGAGATTGAGGAGCTGAAGGCAAAACTGCTCAGGGCAGAGGAACTGATTCAAGAGATCCAGGTGAGGGGGCGGCCAGGGGGTACGGCGGGAAGAGGGGGCACTGCAGGACCCTGGCCCCCCAGCCTCCTCCCTGATCCTTCCCCTAGAGACGTCCCCGGCACCCCCCTTCCTTGCACGGCTCCACGGAGTTGCTGACTCTGTCCCGGGACCCATCGCCCCCGCTGGAGCCTCTCGAGGAGCTGAGTGGAGACGGTGGTGCAGCGGCCGAAGCTTTCGCCCACAACTGTGATGACAGTGCCTCCATCTCTTCCTTTTCCCTCGGCGGTGGGGCCGGCAGCACCTCCCTGCCCCGCAGCCGCCAGGGCCTGAGCCCCGAGCAGGAGGAGACAGCCTCTCTGGTGTCCACGGGCACCCTGGTCCCCGAGGGCATCTACCTGCCCCCTCCTGGTTACCAGCTCGTGCCTGACACCCAGTGGGAGCAGCTGCAAACAGAGGTGAGTGGAGGGGGCGGGGCAGCCCACCCAGGGGCACACATCCTCTTCCTCCCCCGGATGCTCACTGAGCACCTGCTGCGTCCACACCCAGAGCTAGAACCAGGGCTCGGGCCACAGAAGCAGGGGGGCCAGTTGGAAGCTGTCCCCCCACCCCTGCCTAGCCCCTGTGATGCAGAAGCAGCCCCAAGGGGCACAGTGAGGAGTGCAGGCCTCCGCTTGGAGGCTGAGACTGAGGCTGGCATCTGTGGCAGGGGCGGCAGCTGCAGAAGGACCTGGAGAGCATGAGCCAGGAGCGGGACGAACTGCAGGAGGGCCTGAGACGGAGCAACGAAGACTGCGCCAAGCAGGTGGGGCCCGCTCTGCCGCCGTCCCAGCAGGGTCCCTGGCTGCTTGCCTCCTGGCCCCGACCTCACCCTTGCTTCCTACCCGCAGATGCAAGTACTCCTGGCCCAGGTCCAGAACTCAGAGCAGCTGCTACGGACCCTGCAGGGGACTGTGAGCCAGGCCCAGGAGCGGGTTCAGCTACAGATGGTGAGGGGCCGGGGCATGAGGGACAGGAGTGTGTGACGGGAATTGGCTGAGAGGGGCCTGCAGGAAGGTCAAGGCACCTGTCCTGCACCGCCCGCCTCCAGCCACTCCAGCTGCCCCCTGGAGTTTGGTGCCCGGTGCATAAAATGTTTCCAAGCACCAGGCACTGTGGTTGGAGCAGGAGTTCTAGGGGGCCCACCACATACCAGCTCTGTGATCTTGAGCTGATCCCACGAGTTCAGAGCCTCTGCCTTGCCTCCTTGAAATAGAGATGGCAGGATCTCGCTTGCGCTTGCAGAGTCATGAGTGAGGCTTGCAAAATCAAATGTGCCCGGAGTCAGGCCAGGTGTAGACTGGAAGGAGCAGTGCGGAGGCCGGGAGGCTCGCAAAGGGCTCTGCTGTCCCTCGGTTCTGTGATGGGAGCCACGTGGGAATGTGAGCCCGATGCCAACACACTTTCTGATTTGTCAACAGAAGCCAGAAACCTGGGTACTTCTGTATTGTCTCCCAGTTTTTAAAGTTGATGACTAATTTCATCTTTAAAAAAAAAACAACAAAAAACACATGGAACAAATAAAACACTCGAAGTGGCCTGCCACTTGTGACCTCCAGGCCATCGGGGAGCATGCATAAAGAGCTTGCGGGTCAGGGGCGCCTGGCTGGCTAGTCGGTGGGGTACACAACTCTTGATCTCAGTGTCGTGAGTTCGAGCCCCACATTGGCATGGAGTTTACTTAAAAAAAAAAAAAAAGAGCTTGGTGGTCAAAGGTACTTAATAGAGTATGATCCTTCCTTTCTCAGCAGAGGAGGAGTATGATCCTTCCTTTCTGGCCCTCAGCGGTGTCGGGAGGAGGGTTCAGGGTTTGGCCTCATGGGGCACTGGTGACAGCTGGTCCCCATCATCCCATCCTACTGACTGTCCATCCCCAGGCAGAGCTGGCCACCTCACACAAGTGCCTGAGCCACAAGGTGAAGAAGCTGACTGAGGAAAACCAAGGGCTCCGGGCTGAGCAGCCGCCGTCCTCAGCCCCCTGGGGTCTGGAGCAGGATGAGGGCCATGAGGACTCGCTGCCCAGCTCGGTGCCGGTAAGCGGAGTGTGGGTGCTGAGGACCCAAGGGCCACTCCTCTGGCCCCCTCCCTCCACACACAGAAAGGCATTGGCCCGGGACCATGGGACTCAGGAACTCACCCCGGGCTGCTGTGTATTAGCTGTGTCACCTTGACCAACTCACTCGACTCGTCTGAAAAATGGGACTGTACCCCCTTCCCAGCCTTGGTGTGAAGAGAAAATGAGTTAGCAGAATGTGTGACACGGAGAAGCAGTGATTTGGTTGATTAGTTATTTTTAAGTGAGATCCACAAAACGGAGTTGATCATTGTCTTGGTTTATAAGAAACTGTCATCATTGACTGAGTTCATTAGAACCCTTGCCCACCCTGAGAACCACCACGTCTGCCTCCCGACATGCACCCCTGCGGTCCTTGGTTCTGTGTCTGCTGTCCTGACCTCTGCCATTGCCTTGCTCTTTCTTGGTGTTGTTTTCACACCTGCACAGCTGCCCAAACACAAACTGACCTTTGTGTTCTTTTTTTTTTTTTTGACCTTTGTGTCCTGAGCATGACAAAGGGGCATCCTGCTCTAGGGAACTGGGCAGGACTATCACTAGGCACCGGCACCGGGACTGGGCTCCTCCTCCAGGTGGCCATCTCTGGACGTCCCCACTCCTTGTGCCCGGCACTTTGGTGGTTTCCCTTTTAAGTTTCCTCCCTCCCTCCCCTCCTCCTCCCCCCCACCCTTGGGATGGTGGCTCCCCTCCAGGACCTACAGCAGCTGGTGCGCCACACGAGGCAGGAGGCACGGGCCCAGCAGCAGGCCCGGGAGCACGAGGCCGAGAGGCTCCGGATTGAGATCGTGACACTCCGGGAGGCGCTAGAGGAGGAGACAGCAGCCAGGGCCAGCCTGGAGGGGCAGCTGAGGGTGCAGCGGGAGGAGACAGGTAAGGGAGGAAGAACGGAGGCTGACCTCCCCCCACAGGGGAGCACCTGGGCTTGCCAGGAGGGGAGAGGGAGGAGCCTGTGTGAGGAGGAGCTTTGACCTCTCTCTCTTTCTCTCCACACAGAGGTGTTAGAGGGTGAGTACCGCCAGAGCCCTGCCAGGTGGGGCAGGATGGGAGGGAGGGAGGGACAGAGGGCGTGGGCCTGACAGCTGGCTCCTGCCTGACTTCCCAGCCTCCCTGTGCAGCCTGAGGACAGAGATGGAGCGGGTCCAGCAGGAACAGAGCAAGGTGAGGCTAGGCTGGGCTCTGGAGCCAGACTCTGTGACTGGCGGGAGGGACTACAGTGTGGGGACCCTCAGTGGGCCCTTCTGTCCTTTCTCCAGGAGGCCGGGTGGGGCTCTGGCCTCACAGAAGAGGTCAGAGCCAGGGATGGCTCCCCTATCCAGACCTCCTGTGTCTCCGGCTCCACCCCCTCCCATGTGGCACAAGGCCCCACCCCTGTGTTCTGTCCCCCCAGGCCCAGCTCACAGACCTGCTCTCGGAACAGAGGGCAAAGGTGCTGCGGCTGCAGGCGGAGCTGGAGACCAGTGAACAGGTGCAGAGGGATTTTGTCCGACTGTCTCAGGCCCTGCAGGTATGGTGTGTCCCCTTTCCATTGGGCTGGCATGGTCCAGGTGGCTAATCCTAGGTCCTACAACAGTCCCCCAATCAGGGGAATCCTTTTCCTCCTCCTGAGGCTGTCATCCTTTTATCCTCTGAGCTTTGTTCAAAACAAACTGTTGTGTGCAGGTCTCTGTTGGATGTGTAAAGCCCCGGGCCCACCCAAGGATGACACCTGGGTGGGAGTCCCAGCCCCTTCCGGGCACCAGAGGTGCAGGCTTCACCCTGTGGCTTTAGCTACCATGCTGCCTCCTGGGTCCCAGCCTTCTTGCTGCTGCCCCCCTCCCAGCTGGACTAACAGCCTGTTATGCTGCCGTGCCTTCCTGAGGCACAGCCAAGCTGAGACTGGTGGCTGGGAGCCTCTGGCTTGTGGCAGCAGTCCCTCCACACTCCCTGTGTCAGCCCCACCTGCCCTGCCCACCCTTGGTCAGGCCACTTTCTTAGGACCCATTTCTTCCCTTGAATCCCAGTTTCACCGTGGCTTGGGGAAGGTGGGGACCCTTGCCCCATTAGAGGCCTGGCAGATGGGAGGGGGCTGCATTTACCCACCAAGGGCCCTCTTCCTCCCGCACTGAACCCTGCAGGTGCGCCTGGAACGGATCCGCCAGGCAGAAAGTTTGGAGCAAGTGCGCAGTATCATGGATGAGGCGCCCCTGAGGGACGTCAGGGACATCCAGGACACCTGAGGGGCTAGGACCCACCCACCTGGGGGAGACTGCCTTTCCCCACATCTGAACTGAGAGGCCTGGGCTTTGCAGGTCTCAGGATAGAGGCTTGATCCCCTCCAAGCCCGGGCTTGAGGTGATGGGGCCTCTACTGCCCTGTCTCTGCAGCACCTCCTCCCAGGGGTGGCTGGCCTTCTGCTCCCGAGGATGACACCTGGGTGGGAGTCCCAGCCCCTTCCAGGCACCAGAGGTGCAGGCTTCACCCTGTGGCTTTTGGCTGCCATGCTGCCTCCTGGGTCCCAACCTTCTTGCCACTGGCCCCCTCCCAGCCGGACTAACAGCCTGTTATGGCACCGTCCCTTCCCGAGATACAGCCAAGCTGTAAGCGGTGGCTGGGCGCCTCTGGCCTGTGGTAGCAGTCCCTCCATACGTGCACCTGGGACAGGCAGCTGCTTTCTGGACTGCATGACACTAAGATGCTTGTCCCCCCAGGGCCCCACCCAGGCCCCAAGATGCGCACGGAGGCAAGACCAGACTTTTCTGTCATTTATTTTCAATAAATAAGCAGCTCAGCTCAATCCGTCGCCTTGTCCCTGCAAGCCCCACGGGGTTGGGGAGGGGAGGTTTTACAAGAGCAGAAGGGAAGATGGGGTGTTGAGGGTGCAAAGTGGAAGGGACCATCATGTTTATAAACAGAAAAATGTCAGGGAGGGGAACGTGGGAGTTTGTGCCACAGCTCTGGCTGAAGATGCATCACTATCAGGGTGGGGAAGAAGGGGCAAAAGGACTGGTTACTTCCTTCTTTCATCTTCTGGATCTGGAAGGCGAAAGGGGAGGATGAAGTGGAGTGAGGGGGGGCAGGAGGGGAGAGGTAACGTCCCTCTCAGGCTCTCTGTCCCCTCTCCCCTGGCACACTCACCTGGAGGGTTGCTGCAGGCCCCCCCCCCCCACTCACCTGTGTCCCAGACCCCACTCCTCCCCAGCACTGCAGCCCAGGCAGCGGACAGCTCAGCGCCCAGCCAGCGCAGCGCAGCCCAGCAGGCACCATGCCGTCCGAGGCGGGGCGGCACTGACCGTACAGGGTGAGGGCAGCAGCCCACCCACTGGGAAGCGTGGCAGTGGCAGCAGCGGCTCCGGGTGGAGCAGCGAGCGCAAGTGACCTCGGATGCCACCGAGGGGGAGAGAGGAGGACGCGCGGGGGGCGGGGGTGGCACAGCAGCTGGGGGCGAGGGCGAGAAGGGGGCGATACCTGTGACACGGTTCAAAGAGATGGAGGAAGGGGAAACGGGTTATCCTATGGCCAGAGAGGACAGAGAGACAGAGTTACGGAGGGCAGAGGTGGGCGTGGAGGGCCAGAAAGGCTAAGGAGGCTGTGGGCACCTGCAAAGGTGCAGGGACGTGGGGGCCCGGGGCAGGGACGCTGGTCCTCTCAGGGCCAGAGCACCCTGCTGAAAAGGAAGGGGGGCGGGCACCTTCGCAGCGCAGAGGGAGGGCCTGTGGGGGGCCAGGGGCAAACATGGCTCAGAGGAGGGCTGAGGCTTACCCTCCAGGTAGTTCCGAGCAATGAACTTGAGGACCTCATCGAGCCCAATGACTGGAAATGAGATCTTGAGGACCATAAGCCACTGGGTGAAGTCCAGGGCCCGGAGCTTGAAGATCATCTGCGAGGGCAGGTGGAGGTGGTGAGGACTGGTGTTCCTCTCTGGGAGGGGGCCAGGGTTCCGGCACCACCCCCCTCACCCTTTCCTCCCTCTGTCTGCGTCCCCACCCACAGAGGCTCCCTGTGGGGTGCAGAACAGTGGTCCCTGGCCCAGAGAAGGCTCACCGGCAGAGGGTCAACGTAGAGGATGAGGAAGTGGAGGGACATGGAGAGGCAGATGGAGCCCAGCAGCCAGATGTTTACCCAGGGGGGCATCCGCAGGAGGGACTGGTTCTCAGACAGGCTGCAAAGGGCCGGGCAGAGGCCAGGGTGGGGGACAGCACAAGAAAGTGGTGGTGAGCAGAGCAAGGAAGGGGGAGGACACAGAGGCCCCTGGAAGGCAGCCGGGGTGGGTGGGCAGGCCTAACCTGTTGAGAGCGTTGCACATTTCGATGGTGACCAGCACGGACAAGGCCATGGTCATGGGCTCAGGGGCCTCAAAGATCTCGCAGTCCACGCCCTCAAAATTAGGGTTTTCCTCATTGCACTGCATGAAGTGAGTCTGCAGGGGGAGGAGTGAGAAAGTGGCATCCCACAGAAGCCTCCATGCCTCCCTCCTGCTCCCCACCCTCCTCCTTTCTCTGTCCTCCCTACCAGCTGGCTGTAGGTGACACCAGGCCCGTCATCTGCATACATGAACCACCAGGCAGCAGCTCCCACAGTGGCTGCACCCACATAGCCTGTGGTAGAGAGAAGATGGAATTTGGGGTCCCAGCTGGGAAGACAGGAATTGTCAAGAGGGCTCATGGCCATCAACAGCTTGTTGAGGAAGAGGGCCCTTGAGGTGTCTGTGCTAGGGGAACAGGTATCCCAGAGGGGGGGGTTAGTCCCAAGGGTTGGGAAGGATGGGGCTCCCATCCTGCTCACCCCCAATTGCCATGTAGCGGAAGAAGAGCCAGCCACTGATGAGGGGCTCCTTGGGGCTCCGGGGGGGGCGGTCCATGATGTCTAGATCTGGTGGGTTGAAGCCCAGGGCCGTGGCCGGGAGCCCGTCAGTCACCAAGTTCACCCACAGCAGCTGCACAGGGATCAGGGCCTCAGGCAGCCCCAGGGCGGCGGTCAGGAAGATGCTGCCAGAAGGAGGTGGTCACATGTCTGGCCTGGCCCTGGCCCTGTGGTCACCGGCCCTCCACCCCCACCCACCGGCCCTGGGTTCCTGCAGGGGCCTGCCCTGGCTGCTCACCAGACCACCTCGCCCACATTGGAGGAGATGAGGTAGCGGATGAACTGCTTCATGTTGTTGTAGATGGCACGGCCTTCCTCCACCGCAGCCACGATGGTGGAGAAGTTGTCATCGGCCAGCACCATCTCAGAAGCAGTCTTGGCCACGGCGGTGCCAGATCCCATGGCAATGCCGATCTCGGCCTTCTTCAGGGCAGGGGCGTCATTGACTCCATCACCTGTCTGAGGGCAGAATGAGAAGGTGGAGCGTGGACTCTTGCACTTACTCCTCCTTGGGAGTTGATCCCCCTGCCCCCCCTGCTCCTGAGACCCTCCTGTCAAGGGGCTCTGGGCAGAGACTGCCCCTCACCCCACAGCCGCACAGCCCCTCTGTCCGCTCACCATGGCTGTGATCTCATCGTAGGACTGCAGGTACTCCACAATCTTTGACTTGTGGGATGGCTCCACGCGGGCGAAGCAGCAGGCACGACGGCAGGCCTCCCGCTGCTCTGCCAGGGGCAGGTCGTCGAACTCCCGGCCTGTGTAGGCTCGGTCCGCCACCTCCTCGTTCTCCCCGAAGATGCCGATCCGCCGGCAGATGGCAATGGCTGTGCCCTTATTGTCGCCAGTGATCATGATGACGCGGATTCCGGCATCCCGACAGAGCTGAATAGAGCCGGTGACTTCCTTTCGTGGTGGATCCAGCATGCCTACCACACCAACGAATGTCAGGTCCGTCTGAGGAGACAGCAGAGAGTGACGGGGTCAGGGAAGGACTTGGAAGTAAGCCAGGGAGGAAGCTCAGGGGTTTGGGGGTGGAGATGGGGAGAAAGCTGCCCCTGGCCTGGTGTGCACATCTCAGCGGGGTCCCATAAGACCAGGGGCAGGAGACGCACCGTGTTCACATGTGTGCCTGTAGGTCTGGCGCTGCCAGGCCCAGAGTAGATAGCGACCGCCTGTATTTCAAGGAAAGAACTGGAGCTGGGAGTTAGAGCAGTGATTTCTGCCTTCAGTGGGGCCACTTCCTTGGCCTACAACCCTGAGCAAATCTAGGCTACCTGCCGGGCCACTGGGTCCCATCTAGAAAAGGAAGTGGTGGACTTTGGTGCTATTTGGAAAGCCTGTCCACCATAAGATAAAGCGCTGGCACCAGAATGCAGGTCTATGCCCCGTTTCTCGTCTCAAGGGTGTCTCACTACGGAAACATGTAGCAGAACCAAGAATGGCCAGCTACCACCTGGGTCTCTGTTCTGGCTGCAAGCGCCTCACCTCATCCGGGACAAGTCCACGGCCACAGGCAGAGCAGCCTTGGACTAGATGATTCCTGACACTCTTCCAGATTCTAAGTCCTTTCCTGGGACTCCAGGGCCCGTGACGCAATAGGAATGACATGGGTGGAGCAGGGGGGTGGCAGATGATTCTGAGGCAATGGGAGGCCCCTCACCTCATATTCCATGAACCTGGCAGAGTCGTCCAGAATCATCTCCTCTCGCTTCGGGGGGGTGTCCCGGGTGGCCAGGGCCAGGCAGCGCAGTGTGTCCCGGCCAGTGCCCCACTCCTTGATCACCGACAGGATCTTGTCCTTCACCGGCCCCGTCATCGGCACTCGAGTGGTGCCAACTCGCACATAGTTACAGCGGTCAATGACCCCCTCAGGGGCGCCCTAGGTGACCAAGAGAGCTTTCAGAGACTACGGTCTTTTTTCTGGGCCACAGTGACAGGGAGCAGGGATAGGAGAGGGCTCTGAGATTAGGAAGAAGAGGGGGACTGAGGCCCATTCTGATTTCTGACCTTAACAAACATCTTGTTGCCCACAGCAGCCCGGGATTTGGCTGGGGAGCAATAGACAGACATGGACTTTCTGTCCCGGGAGAACTCCAGGGTAAATTCCTTCTTCATTAGCTGGCGGATCACCTGGAAAAGAGGAGACAGAGAGGGAGAGGCCAGATGTGAAATTGGTAGGCTGAGAATGATGATGCTGTGCTAGAAGGGCAGAGTCTCAGACCCCGTAAAACACAGCCAAAGATGATCTGGGGATCAGAGCAGACCCCAAGCTGAGTTTCAGACTGAAGCTTAGTCTGGTGCCTGTAGCACAAATGGAGAGAACTTTAAGACTGATGCTGCCACTTTCTTAGTGTCCAGTTTAAAGCACAACAGGAACAGGATGGCACAATATGGCACCGTCTAGTGGAACTTTCAGGGTTGGCAGGAATGTTCTGTACTCTGAACTGCCCGGTAGGATGTAATTAAGCACGGTTATTCAAGATGGAAAATATGGCTAGTGAAGCTGAAGAAGTGAGTTTTTACTTTTATTTATTAATTTAAATTGGAAGAACTAGGGATCCCTGGGTGGCGCAGCGGTTTGGCGCCTGCCTTTGGCCCAGGGCGTGATCCTGGAGACCCGGGATCGAATCCCACGTCAGGCTCCCGGTGCATGGAGCCTGCTTCTCCCTCTGCCTGTGTCTCTGCCTCATTCTCTCTCTCTCTCTCTGTGACTATCACAAATAAATAAAAATTAAAAAAAAAAATAAAAAAAAAATAAATTGGAAGAACTATATGAGAGCTCCTAGAGACGCGTTATCAGACAATGCAGCCTGAGTGCCTGGCATGCAGTGATAAGCACTCCCCAAAAAGGAATGAGATCCTTTTTTCATCAAATGTGTCAGAGGTGTTTCAAAATAAAACACGAACAAAAGTAACAATAAATAGAAGTTGACATTAATATTCTCATTTGTAAATTTCTTACACGTACTCTCTACTGATATTTAGATCGTTTTCATTAATCTTGTCATATTAGGCAGCAATGAGCATCTTACATATGTAAAAAAAGAAAACAAAAGAATGAGCTATATGAAGAACATAATATATAAGAGGAGCTCAATATACACATTCAGTAAATATTAACAGTAGCATCCTAGAGAGGAGCAGAATGGGTTTGTTCATCTGGACAAGGGGAAGCACTGTGATGGGTGGCTTGTGATTTCTGTGCCCAGTGCCACTGCTTCCAGCTAGGGACACAACGGGAGAAGTGTCATCCAGGGAGGCTACAGCTAGGTGGCAGACGGCACATCCGTCCACGGGCAAGAGGTCTTGCCCCTGCCAGTGGCGTCCCAGCTTGGGGCCTGAGGCCCTTCCTGGCTGGACTGGGGGCCTCTGCTCCCCTGAGGTTCTCTGGTCCTTGCCTGTGCAATGCGACACAGGGCAAAGAAGGACCCTGTGGAAAGGAGCGCCCACACTCACCGAGTTGCAGGCATTGGCCCTCTCCACCTTTGAGAGGTTTCTCACGTCAGTGTTGAATACATTCATCTTCTCCACCAGGGTGGTGAGTGCAGTCTCGGTGGCCTCACCCACCTTCTCATAAACACCTTTGGTCTGAGAGGACAGAGGAGGAAGAGGAAGTAAGTGCCCTGTGCTCCCGGCCCCTTGCTTCCACCTTCCCCCTAGAACGGGAAGGGGGCCAGCCACTCCTTCCCCCTTCCACCCAGAAGAGGACTCAGTACAAGGTGTCTCCCTCCCATGTGGCCTTGGCCAGCTGGAAGAGGACAGAGGGGCTGCGTCAGGAGTGAAGAAGTTACCTCATTGAAGTCCAAGGCGGAGTCATTGCAGAGGGCACAAATGGTGGCCAGCTCCACCAGCCCATCATACTGCCCTGACCGGACTGGCTTATCATTCTTCAAGCTGGTAGCAGGGCAGGGAGGAAGGAAGGAAAAGAGACAGGTAGAGAATAGAGACCGAGATGCAGAGAGGACTTGGGGAAAGAGTGAGGGACAGTCAGGGACGTGGCAACCAGCATGGAGAATAATCAGGGTGGGAGGGGGAGAGAGAACAAGGTCGGTGAAGGAAGAGGAGAGAGGAAGGAAGATAAAACGAGAGGGAGGCCCTCGGGAAAGTGGGGTGTGCATGTGTCTAGTGGAGGCACAAGGAGCTGAGGGAAGGGCTTTGGGGCACTTACACCTCTCCTTCTGGAGCGTAAGTGGAACCAGTGATAGCGAACTCGTTCAGGACACAGAGGTTTCCATCCACCTTGTCAATGATAAACATCTGCAGGGAGAAGGACACGAGCACACATGTCTGGTTGTCACCATCCCTGACAGTTGGTACAGAGGAGAGGCTGGCGTCCCGTTCCTCTCCCAACCACCCTTGTAGACTAACCAAGGCTCCCCACTACCTGCCTCCCTTCTCCCGCCACCCCTTGGCTGTCATTCTCCTTGTTCAGTGTTTTGTTTTTTTTTAAAAGATTTTATTTATTTATTCATGAGAGACACAGAGAGAGAGGCAGAGACACAGGCAGAGGGAGAAGCAGGCTCCATGCAAGGAGCCCAACATGGGACTCGATCCCGGGTCTCCAGGATCACACCCCAGGCTGAAGGCGGCACTAAACCGCTGGCCACCAGAGCTGCCCTTCTTGTTCGGCGTTAATGGCTTCAAAACAGAAGTCATTAGTTTCTGAAGGCCACACTGGAGGCTCCTTTAGATGAGTTGGTAAAAGCAGGTGTGAGCAATAAGGTACACAATAGCATGTGGCCCAGCTATAGCTCTAGCCACTCATGGCCAGGATCTTCCAGTTTTGCAGGAAGAGCCAGAAATTCAGGTTATTTTCCTGTGAAATCTCTTGACTTTCAAATGAGGGCAATCAATTCATTTTTAGGAACCGGTTGCAGAAGCCTGAGGTCTGGCTTTGAAGCCTGTGCTTTGGAAGGTCCCAGAGAGAAGCAGCCCATCCCAAACTGTAGCCAGTGGGGGCCGGGGGGGGGGGGGGGGGGGGGGGGGGGGGGGGGGGAGGGGGATAGGGCTTAAGACAGATTCCAAGAGAGACACCTGGGTGGCTCAGTGGTTGAGCATCTGCCTTTGGCTCAGGTTGTGATCCCGGGGTCCTGGGATCAAGGTCCTGGGATCAAGTCTCACATCGGGCTCCCTGCAGGGAGCCTGCTTCTCCCTCTGCCTATGTCTCTGCCTCTCTCTCTCTCTCTCTCTATCATAAATAAACAAAAATTAAAAAAAAAGAAAGAAAAGAAAGGAAGGAAGGAAGAAAAGAAAAGAAAAGAAAAGAAAGAAAGAAAGAAAGAAAGAAAGAAAGAAAGAAAGAAAGAAAGAAAGAAAGAAAGAAAGAAAGAAAGAAGAAAGAAAGAAAAATTTCTTATTTTCTCTCTGACATGAGCATTTCCTTCCAATCATGAATGTAGGCAGTGGATCACATCGATATTAGCAAAACCCATAACTTTACCACCCATATGATCACAGATCCCTTCCTATCACACTGCACTGTTGCAAAGCCCTCAAAATTGCTCAGACCCGCCGCTAGGTCTGCTACCGAATGCATTCGTGCAGAAGCATAAGTGTGACCACATCACAAATTTGTTTTTAAAATACTTTGATAACTGTATCTCAATCACTGGTTTCCTCTGTAACCCAATGCATTTTTAAAAACAGAATCCTGTGTATTTTATTTTATACATTTAAACTATTATATTGAGAAGAGGTCCAGACTGCTTGAGTCTGAGGCTCAGGAAAGATTAAGAGCCCTGGTTTAGGAAATGCTATTAAAGATTACTGTGGCCAGACTCCCCAGATCCTGCCATGGAGGGCCATTCTGAGGGCAGGGGGTCATCTTTTTCACAGCTGGCAGGGTGGCAATCTATACCTGTCCTCTGTACATTTATTTCCCTGGCCAGAAGCAGAAGCTGCCAGTGATGAACCGCTAACCCCATCTTTGGAGGGCTTATTTCCCCTCAAAGGCAGTTTTTGGAGTGGGAGTCTCCCACACTTCCCCTGACCTTGCAGACAGACATCTGGTTGGTGGTGAGGGTGCCCGTCTTGTCAGAACAGATGACAGAAGTGCAGCCCAGAGTCTCTACAGAGGGCAAGCTCCTCACGATGGCATTTTTCTTTGCCATCCGCCGGGTGCCCAGGGCCAGACAGGTGGTAATGACTGCAGGAAGGCCTGTGGGGGAGGAAGGAGAAGGAGTGAAGGGTCAGTGATGGGGGAGGACCACAGCCCCCCAAGGAAATTGAGTCCTGATCCCTGGAACTTGAAAATGTTACCCTGCTTGCAAAAGGGGCCTTTGCAGTTCAGATTAGCCAGTGGGAGATGAAAGGAAGCTTGCCGTACCTTCTGGGATTGCGGCCACAGCCAAGGCCACAGCAATTTTAAAGTAGTAGATGGCCCCACGGATCCAGGAGCCCCCGTGGACGGGGTCATTGAAGTGGCCGATGTTGATGAGCCAGACGGCCACACAGATAAGGGAGATGACCTTGGAAAGTTGCTCCCCAAACTCATCGAGCTTCTGCTGCAGAGGGGTCTTATCCTGTTCTGTGGCTGCCATTTGGTCTCGGATCTTCCCGATCTCAGTGCTCACACCAGTGGTGGCCACGATGCCTAAGGCCTTGCCAGCAGCAATGTTGGTACCCTGAGAGGGCAAGCAAGAGGCAAGGACTCAGGCGAGAGGCAGCCCTCACTCGGCACCCTCCTGATGGCAGGGCTCATCTCTCCTCGCACTGCCACGTCTCTCCCACACCAGGGCCTCTGGCTCGAGCGCATGACAGCTGGCCCTGCATGGCTCACCGAGAAAAGCATGTTCTTCTTATCCTGGTTGACAGCTCGGGGGTCAGGGACGGGGTCTGTGTGTTTGATGACGGACACGGACTCGCCTGTGGGGAAGGAGCCAAGAGGTTTCCAGATGACATCATGTCCTCCTCCCATCCTTCCCACCCCTAACTCGCCCTGCTTGGCAGGACAGAGCCTGGTAAGGACCAAGCTGCAGTCCTGGAGGAAGGCTGAACACTGGAAAAGCCACTGGAGGCAGATAGGAAATCCATATTTTTACTTACAGTAAAAAGACCTTGACCTGAGCCTCAGCCTGACCATTGAAAAGCTGTATAATTTGGGATCACTTAACCTCTGGTCTCTGTAAAATGGGGACGATGCTATATAGCCTCCAGAACCAGGTCTTGGTGAAAGTCAAAGAAGCTGACATATGTGAAGAGGTGGGGTCAAGGGCAGAGCCGCCTCCTTCCCTACATTGGGCAGGGGCTCAGGCAGCTGCCCCACACCCGTCCAGCCTTGCCTTTTTGGACCACAGGGAACGCTCGCTGGCTCTTCACCCTCTCTCTCCCAGCAGATAAGCAGAAGCAGCTGTGGTTTTAAGTGCATCCAGACCCTCCATCTTGTCCTAGAATCTATGGTTCCTCACTTGGGGGCTTTTGAAGCAACAGGACAGTTCTCTGGGTGTCTGAATGTCCATGGGGAAGGATGGGGTCGATGACCATGTGGAGAATGGGCACAAATGTCCCACCCTCTCCCATGACCCCTTTTGTTTCAGGCTTGCCATGATGAATGAAGCTGAGCCATGCTGACATCACTGTTGCTACAGAGCCAGGAGCGGGCCATGTGGCTGGCTATTCTTTTTTATCCACCTAGAGTTTCATCCTTGTGTGGCACTCAGCTCCCCACTTCATCCCCACACCCCCTTGAAGCATCCTCCCACCTCTGGCCCACCAGACCTGTCAGGATGGATTGGTCCACCCGGAGGGTGGTGGACTTGATGGACAGGATGCGGATATCTGCAGGGACTTTGTCCCCCACTGTGGAGAGAGTAAACGAGAGTCAAGTCAGTTGAGAAAGCAGTTTTCTTCCTTCCCATTAAAGCCCAACCTCTGTCTGACAACCTCACCTCGTCCTCAGGTCACCAGGGTTGGCTGCCCATCATGGGCTTGAGTCAGGCCCTTGGCATGGGCTCCTGTAGCTCCAGCAAGCATCCCCCCTCTCAGCACTTATTCCAACTGCCCCCTCGTTGCTTTCTCTCCCCTTCCCTAAACCCTGGGGCAATGAGCCTGTGAGAGGGCCCTGCGCACTGCCTGGCACACAGCATGTGCTCAATAAACGTACGCTGAATGGCTGAAGGGAAAATTAGGAACCATCCAGTTGTGTAATGAGACAGCAAAACCAAGAGGGAAACAAGAGAAAGAAAGATGGAGAGAGAAGAGCAAGAAAAGAACGAAAGGAGACTGAATTTGAAAGACACGCCTGGAGGGGGAGAGTAGGTCGTGGAATCACAGACGGGGGCGGGAGGGGGACAGGAAGACACAGGAAGAAACAGGAGAAGTTATGAGAATCGAGAAAAGCAGTGTCCAATAGGACAGAAGGCAGAGCAAAAGAAAGGGTAAGAAGGGCAGAAGCAGAAGGAGAGGGGAGGCACAGGGGCAGAGGGTGCAGGTCCAGCAGAGCCTGGTGAAAACCACCTGTCAGACCCCTGTCAGGCCCCGGTTTGTGCACCTGAAGGAAGGCAGGAAGCCACAGCGAGTGAGTGAGCCGGGGAGATGGGCAGGACAGAGAGAAGGGGAGGTCTGCAGGGAACAAGGAACGGCAGGGCAGGAGGGAGCCGAGCCAGAGTGGGGGCAGAGCGCAGGAGATGCATGGGAGAGGGTCAGTACAGGAGACCCCCCTGCAGAGGGGCTGACAAGGCGGATGATGCCCCCCTGGAACTTCAGGGCTTTCCACTGCCTCGACCTAGTGCCCCCTGTTCCAACGGGGGATACTGGGGACAAGGCTGGTTGGGCTGCTTTCTTTTCCCTGTTTTTAAGGTTCCTCCTCCTATGTCAGAGGAAGCTGACAGAGGAGGGAGGAGGTCGGCAAAGGAGTTGGGCGGGACACCCTGTCACCCAAGCCCAAGCGATATTTATAGACATTCATGGCGCTGACTCCAAACTGTCACCGTGGCAGGACGGCCCTGTGATGGTGCCCCGGGGTCCTCAGCCTGCTCCCCCCTCCCTAGGCTTCCTGAGGTACAACTGGGGAGTCTAGTGGAGGGAAGCAGGCCTAGATCCTTTCCCCTCTGCCAGGGGCCTGAAGATGTGGGAAGGCCTGCACAAGGCAAATATAAAAACCGCTGAAGGGGGCAGAATCCCAGTAATCTTAGCCACCCGGCCCCCACCCCTCCCTGGTCAGGCATTAAGTGTCCCTCACCGGAGAGGCGGGGCCCCTCCTTGAGCTCCCCTCCTCCCAGGTCCCGTGTTCCCCGCTGGGGCCTGAGTTTCCCTTACATGGTTGGGGGCTTGAGCCTTCGGCCCCCCTCCTCCCTTCTACCCTCACTCCTTCCCCTTCAAGAGGCCTCAAGGGCACCAAGAGGTCAAGATTTAAAGCTGACCAAGCTTGGGGGTGGGTGGAAGGAGAGAGAAGCCAGGCCTCGCGAGGGGGGTGGAGACGGGGCCATTGGCAGGGACTAGGTTCCACCTGTTGCTTGCAAGTGCTGGGTGAGAGGAGGGGGAGCAGGGGGTCCGCCTGGAGCGTCAGGGACAGGACTGGCTGTTCCTGCTGAGACTCCGACAGGGAGGGGTGCTACAGCCACGGTGCCCTGGGGTGACCTCCTGAGGAGTCTGAGAAGGAGAAGCAAAGACTCCACCATCCCAGCTACCTCCTGGACAGCAGGATCAGGGGCCCCCACCCTCACCATATGCATCCTCTCGGCCTCAAAGTCAAGACTTCCCTTCCTGGACCACTTATTCCCATCACTCACCAGCCACCTCCACAATGTCTCCAGGGACAATGTCCCGAGCCTTGATCCTTTGCACTGACTTGCGGTCAGCCCGGTACACTTTTCCCATCTCGGGTTCATATTCCTTCAGAGCCTCGATGGCATTCTCTGCATTTCGCTCCTGGAGGGGCAGGGTGGAAGAGAGAAGGGTCATCGGAGGGAGGAAGGTTGGGGAATGGGAGGGGACTGGGTGGGGAGAGTTAGGAGGGGCAGGGGCCAGAGTCCTGGGGGAAACAGGGACATTACAGAGGAAGAGGCAGGTCATGCAGTAGTGGCTCCTGGCATAGGAGTAGACAAAGTCTACGTGAGGGTAGGTGTCTGTGTTGAGGAAATTGCCATTTATGGCTGAAGACACGTAAGGAGGCTTAGGGGAGAGAAGAAAAGAGAATCAGAAAGCAAAGGACAGGAAAAGTAGAGGGTGGTAAGGGAAGAGAAGGAAAACCAAGCTAGCATTTATTGACCTGCTACTATATGTCAGGTGCAGGGCTGGGCATGCCACATGCATCACTCTGTTCCATCTCAGCACAACTCAGGGACAGGATTATTAGCCCCATTTTATGGATGAGGATACTGAGGCTGAGAGAGGTGAAGGAACCTGCCTGGGTTATGAAGCCAGCAAGTGACAGTGGGAACACCAGTCTCCCATCTCTTTCCTGCACTCCATCCCCTTTCCAAACTGGGCATTAGAGACAGGGATCAAGGCAAGTCCAGAGGAAGTGACGGAGGAGGAGGAGACTGGGAGGAAGACAGTGAGGCGGGGTCATGGCTAACCTGCCAAACCCCTACAATGGCGTTGGCGATGAGGATCAAGAGGATGACAAAGGGTTCCACAAAGGCAGTGATGGTCTCTTCGCCTTCCTCGAACCAGGCCAGCACCTGGGGAGCAGGGAAATGGAGACTAACGGTAATGAAACCCCTCAAACACATAGTGAGGGTGAGTGTGTGTGCAGGAGCAAATGGGGCTGGGCATCTCGGGGATACTGCAGCCCCTCATCAGTCTGAGGTCCTACACACTCCACAGGAGCACTGCCCCTGCTCTCAGGCAACAGGAACTGGCAGGTGTAGACATGCACAACTCCGGATTTAACTGGGAATGCTTTCAGGTTTTCCCTGGCCGGGCTGTTGGCCTGTAAACAAAGCTCATGGGCCACCCAGGCCAATGGTCCCCTACAGCCACATCCATCCCACGGGAGCCAAAACTCCGCAGGGAAAACCCTGTGGTCCTTGCAGACACTGCCCGCACCCCCCCCCAGCCCTCCCCAACAGCAAGGGAAGCTCCAATTTCATGAGGGAACAGGAGGGGGGATAGTGTTACGGGGCCTCCTGTACACACCCCACCCCAGCTGTTGCCACTGCCAAGCAACAGCCACAGGCAAATGTCAAGGAGCAAATCTGAGACGGGAGAAGGGAGGCCCTGCCAGCTAGTACTCAGAGGCCCACAGGGCCTCCGTGAAGGAGACCAGGGGACAGGGAAACTTCTTTGCCCCCAGCCTTATCTTCTGGTGGGACTAAGATGTTAAGGAAGAAACTCCAGAAGGCAGGCGGTCTGCTGGGGTGGTGGGTGCTGGTGGGGGGTGGGGGGGGTGGCCTCAGGGGCCAGAGAGGTGGCGGCCTTGCGGCTGCGAGGGATCCAGAGAGGGCGGGCAAGGTCAGGCCGGGTGGGTGAGGAGGGGGTCCCGGAGCCCTAGCGCTGACGGGCGGCAGGCATCAAAGCCCGGGGCCAGCGGAGGGGTCCGGCCGGCCGGCCCTCGGGTGCACTCAGAGGCACCCTCACACCAGCAGCTCTTTCCCGCCTCTGGGAGGGAGTCTCTGCGGCGACCAATCAGCGCCAGGAGGGAGGGGCGGGGGCGCCAGGAGGCTCGGGGATTGGTGGAGCGGCTGCGCGCCTCGGGGCATGCCGGGAGTGCTGGTGCCTGAGCGCCACAGAGCCGGAGCCGGAGCCGGGGAGCCCGGCGCTTGGGGGTAACCCGAGCCCTCGAAGCCCTTGAGGCTGCGGGGGTGGCTTAGCTTCAGTGTTTTGGCTGAGAACACCCTTAAAGCTTAAAATAAAACCTGCCTGTGGGGTGTGGAGGAGGACCGAGGCGTGCGCATCAGCGCCCCTCCCTGCCCCCTCAGTTCTGGTGTAGGGGAGAGGATGGTGAGGACTTGGACCCGAGGAGCCGAGGAACCGGAGCGCCCCCGACCCACACCTCAGCCCGCCCCCAGATGCCTGCCCAAACTTACGAAGGAAATGCAGGCGGCCAGGAGAAGGATCCGCACCAGGAGGTCTTCAAACTGCTCTATCACCAACTCCCACAGGGTCTTCCCTGGGGGAAGAGGCAGGGGAGGGTCCCGCCCCCGGGGGAGGGGGTTAAGGTCTGGAGGATGAATGGCTCGGACTCTAAGGGCAGGCTGGGATCCAGGGACCAACAGTGGCCTAACTTCCAGCCTGAGCAGGAAGGTTCTAGGGGGATGAGCAGGCCGCCTGGCATTGAGAGGAGGCACTCTCGCCGGGAGTCCTGAAACGGGCTCCACAAACTGGTGGTGGGCAGTTAGTTGCTCAAGGACTGGAGGCCTCTGGGAGAAAGTGCCTGGAAACTCCTGCCCCCAGCCAGACTCTAACCTTTGGAGAGGGTATTTGCCCCGGGAGTCAGTAGGGAGAAGGTGGGGATAAAGGAGTGGGCACAGGGGCTGGGAGGCGGGGGCTGGTCATTAAGAGAGCTCAGGGATTCCAGTAACTTACCTTCCTCAGCAGGGAGCTCTACCCAGGAAAAAGAAGAAAAGGACATATTCATTTGGGGTTCAGTCTAATGCCCCCCACACCCAGGATTCTGGCTAAGGTAAGAGAATCAGGCTACCTAAAGGGCATCTGAGGTTCACCAAGGTCATCCCATGAAACCTCCCAAAACTCTCTCAGGCACTCTGTTTTGTCAGAATCCCCTGCAGTCACTGGACCATGGCCCAGCTCTTCCCTGAGGTACTCTGGAGGGAGAGACTCCAGTGTAAGTGTGTGAGTGTGTGTATGTGTCCATCTGTGTTGTGAGGGAGCAAGAGGGCGTTACCAGCCTCTCCTCCAAGAGACACTTACCATTGGGGCCATATTTCTCCAGATGCCGCTTCACTTGGTCCGGGCTAAGGCCTGTAGTCTCGCTCACCCCAAAATAGGCCAAACATTCTTCTGTGGTCTTGGAGTGTGCAGCCTCCATTGTGCTCCCTTCCTGGGGGCCAGGGGGCGGTGTGCTCCTTCTGGGGGGGTCCTCACGCTTTGGGGGCCTTCCTCAGTGTCCACCTGCCTGTTTGCCTGGGTTTCTTGCTTTTCTCTCCTGCCCCCCCCCCAGGTTTTTCTTCCTTCCACAAAGCTCTGACCCCCGTCCCACTTGCAGCAGCCGGCCACCCCCCAACCCCCAGCTGGTCCTTATGAGGGAGTAGGGGGGGCCAGCCTCCCCCCCCCCAGATCAGGGATTGGCTGGCTAAGACTCTGGCAGGAGGGGTCAGAAGAAAGATATTTCTGCTGACAGAGGGGGAACAGTGGGGCTGCAGCCTGAGATGTCACTCATGAGGGAAGCTAAGGTGGCCCCAGCCCCAGGGAAGGGGGGCAGGGAGAGACTTCACTTTCTGTCTTTTGCTGACCCCTCCCTCAATTGCCCAGACTTCCTCAGTTGTACCGAATTTCCTGGTCCAAACTTATCCCTGAAGTTCTCCACTTCTACTCTCAGGCCTCCACCTTTCTCTTTTCCTGATCCCCTCCCGTCCTACCCACTCTCAACCTGTTTCTATTGCCACAGTCTCCTTCCTCACCCAGTCTGCTGAAAGGGCAGCAGATACTCCAGCCTTCAGGGGACTGGAGAGGGGAACAACATCCTTTGGGGGCGAGAGGAAATGGCTCTAGAGGGACAAGGGGAAGTAGGGAGGGGAGAGGGTCAAGGCGACAGGGCAGAAGACGGTAACCCTACCCTCGGGAGGGGTTGCTACAGCCATCAACAAGGGATTTAGTGTCCAAGCCCTGGTGAGCAAAGCCAGGACTGCCTGTCTCTCCCCCAAACACCCCCCCTCCCCATCGCTCTAACTCAGCCTCTGGAAATGTAGCCTTGGGGGGCCCCCTTCCCTGACAGGGAATCCCCCCCCCCAAGAAAATGGGATACCCAGGCAGCTAGGTAATCCAGGAGGCCACAAAATGTGCTGATGGTGAGGGGGAGGGATGAATGTTTCAGGATGGCGGCAAGAGTCCCTCCAAGTGTTGGAATGAGGGTCCCCTCAGCCTCTACTGTGCTCTTTAACTCAAGGGGTTCACATAGCAGATCCCAGATGGTGTGTAGTCCGCACTCTGCCCTGGCTCTTAAGTGTTTCCTTCAGGGGAGAGAGGATGGCAGCTGCATGCTCAGGTGCTGGGCGTATAACCTCCAGGAAGAGGCGCGAGGGAAGAAGCGTCAAAGACGGGGCTGAGAAGCTGCACAGAGCAGACAGACACTCCAGACCAAAGGAGTGGGGAGGGGGCAGACTTATGAGGACAGGTCTAGGGGAAATAAGGACAGAATCGGACTGGGGAAACCGAGACAGGGCTGCCAGGGTCAGAGGGAAGTCTGAGGAGCAGTGGGAAAAGGGACAGCAGGAAGCTGGCAGGCAGCAGCCAGGTGGGTGGGGGCCCAGGGCTGGGTGCAAAGCCACAAGTTGTTGCTGAGCGGCTGGCCTTGGTGTCAGCTTCCTTGTAGAAGCAGCTGCTTTGAGCCCCCCACCCCCACCCCCGCTCCTGGATGGGGGCGTCTTGGTTACTAACAGGGCAGCTGCTGGAGGAGCAGACAGAGGATAGCCTGCACCGGGGGCAGGGGAGGAAAGGAGGGCAGAGAGAGGAGAGCCTCTCAATGAGAGTTAGTGATGGAAGGTCCAGGAGGGGAAGAAGGAGCCTTGAGCCCTTCCTGTGGCCAGGCCTCTGGCTTCCTGAGATGGACAGTCAGGAGTGTGGGCCACTGAAAGGGTTCTCCAAGCAGCTCCCCCTTCCTGCCCCCAGCACTCAGGTTCCTAAGCAGAGGATGGCAGGCAGACAGTGGGAAAAGGAAAGGGCAGCCCCACTTCTGGGGGAGCAGGCAGGCCAGGAGACAGGCCAGGAGCCCCACTTCTGGGGGAGCAGGCAGACATTTAAGGACTTAGCCCCCCCCCCCCCCCCCCCGCACTTATCCCTTCCTCTGCCTGGACTTGGAGGGGAGGGGAGCCTCGGGGGTGAGGTGAGGACACGGTACTCCTTCCCTGCCCATTTTCATGGTTCCCATGAACCCCTCCTTTGAGCTGTGACCTGAGGAGGGGGGTGCTGAGACAATGAGATCCCATCCCCAGGCACCTCCATGTGGCCCAGCATCCCCCTTATTAGGCAGAGTCAGGCTCAGCATGGGCCAAGCCTTTTGGTGCTCTCTGGCTTCTCCCTGCCACCACCTGGAGGAGTGACAGGGGCACGGTCCCGAAAGGAGCAGGAATGCCCAAACATGGAGAAGGGGGAGAAGACTGGAGGGATCCAGGCTTCAGAGGAGCTGAGAGCAGGAGGCTGAGGACAAGACACTGCTGCCAGCAGGGGCCCTCTAAGGTGACCCCGCCCCCCACCCCCAACTTCCAGAGGGGAAGCCGAAGCTAGAGAGGGAGAAACAAAAGGCTGGCAGCTGGGGAGGCTGGGGGTGTGGACTGGGGTGGAGGACCAGTGTCTTACTGGTTCTCTAGGATTCCTCCCCCCCCCTGCCCCGCCCCCCGGGGGGGTCTCCAAGCCCACAGTGGGAGTGTTCCTCCCCTCCTAGGAGGGCTGAAGCTGGGAATGGGAGAGGCCTGGTTCCGAAGGACAGGGACACAGAGCCTGGCTGGTCTCTGGCTGGTCCCAAACTTCATCTCAACCCCATCCTTAAAGCAAAGCTGAGAGGGAAACAGCCTCTTAGGCTTCTCCAGCCAAGACATGCAAACCTTGGGGTGGGGGGTTGCTCCTTGGCCCCCTCCCCCACCCAACTTCAGAAGGCAAGTCCCTGAAGCTGATAGGGTTTAGGGGGAGGGGGAGCCTTGCAGCACCAGTTGCTGCTAGATTAGGAGGGGATCAGTTCCTGCTTACCCTGGGGTGCCACAGCCTTCACTCACCACCTCCTTTTCCAGAACACAGCACCTAGATCCCCAAACCATCCCCTCCTTTGCAAGGCCAATTCTATCCCCGGTCTCCTGAGGTCAAGGTTTGGGGGAGCCCCAGGAATTAGACAAAACTGGGAGAGCCAGCAGGCTTCCCCCAGCTAGCCCCCAGCCTGGGTGGCCTGTGAGCCCAGCTGTCTCCTGTCCATCTCCCAACAGGACACAAGGCCCAGAATAGCAAGGTCATAAGCATGGCTAGGGCCTCTTAGAGGTGGGGACAGTGGCTGAGGGGCGTGAGAATATAGGCTCCATGCTGCCTGCGAAGGAAGGTGATAGGCAGTCCTGGGTGGAGGTGAGGAGGGGAGAGGGCCAAGCAAAACAGGTTTTTTCAAATCTGGCCCCTCCTTGTGGGCACCTGCCACCCAAAGAGCTGGGAAACCCAAAGGTGCCCTCCGTTGGAGGAGGGCATGGCTGCAGTTCCGTTAAAAGAGTAGAGCCTGGGTTTAATGAGGGGTGCCACAATGAGGGAGAGATGTTGCAAACTCATGCCCAGTGCTGAGAAGGTCACATGGGTGCAGTGGGCCAGTGGGGATGGAGCAGGTGTGGAATGTGGAAGGTGGGGAGCATGGGAGGTTGGATCTTCAGATTTTCAGAAGCCGGTAATCTGAACTTCTATTGTGAAATCCCAATGGAGATGATATCCAGGCCAAGCAAATCATGTCCACGGCACCAACCCAGATAAAACCTCCCACTCTACAGATGGGGACACTGAGGCCGCAGAGCCTACCTCCTTGCCTAGGCCGAAGAGCAAAGGAGAGGAAAAGCCAGGAGTGAAAAAAAATGGGGCTCCATCCTCTACCCTCCAGCTTCCCAGCTCAGCCCTGAGAAGGGGGCAGCCAGCCTGTCCCCGGGCCCCTCTGCAGCCAGCCTGTGACTGCCACTTTAAATTTCTTCTGACACAGCCACCAACCAGGCCCTGGCCCCACTCACTCTCCCTAGGGTGAGAAGCCTTAACTGAAGAATTCAGAGTGTGTGTGTGTGGGGTCCTTAGAAGTTGTCAATCTCGTTGCTCCCTGTCCTGTCCTGTCCCATTATGAGAACTTGGCTGGAGACACTGGGAAGCACGGTATGGCTCTGCACTTACCACTCTACAGCACAGGGGAACAACGGGCCGAAAGCACAGTGCTGGAGGGCAACAGGGACTTGACCTGACCCTCTGGCCTCTCAGCTCTGGAGTGGAAACACTGAGTGGACTGCCTTCCTGACTCCCCTGTCCCAGCCCCCCACTGCAAACACTGGCCACAGCCATCGCGATGCAACTGAGATAAACCCTTTTATTTATTTATGCTTCTCCATTTTGTTTAAAACAACAACAACAACCACCTTAATATAACTGACAGCCCTTCCCCCTCACCCTTCCTCGGGCTAGGGGGTGGTTAGCGGGGAAATGGCCCCCAGGGGTGGGGCTGACCATAAGAGCCCCTCGGGGAGGTAATGGAGCCCAAATCCCCTGCCCAGGGGATGGGGCACCTGTAGTGTATGAACTGGGGAGTTAACAGGGCTCTTGAACCTCTTGTACCAACGTATATTCCCTTGGCCATCAAGGGTCAGGAAGCACATGGGGGAGGGGATTCCTACCGCTCCTCTACGACCGGCCCAGCCCCAATTTCACGCACTAGGGGCTGGGGAGCAAGAAGAGTGGAGAAAGGGTGGGGTAGGGTGTCTCACACGAAGGAGTACTGATTATTAATGGCTCTGGGATGGCCCCCTTCTTCTCCATCGCCCCCTAGTGGTAACTGCTGGAGCTGCACCATCGGGGTGGCTCCTGGGGCCCCACCGGATCCAGCGCCTCCCTGGTCCTCCTGGCCTGGTGCTACGGCCTCTTCCAATTCAACCACGGGGACCAGCTCAACCACGGGGACCAGCTCTTCCTGGACCCCTCCACTGCCCGCTTTCTCTTTCTCTTGCCTCTCTTTGGCTGCTGCGGCTGCTGCTGCCGCCACTTCTGGCGCCCCCGACGCCTCTTCTGCCCCAGGATGTGGGGGATCTGTCCATGAAGGGGGTTCAGGGGGCTGGGGTGGGTCATGGGAGGTGTTCGGTTCTGGATAGGAAGGGCAAGAAGACAGACTGTGGAGGGAGGCCAGCTCTCGCAGCAGCCTCCCCTCTGCACTCACCCCCCCAGAAGCCATGTGCTATCTCCCCCACAGCCCATCTCCTGAGCAGCACCCCCCCCACTCCATGGAAGATGGATCATGGGCGGTGGTGAGAGGAGGACCACACTTACACACAGTCACTCGCTCCGAAGGGCATGAGGGTGGAGGAGGCATCGGGGTAGCATCGATCTCCCTCGCACACCCCTGCATGGCTCCCAGCCTGCTCCCGGCCTGGGGGGGGAGGGGCAACGTGGGGACAGATGGGACGTTGGGGTGGGGAAAAGGAGAGATCAGACATCAGGGAAGGAGGGAGCAGGATCAGACCAAGCATCCCCAAGGAGGACAGGCCCAAGGCAAGACTGTGACAAAGGGCAAAGACAAGGCTGAGGAGGATGGATCCAGGAGACACACAGATGATGGAACGGGGGTCTGATGGAATGGGGATGCACCAACCCAACTTCCACTTCCTCCCGGCTCCAGCAAGGAGCCCTCTGCCTCCCTATGTCCTTAGCGTCCTGATTCCTCTTCAAAAGCCCAACACCCAGAAACTTTCTCTACCCTACTCTCCCTCACGAAGCTTCTCCTCCTCATAGCCCCCCCCCCCCGCCCCGTCTTTCTGGCACACACACCTCCTCACTTCTTGGGTGCACGGGCACCTCCTCCCCTGCAGACCTGCTCTGCTCACCCTGCTGTCGCTGGGAGGACACGACATAGCTGACAAGAACAACGTCACTGGAGCCTCCAGACTCCAGAGGGATGGGGTGCACCCGGAAATGCTCGAGCATATCGAAAATGGACTGGAACCACAAGTGCTGGACCCGGCACTGACCCTCCTCATTCAGCGACAGGCGCAGGTGCTAAGGGTGGGATGAGGGAGGTGAAACAGGAGCCCACGCCCTGTGTGTCCCAGAAGCACCTCCCCTGGCCAGCCCCACTCCCGGCAGGCTCCCTCTGTGGCACACAGCCTCTTCCTCACTGACCTTGGCCTTGCCCTGGAAGTTGAAAGTGAGGACGTACTCGCCCCGCCTCGTCTCACTCTGCCGTACCAGGAAAACACCATGGGAGCCAGTGCCTCCGGCCAGCACCAGCTGCGCAGCCTTGAGTCGAGAGAGCATCCCGTGGAACCAAGGGTACCCTGAGAGGGGCTGGTCCCCTTCACCTCCCTCTGACTCCCCCTGGAACAGGAATGATCCTTCAGGAAGGAGAGAGGGAGGGAAACCGGGGCGTCAGGGAAGCCTCCCCCATCCTGGGAGAAGAGAAGCCTGGCTTCCCCTCCGCCTGTCACTTCCTTCCCCCGGGGTCCGATCCCTCAGGATCCCGAGACAAGGGTTTAGGCAGCTGGGCCTGGAACTGGACACACGCTCACCTCTGGTACCTGTGGCTGTCTCTGGAGTGTCCAGGGGTGGGTAGGGGGCCGAGAGGGGATGAACTGTGCCCGCTGGGGGACCCTCTTCAATGGGGATGCGGGGGGGCAACTCTGGGGGGAGCAGTTCCATTGAGTCAAAGTGGGAGGCAGCGATGGAGGCAGAGCTGGGGGAGATGGATGCTGAAGGGCGGTCAGAAAGACCCCCATAGGCCCCTGGGAAGAGAGGGAGGAGGGCAAAGTTGAGAACCAGCGAAATTGCCCTGTGTGTGCTGGATGTGCTGTGCTCGGGCAGAGTCAGTGGGCTGAGATGCCCACCCCTTCCTCAGGCAGCCACTCTGATGGTTCTGCTGGCTGCAGGCTCCTGACTGAGGCTCAGGCACTGCTAGGGGACCGGAGAGTTACTGCAAGGAGGTCCTGGAATCCAAAAGTGCCTCCATTTTTTATGAATCAATAGCTGAAATGACAGCGATTGTTGCCGGGATTGGGGGAAGAATCCTGCAAGTATTCTCACATTAAAAAGTGTCTTTTTTTTTTTTTTTTAAAGATTTCATTTATTTATTCATGAGAGACAGAGAGAGAGAGATGGGCAGAGACACAGGCAGAGGGAGAAGCAGGCTCCATGCAGGGAGCCCGATGTGGGACTCGATCCCGGGTCTCCAGGATCACACCCTGGGCTGAAGGTGGCACTAAACCGCTGAGCCACCGGGACTGCCCAAAAGTGTCCTTTTTTGGCCTACAGGACAAAGTCCCCAAGTCTCAGAGGCATCAAAGATCCTCCTATTAATCAGCCCAACCTCCCCACCTTGATGTTCACATTGGCTTATATTCCTGGAGTCTCCACATGAGCTTGATCATCCCGCCCGATTTTCCCAAGCTCCCAGGCTCTCCCCACCTTAGGTCTGGCTCTGGCCATTTGCTTCCTCTAAGCCCTGTTCTCTCTCACCTCCCCTGTGTGGTATCCTGTCTATCCCACTTTCCTCGATTCCCTTCTTCCTCTGAGCTCCCACAGTGCTTCCTGCTAGTGCTGCTCAGAGGACACTAGCACAGGCTCTCCATTCTGGAGTCCTACTTTTCAGAGGGAGTGACAGCTTATCAATTCAGCTGGTCTGGGACAAGGAGCTCATCTCGAGCATCTCTGGGTTCCTGCATCCTGCCCCAGACCCTAGCACAGGCTCAGTTGTGGACTAGGGCATTCCTGAATGTCTGCTGGCTGGCAGGCCTGAGCCTGTGGGAATAGGCTGAGCACATAGTCAGTGCTCAGAAGACAGGTGTATGTGGGGTATGGAGAGCAGGGGGGCAGAGAGCAGACTTGCATAGCCTTGGTCTTTTTCAGGGGCTTTCGGGTACCCTCAGAAAAGCCATTTCCCAGGGATGTTTGGGTGGCTCAGTGGTTGAGCACCTGCCTTTGGCTCAGGGTGTGATCCTGGAGTCCCCAGATCGAGTCCCACATTCGGCTCCCTGCATGGAGCCTGCTTCTCCCTCTGCCTGTGTCTCTGCCTCTCTCTCTCTCTCTCTCTCTGTCTCTCATGAATAAATAAATAAAAATATTAAGAAAGAAAGAAAGAAAGAAAAGAAAGAAAAGCCTTTGCTTCTCCCTGGTCTTAGCTGCCTGAGGGGCATAGAACCGATGACTTGTAAGGTCCATCTTAGCTCCAAGACTGTTCAATCTGTTTGTTTACTCAGTGAGCACAGCCAGGGTGCCAGGCACCACTGAACCTCCACTCGGAATAGAGGAGCAAGACAAAGGGAATAATAGAGTCTAAAAAGGTGAGAGCTGGGCCAGGCAGACACATGTCTCTGGGCATACCTGTGTGCAAGTCGGGCTGTGTATGTTCAGTCAGGCCAAGAAATAAAGAGTCAAAAACATCTGGTTTTTGACTGAAAAACATCGACATACCTACAGAGATGCAGAGTAAAAGCAAAACAAAGACGTGTATGAAGTGTTCCAGAAGCTTGGGAAAGAGAGTCGTTATCTCCAGCCAGAGTGGAGGTCTGCACGAGCTTTATAGAAAAGGAGCAGGGATCCCTGGGTGGCTCAGCGGTTTAGCGCCTGCCTTTGGCCCAGGGTGCGATCCTGGAGTCCCAGGATTGAGTCCCACATCAGGCTCCCTGCATGGATCCTGCTTCTCCCTCTGCCTGTGTCTCCGCCTCTCTCTCTATGTGTCTATCATGAATAAATAAATAAATCTTAAAAAAAAAAAAAAAAAGAAAAGGAGCAAAGGCTGGGTACGGAAGGCTGGAAGGGAGTTTGCTTGGGGCTCGTGCAAGGTGGTGATGGTGATGATTCTAAGTGGCCAACTGTGGCAGGGTACGTTTTGGGACAAAAGCCAGACATTCGGTGTGTAGGGGGTGCAGCTGAGGGGCAGGAATGGGGTGCGCAGTTGAGTTTGGAAGGAAGTCCTGGGCCTGGCACGGGGGGCGGGGGCGGCTTTGAGGTTCCCAGCCCTGTGAGGTTCCACCCTTACCCTGCGACAGGCGATCATTGCTCTCACTGGGTCCCAGCAGCAGATCCTGGCTAGGCAGACTCTCTGAGTGATTGAGACAGGGCAGCTCCAGGCTGTCTGTGTTCTCCCGTGTAAGGAATGAGGTCCCAGGGGCCAGGGGGAGGGTCATAGGGCGGGGACTGGTGGAAGGGCAGGGTCTGCAGAGACAGGGAGAATGGTGCTATGAAGAAACTCAGCAGGTGAGAGGCACAAGGCTGCTCCCCATCCCCTCCTGATCCCCTCAATGACAGCAGTCAGGCTCCTCACCCTGGGCTCAGGCATTCTTGGATGTCAGACACCCAGGCCTTCACATGTAGAGCATCGGTTGTCTCCAGGATGTACTCGGAGGGGCCTTCCACCTACGAGGACAAGAGGAGGCCCACAGGCCACTTCCAGGTCCAGAGGCTATAAGCCTCCCTTAATAAGAACAAAAACATCCTCCTCCTGTTCCCTCCTGCTAGAGAAGCTACAGCCCCAGGGACACACTCTCAAGGCACTTGACACACAGGCACCTCCTTCCACAAAGTCCCTTCCTTCAATGAGCTACGTGAACTTCTTCCCCAACACAAGTGCTCCAAAGGGGGCAGGAGCTCGGAGCTCCTACCTTAACCACAAACGTATTCTCCCGGTCAGGCATCTCCAGGGCTGTTGTTGTCCGCACGTCCGTGATGGTAGAGCAGGGAATGCTGAGTCGAGGCCGAGACGCCTAAGTTGGGAAAGAGAACAGGATCCAAACTTTTGGTGTGCAGGAACCACCTTTCACTTCCTTCCAGAGACCCATCTTTCCTTCTATGCCCTAAGGGGGTTAGACAAAGGGTCATAATGTTATTTTTCCAGCCCTGCCCACAACTACTACCCCAGAGTCAGAAGCTGGCTTTAAAAACCAAAGTGAGGGGATGCCTGGGTGGCTCAGTTGGTTAAGCGTCTACCTTCGGCTCAGGTCATGATCCTGGGGTTCTGGGACTGAGCCCTGCATTGGGCTCCCTGCTCAGTGGGGAGTCTGCTTCTCCCTCTACCCCTCCCTCTGCTCATGCTCTCTCTCTTACATACTCTCTCTCTCAAATAAATAAAAATCTTAAAAAAATCAAAGTGAGCAAAACTATGCACATGGGCTCAACTGCCCCGCTCCCGGGTACCCACCCTTGTCGGAGCCTCACCTTAGGCGGTACAAAGAACTCCAGACGACTTCCTCCTCCTCCTTCTCCTTCACTTCGGAGCAGTAAGCGACACTTCTGCCACTGAGGCTGCCCTCCTCCCCCTGAGGTAGGCCCGGCTGCCCCTCCTCCCCGGCCCATTCCTGCTGGGTCAGGGGCTGCCTCTTCGGCCCCCATGAAACTCAGCAGCTCTTCCCTCTGCACCATCCCCGCTCCGTCCTTCAAGGCGCCCCCTCCCCGACTGAGTCTCAGCCTCTCAAATCGGTGAGTCCATCTGTCTCCAGGGGATGTTCCGTCACTAACCAGTCCCCTGCCAATGGTCCCAGCCCCACCAGAGGAGTTGGAGTTGCTGTTTCCACCCAGGACTGGGGGGCCTGATGAGGTCTCGAGGGGCCCAGCAGGGGACGGGGGGTCAACAGTCCCCCGCCACTGTAGGATGCCACGGACTGAACCGCGGACTGAGCGACCCACTGAGCGGAGGGAGAAGCGCTTCTTTAGCTTCGGCTTCGAGGAGGTCGTAGAAGAGGAAGAGACTGAGGAAGGGAGGGGGCCGGCCAGGTCCTCAGATGATCGAGAAGGGCCCAGCACAGCCAGGGGCCCGCCCACCCTACAGCTCTCAAGGGACAGGTCATGTGGCGGAATCTCCACACCGGGACTCAGGGGAGCCAGGATGGGTGGCGAGAGGGAGCCGGAGGCCCGGGCCACCTCAGCTTCAAAGTGCTGCAGGAAGAGCTCAGCAAAACGGCGGGAGAAGGCAGCCTCAGCCCCAGGCCCTGCATACTGGGGGTGGGAGGCCAGGTAGAGGCGGAAACGGCGGGCAAAATCCAGGGCAGCAGCCCGGGCATGGGACTCGCAGAACTCCCGCCAACTAGGAGGAGGGGGTGGTGGCAAAGGGGGAGGAGAGGGGGAGGCCCCGTCCTCTGGGGAAGGGGCACCATTCATGATGGTCCCCAGGAGGTGGAGAGGGAGAGCCTGTGGGGAGGGGCAGCAAAGAGGGAAGCGGCCAGAAGACACGGGGTGAGCGGCAGCAGCTGCAGAAGGAAGAGAGGCACATACAGAGTCACTGCTGAGGTGGGACTGGGGGCTGAGCCCCACCCCCAGCCAGACTCCCTACTCTGGTCTGGACTCCTTGGAGAGCCATGGGGAACACCACACACTGCCCCCCTTCCCTCTCCCGATCCTCACACCCCACACACCCCCAGTTGGCTGGCTCCCCGGGGTCCAGCCCGCACCTACTCTGCTGCCATCCCAACCCACTCCCCCTGGCTCTGGTTCTGGGAGTGACAGACAGCTGTGGAGCACCTTCCTCTAAAAAGGAATCTATCCCTCACGCCACCTCCCTTCTCTAAAACAGGTCCTTCAAGATTTATCACATGCTTCCCAGGTGCTGTTCTTACCTTTCCCTGTAACAGGCTTTAATAACCTTGACAACAGATGAGAAAACCGAAGCTCAGAACAGTTTCAGAACCCCCAGTCTACAGTTTTGCCTACTGCATAGTCCTCATCCCCAGGGACTGGCTGCCCCAGCCTCATGCACAGCCCCTCACTGCCCCAGCTCTCAGGGGAGGTAGGTCTGCAGCGCTTACAGACCCTGCCTCATATGTCCTGAGATCCAGCTCTGAGGAGGGTGGCTGCTCAGGAAGGAGGACAGATGAATGATGGATCGAAACCACACCTGTCCTGAAAGCAGACCCCGGGGCCCAGTTCCCTGGCACAGTGTGACGGAGGCTTAGAATGGCCACAGCCCGCTTCTTTGGTGCCCCTTCACCCTGGGGCCCAGAAGCAGCAGCACCAGGCAGGGAAAGACTGTGGGTTGGGTCAGAGCAAGTCTCTGCTGGCCACAAAGTAAATAAAACATAACAGGGAGCTGGGGCCCTAGGCTTTTTCACTTCCTCTTCTTTCACTAGGGAGTGTGCCCTAAAGGCTGGTTAGCCTGGTGGTTAAGGCTATCGGATCTGGAGTTAGACCTGGGATGAAATCCCAGCTCTGCCACCTATTAGCCGGGTGATCTGGAAGAGATTATATATCCTCTCTGAAGTGCAGATTTGTAGCTATAAAAGAGCTAATGCTCTCTAACCCACAGAATCATCGGGAGAATTAAATGGAACAAGTCAGGGTTCGATACAAAGTAAGCACACAATAAACGACCGCCATTATTACTAACTTTATAGGTTCCAATTTTTCTAAAAGAGCAACGAGAAAGGAAGAGGCCTCCCAAGATCTTACAACTAGCAAGTGGCAGAGCTGGGCATGGCATTTACAACCCATGGCTCTTTTGTTAGTGTTCCTCCCCCATATTATACTGGAAGATGACTGGCACCAGGACAGGGAGGGATGGGGGAGGGCAGCTCAGGAGCTCAGGAAAGTCTCCCCAAACCTCAGCCTTCTGCTCAGACCCACAATCCCACAATCAGCAACCCCTCCCCTGCCTCCTTGGCCTAGACCCTACACATTCAGATGGCTCCAGCCGCAGGGACAATTCCAAACCAACGAGAAGCAGCCAAGAGATGCAAGAGTCATGGAGCACAGGGGAACCGAGCCAAGAGGTGCAGACACAGCAGGGAGACCAATCTCCAGGCAGAGGCCACCTCAGCTCACACAGGGCCCACCCAAACCTCTGCACCACAAGCAGACCCAGCCCCCTTCAGGCCCGCTGACCCTGCGGCTCCTGAGCTGGTGACTCAGTTTCTCTTCTGCCAAGCAGGACTCAGACACATTTTCCCGGTGCACCTGCCTCTTGGCTCAGTTCTGAAATTTCCCGAAGGGCGGGTGGTGGAGGGTGCAGGCTCCGCTCCCGGCTCGGACCCTCCGGGCCCGGTGGTCAATGCACTCCGACCCGACCCTACTCCCTGGACACCCTCGACCCGCCCATTCCCCGGGGCCGCAGACGCCTCGGGACCAGCCCCGTCTGCTGCACTGTGCGGGGCCGAGCGCCCCTCCTGCCTCTGGCCCCCCTACGCCCGCCCCCACCCAGGGCTCCTCTCAGGCGCCGGGGCCGGGTCGCGGAGAGGGAAGAGGTACTTGAAGAGGGGGGTTCCGGTTCCGGTCCCACCTGCATCTCGGTCCCCGCGGTTTGCTCCGGCGGCGGCGGCGGCTCCCGCTCCCTGCCCCTCCCCCCGCACTCCGCGACTAGCTCCCAGGCCGCCTCTGCGCAGGCGCCGGGACCCCTTTTCCCGTCACCGAAGGAAGCGACCATAGAGAAGAGCGGCGAGAGGGAAGGGCGGCTATACACTCACTTCCGCCATCCTCCTGTTCCGCGCCGGCCCTTCGAGTGCTGCGAGGTTGCGACTCTCGGTGGGCTCAGGGCCTTCTCCGGTTGCCCCCGAAAGGGCCCTAAAAGCGGCCGTGGGAAGGGGTTCCCACCAGGAGCCCTCCCGGAGGAAACTCGGCACAAAGGAGAGGCGCCAGCCATAGGGAAGCCGGCCTAGGGGATCGAGTCCCGAGGCCCTGTTGTGGGCTAGAGCGGCCACCGGCTACCGGAAACCAGCGAGCTGAGGAGGGTCTCTGCAGGCTCGCCGCCGCCGCCTAGAGCGCCGGGCCCTGCGGCTGAGGGGTTCGCGGACACCGCCCCCAAGGAGCCAGGCGAGGGAAGACGCGGGTGACCTTGGGTGAGGCCCCGCGAAGAGGCGGCGCCTGAACTTACGACCTTGGCTTCTCGGAGCCGAGGGACTGGAGTACACGTCTAGGAGATTCCATCTGAGGCGGGAAATAAAGACAGAGGGCGGAAATAAGGGGGATCCCTTCGGACGTGCGTGTGGGACGTCAGGGCGCCGGTGGACATTCCGCCTGGAGCTCATTAGAGTCAGCGAGGCCAGTTACAGACACTGGGAATCGTTAAGCGAGAGCGAGCCGTTGAAATCCTAAGCATGATGAAGATCAGTAAGGTCTGTCACTGACCCACCTCCAACTGGCCTAAGGAAGAGGGGAATCTTGGCTGAAACCATTGAAAAGAACAGATCGAGCTTCTTCAGCAACAGCCGAGTAAAAGAGACAAAAGATGTGAGGAACCGTGGTTCACTTTCTCTGAGCTCTGCCTTCATTCGCAGGCAGGCCTATCTCCGTGGCAAAATGGCTTTCCATGGCTCCAAACTGAATTCCTAATAGCTTAGCAACTCACGTGGAAGGAACGTGCCCCTTTCCAAGATTTGCCAAAAAATTTCCAGAACTGACCTTAGCTGATTTGCTTCCATCAAATGCTCATCCTGGAACACAAGAGACGGGGGATGAGTAAATGCCCTGACTCACACAAGGATGTTTGGTCAAGGCTGAGGCTGCCAGATGGAATTGGAAAACTTCCTTGCGGAGGGCAGGTTCTGGCCTATCCAGCCTTAGTCCCCCACCTCTCCTCAGTGTTCTAAGCAATCTAACATCAGCTCACAGGTGGCCTTTGCTAAGGTCCTCATCACCATCTTCGTCCATCCGTCTTCCCAGTTCAGAGGAAGATATCAATGGAAAAGACTCTAGTTCTTTGGTCACCTCCCTCGTCCCTGAAACCCTTCCACACCCTCTCTCTCTAGTTTCTAGTTTCTGTAGTCTCTGTAGTTTCTGCCCACTGTCTCCAGGAGAGGGACACAGTTGAGGAATACAGAAAAGCAAGGGTCTGGTGATGATGAGTTAGGTTTGGAAATGTGTCTAAGCTGTCCAGTAAGACTTTCTGCCATGATGGATGTTCTGTATCAGCACTATCCAGTGTGATAGCCTGGATCTATTGAGTAGCTGTTGAGCACTTGAAATGTGGCTAGTGAGACTAGGGAACAATTTAAGTTTTAATTAAAATAGCCACATGTGGCTAATGACTATTAGTGTAGGGGTGTCTGCGGACAGCTAGGTGGAGCTGTCCAGCAGAGATGGAGCTACAGTTTGATAAAGCATAAAGCAGTTTGGTGATAATCAGAAGTGAGGAGCAGCTGAAGGTATGGACATGAGTGCCTGTCCAGGCAATATCTATAGAGAATAGCACCCAGGACCTAGCTGTGGAAAACAAGCCACGTTTATTAGGTAGGCAGTGAAAGAGTAGAAAGTACTCAGATGATCTCTTGGGCCAGGTTTCCCAGAAGCAGACCTTGAGATGAGGATTTATGTGTGAGTGATTTAGTCAAACAATGCTACTAGAAGAAACCCGTAAGGAGAGAAGCAGGAGAGGGTAGGAGAGAAAAAACAAACATGATCTCAGGCAGAGAGTAGTTCAACTTGATCCTGCAGAGGAGCTTGATGAACGTTATTTGTCAGATTTGTCCAGAGCGGGGCCTTTCATATACCAACATGCCTCAGCCGTTGACCAAGGAATACTCCTAGAGACATCAGTTCATCAAGACAACGCCTCCAGTGGCCTGGGGACATTGCTCCAAAAAAGAAAAAAATCTGGACATTCTACTGTTGGAAGAGAAACCACACAACAAAGATCAGGGGGTGTGGGAATATAGAATGTGTGTGTCCGTGTGTGTGTGTGTGCAGTTGGTCAGATACATCACAAGCAAATGATTAGAAAGGTATCCATGGCACTGCCATTGTCTCCTATGGAAAACATTGATGACTAATGATGTGGGGCCATGGGTGAATGGTCGAGAAAGAATTCTTGAGGTGTTTTTGGTGCAAAAAGGTGCTTTTATTATAGCATAGGGACAAGACCTGTGGGTAGAAAGAGCTGCATTTTGCCCTATGAAGCTGGTGGTTATATGCTTAGTGTTCAGGGGGAGGAGACATGTAGGGAGATCATAAATGTTTTCTTCCAATTTCTACTCGTAACTACTTTCGCAAGATTTCTCTGGTGCTTATCAGTCAGTTGGATATTAACTATCAGTGAGATGTACAGACAGTCACAAGACCCTTTAAGAATGTAGCAGCCAGCACGTAGTTGATCCTTGTCAGGGCTATGCAGGGGTTAGGTCAGCCTTCCGGGCTAAAGGTGAATATTTTTCTACTTCTATCCCTCATCACCTAAGACGGCATAGGGGCTTTAGTGAGAGTAATTTTAGGTAAGTGGGAAAAGCAGAAGCCAAATGGTAGTGGATTGAGGAATTAATGGAAGTGAAGAAATGGGAGGAGGAATATTGAGAGCTGTCCCCAGGGAGACTTGATCATGTGGAAAGTCTAAAGAGAGGGATGCCTGGGTGGCTCAGTGGTTGAGCATCTGCCTTCAGCTCAGGGTGTGATCCCAGGGTGCTGGGATTGAGTCCTGCATCCAGCTCCCCACAGGGAGCCTGCTTCTCCCTCTGCCTGTGTCTCCGCCTCTCTTTGTGTGTCTCTCTTGAATAAACTTTTCAAAAACAGGGCAGTACGGGTGGCTCAGTGATTTAGCGCCACCTTCAGTCCAGGGCCTGATCCTGGAGACCTGGGATCTCAGGTCCGGCTCCCTGCATGGAGCCTGCTTCTCCCTCTGCCTGTGTCTCTGCCTCTCTCTCTGTGTGTCTCTCATGAATAAATAAATAAAATCTTAAAAAAAAAAAAAAAGAAAGAAACCTTTTCAAAAACAAAAACAGTCTAAAGGGAAAGGAGCCAGTAGAAATGACAGTAATAGGGGATCCCTGGGTGGCGCAGCGGTTTAGCGCCTGCCTTTGGCCCAGGGCGCGATCCTGGAGACCTGGGATCGAATCCCATATCAGGCTCCCGGTGCATGGAGCCTGCTTCTCCCTCTCCCTGTGTCTCTGCCCCTGTCTCTCTCTCTCTGTGTGTGTGTGTGACTATCATAAATAAATAAAAATCTTAAAAAAAAAAAAAAAGAAATGACAGAAGAAGGGTTTGGGGAAGGTGGAAACGGTAGGATGCAAGACCCATGTTAAGCCAAGGTATTAATACAAAAAGGAGAAACACTTTTTCCTCAGGAACAGGGGATGTGATGGGATGCTTTTAGCTACCGGTAATGGAACCCTCCACCACACACACCACACTCCCAATTTAAAGTAATTTAAATATGAAACGAGAGGGAGCTTACTGGTTCACAGAATTGAAAAATCAGAGGTAGAATGACTTCAGGCATGGCTGAAGCCAGAGGCTCAAATAATATCCATTTGAACTTGTTCTCTTAGCTCTGCTCCCCTCTGGACTATCTCAATTCTTAGGCAGATTGTCCCCTAGTAGGTAGCGAGATGGCTACCAGCAGCTCCAAACATACATCCTACTAGCTTAACAATTGTAGTGGGAAAAGATCAGAGCTTTCCCAATAGCTCTGGCAAATGCAACAGAACTGACTCTCATAAGCTCCGCCTGGGTCACCGGGTATAATGAAGAATTTGGGTTTTGTCCTAGCTTCCTGGCACAGAGCTTTTAAAATACTTGGAATTTACCAAGTAGTACCAAGAAGTGCCCCTTAGATCACACCCGAGTTTTAGCTAATGAGATAACTAATGGTAAGTCCCTAGATAGAGTCAGGATGAGGGCTGGTCACCAAAGAGCCTATCCTGGTGATTAGAGGTTTGGGATTTTTTTTAAAGGTTTGTTTGTTTAATCTCTACACTTTTTTAAAAAAAAGATTTTATTGATTTATTCCTGAGAGACACAGAGAAGCAGAGACATAAGCAGAGGAAGAAGCAGGCTCCCTGTGGGGAACCCAATGTGGGACTCCCATCACAGATCCCGGGATCACGCCCTGAGCCAAAGGCAGACAGACGCTCAACCACTGAGCTACCCAGGCATCCCTTAATCTCTACACTTATCATGGGGTTTGAACTCACAATCCCTGAGATCAAAAGTCACATGTTCTCCTGAGTCAGCTAGGCGCCCCAGAAGCTTGGGATTTTGAGGCAGCTGGACCTCCGGGAAGGGGAGGAGGACCTAGAGATTCAGTCACATGGCAATGATTTAATCAAGCATGCCCAAGAAATGAAACGAGGTCTCCCAGACCTCACTCTATGCCTCTCTTCATTTGGCTGTTCCTGACTTGTATTCTCTACTATAAAACTGTAATCATAAGTATAGCATCTTCCTGCATTCTGTGAGTTGTTCTAGCAAATTATCACACCTGGGGCGGGGGGGGGGGGGGAACCCATGGGAAACTCCCAGATCTGTAGCAGGGTGGTCAGAAGCAAAGATGGCTGGGGAACCCCACCTGCAGCTCACATCTGAAAGGGGTCAGTCTGTGGAGTTCTGAGCCCTTTAACTTGTGGGGTCTGAGTTAACTTTGGGCAGTTAGTGCCAGAACTGAACTTCAGTGCACTAGTTGGGATTGAAGCTAGAATACCAACCCTGAACCAGTATTTATGATCACAAGGGATAGATTACTGGATCACAGACCACTCATCTGAGATTGGGATGGGCTGAGCACGGCAGAAAGTAGCTCTTCAAAGGATAACTAGGGAGATGCCTGGGTGGCTCAGTGATTGAGCGTCTGCCTTCGGCTCAGGGTGTGATCCCGGAGTCAGGGGATAGAGTCTCGCATAGGGCTCCCTGTATGGAGCCTGCTTCTCCTCCCTCTGCCTATGTCTTTGCCTCTCCTCTCATGAATAAATAAAATCTTAAAACAAAGAATAACTAGGGTCTCTGACAGGAAGGGAAGTGGTTGCTCATGGGATTCTTCTGGAGGTCATCTTGACCCTACCCCATTGTAAGAGATGGGGATTTCTCCTATTATGTCGTCTTTTCTGGGATGTCAAATTCAGCTTTGGTGCTTTGGTCAGGACCTCCTGCCCCTCTAAATCATACTCTGCTCACTCAGGACATTTTGACAGCCTAAAATACTCCAGCTTCACTCCATACACCATTTCCCCTACTTGTGCCAATCTTCGTCCTTCTGTTTCAGGCTTCAAAGTGTGGCGTCTTCTTGGATGGCCAACCCACCTAGGCCACCTCAAAAGTGCCTTCTACTCCTTTGTTATTGTGTGATATTCACAAAGTGTTTCCAATTGGAATGTCTTCAGTCACATCTGAGTGACCAGGGTAGTAGTGATCAGATTTATGTGTTTGGAAGGAAATCCAGGGCCAGTATGGGGGTGGGTGGGGACTGGAAGCAGAGGAGACTAGTGCTGTGGTCCAGGAGGGGCTGGTGCTGACCTGGCCAAGGCAGTACAGTGGGGTTAGCAGCAAGGAGAATAACCAGTGAGATCTCTGAGGAGGCACTGCCAAGGCTGGCTGGTGGGGAAGAGTGAAGAATGCCCTTGAGTTTCCAATAAGTCTGATGAGGACAAAGCTCTGGGCCCTAGTGCCCCATTTGCCAATAAGTTGTTGACCAACCTACTACTCATTCCAGTTACACCAGACCCCACCCTCCCTTTAGAGGTCAGACCTGGAAGAAACCTTAGAGATCATAACATTTAACTTCATCATTCCCTCCCAATCTTATAAAGCAGAGGCTTCAAGAGTTACAGGGGCTCACGTTTATTTTTAACATGAATGTGATTACAAGAATTGCTTTCCATTGAAAACATCAGACACTTAATAAGCCCAGCATAAATGCTCAACTGAAATAATTCAACACATAGCTGCTTCAACAAATCCTTCTTCACCTGAGTGTCAGGCACTGTTCGCAGAATTAAAAAAAAAAAAGCTCTGATTGTCATGATCTGGTGAGACAGGGAACAGCAACAACCCCAGAAACCAACCAACAAGCAAACTATTAAGACAGTTTTAGACATTTAGGTGCTATGAAGAAAATCACAGAGGACCATTGGTAAGAGGATGGCTAGGAGCTACTTTGGACAGAAGAGGTGGTATCTGAGGTAGACCTGAATGGTGAAAGAAACAGCCCTGGGGAAAGCTACATTGAAGAACACAACAGGGACAGGGAAGGCTGAGGTAGAAACAGTGGTGGGATGTTTGCAGAACAGGATGGCCGGTGTGGCTGGGAGTGAGGAAAATCATACTAGATGGAGTCAAAGAGGTGGGCCACAGGGGGAGTTTGGATTTTTATACAACTTTATTGAGATACAGTTCATCTGCCATACAATTTTCCCATTTAAAGTAGGAATTGGGATTTTATTCTAAGTATAGTAAGGAATCACAAGGGGAGGGTTAATTTCTGATCCACATTAATTAACTTATTTAAATTTGAAAGGCAATCTTTATTTTTATTTTATTTACTTATCTCTACATGGGTGGGCCTCGATCTCACATTCTCAAGACCAAGAGTCACATGCTGAGGGTGCCTGGATGGCTCAGTTGGTTAAGTATCTGCCTTTGGCTTAGGTCATGGGATCCCAGTCATGGGATTGAGTCCTGTAACAGGCTCCCTCCTTAGCACGGAGCCTGCTTCTCCCTCTCCTTCTGCTCCACCTCCCTGCCCCTGCTCTCTCTCTAATAAAAAATCTGAAAAAACAAAACAAAACAAACTTGCATGCTGTACCAACTGAGCCCCTTCTGATCCACATTTTAAAGGCTGATTTGAGGACTGGGTGGAGGATGGATTTGCCAGCTATTGAGAAGAACAGGAGCTGTAGAGGTTGTGAACTAACCTAGGTGACAGATGATCCCAGAATGAACCACAGGGTTGACAGTGGAGATAGACAGAAATGGTCACATCTGAGATAATTTTGGAGACGAAACCAGCAGGCCTGAGTAAATGGGTTAGACTTTGGGCTTGAGGGGAAGTTAGAAAGGTGGCACCTTTTATTCAGATGTGCAAGCAGAGCTTGGGAGAGAATGAAGGGTTCTGTTTTAGACGTGATTGTTTGGTCTATACACACCACATGGTGGCACCCTTTAGTTTGGAAGGCTCATTAATAGTTCAAGCGCAATCAACCAGAGCCCTACAGTGGCCAAGCGGAGGATACAGACAGAAAGGAAATCCATTCCTTGCCCTACTCAGGCCACTCTGTCTCAGACAAGTGAAACCAAGAAACATGTCTCAGGGTATCAAGTGCAGTAAGACAGATTATCTGTTAGGAGGTATTTGAATGCAAACAGAAAACTGTGACACAGTCTGGCTTAAATAATGACATTCGTCTTCACAAGGAGTCCAGTCTTCTAAAATCCTGTTTTGCCCTCTTCTGGATCTCGGCTTCATCACTGACTGGAAATATGATGGGCAGAGCAGTTCCAGGTTTGGTCCAGTGTGCGTCCAGACCCACCCAGCAACACCCAGAATCAGAAGGCAGTCCATCTCTTTGGTGTCTCCTTCAGAGTGAGGGGCCCTTTCCTGGAAGCCCCCCAAAGCAGATCTCCTCTTACCAATCACCGGCCCCAAGAAAGTCACACACCCAACCCTAAACAAAGCCCCTGGCAAAGAGAATGGGACCACCAGAAGTAGACGAGACCTGTCAGGATTTATTCTCAGAACTGGGAAAAGGGCCACCTTGAGCAGACTCGAGACCCTGTGTGTAGGAAGATGGAAAAATGGCCGTTAAGCATGAGCTCAAACGCACAGACTCCTGGCCTGTGATTTGCCATTTGATTTCAAGAGTATCTTTTTTTTTTTTTTCAAGAGTATCTTTTTAAAGAGTTCAAGATTCTGCACAAAAAAGTCTTTATAATCACTCAAAAACTCACGTCTGAAAGAGAAAAATGTTTCTCTAAGCAAATTCACAGCCTCCTAAAGTCCTGATTTTTTTCCCATTTCCTTTGCTGTTCATCCCCTCACTCCCCATTCTTCCTCTAACCCTAACCCTCGCCAACCCCCACATGCTGTGTTTCTCCAGCAGTCAGCCTTCCTTCTTCACTTGGCACTGCTCACAAGCATTTTTTCAGGCGGTTGGCTCCCCTTGTCTCTGCAACTCTGAGCCCCCTCTATTACTATGTCATCTAGTGGCTATGCCAGATTCATGCTCCCACATCCACATGCAGGACATCTGGGTTCACTGGGCAAGGCTGACACCTGGGGAAATTCCCTGCTAGCACTCTTGTTCTCCAGCATCAAAGTGAAGCCAGCTCTCTCAGACTCCTCTGACACAGACACAGGATGATTTAGACTTCTCCAATCAGACGCATTCAAAGGAGGTTTTGAATGTGCCTGACTTTGGGGGGCAGGAGGGTCGGAAGGGAAGGTCATTTTCTTGATGTAGACGTGGCTTCAGTGCCATGAGCAAGTAGGTGGCACAGATAAGTCAAAGTCCTGGCCTTTTGCGTTTGGTGGCAGTAGCGAGAGCAGCGCTTCTCTTGCCAAGTCAGATTCAGTTCTGTGGCTTGGTAGTAATTTTTCTAGCCTGTCCCACAATTCTGTAAGCTAACTCAAACAGTTAAACAAATCCTTCTTCTGTGTAAACCAGCCAATGTAAATTCTGTTACTCGTAAATCAAGGAATCCAACTTTTACAGAGGATGCCACAGTCAACAGCTCATCAACAACAAAAAGTCTTCTTCCTTTGGACTCCTTTCCAGCGGCTGCTGTTTCTCAAATTTCAGTCATCCGTATACCATCTGCCCCCCAAATCTGCCATATAGTTACACTACCCATATCATCTACCACATAGTTTCTTAAATTGACTCATTTTTTTAAAAATTGACTCATTTTTTCTTTCTTTTTTTTTAATTTTTATTTATTTATGATAGTCACAGAGAGAGAGAGAGAGGCAGAGACACAGGCAGATGGAGAAGCAGGCTCCATGCACCGGGAGCCCGACGTGGGATTCGATCCCGGGTCTCCGGGATCGCGCCCTGGGCCAAAGGCAGGCGCCAAACCGCTGAGCCACCCAGGGATCCCTGACTCATTTTTTAAGCTCAGTATTTGCCATCCCAGTTTTTTTCCTCCAAATTAACACACATTCAAATAAACACAGTACCACTAAAACAGAAAGCATTTGTTCAAGTGCCACTCCCTCCCCCCAAAATCTTACATTCTGATAGTGGCAGGTAGTGTTTTAGGAGAAATTCCTAGAAGTGGAGTGACAAAGGTACAGAATAAAGACAAAGAAAGCCTTTAGTTATGGCACCAGCCCTTCCAAAGCAGAGTTGACGGGTTGGAGGGCCAGGAGGACAGAAGTCTTAGCAAGTTCTTCATTTTATCTGAGTAGATTGACAGCTCAATGCCAGTACCAGGCAGTGGTTAAGTGCACACTTTTTTGGAGGTTAGCTGTATTGAGTTCCTAAATCACCCTGATGCTCAGTTTTCTCACCTGTAAAATGGGGGAAATAATGGCTCCAATCACACAGGGCAACATGGGTGCCTTGAATGTGAGCCTATACGAAGCATTTGCACAATGCCTGATACACACACAAAGCTCTAGCTCTGAGTTTTGGAGCGTGGGAAACAGCGTGTGGTATAATAAATAGTTTCCCTGTCTGTGCTCAGACCCTCCTGAATTATAATCTTCAAGGGAGGAATTAGGGGATCTATTTGAAACAAAAACCATGGGTGGAGTCTTAGGATCTGATGAGTTTGGGAAACACCATTTGGGTTAAGCACTGCCATTCTCATCCCAGGGTGATGAGATGATGGAGGTGAAAGTTAAAGGTCATTTGCGAGGTTTGCACTCACTTGTTCAGTCAACAGAAGTTTCCTGAGCGCTCACTGGGTGCCCCACCCTATGTTTGGTGCTGGGGACACTGCAGGAACAAGAAAGACTCAGGCTGCGGGTATGGGCACCTGCGGCGGGTCCCTCACCTCGGTACCATCTGCGTTAACTGGGTAGCGATCAAGGGAATTAGTCTCTGGCCTGCTGGGGGGCCCCAGGGGTGGACGGCCAAGTTGTCTCTCCCCGCAGGTTGTGAGCCCGAGGGCGGGTATTTGAGGGTCAAGGACTGTGGGGCCCGGAGGCCCCTGGGCTCATTGCTGCCTCCTGTCCAGCTCATTTCCTCTCAGGGCCAGATGTCAGAATCTCCCCACGAAGTAGATACTACTGTTCCCATTTTACAGATAAGAAAACAAAGGCTCAGCGGAGAGATGGGTCACATTTGCGCGCTACCCGCGAAAGGCTTCCAGGCCCGTGTGTCTCAGCCTGGCCGCAGGGCCTGATCCTACCTCCAGCGGCGGCTCAACGGCCGCCAGATCTCTCGCCAGACCCGCGCGGTGCGTCGGCCTCCCGGGGGCTCTGGGCCAGAACGCCCCCGAGCAGCCCGGGCCCTGGCCGCCGCCTCGGGCTCCTGGAGGCCGGCCCCCTCGCTCCCGACCCCGCCTAGCCCTACCTGACTCCCAGGCCCCGCGCAAACACAGCGCGCCGCCCCGGGAACTACAACGCCCGTGAGCCTCCGCGGCGCTGGGGAGAGACCGGACGCTCCACGTCGCCGCCAGAGACAACCGCTTTGCCCTCATCAGCACGCGAGGCCCGAGGGCGCTGCGGAAACCTCCCTCCCTCCCCGCCCTCGAGACACCGGCACCTTCCCGGCCTTGTCTTGGGTCCTACGCCCGGAAGTCGTATGATGGCCATGAAGACTGGAGGCTAGAGAGACCCAGACTTGTGCTCTGGGCCTTCACTTCCGCCGGAAGTGACCTCCAGTCCCCCGTGCCCTTCCCTTTCAGCACGCGCGGGCGCCCGGGACCCGGCACTCGGGGCTCGAGTACGACCACCATGGCGGCCACCACCCTGCTGCGCGCGACGCCCCTCTTGAGCGGTGAGGGGGCGGGGAAGGCCATGGCGGCGCGGGGCCACGTGGGGGTTGTCGCGAGCGGCCGGGATCGGACCCGCGCCCTGACTCCCAGCCTCTGCCCCGGCAGGTCTCGGCGCCGGCCCGACCTCCCTGCTGCAGGGTCTGTTGCGGCCGCTGAAGGCCCCAGCCCTGCCCCGCTTATGCCGTGGCCTGGCCGTGGAGGCCAAGAAGACCTATGTGCGCGACAAGCCCCATGTGAACGTGGGCACCATCGGCCATGTGGACCACGGCAAGACCACACTGACCGCGGCCATCACCAAGAGTAAGCGGGGATGGGTCGGGGGCGTCCGGAAGCGCCCGCCCAGCAGGAGAGACCTGGAGCTGGGGAGGTGCTGCTGGAAGTGTTGTGGCCCCAGGAGCCAGAACCCTGCGGGCAGTGGATTGCAAGATGCGGGAAACACATTTCTCCTGAACGTGAAAGATTTTGTGATGCATAAGCTGGGGAGCCGGAATGGCCTCTCTCTTGTCGTGGCCAGTACCCTGTAGGCAGAGGGTGCTTTACCCTAGAGAAGTCGCAGGGCTGGACCATGAGGCCTTGTTACATTTCCCTCTGACCCGAGTTACACCCACTGCAGGAGCTGAGGGTGTGTCATGGACACATTATTCTGGCCGACGGTCCTTTTGTATAGTAGGTGGGAGGGACTCGGTGTGGCTTAAGCCTTGCCTCCTTACCTCTGGTACTTCATCTGAGAGGCTTATTCTTCTCCTTCCCCTTAGTTTTAGCCGAGGGAGGTGGAGCCAAGTTTAAGAAATATGAAGAGATTGACAATGCCCCTGAAGAACGAGCCCGAGGAATCACAATTAACGCGGCTCACGTCGAGTACAGCACTGCTGCCCGCCACTATGCCCACACAGATTGCCCAGGTCATGCAGATTACGTTAAGGTGAGTGTTGCTGGGTACAGGGTCAGGGGCTGTCTCCCACCAGAAAAAATGTTGGACTTGTGGAGAGGTTAGGATATTCAGGGTGCATGGGTTGAGGTCCTGGATTTCTGGGCATAGCCACTCAAAGTGGGTGGTAAGGAGATAGCAGAAAAAGGTGGGCCTCCATTCCTAACTGCTGTGCTTGGTTAGACGGATTTGGAGCTGAGGTGAGGGGGTCCTTGAACTGGGCTGTTGTTTCCTCTCTTCCTACTCAGAATATGATCACAGGCACCGCCCCTCTCGATGGCTGCATCCTGGTGGTGGCGGCCAATGACGGCCCTATGCCCCAGACCCGAGAGCATCTGCTTCTGGCCAGACAGGTACTCAAGAGCCTGGGGAGGGGTGGAAAGAGAAAGAGTGGGAAATTGGGTCCATTCAGGATACTATTTCTCTCTCTTTGCCATCCACAGATTGGAGTAGAGCATGTTGTGGTGTACGTAAACAAAGCAGATGCTGTCCAAGACCCTGAGATGGTGGAGCTGGTTGAGCTGGAGATCCGGGAACTGCTCACTGAGTTTGGCTACAAAGGGGAAGAGACCCCCGTCATCATAGGCTCTGCCCTCTGTGCCCTTGAGGTGAGGGGGGGGGGGAGGGGGTCAGGCAAGGGCTGTTACTGGCATCGGATGGGGCTGGATGGGTGTCCAGAGCTTTGCTTTGAGTCTGGGGAGCATCTCTTAGTAAGAGGAACAGAATGACAATTTCAGAATCCTGTCATCTCCCCCCATAGCAACGAGACCCCGAGCTAGGCGTGAAGTCTGTGCAGAAGCTGCTGGATGCTGTGGACACTTACATCCCAGTACCCACCCGAGACCTGGAGAAGCCTTTCCTGCTGCCTGTAGAGTCCATTTACTCTATTCCTGGTGAGGACCCTGTTCACTTGCACCCTTCTCTAGCTATAGCCTGATCCAGAATACCTGATGTCCTGTCCTATTTTTTTCCAGGCCGGGGCACGGTGGTGACAGGTACACTAGAGCGTGGCATTTTGAAGAAGGGAGATGAGTGTGAGTTCCTGGGACATAGCAAGAACATTCGCACTGTGGTAACAGGTATGGGAAAGATGCCTTGGGACCCAGGGTCTGGCTCCAGGATTTCCCTTGCAGATCCTTTGTGCCTTCCCTCTGCCCTAGACCCTCCTCCCTTGTCTCGCCTCCCTCCTAGGTATTGAAATGTTCCACAAGAGTCTGGAGAGGGCAGAGGCAGGCGACAACCTGGGGGCCCTGGTCCGAGGCTTGAAGCGGGAGGACCTGAGGCGTGGCCTGGTCATGGCTAAGCCAGGATCCATCCAGCCCCACCAGAAGGTGGAGGCACAGGTGAGGGAGGGCTCCCAATGAGGATGGGCAGTGCTGAGCCAAACTGCCCCATGCAGAGGCAGTCTTTCCAACCAAGCATAGCTTCACCCTTGTTCTCTCTCTTGCAGGTTTATATCCTCAGCAAAGAAGAGGGTGGCCGCCATAAGCCTTTTGTGTCCCACTTCATGCCTGTCATGTTCTCCCTGACTTGGGACATGGCCTGTCGGGTTATCTTGCCACCAGGGAAGGTATGGTGGGTACAGGGAATGTGAAGAAGTAGAAGAGACACTCTTCGTTATCAGCTCTATCTACTCACAGTTCCAATTATGTGACAACATGGGTGACTTTTCCTTGATTGGTATAAAGCCAGTGATGGAAAGGTGGCTGGGTGGGTTTAGAGTGAGAATCTCCACCCAGTATTCCCTGGGCCAGTGAAAAACTTAGCATGGCCTATCATTTATTTATCTGTACAAAGATCTTCCAGAAAAGGATTCTCCCTGTTGAGAGTTCCGCTACACATAATGGCTCAGAAAAGTTTTGTGACTAAGAAAGCTGCATGACCCAAAGTTTTCTGGACTTTCAAGAAGGAACCTTAGGACACTGGTCACCTTATCCTTTTCTGTCACCATATATGCTGTTTGTATCTGCCTGGCAGCTGGGGTGAAGCTGTCCCCAGAAAGACACCCCCCCCACACACACACACCGCCCTGCTGCATTTCCTAGAACTTTAAAAATTTAAAGTCAATTGCTTTTAACTCTAGTAGGCAGCAAATAGTTGGGAAGGTGTCCTGAGGGCCATGCATGAACCCTGTCTCTGCCCCCGCCAGGAGCTTGCTATGCCCGGGGAGGACTTGAAGCTCAGCCTAATCCTGAGGCAGCCCATGATCTTAGAGAAAGGCCAGCGTTTCACCCTGCGAGATGGCAACCGGACCATTGGCACAGGCCTGGTTACCGAGACACCAGCCATGACTGAGGAAGACAAGAACCTCAAGTGGAGTTGAGTCTGGCCTCTGCTCTGGCTCTGTTGTTGGAAGGCCACACCGCCCAGCATTCTCTCCTAGCTCTGATGCTCCCTCCCCAGAGCGTGGGTTACAGCCCAGCGGTGCAGCTAGACTGACCCTTCCCTGGTCAGGAGGGGCCCCAGGGCCTGCCAGGTGAGGTAGGTCAATAAACTGTTCTGTGAATAGTGAGGGACGCCGTGTGTCTTGTGTCCTTTGTTTCTCCCTCCCCCATCCTCTCCAACTTAAACATGGAGCTGGGGACATGTGAGCTTGTGAGATCCCTCAATTCATCTCTGGTAGTTTGGAAAAGCTCGTGTCTTAATGCTGTCACAACTGTTACGAATGACTTGAGAAAAGGAGCACAGTTGGTCTATTGAAGTTAGTTGTGGCTGCCTAGCAAAATACTGTGGTTGGATTGTTGGCTGTCCTATGGGAGACACTGGGGACTTATCCTTTGGAGCCAGCGCGTGTTCAGCTGAGGTGCCAAGCCCACCTCTCCTCTCGTAGTAGTTACTGAGGCTCTTAACATCTACCTACCCTTGTCTAAGCTTTAGGACAGTGGTAACTGTAGCTCACTGCTAGAACCAACACCCTGCATTTAAAAGGAGGAACCTGGTAAGTCTGTGTAGGTTATCCCCCTACCATTTCAGACACAGAATTGAGAAATAATAAAGTGAAGGTTTCATTTTGAACATGTACTGAGATTTAAAATTAAAGTAAGGATGGGAATGCGTATGTATTTAAAACTTGAAACGATTGGCCAGGATGCTGACCCCAAACAAAAACAAAAAAGCTTAACTTTCAGCAGGGATTAAAGGGCAGGGCACCCCTTTCAACCTTACTTCCTGACAAATGAGCATATTCAGCACTGACTAGCCACCCAGAAAGGGGAGGCTTGTAGGCCCAACCCAAGAGCTGTTTTGAGTCACAACTGAAATCTGTGACTTTACAGCACAGGCAGAGAGGTGGGCTAAACAAAGGACAAAAGCTTCACAAAAGACTATCCAGCAACAGGGCAGGTTTGCTTTACTCTCCTTCCTCAGCTTCTGAGGTGAGCTGAAGTTTTGTGGGACTTCTGACTGCATGAAGGCAGGGACCTTCCCGTGAGCCTCAAGGCCACCCAAAAGCACTGCAGTCCCATCTGCACCTGAGCCATCCTGACCCCAGGTGACTTTCCTGCTGCCCCCTTGCCCCTAGTGCCAGCCCCTGAGCTCTTCCGCTGGGGACCCCAACCCTGCACATTTGTTTTCCTCTATCTCTATATACCCTCTCCCTCCCACATCACAGCCACCAATTATGTTTTCAGACTCACACTGGATCTCTTCCCCGTGATGTGATGCAACCTTTACTTTTCCTGCCCTGCTTTCAGCTCCTCTTCTCTGGCTTTGGTCTCAGCTGAAACACCTCTACCTACCCATGAATACCAGCCCTGTCCCCTTGATGCTCTAAGGGCAAAATGATGTTCACTTAAAAGACAAGAAAACCGAGGCCAGGACACAGTAAAAATTGCAACCTGTTTCCTTGGGAATAACCGAACACTTCTGCAACCTATCACTTCCACATTCCCAAACCTAGCTCTTTTGTGCCATTTAGGCCCTGGTTTAGTTTCTTGCTCCCCTAAACCAGGCTCCTCAACCCAGCCATCTCCCCTCTTCTGCCAATGGGCTCATCTTCACAACACCCACCAACACACCACACCTCCCAGCTATGCATCCTGTAGGCTGTTTCCAGCAGCCAAAACCACTTTTCAGTGCAGAGGTAGATGAAATTCGTAAGTACTCACACTAGCAATAAAAACTTGAAATCGTACCTCAGGATGAGGCCAGCATCCAAGAATAAAGCCACTGGGAAGCTGGGTGACCCGTGGCAGTGACAGGACAAGCATCCTCAGACCGTACTGCCACATTCTCCCCACTGCTGGGGGCTACCTCAGTCCTCCGAAGACTTCACAGCTACCATCCTCACTCTGTTCTCCAGAGGAAACCACAGGCAGGTTAAGTTAGTTTAAAATTTTATTTTTTTTAATTTTTTTTTAATATTTTTTATGTAATAAAAAGTAAAAGTCCTTGTCCAACCATCCTTGTGGGGCATCTGTCTGTCTGTCTCTCACACAGGTCACTTCAAGTTAATGGGGAAGAAAGAAACAGGGGCCCAAGTCTGAGGTTATAAATAATAGAAAATAAAAGATCTTCCGTCTCCAGCGGGGGATAGATGAGAGGATGGGAGGGCAAGATGGGGTGGGGACGGGCAGGGGCAGAGCAGGAACCCCCCCACCCCCGCTGGACCCTGGCCCTGCCCACTTGAGGCCCCTCCCCTTCAAGGTGCTTGGCAGGAATTCCCCAGCTCCCCCAGGGGAAAGGGGGGATTGGGGAGCTGGGACTGGTCCGAGCTGCTTGGGGGAAGAGACATAGATCACTCTTCCCTCCACTCATGGAGGTCTCAGGTCGCGGCCAGGACAATCTTCAGTTCCCCGGGGGGTGGAAGGGGAGCTGCTGGGAGGGATGAGATTGAACTGGTTGGAGGGGAAAGAGAAGAGAGCAGGAGCATTAGAACCCAAGCAGCTGTCCCTTCATCCAATGCCGTCCAGTGTGGGGTGTGGGGGGAGTGTTTGGGTAGGAGCGGCCTCCTCAAGGTGTCTCATGGGGCTGTCAGAAGCACAGATCAATCGCTGTTTCCCAGTGAGCCAGAGCCCTTACTCATGTGCCCAGCTCAGCCCCCCACACCCCAGCCTGGCCCTGTCTGCTGCGCTGACCTTACCTCGGCTAAGTCAGGAGACAGTCGGGGTCACTGAGAGCTGGGGAGGCAGTGGGGAGGGGGGCTGCTGGATCACAACTGAGCGAGGACGGAGGGAAGCAAAGGACAGAGCCAGGAGCAAGCCCCTGGCGGCGGCGACTGTGGCTTCTGCCCACCCTACATACTTCACAGACAGGTGCAGGTCGGCGGGCGCCCTGTGGGACAGCCCTGCCTCCAAGACCCCTCACTCCCCTCCCAGAACCCGTGCATCCTGCCCCACCTGCAGCCCATCAGCTCTTCCATGCCAAATTCCCCCAGCTAACGAGAACTCACGAATCCTGTCATCGGCTCCTCCTGGAAATCCAGGCGCCTGGCCAGGCTGCTCACCTTGGGGGTGTCCGATGTAGGGATAGGGTGAGGGTGTGGAAGCTGAGAGTGCAGGCACCCCACTCTGGGGCACCGCGCCTTGGGGGGGGCCCCCATGGCTCTGGGGTGGGTGCAGCAGCATCACCTGGGGCGGGTGGGGAGCCCCAGGGTGAGGGGGCGGGGCTGCTGTGATTCCAGTTTGGACATGGGCCTGTAGAGAATGAGAACAGCTGTGAGCAACCCAGAAGCTAGACATGGGCTCTGAGAATGCCGGTGTTAAGAGCACTCAGGAAAGGAACACCAAGGATTGAACAACAGGACAGGCCTGGGTCTTGAGTCCTGACAGCAAAACAGAAGCACAGGAAATAAGTTCCTTGGGTTCTTACCTGGGTAACATGGGCCATGTTGGTGAAGCCGTGGGGCAGCTGCTGGTGGGCATGGATGGCATACACAGCGGCTGGTTGGGGGAAGCTGCTCTGAGGGGACTGGGCAGAAGGTCCCGGTGGCAGAGAAGGCGGCGTGCCTGTCAGGGCCCCTGGGTGGTACAGATTCTGCTGTGGCTGTCCACTGCCCAGGTGTGGGGCCTGCCCCGCCTGGTGCTGTTAGGGGGAGGGGAAGGGTGAGTGCCACCCCGCTCCTCAGGTGCCAGGGCTACCACCCACTGACCCTGAACCTCCCCCTGGGGCTCCAACCCCCTCTTCCAGCTACCCCCTTCTGCCCGGACCACTCAGGATCTCCCAGGGCAGGCACCTGGACGGGACTGGGGGCCGCATGCTGGGACTGCGGCTGGCTCCCAGTAGGCGTGGTGGCCGGCTGCGGCTGGTGGGCATGGAGCTGCGTGGCATGGTGTGGATAGGACTGGTGAACAGTGGCTACAGCAGGAAAGAGGGAGAGAATCAGTGCTAAGCACACTGGAGGCAGCTAAGGAGCACAGTCCAAGAAGGACACAGAACTCACCATAGAGGGCTTGGGGGGTGGGCTGCTCTGCAGAAGGGTACTGAGGAGTGGAGGACGACACAATGGCCTGGGGATGGCTCCCCGAAGTCAGCATGCGTGGGTTGCTTTGAAGCATGGGGGCAAACACCGGCTGGAGGGGCAAGAGAGAAGTGGTCAGCACATCCTGCCACCTGAGAACCCGAGTACAGCACAATTCTGGCCTTGTCACAACCACTCCTTTATAACATTCACAGTGACCCCAACAAGGAGATAACTATTTTATCTCTACTGCAAAGAACAGCAGCACCTTGCTACAAGTCCTACCACAGTGAGGACTGAAGCCCAAGTCTGACACCCAGAACACTGCTGGCCTCTCTCAGCCAACTGAGTCTGGATGATGGACAGATGTGATCCTTAGCTCTGTTCCCCACCCCACCCCCACATCCTCCCTGTGCCTCGGTCACCTGCGAAGGGTAGTGGGCCATGGGCTGCATCATGGCAGGCTGGCCTGGGAACTGCTGCGGGGTATAAGGGATGTAGGAAGAGTAAGGTGTGGCAGCCACCAGAGGTGGGCCAGCAGCAGCGGCGGCCTGCATCATCGGAGGGGCTGAGGCTGGCTGGTGTTGGTCCGAGCGCTGGGGGGGCAGGGAGCCTGGGATATGGGAAAGAGTGCCAAGCTCAAGCTCCATCTGGAGGCAATAAATGGGGCAGCCCCACCAACCAGCCTGCGAACTCCGCTCACCTTTTGCTCCCCGGTACTTGCCCTGCTGTCCAGGCACAGAGTTGGATACAGGATATGGATACATCTGAGGTGCCTAGGGACAAGAACACAGATGAAGCTGAATACCTTGCTCACAAATGCCCAGAACAGACCTCATCTGGTCCTCACCAGCCCAACTGAGCCTTATTCCAGACCTGGCTCAGTCTCTCTTACCTGAACAGCTGGTCCCATATGGATCTGAGGTATGTAAGAAATGTACTGGGGGCTATAGAGCCCACTCTGGCCTGCTGTCAGCACCGGGATAGAGGGAGTTGAATGAGTTCGGGGCCCCGGAGAAGTTGGGGTACTGGTCGATTTATTCTGTAAGAGACAACGGAAGACACGTAATTTTGCTTTTCGTATGCCCCTCCAGTGCCTAAACAGCAATACAGCATTCACAGTGCTGCATGCCAGATGCATTCCACCCTGCATCTTGGTTAAGCCTCACATTGGACACCAGGAGACGGGCATTTTCAAATTATAGGTGAGGAAACCAAGGCAAAAAAGTTAAATAGTTTTTCCATGATCACCAAGCTTTTTTTTTTAAGCACAGGAGTTCGAACCAAATCAGGGGCCTGAATGAAATCCACACTTAACTACCCCAACTCACATTTTCCTTGAGCTGAACCCCCTAAACCTCAGGGAGAAACATATAAACACTCCTCAGAAATATCATGACCCTTCATTCCCAAGCGTCACACCTGTTTTCCCCAGAGTAGCCCAACTTTCACAGCCCCTCCCCCATGCTCTATCACCCCAACTCTCAAGCCTCTCAGGAAACCAGTCCTCATTTTCCCATCCCATCTCACCACAGACAGCAGAGGCTTTGTGGGATTGAACTCCTTGGCGTTGGGGTTCAGTGTTGATTTCTTCACTTGTCTGTGAGGAAAGAGGAAAGTCAATCTTCACAGCCCTTCATTAAGGGCTCCTCTCCCTTAATGCCCACCCAGCTCCCCATCCTACTCACTCAGCAACCGGGCCCTCATCCTTGTCGTCTCCCTTGATGAGGCCCACTGGGGGGCTGCCAGTTTGGCTTGGGCAAGGTGGCGGGGGCTGCTCTGGCCCCTCAGTGCCTCCTGCTGGTGGCAGGGGCGGCTTGTCCTCTTTATCCGATACAGACTCCGTCTTGGAGGAGACCGGGGACCCCACTGGCTCTGAAGTCAACAGACCATCAACCTCCTTCTCTTTCCCTTTGGCATCCTCCTTTAAGATCCGGGGAGGAAAAGGATCCAGGCTGGTCTCAGGGGAGCTACTGGACTGCAGCTGGAAGGAAAGCAGCACGCATAGAGTACTCAGACAGCTGGTTTGGACCCCAGGCTTGGCCTCCCTTCTTGCATCCTTGCTCTCATCTATCCCCCCTGGTCCTAGTCCTGTGCCTCGCCTCTTCTATAAGCCCCCTTACCACCTTCATCCTAACAACCCTGGCTCTTTCTCAGACTCCTCACCTTAAATTGGGCCCCAAACTTTCTCAGCTCTTCCAGTTGAAAGCGTTTCTGTTCATTCTGAAGGCCAGGGACTAGGACAAACAGGGAAAAAGGAAAAAATACACATTTCTCTTCTAAAAGGTGGTAACAATGCCAGTACCCCAAAGGACAAAGAAAACAAGAAAAAAACCCTCACGAGTTCTATAAAGCAAATCAGGATCACACAACCAACCACACGCTGTTTCTGAACCCCCACAACTCTCGTTACCTTTTTTTAAAGATTTTATTCATTTTCTTAGAGAGAGAGAGAGAAAGAGAGAAGGGGAGAGAGCGAGAAAGAAAGAGAGGAGAGAGAGAGAGAGCGCGCGCACACGTGCGCAAAAGCAGGGAGAAGGAGCAGAGGGAGAAGGAGCAGCAGACCCTGCCGATCAGGGAGCCCGATGCGGGGCTCAATCCCAAAACCCTAGGATCATGACTGAGCCGAAGGCAGACACTTAACTATCTGAAGTGCTCTCCTAATCAAAGGGACATTACACCTCAGAAAACAAAATCCTCACCTTTCCCAGCTATCCGGGACAGCTCCTGGGACTCCAGAGTTCTCCCAGGTTCCTTGGCTGGAAGTTCTTTTACTGAGCAAGACAAGACACATGCCTGAAGGTCCTTCTGTCCAGAACCACACTTCACACTGTCCACAAGCCCTCATCCAGTTGGCTCTTACCATCTGTGGGGGCCAATGAGATCTTTGGAGAAGCTGGGGAAATGGAGCCTACCCCAGGATCCACAACCGATGACGTCACAGGGATGGAAGCTGAAGAGGTCGGTACTGCTGAGCCGACGACGGGGGGCTCAGGACAGGAAGCTGAGATTGGGGCAGGGGCAGCCGACTTGGGAGAGCGCGGGGGGTACATCCGGCCCACTGCAAGAAAAGGGAAAGCTGTACGATGGTTACTGCTGGTCAATGAGTAAGGGGCATAGGAAACCCATCAGAAACACAAGGAAAGTTTATCCACTTTTTTTTTTTTATACGCAAGGTCACAAACCTAAATGCCCAAGAGAACAGACAGGTGACAAATACAGGTAAGATAGACTCTTGGGCACTATAAGAGATCGGAATGTTTATAAAGGCAGTCACAACTCAGCAGCCCCAACTAACTAGGATCATGCTGTCAGAATACGTTCAGTGTTTGCAGAACTTTTTTTTTTAAAAGAACTTTCTGTATTTCCAAAGAAACCAGAAATTTTGTCTCCTGTTTGAAACCTGTTTTAAAATGTTGATAGCTAAGTTTGACTTTTTTTTTTTTTTTTTTTTTTTTTTTTTTTAAGGAGACTTGGCCCAATGTGGGGCTTGAACTCACGACCTTAAGATCAAGAATCACATGTTCCATGACTGAGCCAGCCAGGCATCCTGACAACTAACAAAAAACATCTGCCAGCCAAATGCAAGCCATGGATTGCTGTGCTGGCATTTCTACATGAGGGAAATAAATTCTTTCCTAAAAAAGCATAAATCCAAGCCCCTATAAAACATCTCATATTGGGGCAGTCCCAGTGGCCCAGCGGTTTAGCGCCGCCTTTGGCCCAGGGCGTGACCCTGGAGACCCGGGATCGAGTCCCACGTCGGGGTCCCTGCATGGAGCCCGCTTCTCCCTCTGCATGTGCCTCTGCCTCTCTCTTTCCCTCTCTCTCACGGTGTGATCCTGGAGACCCGGGATCGAGTCCCACATCGGGGTCCCTGGATGGAGCCTGCTTCTCCCTCTGCCTCTCTCTCTCTCGCTCTTTCATGATTAAAATAAATAAAATCTTAAAAAAAAAAAAACAACTCGTATCTTGAAACTGTCTCCCATTTCAGTATTCCCATAACTGATACTTACAGCCCCCCACCAATTTGTTTCTTCATATATAACACTGAAATTTTACCTGCAGGAGGAGGTGGAACAGAAGCTTCTCCAGAAGGCCTACTGCTGGGTGAAGACAGAGTCTTGGCACCACCTCTCAGAGGCCGCTGTGCCTTAGGGGACATGCGGGAAGGGCCTAATTTTTTTTTTTTTTTTTAAAGATGGGAAAAAAGAGGCAGAGTATCTGCTATTACATTATCACCAACACATCACCCTTCCAGCCCGATCATGTACCCTTTCAAGGATCCTTCCCACACCTCCCTTCCTTTCCTCTTTTCTACCCCCTTAACAAAAGCCTGCTTGCTTGATAACTCACCTCCATTGATACCACGTGTCTCAGAACCTGGGCCAGGACTGCTACTGTCAAGGTGGTGAGGGCCACGAGGCGGCAGAGAGCTAAGGCCAGGCCGGCCACCCCGGGAACTACTGCATCGAACTCCTCCCCGAGGACCTTCCCGAACTCGTTGGGGTAGAGGGATATATTTTCCCTCCCTAAGGGAGAGAGTTCAAGTATGGTCAATTAGTCATAAACCCCACACATTTTGGAAGATGAAACCTTTCCTTCTAAAAGTGCACACGCACACATGCATGCGTGCACACATGCACACACAGAGCCTAGTTCCAGCTTTTTGCACTACCCCGCTTGAAGATCTGTTCTGGTTAAATGCTCTGTAGCTATAAGCTTATGACCTTAGGTTGCCTCAATGCTGACCTGACCAACCTCCACAGTTCTACCACTCCTCACCTATGAGAAAGATAGAGTCACAGCGTAGTTCAAAGTACAGCTTTTACAAGTTATTGAACATCATGTACGCTTTGATTTCATTTACTTTAAAGCAGATGTACACATATGGATGAATGTGCAGAGAAAAAAAAAAAAAAAGGACTATCAAAACTCAATACTTTTCCCTTAATCTGTAAGTTTTAGTTTTGTTACTTTGGGAAAGTTACTCATCTGCTCTAGGCCTCCATTTTTTTCCCCCCAAGGCCCAGCGGGAAGGGCCGGCGTGGGGCTGAGCGTGGACACGGAGCGTCCTCCGCTGGTCACTCCCTTGGAGGCCTCCATTCTTAAACCTGCAAATTGGGAGTAACTATGTACTAACCTACATCTCACATGGCCGTGAAGCTTAAATTGGAGCATACAAAGCTCTTGGCCCAATCCCTGGAGCATCCAGAACCCCAAACACACCAGGCTGTCCCCAGCAATCACCTAGATGCCAGGCTGGGGCTCTCTCGTCCTGAACCCTGCCGCTGGACTGCACTATGCTTCTCCTCTTCAGTGCGTCCATCATCGTTCTCCATGGCGATCCGCAGGCGGTACTGGGGGCTTGATTCAATCTCTCGAGCCAATTGGGCTGCACGCAGCTCCCGCTGACGAAACTCTTCCGAGTTGTCCTTCTCCAAGGGTACCCTGAGAGGATCACCATAGACCAGCACCACCCCAGTGTCAGGGGACAAGAGAAGAGAAGAGAAAGGAAAAACATTTGCCAGTCCTATCAGCAGCTCAAGTATACAGATGTTTAAGCCCTCCAGCAACTCAGCACACATATAATGGGCACCTACTAGGTCCCAGGAGGGGCAACAAGGCCTCTCTCTGAACTAGAAGAGTATTATCTAAGCATGGGTTAAGTTCTAGAGGAAAAGTATGGATGAATGGACAAGCAGCAGCTAATTCTACCCATGAGATGGCCTGATATTTTGAGAGGACAATTACACATAAAGCAGACCAGGAGTGTGGTAAAGGCAACCTGGACACCCAGAAAAGCATGAACAAATGCCATGACCCCATGCCTCAAACTACACCATGTGGCAAGTACCAAGACACTCACGTGTAAGAAGAAAGACTGCTATCATAGGTGGTCTTCACACCATAGTTCTCCTCGTTGAACTTGAACATTTCATTGGGGTCCCATCCGTTGGACTGAGGAGGGATGCAGGAGAATGTTTTTAAAACTCAGCAAGGAAAACAACAATGACCTGTCATTCTCCAACACCCGGTTGAAAAACATACAAATCTGACCACACCAAGAATAGAAAAATAGGAAGGAACAAGGCTGGTAGAAATATCAACAGTACTACCAATTTGTAGCACAGATTGGCAACAAGTAAAACCAAAGTTTTAAGACCTAACAAATCCATTTCCGGGTTTATGTGCTAGAAAAATTTGGCATAGGTGTACATGGGGACACACATTCTTAAGTTCAGTAAGGCACTATTTTTAACAGCAAAATAATGGCAACAAGTACCAATCAGTAAACAAAAAGATAAACACGTTTTGTTGTATATACATGTATGTGTACACATATAAGCACAAGTAGATGGAAGTTAAAAGCAGTAACTAGAACTATACACCAACATGAAAATTCAAAAACAAGCAGGGAAAACAAATTCTTGTGCAAATGAAATAAAGTGTAACAATGCATTAACTCATAAGAATTTTTAAATGATGCAAAGTATTTGTTTTTAGAAGGTATATGGGTCTACATGGTCCACAATCTTGCTTATGCTTTGTTAAATTGAAGAAAAAAAAAATCTTCAAGCAAATGCTAATAGCTGTCAATCAGAGATAGTGGGAGAATACAAATTTTTGCTATTATTTTTTTGTAGCTTTTTGTTTGGAACCTGACAGCCATCAATGGGCAACAGTAAAAGACTTTTCTCTCCCTCCCCAGAAGCACTCTTGGTTCAAGAGTGACATCATGGTCAACAACCCACACTCGGGCAGCAGAGTGCCCTGCTCTCAGGTTCTCAGGGAAGGGGGGCTGTACCATGTCAGACTCGAGGTCATAGTCATCGCTGTTGCTGTCGCCCCCTTCCCAGCGCTGAAGCACCTTCTCTTTGTGCTCCCCATTCACCTTTGAGTTCATGGCAATAGCTGAATCAGTGAACTTGTCTGTGGGGGTAGAGTCAAAGATCAGGAGTCAGGGGATTCTTTCACAGCCTTCTTCCAACACTCCCACCCCCAGTAAGTAGTTGGGGAGCAGAGAAAAGTGTGTCAGGGTTGGGGGAGGGGAGAATGTGGCGGGTGCAGCACAAGACTCATCTTAAGAGATCAAGAGGAAGGAGTTGAAAACAAAGCAAGGAAAACATGAAGAATAGCAACACAGGCCAGAAATTCATCCCACTGTAACTTAGACATCAAGACATATTTTCAAGAAGAAAAATCCAGCCCATCTCCTCAGACAAAAAGATGGTAAAGGGGAAAGGAAAAAAAAAAAAAAAAAAAGTCATTATGTAATTGCTCTCTGCCCTCTAGTCTGACATAAAAACCCAATACCTTTAGTAGCATAATTGAAGTCAACATTCCGGAAGTGGACAAGCATGACATCGCTTGGCTTAAACACCATTGTGTCTACAATGTCTTCCCGACGAGGGCCACCTGCTGGCTCAGATGCTTTCCGGTGTACAGCGTCTACTGCTAGTTCAAACTATAAAAGTCCCATTCCCGAATAGTAAAGGGTCAATATCAGGAAATGTGATGGTAAAAATATGACTACTTTTCTTTTACTCTTTCCAACCTTGTCCCAACACCACACTATCTCTCACAAACAGCCTTCTCAACATCAGCCCAGGACTAAGTATTTTAACATTAAAGTACCCAGTCCTCAAACTTCCAACCCACATTTCTTATTGCTTCCAGCACCACTCTGGCACAGAGCTACAGAAATGAGTAACACAATGCTGTCCAATGCTATTCAACTCACATCTCCAGTAAGCTTATTTCATCCTCCTCCTCCCATGAAATTCCAAAAATAAACTATTTTGAGTACACTAACCTTTGAGCTCAGAGTCTTGAAGATACCTTCATATATGGTACCATTCTTCACCTTTACATCACAAGTGGAGCCCTGGAAGAGTGGAGAAAAAAAAAAGTGTCTCCAGCAAACTGGTGCTTTACTCGTCTCAAACAACCTAGGGTTTAGCTACCAACTTACCACAACAGCTGTAAGAAAATGCAGCATTCTGGAATTGTTGTAGACACCCTCGAACACCTATCAATAACATAAAAGAGCTAGTCAGCACTTCACCTTCCTTCTGAATACCCACACTCCACTCACACCCACTTTGTATGTGCTGGGCCCCAGCTCTTCTGAGCCCAACTATTTGTGCACATGATCTGTCCTATATCCCCACACGTTCCTCTGTACTTTGGGGGTGAGGGGTGGCACTCACCGGTGATGGTGGGGGTCCCTTTCCTGTGCTTTGTCCCCTGTGAGAAAGGAAACGAGAAACTAGTTACTTAACCACATTCAATCCGTCTTATAGAATTAATTTCAAAGAACTCGGTTTCCTAGAACCACATACCCTGAGAAAATAATTTAGACTACCAACCAATTAATCAACAAGATTTTCAAGTTCTCACCTCTCAGAGGAAGAAAGGCATAGACAGTAAAAGTCAGGAAACACGTTCCACCAAATGCCACTAAAAATAAGACCTTGATCAACAACGGTTGTCAATTCACAACCTTCTCACTTTCTCCAAGAGACCAGGGCCTCATGCTTCCAAGAAAGCAATGCTACAGTAGTCGTTAACCAACAATCCACCCTAGACATAGAGGTGAAAGCTCAGGGAATGCAGATTCAGAACCACCTAGCTCAGGTACGTTACCTCTCAAACAGAAAAGACAATCATTTTCACCAGCCCTACGCCCCAAAGTCTGGGAGGAGGGTACTCCCTTTACAACCCACCCTTCTCGACCTCTTTTACTCAATACCACCCACTCCAGGAGGGGTCACCGATCGCCTGGTTACCCTGCTCCTCGCTGGCTGATGTAACCGGCGGTTGAGGAGGGCGATGAGGGGGCCGTTGGCGGGGCTGGGGGACAGCGCAGCCGCAAAAGCCATCCACGGGGAGGCCTCGCCCGGTTCGCGCCTGCGCAGTAAAGCCCACGGGCCTCCAAAATCCCCCCTCCCGCGACCAGAACCCACTGCGCCTGCGTGTACCGCCACTCTCAATTCCATTAACCCACACACAGAAGAAACCGAGTGCGGTGTCCACGACTCATCCACAAACACCAGGCGAACCCGTCCACGCACACTTCCGAACCCTGCCCTATAGGTTACCCTCGGCTCACGAACGCCCGGGTCATGAGACAGAGCATCCGCGCGCACGTACGGGGAGAGCGCGCGCGCGCTGGAGGTTCCCAGCCCGCAGTCCTCCCAGGCGTCCCTCCTTCCGTCCCCCCGCCCACCCCGCTCCCCTCCTACTGGCCAGACCGGGAACGGGGAGGTAGCAACCTGCTCCCAAGTCCCTCCCTCCCCATTGGCCAAACTGTGGGCCGCGCGCCCCCCTCCATTGGCTACGGCCGGGGACCCCTTCCCGCAGCTGACTCCCTATTGGCTGAAGCCGGGGACCGCGAGACCCTTCGTGGTAATGGAGCCGGGGACCCCGATCACCTCTTCGCCCCCCCAAAGCCTCGTTCTGACGGCGCTGGGGGGATGCGCCCCGCCTGCCCTTAGGGCCCGAGCCCCGAGGCCCAACGAGGCTCTGAGAGCTGAGCACGGCCCCCAAATGTCCCGGTGGCCGCGCGGGGACCCTTTCCCTCCGACCTGTTAGGACCGGAGGGGGCCCGCCCCTAGCCTCGCGGGAGTTCCCCACTCCCCCCCGGCGCCCCGCCAAGGTGGCCGGACTGGGTGCCCGCCTCGCGCAGGGTCCTCGGGTCCCGGCCGCTGGGCCGGAGCCGCCGCCGCCGCCGCCGCCGCCCCGCAGCCTCGGCACCAGCGCCCGGAAGCCCACCCCTCCTCACCTGGCGCTGCCGATAGCCGCTGCCCCTGGCCTCTCCTGATGTTGCTGCTGCGGCGGCGGCGGCTGCGGCGCCAAGATGCCCTCGGCTCCCCGGCGGAGCCCGCTCCCGGCGGCGGCTGCAGGCCCCAGGCAGGGAGAAGCGGCCGCGGGAGGCCCTGGGGGAGCCGAGGCGGAGGCCAAGGGCCCCGGGAGGCCGCCGTTGGGAGGGCTGGTACCCCCGGGAGGCCGGCGGGCCACGGCCTGTTGCGTGGGGGGCGGCTGCTGGGGCTGGGAGGTCTGTTGTGGCGGCTGAGGCTTCAACATGATGGCAGCGTCCGGAAGGGGAATTAGGGGGAAGGGAGGGAGAGAGGAGGCCGGGGCTAGGCCCCCGCCGGAGAGCGCGGGAAGCAAGGGGGCTCGGGAAGCCGGGGACCCGCCGTTGGCGGGCGCGGGGGGAGCCCCGCGATGTCGGGGGTGGATAGAGAAGACCGCGGCGCGAGGAAGCGCCGCGAGGCGGAAGGGGAGGGGGGTCTCGCGGGCCGGAGGAAAGCGAGAGGGCGCGAGCCGGCCTGGCGCGCGTGCGCGTCGCCGGGGAAAGGGGAGGAGGAGGAGCGCGCGGGCGGGAGCTCCCGACGGGGGAGGGGCGGGGAGGAGGGAGCGGCGGCGCGAGAGGTCCGCGCGCGCCGGGGCGGTTGGCTCCGGGCCGGAGCGGGGAATAAAAAGGCGAGTCTCGCGCGCGCCCCCGGCCCCTGGGGTGCGGAAGGAGCGGCGCGGGCGCTCACGCGCGCCAAGGGGTTCGGGTCTCTAGGTCTCAGACAGCCCTAGAGGTTGGCTGCCGCTGTCGCTTCACAATGAGCGTGTGAAGCGCGGGGGGAGGAGCCCAAGTAGCCGTGAGGAAGGAAGAGCCGGCCGCCCCGCCTACGCCGGCGGCGAAGCGTCGGGATGCCTCCGCCGCAGAGTGAGGTGTCACGGCGGGGCGCGCGGTTCTTCCGCCGTTTGGGGCCCGTGGGCGGAGTCTAGTGCAAAGAAATCCCACGTCTAAACCCGCGTGCGCCCCTCTTAGGCCGGTCCGAGGCGTCGTGAGCGGTTACTCGGGACCTTGTCTGCTTTAAGGAGAAGGCGGGCGGACCTTAGGAGGTACCGGCTTGAAACGCCGCCTGTTACAGAGAAGTCTGCGCTAGATCCGAAATCGTTTTAAGTGTCGACGGTTTAATACCTAAATGGTTTCTCCGTGCCCTAGAACGAACCCTTACACCGTAGTAACAGAGACAGAAGGCCAGAGCACCTATAGGTGTAATTCAAAGATCCTCATTCAACTCTTCAATGAAACCAGGCTTTATGGCCTCAAAATTAGTTGGGCGTTAGAACACGGGGCTGAATGCGTCGGATACAACCGTGATGTAAGCACGTCCTGTCCTCCCCGAGGTAAAGCTGGCGGTAGAGGACATCCACTAGGTGAAGCATAGGGCGCCATGAGAGCAGAGAGGAGTGACACTGAATCCGGCGTTGGGTGATGGATTTCTAGGCAGGGGAATGTGGCCAAGTTAAGAAAAAGCGTGGCAGAAGTATAAAATGAAAGAGATTTAAAAAAAAAAAAAAAATGAGGCTGGAGAGGTAAGGAACCTGGGACTAGATTTTTAAGGAGACTGGGACATCGTCTTCAAAGGAGCAGGGAGCCTTTCACAGAAAACCAGGAGGTCAGATTTGCATTTCTAGAGGATTACTCCTTGCAGTGTGGAGAGTGGAGTAGAGCAGTGATGAGTCTGTGGTCTTAATCCCAATGAAACTTTGGATATCTCAGTCTCCCTGGATCTCAAATCTCCCTTCGCTCCAGACATTAGCATTGGAACCCTTCCCAAGCCCTCTACCACCAACAGGCACATACCTAGCTAAAAGCCAGCCTTACTTTTGGGGGAAGTATTCCTTCTCTCCCATCTACCTCCAGGCTTCAAGTGTGTTATGTTCTCCTCCCGTGCTTGGCTGGCAGATTTCCCCGTTTCATTCTAAGAACTCCTTTAATTCTTTTTGTTTCTGTCCACTCCCTATGGGACCTTACTGATACCGTTCCTGCAGTATCTAGCACAATGCAGGTAGTTGATTAAATACTTGTGAAGTGAATGGATCTGAGTGGTGTCTTTAAGACTCTGTCTCCTGGATGCTTAAATAACACAGCCCAGTGTTCTCCTGGCATTCCTGGCATAGACTGCCGCGCCTCACTCCAGCCTCTCTATGCCACTTCTGTCTCCCCCCAGGTACATCCTGCTCCTACCCTCAAATTCTTAAGTTTTAGCCTCATGAAACTCCCATTCCCATGGCACACTTTGCCCTTTTTCTTTTTCTTTTTTTAGATTTTATTTATTTATTTATTTATTTATTTATTTATTTACTTATTTATTCATGAGAGACAGAGAGAGGCAGAGACATAGGCAGAGGGAGAAGCAGGCTCCCTGAATGGAGCCTGATGTGGGACTCAATCCCAGATCCTGGGATCAGGCCCTGAGCCAAAGGGCCTCAACTGCTGAGCCACCCAGGCATCCCTCACCTTGCCCTTTTTCAACTCTTCCTTTACAAGTGCTGTTTTTTCACTCACCATCTCATTCTTCAACCTCAGGCATCAGTCTTTTTTTTTTTTTTTTAAGATTTTATTTATTCATGAGAGACACAGAGAGGCAGAGAGAGAAGCAGGCTCCCTGAAGGGAGCCTAATGGCGTGACTCAATCTCAACACCCCAAGATAATGACCTGAGCCAAAGGTAGATGCTCAACCACCACTGAGCCACCCAGGCATCCAGGCATCTCTTGTCCTTTTTTTTTTTTTTTTTTTTTTCATGAGAGAGAGAGAGACAGAGGCAGAGGGAGAGCAGGCTCCATGCAGGGAGCCTGACGTGGGGCTTGATCCCGGGTCTCCAGGATCACGCCCTGGGCCAAAGGCAGGTGCTTAAACTGCTGAGCCACCCAGGCTGCCCTCCCTAGTCCTTTTGAACATCCTGTTACTGACCTGCTCCTCTGGGCTCCCAGAGCACTGGGATGTTTTGGTTACATGCAGTTGAGGTTATAAAGGGCAGGGACTATATTTACTCATTTTCCTATCCTTCATGTTTAGATCAGTGACTGGCACGCAGTCACTCAAATTGTTTGGTAAGTGAATGGAATGTTATCTTACTGAATGCAATTTAGAAATTATATATTGCTGTGATTTGATATGGACTGATTTCCATGATATATTATTATCTGAAGAGAGCAAAGTTTATAGTCCAAACCATGCTACCTCTTGTTTAAGGAAGAGGAGAAGAAAAGAAAACAAATGTATCTGCAAGTTTTTGCAAAAAAAAGGGTGCCTGGGTGGCTCAGTTGGCTAAGAGGCTCCCTTCCGCTCAGGTTGTGATCCCAGGGTGTTGGGATCAAGCCCCACATCGGGCTCCTTGCTCCATGGGGGGCTCCCCACTCAGAGGGAGCCTGCTTCTTCCTCTCCTTCTAGCCCCCCCTCCCCCAACCCTGCTTGTGGTCTCTCTCTCTAATAAATAAAGAAAATCTTAAAAAAAAAAAAAAAGAAGAGGAGAATCAAGAGACGTGTAAACCCCAATAAAATTGGTTACCTATGACAGTTAGGGGTAAATGAGGGTTGCTTAGTTGTTCACATTCTTATGGAAGGAAAACAATGGAATACAGACATTTATAAATGAACACAACTCTATTTCAGATGAATAAAAGTAATCCACTGAAAGGGGAAATATAGAACTAATTCAAGTAACTTTCAGGCACCCTCTGCCTAAAGAAAAAACTGGAAACCTTGAGTTCTTAGTAGGTTTGCAATAGTGATAGTGGCATGGCAATTTGAAATTATTTTGGGTATGGGGATTGAACATGCAAGTAAACATAGACATTGCTAGGAACCAGGGTTCTCACTGGAGAAGTAGGGAAGAGCAATTATGGAATGAAAGAAGTGAGCAAAAACTTTGTGGGGCTGAGCAGGAACAGGACATATCAGTGTAAAATTTATGGGAAAAAAAAGATGATAGATTGATTTACACATACCTAGTTCTCAGTTCTTGGTTTCTAAATATCCCACAAAAAAAAGCCCAGGGCCCAGGGCCTCTTGAGGGCTCCTTCCTCAGTCCAGCTTGGGCAAGAACAAGGAAGATACCAGGGGAGTTTGGAATATTTTGTTGTGCCAGGAAATAAGTACTAAAAAAAAAGTATTAGGGCATAGGAGCTAGCTTGAAGAGGCCAAATCTGATACAATTTGAGTACCACAGTATGCAAGTATAACAATAGATTATAATCCATTGAATAAAAGAAGAATCCATACTGTTAATAGGTATAAATACACATGCATACACACATAAAAAGAAAAACATATAGGAGAAATAACAAGATCATATTCTTCAAAACTGCCCCATGGCATAAAAGACAAAAGGTTGGGGGGCAGCCTGGGTGGCTCAGCGGTTTAGCGCCGCCTTCGGTCCAGGGCCTGATCCTGGGAGACCCAGGATTGAGTCCCGCGTGAGGCTCCATGCATGAGGCCTGCTTCTCCCTTTGCCTGTGTCTCTGCCTCTCTCTGTCTCTCATGAATAAATAAAGAAAACCTTAAAAAAAAAAAAGACAAAAGGTTGAGGAACTGTTCCAGGTTAAAGAAGGCTAAAGTGACTAACAATAAATGAACTTGATCCTGGCCTAGATCAAGAAAAAAAAAATGCTATAAAAGACATAATGGGGTGCACCTGGGTGGCTCAGTTGGCTGACTGTCTGACTCTTGTTTTCAGCTCAGGTCATAATTTCAGGGTCATGCTATGGAGCCCCATGTGGGATTCCATGCTCAGTGGGAAAGTCTGGTTCCCCTCTCTGGCTCTCTCCTCTCTGCCCCTCCCCCTGCTTGCACACTCTGTCTCTCTAAAATAAATACATATCTTAAAAAAAAAAAGGAGGCATGGGGGGGAAATCAATGAATTTGTAATATAGACTATAATACAACCATGATAATTTCCTGAATGTGATAACTACTTTAGATATGTAAAAGTAGGGGGATCCCTGGGTGGCACAGCGGTTTGGCGCCTGCCTTTGGCCCAGGGCGCGATCCTGGAGACCCGGGATCGAATCCCACATCAGGCTCCCGGTGCATGGAGCCTGCTTCTCCCTCTGCCTATGTCTCTGCCTCTCTCTCTTTCTCTCTCTGTGACTATCATAAATAAATAAAAATTAAAAAAAAAAAGATATGTAAAAGTATATTCTTTTTTTTTTTTTTTTTTTTTTTTTTTTTATGATAGTCACACAGAGAGAGAGGGGGAGACAGAGACACAGGCAGAGGGAGAAGCAGGCTCCATGCACCGGGAGCCCGACGTGGGATTTGATCCCGGGTCTCCAGGATCTTGCCCTGGGCCAAAGGCAGGCGCTAAACCGCTGCGCCACCCAGGGATCCCTATGTAAAAGCATATTCTTAATAAAGATACAGATAATAGCCAACCTACTCTCAAATAGTTCAAAATTACGTATTTTCTTTTTTAAAAAGATTTTATTTATCCATTCATGAGAGACACAGAGAGAGATAGAGACAGACGTAGGTAGAGGGAGAAACAGGCTCCCTGCAGGTAGCCCGATTCAGGACTCTATCCCAGGACCCTGTAACCATGACCTGAGCCGAAGGCACTCAACCACTGAGCCACCCAGGTGCCCCTATATGTATTTTCTTTATGTACACACAAAGAAAATAGTAGGTATGGCAAAATGTTAACTAGTGAAAAGTTTACTAGGGTAAACTTTATTTTTTTTAATTTTATTTTTAAATATCTCTGCACCCAACATGGGGCTCGAACTCACAACCCAGAGATCAATTGACTGAGCCAGAAAGGCACCCCATTCTGGGTAAACATACTAAGTTCTTTGTTAGGAGCCTTTCAATTTCTCTGTTTGAAATGATTTTCAAAATAAGGAATTTACATATAAGTAAGAATCATTTGGTACCCCTAAAGTAAGGGAAAGGAGAAGAGTAAACCACCTAATTTTATATACTGAACACTCACAAACTCGTTGATAAATTAGGTGAGCAGTTTTTAGCTCTCCAGAGTACCCTTAGGCAGTATTCCAGTGTTCACTGTGTTTTATCCAAGTGTATCTGAGTAATCCCATTTGAGGCTCAAATGATAGTAGAACCCTTATTCATACAAAACAATAAAGCCATATTCCTCACTCAAGACATGTCAGAGAGTGGCTGGGGCAACAAGATGAGACATTCCTGAGGAAGGACTTTAACCCAATTACATCTCCCCAACACCCATCCTCTAAGGACAGTTTTCCTTCATAAATGCCAAAACATATTTCAAGAAGAGGCAGCACCTGGTAGCAGAAAGAAAAGAGGATATGTCCCAGGAGACAAGAATTCTAGCTCTGCCTTTGTCTCTTACTAGTGCTACCAACTAGAGCAAGCAATTGGATCTCTGGGGCCCAAGTCTCAATCTAAAAGGAGAGGCCAGAATAGAGGAGGGTTCCCTAACTCAAATACCTACATGAAAAGGACTGGTAATCAAAAGGAGTGAAGCAAGGAGGCACCCATGACAGCTGGAGAGCATGTACTCTGTCTAAAAGAGGTTTCTGCTTTTCAGTTCCAATCAACTTCTGCCAGGTAGGGTTGTGTCCCAGGATTGCCAGAGATCTTGACACAGAACATTCTCCAGAATAGATCACATTGTTAGGCCACAAAACAAGTCTCAACAAATTCAAAAGGATGAAAGTCATACCATGCATATTTTCTGACCATAGCGCAATGAAACTAGAAATCAACCACAAGAAAAAAATCTGGAAAGAGCACAAAGACATGGAGGTTAAATAACATGCTACTAAACAGCGAATGGGTCAGCCAAGAAATTGAAGAAGAAATTTAAAAAATTACATGGAAACAAATAAAAATGAAAACACAATGGTCCAAAATCTTTGGGATGCAGCAAAAGCGATTTTAAGAGAGAAGTTTATGGCGATACAGGCCTACCTCAAGAAGCAAGAAAAATCTCAAACAACCTAACCTTACACCTAAAGGAGTGAGAACACCACCAACAACAAAACCCAAACCTAGCAGAAGGAAGAAAAAAAGATTAGAACACAAATAGTGATATAAGAACTAAAAAAATAGATAAATGATCTGTTCAGGTCTTTGAAAAGAGCAAAATAAATAAACGTCTAGCTAGAAACGTCTTCTTTCACAAAAGAAAGAGAAGAAATAACAACCAACACCACGGAAATACAATGATAAGAAAATACTATGAAAAATATGCCAACAAACTGCCACCTAGAAGAAATGGATAAATTCCTAGAAAACATAAAAACTACCAAGGGGTGCATGAGTGGCTCAGTTGGTTACGTTAAGTGTCTACCTTCGGTTGAGTCGGTGATTCCAAGGTCCTGGGATCAACCCCTTGGTGGGCTGCCTGCTCAGCAGAAAGTCTGCTTCTCCCTCTCCCTCTGCTCCTCCCCTGTTTGTGCTCTCTCGCTCTCTCTCAAATAAATAAATAAAATCTTAGAAAGAAAGATATAAACTACCAAAACTGAAGCAGGAAGAAATGGAAAATTTGAACAGATGGATTACCAATGATGAAATTGAATCAACAATCAATAAATTCCCAACAAAAAAAAAAGTCCAGGACTAGATGGCTTCATGGGTGAATTCTTTTTTTTTTAATTTAGATTTTATTCATTTATTCATGAGAGACACACACAGAGAGAGAGAGGCAGAGTAAGAAGCAGCTCCATGCAGGGAGCCCGATGTGGGACTCTATCCCAGGACTCCAAGATTGTGTCCTGGACCGAAGGCAGGCGCCAAACCGCTAAGCCACCCAGGGATCCCCTTCTATAAAATATTTTTAAAGAAGAGTTAATACCTATTCTCGGGGCACCTGGGTGGCTCAGCAGTTGAGCATCTGCCTTTGGCTCAGGGAGTGATCCCGGGGTCCTGGGATCCTAGTCCCACATAGGGCTGCCCGCAGGGAGCCTGCTTCTCCCTCTGCACCTCTCTCTGTGTCTCTCATGAGTAAATAAATAAAATCTTTTTAAAATACCTATTTTTCTCATACTATTCCAAAAAATAGAAAAGGAAGGAAAACTTCCAAATTCATTCTGTGAGGCCAGTATTACCATGATACCAAAACCAGACAAAGACACCACAGAGAGAGAGAGAGAATGCTGCAGGCCAATATCTTTGATGAACTTGGATGCAAAAATCCTCAACAAAATACTAGAAAACTGAATCCAACAATACATTAAAAAAATATACACCACAATTGGGTAGGATTTATTCCCAAGATGCAAGAGTGGTTCAATATTCACAAATCAAAAAAAAAATTCACAAATCAATTAATGTGATACATCACATCAGTAAAAGAAAGAATAAAAACAATGTGATTATTTCAATAAATGCAGAAAAAGCATTTGACAAAGTACAACATTCATTCATGATAAAAACCCTCAACTACGTAGATCTAGAGGGAACATACCTCAACATAATAAAGGCCATATATGAAAAACCCACAGTGAACATCAAACCCAGGTCAGGAATAAGACAAGGATGTCCACTCTCATCACTTTTATTCTGCATGGTACTGGAAGTCCTAGTGACAGCAATCAGACAACAAAAGAAATAAAGTACATCCAGGGACGGCTGTTGAGCATCTGCCTTTGGCTCAGGGTATGATCCTGGAGTACCAGTCCTGCTTCTCCCTCTGCCTGTGTTTCTGCCTCTCTCTGTGTGTCTCTCATGAATAAATAAAATACTTAAAACTTAAAAAAAAAGTACATCCAAATTTATAAGAAAGAAGTAAAACTTTCATTATTTGAAGATGATATGATGCTATATGTATAAAACCCTAAAGATTCCACCAAAAAATTACTAGAACTGGTAAATGAATTCAGTAAAGTCACAGGATACAAAACTCATGTACAGGAATCTGTTGCATTTCTACACACTAATAATGAAACAGTATAGGAGAAAGGAGAAATTAAGAAAACAACGACATTTACAATTGCACCAAAAGTAATAAAATACCCAGGAACAAGTTTAACCAAAGAAGTGAAAGACTTGTATTCTGAAAACTGTAAAACACTGATGAAAGAATTTGAAGATGACACAAATGGAAAGATATTCCATGCTCATGGATTATAAGAACAAATATTATTAAAATGTCTATACTCCCCAAAGCAATCTACAGATTTAATGCAATCCTATCAAAATACCAACAGCATTTTTTCACAGAACTAGAATAAACAATCCTAAAATTTGTGTGAAATCACAAAAGACCCTGAATAGCCCAAGCAATCTTGAAGAAGAAAAACAAAACTCGAAGTATCACAATTTCAGACTTCAACTTATATTACAAAGTTGTATAAATCAAAACAGTATGGTACTGGCACCAAAATAAACACAGATCAATGAAATAGAATAGAGAGCCCAGAAATAAACCCACAATTATATGGTCAATCAATCTTTGACAAAGCAGGAAAGAATATTCAATAGGAAAAAAAATCTCTTCAACAAATGGTTTTGGGAAAGCTGGACACTAATACATAAAAAAATGAAACTGGATCACTTTCACCACACACAAAAATAAACTCAAAATGGATTAAAGATGGGATCCCTGGGTGGCAGCGATTTAGCGCCTGCCTTTGGCCCAGAGCGCGATCCTGGAGACCCGGGATCGAATCCCACGTCGGGCTCCCGGTGCATGGAGCCTGCTCTCCCTCTGCCTGTGTCTCTGCCTCTCTCTCTCTCTCTCTCTCTCTCTCTCTCTCTCTCTCTGTGTGACTATCATAAATAAATAAAAATTTAAAAAATGGATTAAAGACTTAAATGTGAGACCTAAAATCATAAACATCCTGGAAGAGAGCATAGGCAGTAATTTGTCTGATGTTGCTATAGTAACATTTTCCTAGATAAGTCCCTTGAGGTAAGGGAAATAAAAGTAAAAATAAACTGTCAGGGGACGCCTGGGTGGCTCCGTGGTTGGGCGCCTGCCTTTGGCTCAGGGTATGGTCCTAGAGTCCTGGGATTGAGTCCCACATCAGGCTCCCTGTAGGGGGCCTGCTTCTCCCTCTGCCTATGTCTCTGCCTCTCTCTTTCTCTGTGTCTCTCATGAATAAATAAATAAAATTTAAAAAATAAACTGTTGGGATATCAGGTTAAAGTTTCTGCACAGTGAAGGAAACAACAAAACAAAAAGACAGCCTACTGAATGAGAGAAGATATCTGCACATATCTCTGATAAAGGTTAACATCCAAAATATATAAACAACTGATAGAACTCAACACCCAGAAAACAACCCAATTAAAAAATGAGCAGAAGACATGAACAGATATTTCTCCAAAGAAGACATATGGATGACCAACAGATATATGAAAAGATGCTCAGCCCTCATCATCAGGGAAATGCAAATCAAAACCACAAGGAGATATCACCTCACACATGTCAGAATAGCTAAAATAAAAAACACAAGAAACAAGTGTTGTCAAGGATGTGGGGGAAACGGGAACCCTCCTGAACTGTTGCCTGGAAATGCAAACTGGTGCAGCCACTGTTCCCCAGAACAGGGGGGTCCAGCATCCCTGTCTCCTGGAAGCTCCAGCCTATATCTTAATAGAGACTATGCTTCCAAGTTTCCCTCAAGGCCAGAAACTCAGTTTTCTGTGGCACTTCTTTCCTGTCCTCTCCATCTGCTTCTCTTTAGATCTTGGAGACTGGGAATGCACAAGGCAGCCAGAGTAGAGAAGTATTTCCTTCAAAAGAAACAACTGCCTAATTTCCTCCTTTCTATGTCCCAAATCCTAGAATTTCCACATTGACCTAGAAGGCAGCAAGGTTCTTGCCTTTCTCAAGCTGTCCTGTCCCTCCCAGTCCATGTCACCATGAACCCATCTTTCATATCTTTCTTGATCTGGGCCCCTCATTCACCTTGCTCCTTCTCCACCCTGGATACCTCTATGCTTCTTTAGATGTAGAAAATAGCATGGCCAGGGAAGTGATACTCATCCAAATAGCCAAGATGATTCATCATCACTCTGAAAACCCTGCCATCACTGCCAGTCTCTTGACCATAGAGGAAAGAAGAAATGGGAATCAGTTTCCTAAAACCTCTGGAGCCAGCTCTTCTTGAGACTTTCCCCTTTATACCAAGAAGAAAGGTCTTTCCATAACTCGATATTCAAATCCTTTAGAAATGATCCCCCCACCACCCAAGTATTCCCCAAATCCCTGAATTTCCAGCCTTTTCTTGATGTGGGGAAGGTGAGTCCATATTCAGGAACTTTCTTTGTCTAATTCCACATAAACCTCAGACTTCGCTCTACAAACTCTCTTCTCCCTCTTAGACCTGTACTCATTTCCCCAGTGCCCCTCCCATTTCTCATGTCTAAAATGCCACTCACTGACTTAGAGTTCACCTTTTCATTCATTTTTCCAGGTGCCTTCTGTCCTCTTTTTTTCTGTCTGATTCCTCTTTCTGGTTCCCTCCCAAATTCTACCTTCTCCTCTCCTTCAACCTATCCAATTCTCTTTCAGCTGGACTCATTTTGTACCCATGTTCTATCTGTTAATTTCTGTTTCCCAGAACTATATCATATTTCCGGCAGTTACCTTCTAATCCATCCCATTCTCTAAACTCAGGGTTGAAATTCAGTCTCTTGGGACGCCTCGGTGGCTCAGCGGTTGGCATCTGCCTTTGACTCAGGGCGTGATCCCAGAGTCCTGGGATGGAGTCCCGCATTGGGCTCCCCGCAGGAAGCCTGCTTCTCCCTCTGCCTCTCTCTCTTTCTCTGTGTCTCTCATGAACAAATGAATAAAAAATCTTAAAAATAAAAAAGAAATTCAGTCATTCATTCACCTATCAGCATCCATTATGTGCTAGACACAAGCAGAGCAATGAGAGTGAATTTGGAGCTGAGAGGCAATAAATTGACAATTGTCATAGTATCTTTGGCTGCTCAGCTTTCAAGGATGTACCCTTCTTTATCCATTAGAACAGCCATACCACAATGAAACAAATATGTTTCCATCAAATAAGACATAGCTATCCTTCATACAAGTGAAGTTCTTATTTTTCCCTAAAATGAGGGAACTACCATTGTATAAATCGCTAGTTATGTTAATTACTACTCAAATTCAGTCACAATCCTGAATATTCTACTACCTAAAGGTGAATTGTAATGTTAACTTGCAACAATGTGTATAAAAAATTTAAAAGGAGGGGCACCTGGGTGGCTCAGTGGGTTGACCTTCTGACTCTTGATTTTGGCTCAGGTCATGATCTCAGGGTCATGAGATCAAGCCCAAGCCCCACACTGGGCTCTTTGCTCAGCATGTAGTCTGCTTGAGATTCTCTCCCTCACCTTCTCCCTCTTCCTCCCCTGATCATGTGTGCGTGCTATAAATCAATCAATCAATCTTTTAAAATTTAAAAAAAGAAAATGGCCATCATATACAAATAAATACACGAAAGATTAAGCAAAGAGAAACTATACCAAGCTTCTATGATGATTCTTGTTTCTGTAATTGGTCATAGTTAATAACTATGGTTCCTTCTTCAAGAATCCAAGCCATATTTCCTCTGCACTCAGTCAGAATCTCAGTTTTTACCCAGTGGAGTGATACAAAGCTTCATCTCCGAAGGGTCCTCAATTGTCCTGCCTTCTTGTAGTTGCTCTAGCTTTCTTTTTTTTTTTTTAAGATTTTTTTTTATTTATTCACGAGAGACACACACAGAGAGAGGCAGAGACACAGGCAGAGGAAGAAGCAGGCTCCATGCAGGGAGCCCAACATGGGACTTGATTCTGGGTCCCCAGGATCATACCCTGGGCTGAAGGCGGCACTAAACTGCTGAGCCACCCGGGCTGCCCTGCTTTAGCTTTCTGTTAACATTTATTATTGGGCATGGAAGCAGTAAGAGGCACCCCAGAAAACCCCTAGGTTCCAAACACCCATTCTCCTCCCATTGTGTAGCAGCAACCCAGTTTCCCTGGTCATAGGATCAATCACAGCAGCCGGAGAAGTCATCCCTTTTTCTGCCAGGTGTTTCAGTGGCATAAAAAGTCCAATACAGCCCAGTGGCAGTCTCATCTTCCAATTCAATGGAACCATCCTGGTGTCACCTCGTTGAAGAATTCCCCTCTTAAAGATTAGGACCTCCAAATTAGCAGAGTTCAAAGTTGCCATGATAGGAAGCAAAAATTCTACAAGTAGTTTACTAAGTGTGATACTGAAATAAAGCAAGATCCATTTCTATCCCTTGATTCTCAAACCCATGTATTCTGGCTGTAGGGGAGACAGCACCACATAACCTCATATTTCTAGGGTATGGTCTCCCAAGTGATACCATGATTGAGTCTTTAGTAAGCCATTCCACCACATAGAGGCTGTGTTCATTTGCTCTAAAAAGGATACTACATCTGAGACAGCAGCTACAATTGGAGTCCCCGACTAATAAAGTTTATGATAGTCCACAGTCACCCCCCAAGATCCATCTGATTTCTGCACAGGTCAAACTCCTGTTCATTTAAGTCTTCAAGGTTGGCATTAATCTCTGCAGTTCCCTGAGGGATGTGATATTTCTTTTGGTTAACTCTTAATAGGATATAGAAGTTCCAGGGGCTTTTACCTAGACCTACTTGTCGTAATGTTCTCACTCCAAGGGTCAGAGAGCCAATGAGGGAATCCTGGTAGTTGCCACAGATGTCTATGCTAATTATACTCTCAGGAATTTGGAAATAACCACAGGACATCTGACTGGCTCAGCAGTTGAGCGTCTGCCTTTGCCTCAGGGTGTGATCCTAGAGTCCCAGGATAGAGTCCCCCATTGGGCTCCCTGCATGGGGCCTGCTTCTCCCTCTGCCTATGTCTCTGCCTCTTCCTCTCTGTGTCTCTAATGAATAAATAAATAAATCTTAAAAAAAAAAAAGTCCCACAGGTTGGGACTGTGAATCAGCTGAGACCCTCTGTGAGTTGGACTTGAGAAAAGAATCTATTACGTGGCCACCCTAAGCCCTCACCTTGATTGGTGGGCCATAATGCAATTGGATCCTCCAGGAATTAGCATCAATTCAGAGCCAGTATCTAGTAATTCTCAAAAGATCTGGGTATTTTCTTTTCCCTAATGCATGTTCTAGTAAATAGTCCACAGTTCTTTTCTCAAGGAGACCCAATCTCCTTTAAAAGGGGGGGGGGGAGGTAAAAAAAGGGTGTGTGTGTGTAGTTTGTTTGTTTGTTTGTTTGTTTATTTATGAAAGACAGCCCAAGAGCAGGGTGAGGGGCAGCAGGAGAGGGAGAGAAGCAGACTTCCCACTGAGCCCACGACCCTGAGATCATGACCTGAACAGAAATCAAGAGTCAGATGCTTACCTGACTAAGCCACTCAGACGGCACTCCAATCTCTCTCTTTTAAAAAAAGATTTATGAGAGAGAGAGAGAGAGAGAGAGAGAGAGAATGCGGTGGACAGGGACGGAGGGAGGGGAGAATCTCAAGCCGACTCCATGCTGAGCACAGAGCCCAAGGCAGGGCTCATTCCCAAGACCCTGTGATCACAACCTGAACTGAATGAAACTAAAAGTTGGCACCCAGCCGGTTATGCCAACCGGGCGCCCCCAACCCCATCTTCCTTTTAATCAAGGTGCTCTGAATCTGTACTGATTTAGGTCTAGAAACTGGGAGAGAGTCTGTGGCTTTCCACTGTAACGACTCAAGTTAGATATTTCGGCTACCAGAGCAAGATTTTTTTTTTCTTATTATGTACATCAAGTGACTTCTTAGTAGGCGGCTCAGCTCATTTGTTTTTTTCCTTAGGAACATGGTGACCAATTAGCCACCACCAAAGATTGCTCTTGGCCAAGGTATTCTGATTACTGGTATGTCTCTGCTGCCCTTTACAGCAGATGTACTGATCATATCTTTGGTGGAAATATAATGTCATTTGGCCTCTGCTACTTCAGATTCCCATTATCCTCACTGAAATCAGGGAGCCCATCTGATGAACCTATTGCAGGGTGAATCCTCCATAGAATACCAGTTGGCTTACACAAACACAGAGCAACAGCAGAGCTTTTCAGTAACGCAGGTGCTTTCTTCACCAACGCATTTCTCAATGCCTTAGTGGAGGAAATGTCTTCTAGGACTTCTTGTAGAATGCAGTTAGGAGGTAAGTATGTTGATTGCACATGATAAGTCTACTCCAATATTCCTATCAGTCTAAGCCTTTGGGTTCTTTTTTCCACAACATGGGGGAAGTTCTGGCAGCTTCATTATGGTAGGCCACTGTTGAGTATGAGTTTCAGTCAGTGTAATAAGTAAACTGTTAATGCCACCTCCATCTGCATGAGCTAATACGTTAAGTCCATACTGCCTAATAAGTACACCCACATCAAAGAATTTGACCCAACCTAGGACTATATTTTGCTCAGCTTGGCCTAATACCCATAGGATCCCTTTTCATACATATTCTCCAGGTATTTGCTGATAGATATTATCAATCTTGTAGTCCTTTTGCTGTATAAATTGTTTCCTCCTGGGTTACAGTGTGCACCTAAATCCTTTGGGCTCAGTGATATTTGATCCTTATTATGAGTTTAATGGCAACAGGGAATTGTGATTATTTTAAGGAGGATGAACATCCTCTTCCAAGGAATCTGTCCCAGGTGAGGTTATCACAGAGTTTTCAAGGAAGAAACATTCCCAGACACTGGAAGGCAAGATACTTCTACGGGCAAGCACTCAGAAAACAGGTATTTTCACAATTTTCAGTTTCATCGTGGTTCAATAAGACATTCTTGTTCCAAGTTTCAGGATCCCATTCTTTCTCAATCAGTGCCCAGAACTGCACATAAGAAACTTATGAGACTGTTATTGTAATTCATTGACTCATGGAATTCATTTCTGAAACCAGCTTAATTAAGATATAACTAAAATACAATAAATTGAACATATATGAAGTGCAAATCTTGATGTATTTTGACATATTCATATACCTGTAAAACCATCACCAGGGACACCTGGGTGGCTCAGTGGTTGAGCATCTGCCTTCAGCTCAGGGAATGATCCTGGGGTCCCAGGATCGAGTCCCTCATCAGGTTTCCTGCATAGAGCCTGCTTCTCCCTCTGCCTATGTCTCTGCCTCTCTTTGTATCTTTCATGAATAAATAAATAAAATCTTAAAAAAAGAGAAAAAAACCATCACCATAGTAGAAATAGCATATTTGTTGCCCCCAAATTTTCCTTGTCACCCTTTGTAATCTCTCCCACCTGCCCCTCTCTGAGCCTTTTTATCCCCAAGCAACCATTGATCTGCTTTCTGTCACTATAGATTATTTGCATTTTCTAGAGCTGCAGTTGGCAAATATTTTATGTAAAGAGCCAAACAGTAAATATTTTAGGTGTGGACAACAGGCAAAAATGAAGATATTACTTGTATAATTTGTATTGTATGATAAAGTACTTGTATAACAAGAGAGAAAACAATTTTTATTGGTGAGTTTAAAAGTAGAATAATAATTGAGTACAATTTTTGTAATATAAGTCTACTAATGAAGTTTCTATAACATTTTGTCTAATTGATGTTCAAAGTTAGTGTTCCCTCTCATCAAAATCTGTCACAAATCTTTATTAATTCAGATTTGTAACATGATATTTAAAAATGTCTTTCATGCAGATAGGTACTGTTAAATGCAGATGTCAGTCCATAAGTATATGATTTTACATAATCATATTTGTCACTTGAAAAACACTTATAGACTTCTATTATATTTTTCACTTGATATTTGCTTTTCAGCATGTCACCACATTGCAGTTTGACCACTTCCAATTGAAGGTTAAGTGAAATTGCCTCAATCACACAAATGGATTTTGAAATATGGAAACTTCCTTTATACTTGTATTGAAGTCCTAAAATTGCTCCTGGAATTGTAGCTCAAGTTTGGAAAACAGACATCTCAAATTTATGTGGGGATGGATATCTTTTTGTTTTAACTTTTTGCATCATGTGTATAAAGTTGTAATTCAAACAATTGTTACCAGAATTACTTTACAGCACTATAAGTTATGTATATAAGTACTATTTTTGCCTTATGATTTTAGGTTGAATTCATTAAGAAACATTGTCAAGTCTGCAACAAAAGCTAGTTACTAAAGGCATTCAGTGTTTGACAACAGTGGCTGGCTGAGTGTGGTTCTTCTCATCCAGAAAAATTTCAATTTAAAACTTGAATTTAAAAAACCCCAACAGAACATTAGTATTGTTAAGACATCAAATTGTTATGTAGTAGGGTAAGTCAGAATATTCAGCTTCTATTTCTTACAAAAATTTATGATGGTAGAGTCCACAAGAGTAAATGAAGTTCATATAATAGATTCAAAAATTTCTGCAAAGTACCTGCTGAAGAATAATACATTAATAATTACAAGCTTTAAACACTTTACATTTTCACAAGCTTTGTAAATTTGTCCAACCAAGGCTTTTTCTACTTCACATGTTTTTACCAACATCAGTTGTAACACATTTTAGCAGATTCCACTTTAGTTTGTAACTTTAGTTTGTAAATTAGTATTTCCTCAATTTCTTTAAAAATATCTTTTGGGGCAGCCCCGGTGGCGCAGTTCAGCGCCGCCTGCAGCCCGGGGTTTGACCCTAGAGACCTGGAATCGAGTCCCACGTTGGGCTCCCTGCATGGAGCCTGCTTCTCCCTCTGCCTGTGTCTCTGCCTCTCTTTCGCTCTCTCTGAATAAATAAATAAATAAATAAATAAATAAATAAATAAATCTTTAAAAAAATATTTTTTGCCTGTCCTTGTTCCACCCAGACTATTCACAGAAGCTAATTCTTTAGGGGCATCGGGGTGGCTTAGTCACTTGAGCATCCAGCTCTTGGTTTTGGTGAGGGTCCTTATCTCAAGGTCCCGAGGTCAAGCCCCAAGTCAGGCTCTGCACTTAGCAGGGAATCTGCTTGGGATTCTTTCTCCCTCTTTCTCCCTCTCCCACTGCTCCTCCTCCCACTGATGCTTGCTCTATTTTTCTCTCTCAAATAAATAAATAAATAATCTTAAAAAAAAAGAAGCTAATTCTTAAAAAAAAAATTTATTTAGCTATTTTTTAAAAGACTTTATCTATTTATTCATGAGAGACACACACACATAGAGAGACAGAGACACAGACAGAGGGAGAAGCAGGCTCCATGTAGGGAGCTGGACGCCGGACTGGATCCCGGACCTCCAGGACCAAGCCTCGGCCCGAAGGCGGCACTAAACCGCTGAGCCGCCAGGGCTGCCCTTATTTAGCTATTTATCTATTTATCTAGCAGAGATAGAGCCAGAGAGCACAAGCTGGGGCAAGGGACAGAGGGAGAGGGAGAAGCAGACTCCCCACCCAGCAGGGAGGCCAATGTGGGGCTCCATCCAGGACTCTGGAATCATGACCTGAGCCAAAGGCAGATGCCCAACGGACTGTGCCACAGGCACCCCAAAAAGAGGCTGATTCTTGAATCACTTCAAACTCATCACTGATTTCCTCAACTAAACACTAACTAGCCAGTATTGGTTATATCTGTTAAATCATTAAGAGCCAAGAAGAACCATTTGAAATCATTCCTCTTGTTTTCTGATTGTTTTTATGTTGCCCTAAATTTTCTCAACTCTTTGAGCAACTGTTCTCACTTAATGGCTAATAGTCTTTATTTTTTAAAAGATTTTTGATGTTGAATCTAAGAAGTGTTTGCCCTCACAGAAAGTCACAAAGATTTGCTTTTTTTTTAAATATTTTATTTATTTATTCATGAGAGAGACACAGAGAGAGACAGAGACACAGGCAGAGGAAGAAGCAGGCTCCCCGCAAGGAGCCCGATGTGGGACCTGAACTCGGATCCCGGGATCACGCCCTGAGCCGAAGACAGATGCCCAACCTCTGAGCCACCCAGGTGTCCCTCACAAAGATTACCTACTGTGTTTTCTCCTGGAAGATTTATAGTTTTATGTTTTACATTAAAGTCTATGATCCATTTTGAGTTACTTTTTTATATGGAGTGAGATATAGATCAAAGTATTTTGGTGGAGGATGTGAATAAAAAATTATTCTAGCATAATTTGTTGAATGGGTACCCTTGCTCCATTGCATTACTTTATTGCCTTTGTCAAAAGTCAGTCCATATTTGTGTGTGTTTATTTCCGCATTTCCTATGCTGTTTAACTGATCAGTTTGTCTGTCTTTACAACAAGACTACATTGTTTTTGATAACTGTAGCTTTACAATGAAACTTGAGATTACTGTAGTGGTAGCCCTCTACTTTGTTCTTCTTTTTCATTCTTTTACAGAGTTTTTTTTTTTTTTTTTTTTTTTTTTTTTACTATTCTAGGTCCTTTCATTTCCATATACATTTTATTTATTTTTAAATTTTTATTTATTTATGATAGTCACACACAAACACACACAGAGAGAGAGAGAGGCAGAGAGAGGCAGAGAGAGAAGCAGGCTCCATGCACCGGGAGCCCGACATGGGATTCGATCCCGGATCTCCAGGATCACGCCCTGGGCCAAAGGCAGGCGCTAAACCACTGCGCCACCCAGGAATTCCCCATATACATTTTAGAAATAGCTTGTTCTACAAAGAAGTCTGTTGGGATTTAGTTTAGATTGCATAGACCATTTTGAGAAGAATTGCTATCTTAACAATAGAGTGTTTCAATCAATAAGCAAATTATAGCTCTTTATTTGTTGAGATTATTCATTTTTCATACTTTGTAGTTCTGAGAGCACATGTCTTTCACACCTTTTGTTAGGTTTATTCCCAAGCATTTCATTTTTGGGTACTTTTGTAAGTGTTTTAAATTTTTAATTATTTGTTGCTAGAATATAGAAGTACAATTGATTTTTGCATGTTATATTGTGTTCTATAGCCTTGCTAAACTCACTTATTGGTTCTACTAGCACTTTTGCAGACTTCATTGGACTTCTTACATAGATGATTTCACATATTCTGTGAAAAAAGAATTTCATTTCTTCTAGAGAGGATAAATCTGGTCCTTGTTACTCCATCTTGGCTGGAAGCAGAAATCCTCCACACAGTTTTTATTTTTTATTTTAAGCAAAATCAGCTTAAAATAATGTGGCTACAAGAAATAATCGATAATTTTAGAGTTGTTATAGAAGCTCTCTGGTCCTGAGAACACGACAGGGACCCGAGAGTTAAAGGATCCGAGTTTGTCAGTTTCCCTCTGTAAACATCCAGTGCACATAGAAGAATTCATCCCACACTATAGTCATCATAGTTATCATTACTGATACAACAGTCAAATGCAACAGCCACTTGGGCTCCCAAAACACATGTTTTAGTTAATATGTACTCATCAAATAAGCCACAGGTAACATTTTGATGAACTGTGACACCACTGTACATCATGGATTACTAACATCTCATTTCCTATTTTCTTTTTTTTTTTTTTTAAGATTTTATTTATTTGAGTAGAGAGGGAGCATGAGTTGGGAGAGGGAGGGGCAGAGGGAGAGGAAGAGAATCTCAAGTAGACTCCTCACTGGGTGCAGAGCCCTACACGGGGCCTGATCTCACGATCCTGAGATCATGACCTGAGCTGAAACCAAGATTTGGAGGCTCAACCTACTAATCCATTCAGGTGCCTCCCTCTTCCCCCCATTTCCCATTTTCAAGGAACTCAAACCCAAGGGTATAACCAAACAAATCCCCAAATCCCATCCTTGTGGATCTATCTCCTGGCACCTCTCTTGATACTAATTCTATATCAATCAAGATTCAATCATGAGGCAGAAACAGTCATTTAAATGGGGAAGGTTTAAATAATAAATGATGAACTATTTACATGGCATTACTACTAAGTATGAATAAAATAGAACTCTAAAAAATTAAATACCAATGGCTGAAGAAGAGTTCCCAAGAAAGTAACAAACTTAAAAGGTGAGTGCCCTCTCCAGAACTGGGATTCAGACTTTACTGGAGAGATGTGAAATGCAGGCCAAAGGATGGTGGAGAGTGTTTGCTGGGTTGCCCCAGGGCAGAGTGGTCCACAGTCAGTGGGTGGAGGCTGGTTGCCAGGGAACCCATCTACTGCAGTGCTGGGAGGCTAAGGCTGTCAACAGACAAGGAACCACCAACTGGGACTGGCAAGCTGGAAGTTGAATAGGTGTTCAGCAGAGAAAAAAACAAACAAAAAACCCACCACCCACAGGGAGGACACAAGAAAAGTCCCTTCTTCCACAGTGTTCCTCTAACGCCCTCTACTGGCAACAAGAAATGTTTACCAGTTCGAACTCCAGTAGCAAGCAAAGCAATGAATGGATTTGGAGCCCAGAGGCAATAAATTGGTAACTGGCACACTGTACTGATAGTCATCATACTTTTCACCAGTATGGACTTAGAGTGAAAAAGAAAAAAAGAAGAAAAGACACTTTCACTTAAGAATGTTCCTGTAAGAGGCACCTGGGTGGCTCAGTGGTTGAGGATCTGCCTTTGGCTCAGGTCCTGATCCTGGGGATCCCAGGATCCCAGGATAGAGTCCTGCACTGGGCTCCCTGCATGGAGCCTGCTTTTCCCTCTGCTTATGTCTCTGCCTCTTTCTCTGTGTCTCATTAATAAATAAACACAATCTTAAAAAAAACACAGAATGTTCTTGTTGAAGCAATCAAAATGATCAATTTTGTTAAATCTCAACACTTGAATACATATTTTTTAAATATTCTGCATGTCAAAATGGGGAGTACAGATAAAGCACTTACGTTGCATAATGAAGAATGATTGTCTCAAGGAAAAGATACTGTGAGATGGAGTTGTAAGTTACACTAACCTTTTTTTATGGAGTATCATTTTTACTCATAAAAATGAAGAATAAATTATTATTCAGAGTTGGGTATCTGGCAGACTTATTTTCTTTTAATTTCAATATAGTTAACATATAGTATTATATTAGATTCCAGTGTAAGTGACTCAGCAATTCTATACATTACTCAGTGCTCATCACAATAAGTGTACTCTTAATTCCCTTTACTTATTCCACTCATCCTCCCACCTACCTTCTCTCTGGTAACCACCAGTTTGTTCTCTGTATTTAAAAGTCTGCTTTTGAAAAAATAAAAAATAATAATAAATTTTAAAAAGAGTCTGCTTTTGGGTTGTCTCTTTTTTCTCTTTGTTCATTTGTTTCTTAAATTCCACATATGAGTGAAATCATACGATATTTATCTTTCTCTAATTGACTTATTTAACTTAGTATTATACCTTCTAGATCCACTGATGTTGTTGCAAATGTCAAGATTTCATTCTTTTTAAAGGCTGAGTAAATACCACATCTTCTTTATCCATTAATCTATTGATGTATACTTGGGTTACTTCCATATCTTGGCTATAATAAATAATGCTGCAATATACACAGGAGTACATCTATTTTTTTGAATTAATGTTTTTGTATTCTTTGGATAAATATCCAGTGGTGTGATTACTGGACTGTAGGGTGGTTCTGTTTTTAACTTTTTGAAGAAACTTCATACTGTTTTTCACAGTGGCTGCACCAGTTTGCATTTTCAGCCAACCTCACGTCCTTGACAACACTTGTTTCTTGTGTTTTTTATTTTAGCCATTCTGACATGTGTGAGGTGATATCCCATTGTGGTTTTTTATTTCATTTCTCAGGATGCTGAGCATTGAAGGATGCTGAGCATCTTTTAATGTGTCTGTTGGACATCCATATGTCTCCTTTGGAGAAATATCTGTTCATTCTTCTTCCCATTTTTTAATTGGGTTCGTTTTGGGTGTTGAGTTCTTTTTTTAAAATATTTTATTTATTTATTCACAAGAGACAGAGAGAGGCAGAAACATAGGCAGAGGGAGAAGCAGGCTCCCTGCGAGGACCCAATGCAGGACTCAATTGCAGGACCCTGGGATCACGACTTGAGCCAAAGGCAGATGCTCAACCACTGAGCCATCCAGGCACCCTTGGGTGTTGAGTTCTACCAGTTGTTTACATATTTTGGATGTTAACCTCTTAGAAGAGATTATCATTTGCAGATATCTTCTCCCATTAAGTAGGTTCTCTTTTTGTTTTGTTGATTGTTCACTTCACTGTGCAGAAGATGTAGTCCCAATAGTTTATTCTTTCTTTTGTTACCTTGTCTGAGGACACATATCTAGAAATATGTTACTATGGTTGATGTCAGAGAAATTATTGCTTATGCTCTCTTCTAGGATTTTTATGGTTTCAGGTCTTGCATTTAGGTCTTTAATCCACCTTGAGTTTATTTTTGTGTATGGTAAAAGTGGTCCAGTTTCATTCTTTTGTATATAGCTGTCTAGTTTTCCCAATACCCTTTGTTGAAGAGACTGACCCATTGCATATTCTTGCCTACTTGTCATAGATTAATTGATCATATAATCATGGGTTTATTTCTGGGCTCTCTATTTTGTTTCATTGACCTATATGTCTATTTATGTGCTGTACCATATTGTTTTGATTACTATAGCTTTGTAGTAGGTCCCAATATCTGGGATTGTGATACCTCCAGATTTGTTTTTTTCAAGACTGCTTTTGTTATTCAGGATCTTTTGTGGTTCCATACCAATTTTAGAATTATTTGTTTTGTGAAAAAATGCTGTTGGTATTTTGATAGAGATTGCCTTAAATCTGTGAGTTGATTTGAGACATTTTCACAGTATTTGTTCTCCTAATCTATGAGCATGGGATATCTTTCCATTTCTTTGTATCATCTTCAGTTTCATTCATCAATGTTTTATAGTTTCCAGAGTACAGGTCTTTCACCTCTTTAAGTTTATTCCGGTATTTTATTATTTTTGGTGCAATTATAATTGGGATTGTTTTCTTAATTTCTGTTTCTGCTACTTCATTATTAGTGTATAGAAATGCAACAGATTTCTGTATATTGATTTTTTATCTTGCAATTGTATTGAATTAATTTATCAGTTTTGGAAGTTTTTTCGGTGGAGACTTTAGTGTTTTCTATATATAGCATTATCTCAACCCTGGCAGATATTTTTTTACAAAAATGAATTAAGTAAGCCTGTCACACCAAGGGAAAAAACTGATAGTGTTTGTTTCCAATGATAAAATTCTAACTTTTAAGTGATAATTATAATTTTTGAAAACTTATATCTGTTATCAAGATCCTGACAGCTTTTCAATACATTGAGATTTTTTTCCCAATGAAATTGGTGGTAAAAAATTTCCAATTTCTGGAATTTCATATAACAGAGTGTGATACATTCATTGATATGATTTTACATTCCAAACTTTTAACTAATCTTGAAAAAACTGTCAAATTTTGGCATAGTATCAAAAAAGTATATCAATAATTACCTGAAAAATACTCTTTCTTTTTCCAACTATATTATCTTTGTAAGGTTGGGTTTTCTTTCTATATTTCAACCAAAACAACCCATCAAGTTTTTTTTTAAGATTTTATTTATTTATTCATGAGAGACACAGAGAAAGAGAGAGGCAGAGACATAGGCAGAGGGAGAAGCAGGCTCCATGCAGGTAACCTGATGTGGGACTCGATCCCGGGACTCCAGGATTACACCCTGGGCCAAAGGCAGGTGCTCAACCACTGAGCCACCCAGGCATTCCCCCCATCAAAGTATATTGAATGCAGAACCAGATATGAGAAGCTGGCTTTCTTCTATTAGGCCATACATTAAAGAGATTTACAAAAATGTAGAATAAGCTGCCATTTTTAGTAAATTTGATTCTTTGTTTTGGAAAATATTGTTGTTTCTTCATCTAACACCATGTTATTTATGTTAACATAGTTTGTTATTGATATTTTTAAGTGAGAAGCTAACATTTAAATAATTTCTTTGTTTTAATCTGCAGTGGGATGAACATCATAGCTATAAACCACATAACCTGAAGCTTGTTGGGGTTCCTTAATTGAGAGTACCAAGGTGTCCTGACACCGAAAAATTTGAGAACCACTGTTATGAGGAAAGTGTATGATGTGAATTAAGTGTGTGTTCTCTGTACATTTGGCAATAAAGCAAAGGAAGGTGAGATGATAAAAGCTAGAGCCAGCATCAGAGCTGAGAAGATACATTTTATAATTTAAAATCATGACTGCTCATGTTTACAGGCCCTGGAGAATGAGAAATTTTTTTAAAGATTTTATTTATTTATTTGTTTATTTATTTATTTATTTATTCATTCATGAGACACACACACACACAGAGGCAGAGATGTAGGCAGAGGCTAGAATCAGGCTCCATGCAGGAAGCCCGATGTAGGACTTGATCCCAGAACTCCAGGATTACGCCCTGAAGCAAAGGCAGATGCTCAACTGCTGAACTACCCAGATGTCCCGAGAATGAGAAATTGTAAGTAGAGAAGTTATTTTGCAAATACCTAATCTAGACCATCTTCCGTCTCCCTTTTCCCTGCTCTGTACCTTTTGTGAACTCTTTATTGACCATTCCATATCTTTCTTGACCTCCTCTGCAATCTCCGTGAACTGCTTTGCACTTTCTCTGAACTTTTTAACCATAGTATCTACTGCAGGGGATGCCCCAAGGCTGGGTGGACCATGTGACAAGTAAACTCTGTCCCTTGATCTTAGGGCTATAGAGTCAGCTCCAGGTCAAAGGTGCTTTCTTTCCCCATTTCCATCCATTTTTCTGGAATCTTCCATCTCAGATGCAGACAACTAAGGGAGAGAAAGGGTTCTGTGGAAGTTGAGGGCAATGAAGAGAAACACCCACAGGCTTTCTGCATTCTAGTTATCAATAGCAAAGCATTGCCTTGATAATAGAACCTGAAGGGAAGGCCTCATTAGAACTATTCTCCTCCTCCATCTCCTCCTCCAGAAAGTGGGCCAAAATGGGTCCACTTGGGGCATAACAGTGTATGTGGAATATACCAGACCAATGGTATTCCTTATACTGAGGGGACATGTAAGTAGCACAGAGAAGCCCCCGTGGACTCATGAGTGGAGTTCTGTAAGTAGGAACCTGAAAGGGAGGGAAGGATAATGGGGAGAGTAAGAGGAAAAAAAGACGTTGAAGATGAGCAAAGAGTGAGAAGGGCTAAAAAATGAAAGGAAGAGAATAAGAGGGGAAGGAGACATAGCACTATGAAGAAGAAAAGAGGGAGAAAGAGACAGCACAAGTTAGAATCAGCTCAGTGTTCCAATTTCAAAGCCTTCATGGAGAAGAGAATATGCTATGAACAACTGCATGCCAACACACGGGATGAGCTAGATGAAATGGGCAGATTCCTAGAAATATACAATCTACCAAAACTAAATCATGAAGGAATAGAACATCTGAATACACTTATAAATAATGAGATTGAATCAGTAATCTAAAACCTCACAATAAAGAAAAGCCCTGGGCCAGATGGCCTTAGTGGTGAATTTTACCAAATATTTATAAAAGAACTAATACTAATCCTTCTCAAACTCACCTAATTGTCCTGGCTAGAAACTCTAGTTTGAATAGAAATGGTAAAAGTAGAGATCCTTGTCTTATCCAGGAGTTTATAGTTGATTTGGGGAGGAATTTCTATATAGACAATCATGTCACCTGCAACCAAGATAGTTTCTTTTCTCCTTACCAATCTTTGTACCTTTATTTTTTTTTCTTGTCTTAATGTACTAGAAGTAAGAAAGAATGTTGAATACTGGTGGTGAGAAGGGACATCCTTGCCTTATTCCAAGTCTTTTTTTTTTTTTTAAGATTTTATTTATTTATTCATGAGAGACACGGAGAGACAGGCAGAGACTGAGGCAGAGGGAGAAGCAGGCTCTTTGACTGATCCCAGGTCTCCAGGATCACGCCCTGGGTGCTAAACAGCTGAGCCACCCAGGCTGCCCTCTTATTCCAAGTCTTAAAGGGAAAGCACCTAGCTTATCATCATTAAGTATGATGTTAGTTATAGATTTTGTTACCCTGTATCCCTGGTTTGCTGGGAAGTTTTTTTTTAAAACATGAATAAGTGTTGTATTTTGTTGAATTCTTTTTCTGTAGCATTGATATAATCATATGACTTTTATTCTTTATCCTTTTGATGTGATGGATTATATTAATCAAAATTTTAAAAGATTTTATTTATTTATTCATGAGAGACACACAGAGAGAGGCAGAGACACAGGCAGAAGGAGAAGCAGGCTCCTTGCAGGGAGCCCTATGTGGGACTCCATCCCGGGACCCTGGGATCACGCTCTGAGCCAAAGGCAGACGCCGAACCACTGAGGCACCCAGGCATCCCTATTAATCATTTTTTGAATGTTGAATCTGATTTGAATCTCTAGACTAAATCCTCCTTGGTCATGATGTACAATTATTTTTAAACTCTGATGGAGTCAGTTTGCTAGTATTTGAATGAGGATATCTGCATCTATGTTGGTGGATAGGCTCCCTGCAAGGAGCCTGCTTCTCCCTCTGCCTGTGTCTCTGCCTCTCTCTGTGTGTCTCTCATGAAAAAATAAATAAAATCTTTTAAAAATTTTCCTTGTGGAGATATTAGTGTGTAGTTTTCCTCTTTTGTATTGTCTTTATCTGATTTTGGTATTAAGATTTCCCTAGAGTTTGCAGTATACATTTACAACTAATCTAGGTTCATTTTCAAAGATATTTCAAACTACATGGATAGTGCAGGTATCTTACAATATTCCCAATTTTTCCTTTCCATCCTTTGTAACATCCATTTTCCATAGCTGTCATCACCCAATACCTTATTGCTATTATTTTGAGCAAGAAGTTATCTATTGGATCAATTAAAAATAAGAAATATAAAGGTTTTATTTTACTTTCATTTATTCTTTCTCTGACACTCTTTCTTTTTTAATGTAGATCTGGGTTCCTAGCCTGTATCATTTTCTTTTCTTTAAAGAATTTCTTTTAAAATGTCTTGCAAGCAGATTGATTCTTTTTCTTTTTTTAGAAAAATCTTTGTTGTTGTTTTAAGATTTTATTTATTTATTCATGAGAGACACACAGAGAGAGGCTGAGACACAGGCAGAGGGAGAAGCAGCCTCCCTGCAGGGAGCTTGATGTGGGACTCTATCCCAAGACCCCAGGATCACAATCTGAGCCAAAGGCAGACGCTCAACCACTGAGCCACCCACATGCCCTGAAAAATCTTCAGGCCACCCACATGCCCTGAAAAATCTTTGTTTCTCCTTCATTTTGAAAGATGATTTTATTGGATAGAGAATTGTAGAGGCTTTCCTTTGTCTTTCAATGCTTTAAATATATTACTCCACTTTCTGTTTCCTTGTATGTTTATGAAAGAAAAATCTGATGTAATATTTATACTTGTTCTGCTATATGCAAGGTGTTTTATTTCCTCTGGCTTTTTGCAAGATATTCTCTTCATCTTTGTCTTTCACAGTTTGAATATGATATGCCTAGATCTAGAATTGTTGATATTTTTTTAAGATTTTTTAATTTATATATTCATGATAGACAGAGAGAGAGAGAGAGAGACAGAGGCAGAGACGCGGGACCCGATCCCGGGACACGGGACCGATCCCGGGACTCAGGATCACGCCCTCGGCCAAAGGCAGGTGCTAAACCGCTGAGCCACCCAGGGATCCCCTAGAATTGTTGATATTAATCCTGGTTTTTATTCTCTGAGCTTCCTAGATCTATGGTTTGGTGTTTCGTTAATTTTGAAAAGTTCTGCCATTCATCAAATATTTCTTCTGCTCCTTTCTTTCTCCTCCTTCTGGTATTCCTATTACATGTATGTTATGCCTTTTGAGATTATCCCAGAGTTCTAGGATAATAGGATTGTCCTATTCTTTTTTTTTTCCATTATTTTTTCTGTTCACATTTGTTTGGGAGGTTTCTACTAACATAGATTCTTTCCTCACTTGTGTCCTGTTTATCAATGAGTCCATCAAAGACATTCTTCATTGTTGTTAAGTGTTTTTGGTTTCTAGTATTTCTTTTGATTTTTTTCTTAGAGTTCCAATCTTTCTGCTTACGTTATCTTTCTTGCATGTTGACTACTTTTTCCATTAGAGCCCTTAGCATATTATAGCTAATTCCCAGATCTCTGCTATATACAAATCCAGTTCTTATTTTGTCTCTTCAAACTAGTTTTTAAAAGGTATTTATTTATTTGTTTGTTTGTTTGTTTATCAGAGAGAGAGAGAGAGAGGTAGAGAGAGCTCGAGCACAAGTAGGGGGATTTGGAGAGGGAAAACTGAGCAGGACTCAATCCCAGAATCCTAGAATCATGATCCAAACCCAAGGTAGATGCTTAACCAACTGAGCCACCCAGGTGGCCCTTCAAACAAGATTTTTGTTGCCTTTTAACATGCCTTGAAATCTTATGTTTAAAGCCAGACATGATGTATCAGGTAAAGAGACCTTTAGTGTGAGGATTTATGTTCATCTGGTTAGTAGTTACGCTGTGTTTACTGTGTGCTGTAGTTGTAGGTGTCAGCGGCTTCAGTTTCCTCTAGACTCCTTGTTTTTGTCTCTCCTCTTATCTTTGGGTTTCTCTAAGAACTCCCCCCATCCTTTTTTAAAAGTAGGTTCCCCCCAAAAAAAAACAAAAAAAATAGGTTCCCTGCCCAATGTGGGGCTTGAACTCATGACCCTGAGATTAAGAGTCACATGCTCTACTGACTGAGCCAGCTAGGTGCCCTCCTAGAAACTCCTTATTAGAGTCTAGCCCTTACAGTTCTTTCAGCTATAATCCTCTGTTATTATATGGGAGTCTTAGTCTTGATATGGTGGCAAGGAATGGTGGGGAGGGGAAGCATTCTTTTTTTTTTTTTTTTTTTAAAGATTTTTACTTATTCATGAGAGACACAGAGAGAGGCAGAGACATAGGCAGAGGGAGAAGCAGGCTCCTCACAAGGAGCCCAATGTGAGACTCGATCCCGGACCCCTGGATCATGTCCTGAGCCAAAGGCAGACACAACTACTGAGCCACCCAGGTGTTCCTGGAATTTTTAACTCTTTTTTTTTTATTTGTTTTTTATTTTTATTTTTATGATAGTCACACACACACAGAGAGAGAGAGAGAGGCTGAGACACAGGCAGAGGGAGAAGCAGGCTCCATGCACCGGGAGCCCGACGTGGGATTCAATCCTGGGTCTCCAGGATTGTGCCCTGGGCCAAAGGCAGGCGCCAAACCGCTGCGCCACCCAGGGATCCCTGGAATTTTTTTTTTTAATTTTTTTATGATAGTCACACACACACACACACACAGAGAGGCAGAGACACAGGCAGAGGGAGAAGCAGGCTCCATGCACTGGGAGCCCGACGTGGGATTCGATCCCGGGTCTCCAGGATCGCTCCCTGGGCCAAAGGCAGGCGCCAAACCGCTGCGCCACCCAGGGATCCCCATCCCTGGAATTTTTAACTCTTAAGCTAAGCTAGCCTTTCCTCTGCTTCTAAGGCTCGCAAACTGCAGTTTAACTTTTCCTACCAGTTCCTGGTTCTGATTTCTTCTGAACTTGGTAAATTGTGATTCTCTGTATTTGCCAGTCTTGACAGTTTTCAGAGTGTTGGTTTGCTCTGTGACCGCCATTCTCTGATGCATCTCAAAATGGTTCTTGGTTTTTAGTTTGTTCAGCATTTTTTAAAAAAGATTTTATTTATTCATGAGAGACACACAGAGAGAGGCAGAGACACAGGCAGAGGGAGAAGCAGACTCCCTGTTGGGAGCCTCATGCAGGACTGGATCCCAGGACCCTGGGATTATGACCGAGCCAAAGGCAGATGCTCAACTGCTGAGCCACCCTGGCTGAGCCACCCAGGTACCCTATTCAGCATTTTTTCTTGTTGTGAGATCAGAGTGATAACTCCAAGGTCTTTACATGTTGGAATGGAATTCACTCCTTTAAAAATGCTGCTGGATTCTGTTTGCTAATATTTTCTGAGGATTTTGCATCTGTATCAATAAGGGATCCTGGTGTGTAGTTTCTTGTGATCTTTGTCTAGTTTGGTATCAAGATAATAATACTCGTCTCAACATATGTTAGAAAGTGTCCCTTCCCTTTTTTAACCTCTTAATCATTTTTAAATGCACAGTTAGTTCAGTGGTATTAAGTACATTCATATTGTTGTGCAACTATCACCATCATTTCTCTAGAACTCTTTTCATGCTGCAAAACTGAAACTCTGTACCCATTAAACAATGAGTTCCTAAAAAACAAAACAAAACAAAAAACAATGAGTTCCTATTCTCCCCTCTCTCTAGCCCCTAGCCACCACCATTCTATTTTCTGTCTCTATGAATTTGAATACTCTAGATACCTTATATAATTGTAATCATGCAGTATATGTCTTTTTAAGATTGGCTTATTTCACTTACTATAATAGCCTCATGGTTCAATTCATGTCGCAACATATATCAGAATTTGATTCCTTTTTCTTTCTTTTTTTAAAAGATTTTATTTATTTATTCATGAGAAACACAGAGAGAGAGAGAGAGGCAGAGACACAGGCAGAGGGAGAAGCAGGCTCCATGCAGGGAGCCCGATGTGGGACTGGACCCTGAGACTCCAGGATCACACCCTGGGCAGGAGGCAGGTGGTAAACCACTGAGCCACCCAGGGATCCCCGCCTTTTTACTCTCTTGATAGTGACCTTTGGTGCACAAAGTTTTAAATTTTTTTAAAGATATTTATTTATTTGTTTGTTTGTTTATTTATTTATTTATTTATTTATGAGAAACACAGAGACAGAGAGAGAGAAAGAGAGAGGCAGAAATACAGGAAGGGGGAAAAGCAGGCTCCATGCAGGAAGCCTGACATGGGACTCGATCCTGGGACTCTGGGATCATGCCCAGAGCCAAAGGCAGACACTCAACCGCTGAGCCACCCAGACGTTCCACAGCTTTAAATTTTGATGAAGTCTAATCTATGTAGTTTTTCTTTTTTTTTTTCTATGTAGTTTTTCTTTTGTTGCCTGTTCTTTTGGTATTACACCCAAGAAATCATTGCCAAACCCAGTGTCATGAATATTTTCCCTATGTTTTCTTCTAAGAATTTTATAGGTTTAGCTCTTCTGTTTTAAGTTTTGGAATTATTTTGAATTAATTTTTGTGGACGGTGTGAGGTAAGGGTCCAATTTCATTATTTTAGCATGTTGATATCCAGTTTTCCCAGTAACATTTGTTGAAAAGACTGCCCTTTTGAATGGTTTTGGAACACTTGTCAGATCATTTAGCCATATTTGCAAGGGTTTGTTTCTGGCCTCTCCATTCTATTCCAGTGGCCTATATACCTGTCTTTATGTTAAGACCACACTTTTAATTATTGCACCTTTATGGTAAATTGTGAAATCAGGAGGTGTGAGTCCTCCAACTTCATTCTTTTTCAAAATTGTTTTGGATAGGGACGCCTGGGTGGCTCAGTGGTTGAGTGCCTTTGGCTCAGGGCATGATCCCGGAATCTCAGATCGAGTCTCACATTGGGCTCCTCCTGGGGAGCCTGCTTCTCCCTCTGCCTATGTCTCTGTGTCTCTCATGAATAGATAAACAAAATCCTTAAAAAAATTGTTTTGGATATTTGGGGTACCTTGAAATTCTATGTGAATTTTAGATGGATTTTTCTATTTTTGCAATTAAAAGTTGTTGGAATTTTGATAGGAGTTGCAATGAATCTATAATTTGCTTTAGGTAGTATTGACATCTTAATAATATTATCTCTTCCAATCCATGAAAATGAGATGTATTTCTATTTATTTATTTTATGTCTTTAATTTCTTTCAGCAATATTTTGTACTTTTCAGTGTACAATTTTTTTCATCTCCTTGGTTAAGTTTATTCTTTTTTTGGTTAAGTTTATTCTAAGTATTTTATTCTTTTTTATGCTATTATAAATGGAATTGTTTTAATTTCTTTTCTGAATTGTTGTTAGGTGTATAGAAACACAATTGATTTTTATTTGTTGAGTTTATGTCCTTCAACTTTGCTTGATTTTTTTATTAGCTGTGTTTATTAGTTTAAACTGTGTGTGTGTGTGATCTTTAGGGTTTTTTACATATGAGACCATGTCATCTATAGAGATAAATTTACTTCTCCAGTTCGGAGACATTTTATGTATTTTTCTTGACTGATTGCTCTGGCTAGAATTTTCAATACTATGTTAGTTATGCCATTTCTTGCCTTGTTCCTGATCTTAGAAGAAAATCTTTCCATCTTTCACCATTGATCATGTTGTTCTCTGTGGATTTTTCATATATGACTTTTATTAAGTAGTTTCCTTTTATTCCTAGTTTGTGAAGTGTTTTTATCATGAGTGTTGAATTTTATCAGATGCTTACTCTGCATCAATTGAGATGATCATGTGGATTTTTTCTTGATTCTGGTAATGTGGTGTATTACAATGTTCAATTTTTTTTTTAGATTTTATTCATTTATTCATGAGAGAGACAGAGAGAGAGAGAGAGAGAGAGAGAGAGAGGCAGAAACACAGGCAGAGAAGCAGTCTCCATGCAAGGAGCCCGATGGGGGACTCGATCCCGGGACCCCAGGATCATGCCCTGGGCCGAAGGCAGGTGCCAAACCGCTGAGCCACCCAGGGATCCCCACAATGATCAAGTTTTAAATGTTGAACCATTCTGGCATTTTGAGAACAAGTCCCACTTGGTCATAGCATATAATCCTTTTAATACATCACTGAGTTTGGTTTGTTAGTATTTTGTTGAGGATTTTTGCATCAGCGTTCATAAAGGATATTGGTCTTTAGTGTTTTTGTAGTGTTTTCATCAGGGCAATGCTGACCTCATAGAATCGGTTAAAGGGGCTCCTTTCTCTTCAGTTTTTGGGGAAAGTTTGAGAAGGATTAGTGTTAGTTTTTCTGTAAATGCTCAATGGAACTATCAGGTCCAGGGCTTTTTTATGTTGAAAGACTTTGCTGATTCAATCTCTTCACTAGTTACAGGTCTATTCATATTTTCTATTTCTTTATGATTTGGTCTTGGTAGGTTATACTTTTTAGAAATTTGTCCATTTCATCTAGCCCTTTCAAATTGTTGGCATACATTGTAGTAATGTCTTATCTTTTTTATTTCATAGAATTGGTTGTAATGTCCCTAGTTTCATTTCTGAATTTAGTAATTTGGCTTTCTTAGCCAATCTAGCTAATGGTTTGTTAATTTTGTTGATCTTTTTGAAGAACTAAGTTTCAGTTTTGTTGATTTTCTCTATTGTATGTCTACTCCCTGTGTCATCTATCTCTGCTCTAATTTTTATTATTTCTTCTGCCAGCTTTGACTTGGTTCAGTTTGTTCTTTTTCTTGTTCCTTAAGTTGTAAAGTTAGGTTGTTGATTTGAGATCTCTTTTTCAATATACGCATTTATAGTTATAAATTCTTCCTTTGGGCAGCCCGGGTGGCTCAGCGGTTTAGCGCTGCCTTCAGCCCAGGGTGTGATCCTGGAGACCCAGGATCGAGACCCACGTCGGGCTCCCTGCGTGGAGCCTGCTTCTCCCTCTGCCTGTGTCTCTGCCCCTCTCTCTCTCTCCTCTGTGTATTCTCATGAATAAATAAATAAAATCTTAAAAAAAATAAATTCCTCCTTTGCCCTGCTTTCACTGTGTTGCATAAATTTTGGTATGTTGTGTTCTAATTTTCATTCAGCTCTAATGATCATATTCCTGTTTCTCTTGTGATCTGTTATTTTATCCTCAGTTCTTTTTCCTGAGCCTAGACCTTTCCCTGGGCATGTATGAAGACTCTGTAATTTCCCATTTATGTGATTGCTTTTGAATGTTCTAGTCTTTAATGCCTGGCTCCCACAAGAGAAAGAAGAGAAAAATAAAAGGGAAAAAAATGTACCCTTTCTTTAAATCTCTTGGAAGTCACTTCAGCCAGTAGAAGAGGGACTGGCAACAATGGTGCATGTGTCTGTATGCACACATGCCACCAACGCTGCTTGCCTCTGTATGTACATCGCTATGATAAGAAGCAGCAGTCAGTGTAAGAACACAGATTACCCCGTATTTGAAGGACAAGATCCTTACTGCCCAACCTGGCTCCCACAGGTTGCATGTGAGTTTCTCCAAGAGCACATGCATTGCTGCCTGCCACCGGGTTGGGGGTTATGGGATGGGCAGCTGCTATCAAGCTAGGAGCCAAAATGAAAATGAAATGCAATTTGCCATTCAAGAATTCCCCTGGAATTGCAAGCCTTCAATAGACTATAGTTCCAAAATAGTCACATCAGACAGATTCTGCTAGTACAACTGCTGTCTAGTGGGAAGACGGACTCCTAGTGCTTCCTATTCCATCATCTTCCTTCCTCTTTCAATTTCTGGAAGAGCTTGTGAAAGATTCATGTTAATTCTTCTTTAAATGTTTGGTAGAATTCATACTGAAGTCATGTGGCCTGGACTTTTCCTTGTGTGAAGGTTTTTTAAATTACTAGTTCAATGTCTTTAATTGTTATAGAGCTATTCAGATTTTAGATTTCTTCTTGAGTTAGTTTCAGTAGTTTGTGTTCTTCTAATAATGTGTTGCTTTCATCGAGGTCACCTAATTTGTTGGTATACAACTGTTTTCATAATAGCCTCTTATAATCCTTTTATTTCTCTTCTGCTGGGAGCGATGTCTCTTCTTTTTTCTTGGTCAAAAAAATTTTTTTTTGGTCAATCCTTTTAAAGGTTTGTCAACTTTGTGGATATTTCAAAAAATCAACTTTCAGTTTCATGGACTTTCTCCAGTGTTTTTCTATTCTCCATTTCATTTATTTCTGCTCTGATCTTATTTTCTTCCCTGGGTTTAGTTTGCTCTTGTTTTTCTAGTTTTTTAAGGTAGAAGTTCAGGTTATTGACTTAAAATCTTTCCTCTTTTTAATTTTTATTATTTTTTAAAAAATATTTTATGTATTTATTTATTTTAGACAGAGCACGTGCACAGGAGTGGAGGCAGGAGCAGAGAGAGCAGGAGAGGGAAAGAATCTCAAGCAGATTCCTTGTGGAGCACAGAGCCCGACACAGGGCTCTGATCTCATGACCATGACATCATGACCTGAACTGAAACCAAGAGTTGGATGTTGAACTGAATAAGCCACCCAGGTGCCCCCAAACTCTTAGCTTTTAACTGGTCATAGTCTCTCTGTCTGACCTTAGACACACCATGTGGACCAAAGGTTTGGACTTCCTACACCAAATAAGGCTGCCATTTGTGTTCAGGCTCCAGAATTTGTTTCTTAGATTAAGATGTGTCAAGACCAGGCCTAGGAAACCTTGTCACTTTTGTTTTCTGGGAGATGCCAACCCATGTCCAAGAATCGTGCCAGTTTCCAGGAGAGGCACCCATAACTTACAACATGAAGATCTTGGGACCTTTTCTTTCTTTTTTTCAATTAACTTATTTATTTGAGAGAGAGTGAGAGCCAGAGAGATCACAGAGGAGAGGCAGAGGAAGCAGCAGATTTGCTGCTGAGCAAAGAGCCCGATGTGGGGCTTGATCTCAGTACCTTGAGATCATGACCTAAGTGGAAGGCAGACGCTTAGCCAACTGAGCCACCCAGGTGCCCCATGGGACTGTTTCTTTCCTACACTAGACAGGAGACATCATGGAGCAAACACTGGTAGGAGTCACATTGGGAGGCAAAATACCTTGGGGAAAATCACTTTCTCTTACTGTGTTTTAATGTCCGCCTCTGGCAAAATGTGGGAAGCTGATTTGCACCTTAAAAGTCCCTTCAAAAAAAAAAAAAAAAAGTCCCTTCAATTTCTAACATGTCTTTTATTAGCTGTGTGACCTCCAGCAACGAAAAGTTCCTGATGTTTGTGACAACATAGCATAACATTCTATGCTTAATCAGCTTTTTACAAACTGTATCACAGATTCTGTTAACTCTTGCAGTGTGCCAGTGATGTGGCTGTGGTACTGACGAAACTGAAGCTCAGAGGTTAAGAAAAATCTGCCCCAGATCACACGTGCAAAGAAGCGGTGGAAGAGGAACCCAGACTAGGTTCTGACCCTGCCACACGTAGGAGGGCAAACTAAGGCATGGAGAGTATTACATTGGAGTGTCTTCAATGTTTTATTTTTTTTAAGATTTTATTTATTTATTTATTTATTTATTTATTTATTTATTTATTTATTTATTTATTTATGAGAGAGAGAGAGAGAGAGAGAGAGAATGGCAGAGGGAGAAGCAGGCTCCATGGTAGGGAGCCCAATGTGGAACTCGATCTCGGTTCTCTAGGATCATGCCCTGGGCTGAAGGCAGGCGCTAAACTGCTGCGCCACCCAGGGATCCCACCTTCAATGTTCTAAATCTTGGGATCCCTGGGTGGCGCAGCAGTTTGGTGTGGGCCTTTGGCCCAGGGCATGATCCTGGAGACCCGGGATCGAATCCCACGTCGGGCTCCCGGTGCATGGAGCCTGCTTCTCCCTCTGCCTATGTCTCTGCCTCTCTCTCTCTCTCTGTTACTATCATAAATAAATAAAAATTTAAAAAAATGTTCTAAATCTCTGAGGACCTCTGTCCGTATGGTAGCTGTATGTTTAGGTTTGTAAGAAAAGTGCTGAACTGCTTTCCAGAGTGGTCATGCTGTGTTACATTCCTGCCCAGAGTGTATGGGCACATCCTCTCCAACACCTACGGTTGGTCAAATCTGTTTAATTTCACACATTCTAATAGGTGTGTAGTGGTATCTTGTGGCTTTAATTTTTCATTTCCCTAAAACTAATTGTATGGAGTCTCCTCCTAATGTGCTTATTGACCATTAATATATAATACAAGTATCTGTTTAAATCTTTTACCCAGGTCGCCTGGGTGGCTCAGTGGTTGAGCATCTGCCTTTGGCCCAGGTTGTAATCCTGGGGTTCTGGGATCGAGTCCTGCATTGGACTCCCTGCGGGGAGCCTGTGTCTCTGCCTCTCTCTGTGTCTCTTAGCCATTTCTTACTGAGTCTTGGAAGTTATATGTACATTCAGGATGCAAGTCTTTTATCAGGTACATGATTTGCAAATTTCTCCTAGTCTGTAGCTTGTCTTTTCATTCTCTTAATAGTGACTTTTGAAGAACAGAAGTTCTCAATTCTGATGAGATCCAATTTATCTTTTTCCCCATGCTCTTGGTATTCTAATAAATATTTGCTTAATTCATGGTCACAAAGATTTCCTCCAGGGTTCTCTTCTAATAGTTTTATAGTTTTAAGTTTTAGGTTTAGGCTTTTGATCTGTTTCTATTTTACTGTAGTATAATATACATAAAATAAAATTTACTTAAAAAAAGACTATTTTTTAAAATTCACAGCCAAACTGTGCATAAGGTAGGGATGTCCCATGTACCCCGATTCCACACATGTACAGCCTCCCTCATTACCCATAACTCCCACCAGAATGGTACGTTTGTTACAACTGATGAACCTACACTGATATATCATCACCCAAAGTCCATAATTTACATTGGGATTCACTTTTGGTATTATCTATTCTATGGGTTTGAACAAATGCTTAAAGGCATGTACACCATTATAGTATCATGTAATAATTTCACTAAAATCCTTTGTGTTCTACTTGCTCATCCCTCCCCACCTAACCCTTGGCAACCACTGATCTACTATCTCCATAATTTTGCCTTTTACAAATCATCAAAGTTAGAATCAAATAATATGTAGTCTTTTCAGATTGACTTCTTCCACTTAGGAACATGCATTTAAATTATTCCATGCCTATTCAAGGCTTGATCATGTTAGTACTACTCCACTCTCTGGATATACCAGTCTATTCATTCACCTCACCTCTTTTTCTTGTCTAATTACTTTGGCTCAGACTTTACTACAATGTTGAAAGAGAACTTCCTTCTGTTGTTCCTGTTCTTGGGGGAAAAGCTTTGGTTTTTACCACTAAGTATGATAGTTGTCAGTTTTTTTACTTAAAATCTTTCCTCTTTTTAATTTTTATTATTTTTTAAAAAATATTTTATGTATTTATTTTAGACAGAGCATGTGCACAGGAGTGGGGGCACAAATGTCCTTTATCACATTAAAGAAGTTCCTTCTGTTCCTAGTTTTCTAGTATTTTATCATGAAAGGACATTGGATTTTGTCTAATGCCTTTTCTGCATCAATTGAGCTGATCCTATGAGTTTTTCCTCTGTTCTATTAATGTGGTGTATTAAACTGTTATGTTGAACCACCCTTGCATTTCTGTAGTAAATTCATTTGGTCGTGTTGTAGAATTCTTTTAATATGCTATTGGATTTTGTTTGCTTGTATTTTGTTGAGGATACACTTAAAAACTATATTTTTGTTCATTTGAAGTGTTTAGGTTTCATGCAATACTATTATAATAGGTGCTTTACAGGTTTTGGTGTCAGTTGGCATGTCAATGGACTTTTCCCTTCAGGACTGCTCACATGGAGAATAATTCTAGACTCTATCCTGAACATTTTTTTATTATGTTGTGAGAGTCTAGATTCTGGTAAAAATCACCTCATGAATATTTTTGTTTCAGCAGGTAATTTTATCTCTGGTTAGAAAGACAGGGTTCTTTAGAAGTTTTAACCTCCTGTGCAGCTATTACAGATAGAGCTCTATATAACAGGGGCATCCTTGGGCCAAAATAGGAAGAGAAAAATAAAAAGGTGATTCCCTTCTTCAGATAACTGTCCCCTTTTCCTGGTTGCTCTACCTAAATGACAAGAATTTTAGATACCAGAGCCAAAATACTGCAGTCTTGTAACTTTTGCTTGTTCTTGTGGGAAGCCCAGATGGGGAAAGAAAAAAGTAATGGGCTTTCAGATTGTTTTCCAGTCACAGATTCCCTTTTCCTGGTCCTGTTACCACAGCTAAGACAGGTCCCTTTGGGGTTTTTGTAGCCTGACCTCAGAGATAAAAGGCATGAAAAAAAAAAAGAACAAAAAAACCCAACAGGAAACCCACTCCTATATACATAAGTTTGGACTCCACTTTTATTTTTCAAATTCCTTAAATAATTTTTTGCATCTTCCCATTTTTAACTGTAAACAATGGGAGGAGGTAGGATCTACTGCGCTTAACTCTTGACCAGTATCAGAAATTGGGAAGCAACTTTTGAGAACTCATGAACCTTTTTTTTTTATGATTTTATTTATTTATGAGAGACACACACACACAGAGGCAGAGACACAGGCATAGGGAGAAGCAGGCTCCATGCTGGGAGCCCAATGCAGGACTCGATCCTCAAACTGCAGGATCCTGCCCTGGGCCAAAGGCAGGCACTCAACCACTGAGCCACCCAGGCGTCCCTGAACTGTGCTTTCACACACTTTCACCAGAGCCAGTACTGTTGTTTCCCATCTAACTTTGCTCAAACTAATGCTTGGAAGTTACATTTGAGAATTTGTGAACTTAAGCTTCCTTTCACAATAACAGCTGTCTCAAGCTCCATTTGCTCAAATTCATGATAGTTTTGAGAATTTATGAATCTGAACTTTTGTTATTTTCTTTTTAAAAGATTTTGAGGAGCATGAGCAATGGGGAGGGGCAGAAGGAGAGGGAGAAGTAGACTCCCTACTGAGAAGGGAACCTGATGCAGGGCTTGATCCCAGGACACTGGGATCATGACCTGAGCCAAACGCAGGCTCTTAACTGACTGAGCCACCCAGACGCCCCTGAATTTGAGCTTTTTTTTTTTTTTTTTTTTTTTTTTTAAAGATTTTATCTATTCATTCATAAGAGACAGAAAGAGATAGAGAGAGAGAGGAGCGGGGGGTTGGCAGACACATAGGCAGGGGGAGAAGCAGGCTCCGTGCACGGAGCCTGATGTAGGACCCAATCCCAGAACTCTGGGATCCTGCCGAGCTAAAGGCAAGACACTCAACTGCTGAGACACCCAGGCGTCCCTGAGCTTAATTTTCAAAAGCTGCTTCATTCTTATTTCATCCAGATTTGCTTCAATATATTTTTGAGATTATCTTTTTGGAGTTTAACAAAATTTTCTTATCCTCTGAAGTTGCTCAAACTCCTCCTGGGAAGCTTTGAAAACCCCTGAATGTGATCTTGTTTTCATAAAAAAACATTGTTTCAGCTAGATTTGTACAGCTAACTGACCTTGAGAAGTTCATTTTGTGGACTTTATAATCTGAGCTCATTTGTACAATTATCAGGTTTCAGTTAGATATGCTCAAACTCATGCTGGGAATTTACTTCAGAATCTGTTTTCAAAACACTTTATTTTTTCTGTTCCTAAATTTGGTGTATCAGATTAGTTGGGAAGATACTTTGAAGATCTGAGATTTGTTTTTACAAAAACTGCTACATTTCATCTAAAGTGCTCCAATTCACATAAAAATTTTTAAAATATTTTATTTATTTATTTATTTATTTATTTATTTATTTATTTATTTATTTATTTATTAATGAGAGACACACAGAGGCAAAGACACAGGCAGAGGGACAAGCAGGCTCCATGCAGGAATGTGGGATTCCTCCAGGAATCCTCCTGGATTCATCCAGTTCTAGGATGTGGGACTTGATCCCAGGACTCCAGAATCATGACCTGAGCTGAAGACAGATGTTCAATCGCTGAGCCACCCAGGCATCCCAATTCATATAATTTTTTGAAAATTATCTGTAAATGTGAGATTTTTTGTTTTGCTTACAAAAGCTATTATTTTAGATATTTTTAAAAAACACTCTGAGGGGCATCTAGGGCGTTAAATGTCTGCCTTCGCCCAGGTCATGTTCCCCACTACTATACTTCCAACAAGCATTTACAAACCTCACTTCAAAACTTTGTTCTTTTCTTTCTGTGATAGACAAATAATTGTCCTCCAGTGTCCACTCGCCCCTTCTTTTAGTAACAGAACTCCCCAGGTTTGGGGAGCCTGGAAGGCTCAGTTAAGTGTCTGCCTTCAGCTCAGGTCATGATCCCAGAGTCCTGGGATTGAGCTCCACATTGTGCTCCTGCTCATCAGAAGGCCTGTTTCTCCCTCTCCCATTCCCCCTACTTGTGTGCTCTCTCTCAAATAAATAAAATCTTAAAAAAAGAAAAACTTTCCAGGTTTGAATGAACACACAACCATCTAGGTGTAAGTATTCCCCCAAAGTATAGGAAAAAGAGACTTAAGTTCTAGCCAATGGGATCAGTGCAGTTTCCAGGCCCTCTACTTCCTCTCCCCCCTCCTATTGGCTTACGCAAGGATAGGGTGTTGGTGCGCCAGCTTTAACCATGTAGATGAGACCAATAACCCAGGGGGTAGTGGAGCAGTAAGACAGTGGGGCCTTGAGTCCCTCAATGATCTTCTAGAACACAGATGGGTTTAACCCCAAGCCTGGACCTCTCCCCAACTCTGTACTGTCACATGAAAAGTAAACTACTTTGTTTGAATCAGTTTTGGAATTCCCTTGTTGAAATAGTTTAGCCTACAGTGTAATTAATTTGCAATCCAGGGATGCCTGGGTGGCTCAGTTGTTGAGGGTCTGCCTTCAGCTCATGGCATGATCCCAGGATCCGGGATCAAGTTCCACATTGGGCTCCCTGCGGGGAGCCTGCTTCTCCCTCTGCCTATGTCTCTGCCTCTCTCTACATATGTCTCTCATGAATAAATAAATAGGGGATCCCAGGGTGGCTCAGCGGGTTAGCGCCTGCCTTTGACCTAGGACGTGATCCTGGAGTCCCGGGATTGAGTCCCATGTTGGGCTCCCGTCATGGAGCCTGCTTCTCCCTCCTCCTGTGTCTCTGCGCCTCTCTCTCTCTGTTTAGCATGCATGCATGCATAAATCAATCAATCAATCAATCAATCAATCAATCTTTAAAAAAATTGCAATCCAAACTCTTAATCTCCAGCTACCTCACTTATGTCCCAAACATGTCTCAAACTCCACATTTTTTTTATTTAAAAATTTTTTTTTAATTTTTCTTATTTATTTATTTATGATAGTCACACAGAGAGAGAGAGAGAGAGAGAGAGGCAGAGACACAGGCAGAGGGAGAAGCAGGCTCCATGCACCGGGAGCCCGACGTGGGATTCGATCCCGGGTCTCCAGGATCACGCCCTGGACCAAAGGCAGGCGCCAAACCGCTGCACCACCCAGGGATCCCTCAAACTCCACATTTTAAAATCTAACTGCATTCTCGGTCCACCTTGTATATTCCTAAACATAAACACTATCCCAAGTATTTCTTGTTAATAAGCTTATTGTATCAATTTATTCCCAATCAGGAGAACCTTATGTTCTTGACTCCTACTACTCCCACATTCAACAGCTCAGAAAAATCCCAGCTTATTGCATACATCCCTCTTTAACCCCTTCCTCAGCTCAGATCCTAATGATCCTGGCTGTAGATGCTTTTTACTTTCTGGTTGGCTCTCTGGTCTCCAATTCCAAGTCTACAATGCTGCTCCATTACACTTCCTAAAACGATCCATTCGTATACTTTGTATTTTGTTTCCAAAAGCCCAAAGCATTTCATCACTATGGTCCCAGCCTACTTCCTATACATACTCCAAATACACTTTATACCAACCACATTATTACTTATCTCCTCCAATCCTTTGCACTCACTCTTTCTCCTTTGCCCACATCTATACTTCTCAAATGTGGTGGAGGACCATTTAAAAAAATTCTCCAATTTCCTGTGGACCAATACTTTTAGAGACACCATACAAATTAGAAATATGATCATATGTTTAGATGTCACAGTGGTGGCATGTCTCTCCATGCTGGCTCTTAATTAGGACGCCTGTCTTTATCAGGGTTAACTACAGATCTGCGCTGGTCCAAGTACCATACTTCCCACTGGCCTAAACTAACTCTCCCTTCCCCCTGCCTGGGGAACCACCACCCAAACCCCCTCAAAGTCCAACCATCACTACTGCCTCCATTACACTTTCCTGATATTTATGCTTCATAGTCACATCCTGTTCAACACATCCACTGCCTTCCATACACCTGGTAGAACTTATCATGTGTTATTACAATTTCTTGTCAAATGTCAAAGAGCTGCAGGCTCTCTGATGTCTGGGATACATAAGTCATCTCTGCATCCTAAGCCTTGTGCCTATCATGTGGTAGAAGTTCAGAAATATAATTAGCAAACTAACATGTCCAACCCACCTCCATGGCGACATGCAGACAAGCAGGCACTGTAACAACTTTAAACAGAACTTTAATAACTCAGGATGTGGTCTACGACTTAAAGGCTGAATGGTCTGGGCCAGAGGCACAGAAGCGAGGCCATTAGTAGGCTGTCTGAGACTGCTGCTGGCGGTACCCGCCCCGACGCATGTAGCCCTCGTTCTTGCGGTAGCCGTCCTTCTGGTCTGTAGGGGAGAGGAGAGGGGAGGAGGACGTGAATGACAGTGAAGAGGCAGGAGGGGGACCAGAACCCTGGGAGAGCAGAGGGACAGAATAACTGACCTCGGAAGTAGCCACCATAGGTACCCTGCTTGTGGTCAAACACCCTCTCATTATTTTCCACCAAGCTGCCCAGCTTCTCAGCCAGCTGCAGGGCCAGGTTCTGTTGGGCAGTGGGCTCGGTGCGGTGCATCACCACAGTCTGCGTTGGCTGGTCCAGAGAGGCCTAATATGAGTGAGGTAGAGAATGGATGTGACACAGATCTCCACTCCAAACTCCCCATGATGTCATCTGCCCATTTACCATCCTGGCCCTTACCATCAACTCCTCATTAATGATCATCTTGCTGATGATGGAGTGTACAGTGGGCAGGTCCAGTTCAAACATGTCAGATAGAGTCTCCATGCTGGGGAGAAAGAAGGTAGAGAGCAGGGAACAATTAGGAGCTTTGACCACAAACCTGGGGCACCTCCACTGCCTCGGGGCCCATCCTACCTGATGGAGTCATAGACACTGCTATAGGTGAAGAGGTAGGTTCGCAGTGATTCTTCCTGGATCTTCCTGTGGGGAGAAGGGAGTAGAGGGTAGAAATCTTCAGGGAAGGAGACCAACCAGTCTTTTTCCTACCCACCATGGCCTTTCTCTTTGCTCACCTAACCAGCATGGTTCGGACTTTGTCAGCCTCAGGGAAAAGGTCCCACACTTTGCCATTCATCTTTTCATTGATGATAAAACTGTGACAGGTCTTCCAGTCGCCCATCTTCATAGCCTTGGAGGCAGCAACCACGTGTTCTCTCATGGACTCAGGGGGACCTGGAAGGTTGAGAATGAGGCAGGGCCCAGGGGAAACTTCGGACCACAGCTCCTGCCTCAAGCACTGCTCAAGGAGGAACATGGGACAGGAGAGCAAACAACCAGACTGGGACTCTCTCAGCTCTCTACTAAATAGCCATGTTATTGTATAAGTCACTTAATATCAAAAATATTTAGACTAAATTGGTCTCTGACATGCTTCAGGGGGATTAGTGAGCCCTCCTTGAAAATACTGGAAAATCGTTGTCTATCCTTATGTACCTTTTCCTAAGTTATTTTTTTTTTTAATTTTTATTTATTTATGATAGTCTCACAGAGAGAGAGAGAGAGGCAGAGGCACAGGCAGAGGGAGAAGCAGGCTCCATGCACCGGGAGCCCGATGTGGGATTCGATCCCGGGTCTCCAGGATCGCGCCCTGGGCCAAAGGCAGGCGCCAAACCGCTGCGCCACCCAGGGATCCCCTTTTCCTAAGTTAAAAGCTTTCATTAGATTCTTAGATTTTCTGACCTAAATTTTTTTTTTTTTTTTAAATAGGCTCTACACTCAGCATGGAGCCCAACATGGGGACTGAAGTCAGGACCCTGAGATCAAGACCTGAGCTAAGATCAAGAGCTGGACACCTAACCAACTGAGCCACTCAGGCGCCCTGACCCAAAAAAATTTCTAGTGTCTCAACTGGAACAGTATTTATCAAACTTTATTCCACCTTCTTGATTTTGACTATGTCTGTATATCAGCTTACTTTTCTTTAAAGACAAAGCAGGGAAAGAAAACATGGCAAACAAAAGTAAAAGAAATTCAGAGTAGACAACAAAAGTGCCAAAACTCTACCACTAGAATGGACGGTAGGTGTAAAGAAACATGAACACGGCAGACCCTAAAACAGGGAGCAAGCTCAAAGGTATAAGAGATCAGCCCCAAAGAGAAATGTATGAATAAGATAAGTAAAAGGAAGAGAATCACCCTTGTGATTGGCTTCTACTTTGCCACTTTTAAAGAAGGAAGAATTAGTTATACAAAGATTATATCTCTCTACAAAACCAAGGGTAGCACAGAGCTTACCCAGAAACTGCCTTTTGATCCCAGGCAGTATTAGAGAGGCAGGGACTGTAGTGAGCCAGAGAGCCCTAAATGATGGAGACAGAGCCTTTCACTGTAAATTTTCCAGTTAAAATAAAACAAAGCTTCACTACCTAAGGCAGACCAAATTTGTGAAAAGGGTACCTGCACTTCACAAAACCACGCACACAACCAGTAGAGGACAGATCTGAGGGAACATGGCTGTGGACAGTTAAGTGTGGTCACTAGCCAAGTGTTTCCAGGCATCAACCCCACAGGAAAAGTACAATTCAACAAATTCCTTTCCTAGTGAAATCACAACCCACCCAACCCTTGGACTGATCAGTTTTCAACAAGTGATCAAAGGAGCCAATGGTAAATTCTCAAATGCCAAGGGTCTTGCTGGTTGGCAGAAAAATGTCTATGAAGGGAAAAACAGGAAAAGAGGTTAGAGAGATACATATCAGCTGTATTAAACTTGGGTAAGTCACTTAACTCCCATGCCAGTTTCTTTAAAAAAAAAAAAAAAAACTTATTTAAATTTAATTAACATAACGTGTTATTAGTTTCAGAGGTAGATGTCTGTGATTCATCAGTCTTATGTAACACCCAGTGTTCATTACATCACGTGCCCTCCTTAATGTCCATCACCCAGTTACCCTGTCACCCCCACCTCCCCTCCCCTCTAGCAACCCTCAATTTTTTCCTTATGATTAAGAGTCTTTTATGGTTTGTCTCCCTCTGATTTCATCTTTATCTTTTCCTCTCTTCACCTATGATCCTCTGGTTTGTTCCTTAAATTCCACATGAGTGAGATCATATGATAATTGTCTTTCTCTGACTGACTTATTCCACTTAGCACAGTACCCTCCACTTCCATCCATGTTGTTGCAAATGTAAAGATTTCACTTTTTTTTTTTTTATTTTTATTTATTCATGATAGGCACACAGTGAGAGAGAGAGAGGCAGAGACATAGGCAGAGGGAGAAGCAGGCTCCATGCACCGGGAGCCCGACGTGGGATTCGATCCCGGATCTCCAGGATCACGCCCTGGGCCAAAGGCAGGCGCCAAACCGCTGCGCCACCCAGGGATCCCAAGATTTCACTTTTTGATGGCTGAGTAATACTCCAGTATGTGTGTGTGTGTGTGTGTGTGTGTGTGTATGTGTGTAAATAGATATATTTATATATATATATGCATATATATATAAATATATATATATTTATATATATGTATACACACATACATATCTTTATCCATTTGTCCATTGATAGACATCTGGGCTCTTTCCATCATCTGGCTATTGTGGACAGTGCTGTTATAAACACTGGGGTGCAGGTTGCCCCTTCAAATCACTACCATTTGTATCCTTTGGATAAATACATAATAGTGCAATTACTGGGTCATTGGGTAGCTCTATTTTCAACTTTTTGAGAAATCTCCATACTGTTTTCCAGAATGTCATGCCTCAGTTTCTTAATCAGGAAAAAAGGAGGTAATAATGATACCCATATCATAGGGTATTGTGAATGACAATTAAATGCATTGTTATCTATAAAACATTTAAAACAGTGCCAGGCAGAAAAGAAGTACTATGTGAGTTTATGCTAAATAAAACATCACTGGAATCAGGTCTTGGAGAGTTTAACTTAGAGACTGAGGAGGTTGGACTTTGCAAAGAACTTTGAAAGATGCTAGGGACATATAACACCATATATTCGGTAGAAAGATAATGCTGAGAAATAAGAGACTAAAGGAGAGAATGAGAGAGTAAGGAGCTTAATCTGTAAGCTAAGACAATGTATCCCATAGCCTACTAAGTAAAAAGGACACTTCTAGGTTCTACACAGAGAGGTCACTGCATCAAACAGAATCCTCTTGTGTGAAATTCCCTTCAGCTTCTCTTAATCCTCTGAATAAAAAGGCATCAAAGATGGGCACCTGGGCTCAGCTGGTTAAGCATCTGCCTTTGGTTTAGGTCATGATCTCAGGGTTCTGGGACTGAGTGGGGCTCTCTGCTCGACGGGCAGTCTACTTCTCCCTTCCCCCACCCCTGCTTGTGCTCTCTCTCACCACTTGCACGTGCGCTCTCTCAAATTTTTTTTAAAAAAGCATCAAGGGACAAATGAGCAAAGTCTGCTGCATTGCAGAGCCCCATACTCACCCAACAAGGGCTGCCGCTCGCCCACCCGCAGCTGGTGATGGAACTGCTTGCTGATCATGCGTCGGCGGGCGTCACTCTCATGGGCAGCCATGTAAGGGATCTCCAGGAGCATGGCAGACACCAGATAAACACACTCCAGCAGCTCCAGGTTGATATGTAGGTGGAAGGGCACCTGCCGGCGCCGCTCCACCTTCTCCTGCTCCTGGTTGCGCTCCTGCAGGCTCCGCAACAGCAGCCCCTGGCCCAGAAGCTCCTTGGCCCGGCCGCTTGACTGAATGTCCAGTAGGGCATTGTGAGCGTCCTTGGTCAGGCCTTGGCGGAAAGCACATATGCCCAGCTGCACCATGGTGCGATTGTACAGGATCTGGGAATGAAGGACAATGTACTCAGAAGTGGTAACTATAAGGCGGGCTACTCATCCAATCAACAAATATACACTGAGCACCTATGAGGTGCTGAGCACTAGGCTATCGGCTGGGACAGAGAACAAACCAGATGAGTCCCCATCCTCTCATGGAGCTTACATTCTAGGGATAAGGGGATGAAGAGCAAAATGACCACAATATGCAGATAGAGACTCATGCCAAGGAGAAAAATAAAACAGAGAAGGGAGTTAAGAAGGGAGTGGTGGTGGTGGTGGGAACTCACAATTTTATACAGGATAACTAGGGAAGGCCTCATTTTGAAGGGAATGTTTAAATAAAAACCTGACAGAAAAAGGGGAACAAGTCGTGCAGGTATCTGGAAGAAGAGTATTCTCGAGAAAAGGAAAAGTCAATGCAAAAAGGCCTCGTGGAGGAGCTATACCAGGTATACTCAAGGAATCAGTCTAGAACTGTAAAGATGTAAGCGTAAACTGGATAGGCAAGCACACAGCCTTGTAAGCCAAAAGCATTAATGCTTTTAAGATGGGGAAACCACAGGAAGGTTCTGAGAAAATGCGATATAACCTGAGTTAAAGGGTTAACCCTGGCTGCTGTATTAGGACAGCCTGAAAGGAGAGAAGGCCAGAAGCAGAGACCAGAAAGGTGAGGGTGGCTCAGATCAGAGGGTAGCAGTGGAAGGGATAAATGGACTCTGAACAGAAATGGCTGGGGAATCAGATGAGGGATCTGAGAGTAAAATAAGAATTGAATTTGACTCTAAAGTTTCTGGCCCAGGCAACTGAAAATACGGACTTGTCACAAATTACGATAGAGGAAAATTTTAGGTAGTACAGATGTGGGGAGGAGGGCAGATAAAGTCTTTACTGATTACAATTAAAAGTATATAGGTCAGTAGTAGTCCTGAACATAGATGCAAAGAGCCTGAAAAAATACTAGCAAAGAAAGTCCAGCAATAAATAAAAAAGATAATAGATCATGATCAAGTAGACTACATCTCTGGCATGAAAAGTTGATATAAAAATCTAAAATCATAGTTACCATATGAACACAATAAAGGAGACTTAACTGCATCATTTTAGTAGATGCAAGAAAAGCTCTTGACAAAATTCAACATTTATTTAGGACAAAATTTCTCAGTCAACTAGGATCAGAAGAGAACTTTGTCAATCTGAGAAAGTGTATCAACAGCTAACATTATACTTAGTGGTAAAATGTTGACTGCCTCCCTAAGACAGGGGACAATGCAAGGTGTTTGCTCTCACTACTTCTATGCAGCACTAAGTACAGGAGATTTGAGTTACTGCAATATATCAAGAAAGAAAGAAAAAAGGAGAGGCGCCTGGATGACTCAGTCTGCTAAGCATCTGCCTTCAGCTCAGGTCATGATCTCCTGGGATCCAGGCCTGCCTCACACTCCCTGCTCAGTGGGTAATCTGCTTTTCCCTCTCCCTCTGCCCTTCTCTCGTGCTCACTCTCTCTCTCTCTCTCTCTCTCTCAAATAAATAAAATCTTTCAAAAGAAAGAAGAAAAAAGAGAAGCCATAAAGACTGATATAGTAATAAAATGGTCTGTAGGCAGATAACATGATTATTTCAGCAGAAAAGCTAAATCGGTGAACAGAATACTAAAACAAATTAAGTGAATTTAGCAAAACAGATGCATTCAAGGCCAAAATACAAAAAATGAATTCTATTTTTATATGTCAGTAATTAACAACTGGAAAATGAGATAAACCAATTACATTTATTTTTTTTTTAATTTTGTAAAAAGATTTTATTTATTCATTAGAGACATAGAGAGAGGGGTGGAGACACAGGCAGAGGGAGAAGCAGACTCCACACAGGGAGTCCGATGTGGGACTCGATCCCGGGACTCCAGGCTCATGCCCCTGAGCTGAAGGCAGAAGCTTAAACACTGAGCCACCCAGGCATCCTAAAACCAATTACATTTACAACAGCATTGAAATGCATAACATTCATAAATAATTTTTCTTTTTTTTAAAGAGAGACAGAGAGAGAGAAAGCACAAGGGATGGGGGGGTGCACAGGAACATGCTTCACACCCAGCATGCAGCCCAGTCCATCTCATAACCCTGATATCATAACCTGAGCCGAAACCAAGAGTCAGAGGCTTAACTGACAGCCACTCAGACACCCCTTCAGGAATAATTTCTTAAAAGACATGTAATAGGGATGCTTGGGTGGCTCGGTGGTTGAGTGCCTTTGGGTCAGGTGGTGATCCCAGGGTCCTGGGATTGAGTCCCGCATCTGGCTTCCCACAGGGAGTCTGCTTCTCCCTGCCTGTGTCTCTGCCTTTCTGTGTCTCTCATGAATAAATAAATAAAATATTAAAAAAAAGACATGTAATAACTCTACACAGAACACTGAAGAAAAAAATGAAACAAAGAGGTAAGATTGAAAGGTTCAGTGTTGTTATTAAGACATCAATTCCCTCAAAACTGATTTATAGATTCCATAGAATTCCAGCAGGTGTTTTTTGTAGAAACTGTCAGAATTCTATAATTTATTTGGAAATGCAAAAGTTACAGAATATCCAAAGCATTCTTTAAAAGAACAAAGCAGGAGGACTTATACTACCTGACTTCAAGACTTATAGGCAGAGTAATCAAGACAGTATGGGACTGGCACAAGGACAAACAGATGAATGAATGAATGAAACAGAAGAGAAAAAAATACACTTACACTTACAACCATATGTTTTTTTTCATGTGGTTTTCCACAAAGGCACCAGAACAGTATGATGGGGAAAGAATGTCTTTGACTCTGACTTCATATCCTATATCAAAACCATAGATCTAAATGTGAAAGCTAAAACCTTCAAAAACTTAAAAGGGTTAAAAAAAAAAAAAAGTATCTTCATGAACTGTGAGGGTTTCTTTAGGTAGGACCCCAAAAATAATAAGCATAAAAGAAAAAACTGAAATTAGACTACACCACAAGACAGGTATTAAAAATGAATGGGGGGGGGATCCCTGGGTGGCTCAGTGGTTTAGCGCCGCCTTCAGCCCAGGGCCTGATCCTGGAGACCCAGGATCAAGTCCCACATCAGGCTCCCAGCATGGAGCCTGCTTCTCCCTCTGCCTCTCTCTCCTGTGTCTCTCATGAATAAGTAAATAAAATCTTAAAAAAATAAAATAAAATAAAGTAAAATAAAATAAAATAAAATAAAATAAATAAAATAAAATAAAATAAAATAAAAAGAAAATGAATAGGTAGACCACAGACAGGAAAAAAATATTTGGAGAATGTTTATCTGACAAAGAACTGGTATCTAATAATAAGTAGTCGATTTCAGGGATTATCAGGGAACTACGAACCAACACCATAATGAGATACCATTAAACCACCACCAATGTGGCTTAAATGAAAAAGATCAACAATGCAAAATATGGGTAAGGAGTATAATACCCATTCATTCTGGTAGGAGTTTCATTCTTATGAAACTGGACATACACCTACACTTTGATACACCAGTTTTACTCTTAACTATTTACCCAAGAGAAAATGTACAGCAACATAAAGGCTTATAAATGTTCATGACAGCTTTGCTTATGATAGCCCCACACTGGAAACAGACCAGGTGTCTATGAAGAGGGGAACTGATCACGAACTTCAGATAGGGCAGCCCGGGTGGCTCAGTGGTTTAGGGCCACCTTCATCCCAGGGCGTGATCTTGGAAACCCGGGATCAAGTCCCAGGTCAGGCTCCCTGCATGAATCCTGCTTTTCCCTCTGCCTGTGTGTCTGCCTCTCTCTCTCTCTCTGTGTCTCTCGTGTATAAATAAATAAAATCTTAAAAAAAAAAGAACTTGAGATAAATTCATGCACTGGAATAAGAAGGAACAAATGGGAATGCTATTTAAAAACTGCCATCACATGGGCTCGCCTCAGGTTCACAATGTGTACACTTCTAAGTGTCAATATCGCTTCATTGTTTGAAACACACATTTACTAGACCTGAACTTAGACATGGCTGTCACCCTCCCATGTGAAAATGTCCCCACGACACTACCACATGTGCAGTCAGCAGTCCTGCTGTCATGTCCCAACACACCACAACACATCTGGGTCCTGCCTTTCCTTAGTTTAACAACTTAAGGTTTTTCTCTCCTTTTATAATAAAAGACCTTCTAATGCTCTCAACCAGATACACAGGAGGGACAATAAACATTAATGGAACCCAAATCTCCATCCCAGAGACCTCTAGTGGTGTCAGAACAGGACAATACCCTAACATGCAGAAGGATCGAAGAATGGTGGCATCTGGGAAGAACCAAGTGTCCACTCATATCTCCACCAGCCAGAGAGGTGGCTAACCTGGTTGAGCCATTGTGACCATGGACAGGAGCCTGGCTTGTTCTTTCCTTTGCTACCAGGGCCAGAGCGCCTCCTTCCCATCCTACCTGTACTGGTGGGTCCGCATGCTGAATATTGTCTTGCAGGTGACTCATGAGCATGAGGTCCCGGGCTTGGTACCAGCGGGAGTGCAGGGCATGGTGGTAGATGTGGCAAAGGATGGCACACGTGCGGATGCGGTCTGTGCGGTCCTTGGCGTAGATGTACTTGCACAGCCTCTCCATCAGCACAGCTGAGTCCTCGCCCTCATTCTCTGCCTGGTCTTGCTCAGACTGGGGGGAGGGCAAGCAGTGGCAGGATGTTGTTAGAGGAGAAGATCCGCTAGGGCAGAGACCCTGGCTCAGGCTTCACAACCAAAGGCTAGGCTCCATCCAGCCCTGTTCCTGTCCCTCCCAGCTCCCCTCCCGACTCCACGTCTGAGAATTCCCAGGGAACAGATTCTGCCATTAAGTCCAGACAGACATCATCCCTGAGACTCACCTTTGAGGAGCCCTCTGGGGGGGTGAGCTGCCGCTGGTGGGCCTTGTAATCAAATTTGTAGTAGGTGTGGAGGATGCGCCTCAAGTAGACTCGACAGATCTCCTCGGTGGTGCCCTTCTCTTCCAGGTAGCGCTGCACGCGCTCGATGATGGCACACACCTGCGCCTCGTCCTTCAGATGCTCCACATACTCTGGCGGGGAGAGCCCCCCTCTGCTCAGCCAGGCACCTGGCTTTCCCCATCCTCTGCCCCAGAACTGTCCAGCCACCTCTACCCATGTGTAGTCTCCTCACTGTGCCCTGAAAACACCATCTCTTCCCCAGACACTCCCTTTCTGTTCCTGTCCATGAGCTCTTCTGCTACTTCCTCCCCTGATTAAGTCCTCCTTCTCATTCAGATCTTATCTCATATGGCCCCTGCCTTAAAATGTTTTCTTCAACCATTACCTACAGTGGCTATCCTGTCTCCCACTATCACAGGTCCCTATTTGAATTTCAAATGCACCCTGCACATGATCTACAACTGCCTCATTTTATTTACATGTTGAAATGTCTTTCTCCAGGACTGAAATGTAAGCTCCATGAGAGGAAATGGCCTCTGGCTGCCTCACTCACCACTGTAGCCCTGACTCAGTAGGCACATGTGGGTATTCAGATTTCACTTAGTAAATATCCTGTACTTCCTCCAACCCAAATGCCTCTAATCCAAGCCAAACAAGCAAAGTGGACTGAAGCCAGACCGCAATGATTCTCAAAGTACAGTCCCTAGACAGCAATATCACCTGGGAACATGTAAGAAACGCAAAATTTGGAGGCAAACCCTCCATCCCCCGCTGACCTACTGCATCAGAAGCTATGGGAGTGGGGCCTAGCATCCTCCCAGGCCATGTGGATTCTGGGGTAAGGAAGGGTTGGTTCATCAGACACCCTGTCAGTATAATCCTTAGTTTTATTCTCTGCACCTTCCCACTGATGCCCATGCCTGCCTAAACTTACCTTGGGAGTGGGGATCAGTATTTTGCATTATTTTGGTAAATTCTTCATCCATTCGTTCCACCAAGGTTAAGATACAGCCACGGACACGCAGTGGCTAAAGGCGGTGGTAAAGGAGGAGCAAATAATTAGCCCAGATCTCAGTGCCAGACTTCGACCCCTCTGTCTTCACTGAGCCTTCCCAAGACAGACAATATACGCTTCCGATTAGCCTCCAATTTCTCTTTACCTGGTCAGCATTATGAAGGTTCTCACTTTCCTCCAGGATGTTCTCTCCAACAAAGATGTTGGGGTTTGCAAACAGGATGTCCATCAGCTCATTGATACAGTCCAGGCACTTCTGCCACATCTCAGGCTGTCAAGAGAGCAGAGGGCCGTCAGAGGCATGAAGGCGGAAGAAGCAGGGGCCTCCCAAGGGCCCCTTCATCAGGAATCCAGTCAACTACCAAGACGGCCTCCACAGCCCTCAAGTTTTATGATACCAGCATCCTCCCCCACCCCGGCCCCCCCAACCAACCCATCAGCTCAGCTCTGGGATGCTCCTCTTCATTGCCCTCACCTTCATGTACGTGGCTAGGTTCGGGTTGTAGTCATAGAGAGAGGCAATGATATTGAACTTGATCTTTACTATGACGCCCTCCCCCAGGTTGTTTTCAGACGCAATCTGAACCAATAGCTGTAGCAGTTCAATCTGGGCTGCACTGGAGAGGAGCAGAAGAGGGTGAGGCATCAGAGACAAATAAAAAAACCTCATCCTGTCATGCAGCATGCCCTCCTCAGACAGCAAGGCGGCGTTATTCCCACCACCTGCATACTTGCTTCTCCTTTATAAATTCCAAACAGAAGCAGCAATAATGCTAACAATCTGCCATCCTCTTCAGTTACCAAACAATTAAAGAAAGTGAGCATTATTCCCATTTTACAGTTGGGAAAATAATCCCCAAAGTTTAAGTGACTGTTTTAAGATCAAAAGGAGAGTAAACAGCAGAAAATGGACAGGTATATAAGTATGTTCCAAGTATACCATTCCTTCAACAGTAGCACACACAAATCTTCCCAAACTGCTATTTCCCCACCAACCTCCATCCATGTTTTAGAGAAAAAAAGAGCATTCATCCTGTAATCTCACAGGCCCATGAATCTTACCGATCTGTTCCCTTCTTGCCTCGTGCCTGTAGGATCTCATTCAACTTCTTGATGACAACAGCGTGGGTGATCTCGGTTCCCTTGGCAAACATTTTTGGCTTCTCCTAGGCAACACATGTACTATCATGTACAAGCTGATACAAACCCATTCTTGTGCTAACTTTTCTCCCAAACCAACCGGGGGAAATCTCTCCCAGACAGCTTCCCAATTCATTTTAATATTAAAGCCCAGGGTGCTTGGGTGGCTCAGCTGGTTAAGCGTCTAGGTCTTGGTTCTGACTCATGTCATAGCTCTTGGGTCATTGAACCAAGCCTCGCATTGCACTGTGCACTCAGCACAGTCTACTTGAAGATTCTCTCCCTTCGCCTCTTTCCCCCATTCAAGCGCACATGCATGCTCTCTCAAGTAAATAAATAAATCTTAAAAAAACAAAAACAAAAACATAAACCCAAAAAACCAAAAACCACAACACTAAAGCCCTCACCTTAACGAGGGGCACTCCACCCCGGACCCTTTCCCACTCCCCGCCTTCATTGTCTTCCTCTTCCTCATCCAGGCGCTTAGATTTCCTATCGTGCTTCTTCTTGGCTTTGTCCTCCCGCTTCTTCTCAGCTGCCTTCTTGTCCTCCTCTGTGGTGGGGGCCCTGCCAGGAGACATGGCAGATGATGAAAGACCAGTCCCCACTCCACCTGAGGCGTCTCCTTCCCATGAACTTCCTCTTTTTCTCCATCAAGCCCTGGGTTCAAATTACACTCTAGAAGTAAGCTAGAGTTAACCATAACCATAACCAAAGCAAGGATTATCAAGCATGTGAATCTGCCAGATACTTACCAAGGCCTGTCACCGTATCACACCCACTAAGAAAATCCTACGAAAGGAACAGTATGGCCTGGTCTAATAAGGCAGAGGGGTCAATTTGGCCACTGCAGACATAGAAACAGCCTGCCATGCCGCCGCACAGCCAACCTCTCAGGTTTTCCAGAGAAAACTCAACCCGTAAGTGACATAGTTATTCTTTTAATACTAGTTGCTCTATTCTAGACTAATCTTTTTACCAGTTACCAACTAATCAGTTCGAAATTAGTGTAAAAAAATTTGCTGTTCCCAGACTGGCTCCTCTCCCCTTATGAGAATTAAACTAAATTCTGAATTTAAAAAACAATTGTTCAAGACAACAAAAAATTCCCTCACAAATTCCAAAAAGATCACTGGCTATCCCAAAGTGGTCTTTGACCACTTGGTGTCTGAAACCATTTCCAGATTTGAATACTTAAATATTTAATACTTCTAAATTATCTCAAACTTCATATACTGATGAACAAATCTTTCCAGACAAACTCAATAGATACTCAAATTATAATCCTCATCAACTGCCATTTAAACATCTACAAATAAATTTCATTTTAACTGCTTAAAAGGTCTGAACGTGTTTTAGTAATAGTTTATAAATTTGCCAGCTGGATCAAACTTTTCCACTTGCCAAAGAATGTATGCCATAATCCCACAGTTTTCAGGTTTTTCCCCTGTACTACTGCAATACTCTCTTTAATGACAAAAGCTCACTTTATAGGAAAATCCTTTGCAAACACGAAACATTTGCTAAACTGAAACCTCTTGGTCATATCCCTAAAGCTCTGAGAATATCAAAAAACCTACTGCAATTTTAGAATCGATGCTGCTTAAACTTCAAAAGAACTTAATGTTTCTAGCCTAAAATTTTACTGCTAGCCATAAGGATATCAGGATTCACACTTCAAAAACGACAATGAACTCTCACCCTACGAAATTCCTTTTTTTTCTTCAAGATTTCATTTTTAAGTAATCTCTATACCCAACATGGGGCTCAAACTCACAACCCCAAGATTAAGAGTTCCATGCTCCACCAACTGAGCCAGCTAGGTGTCACTTTCACCCTATAAAATTCTAATTAGACTAAAACTTGGCTTGATAGATTATACCTTGGTATATTTACATCTTGTTAGAAATTTGAAAAGTAATGTTTATGCTCTCAGTTATACATCAAATCGATGCAAGCTACTTTTCCAGTGGGACATCACCAAATAAACTTCTATTAAAATATGTAGCCGAGGGGAGGCTCAGTGGTTGAGCCTTCGGCTCTAGGCATGATCCCGGCGTCCTGAGATCATCCCACATCGGGCTCTGTGCTCGGTAGGGAGCCTGCTTCTCCCTCTGTCTGTGTCTCTGCCTCTCTCTGTGTGTCTCTCATAAATAAATAAGTAAAATCTTAAAATAAATAAATATGTAGCCAAGAGACTAAAGATATTAAGAGACAACCAACAGAAGTTAGCCCTAAAAACTATGCTGAAAATGATCATTCCATGTCCTCTTAACAATTACCGACTAGAGCCCCTATATACTCTTGCTTAGCATCCTAACAATTTAGACATTCAGTCCCACCAGAGATTTATCCTAAGGTCTACACACATACACAAACACAAAATGGCCTCCAGAAGCCAGTTAACTCTTAGTAGTAGGCAGCATCTCTGTGAAATTCCACAGGCCAATAATGCTACCAGAGGTAAATAACTTCCTCCAATACATCCTTCAAATAAAGGGTCATATTCAAGACAACACTTAAATTTTACGTGTCTTCCTCCTCTTTCTTAATCTTTTTTTTTTGCCTTTTTCCTCTATTGCTGACTCTATCAACAGTTAAATATAACCCAAATTTCAAACAAATCTTGATTGCTCACTGTTGAAAGGCATCAAGAGGACACGACTGCCGGCTGACCCTTGAGTTGGCCATTGGCAACAGGAAGCCCCTCCCTCACCTTCTGCCCTGTCCTTGGGATGTATGTTCTGCCCATCATTCCTACCCCGGGGGCTGTTTCAAAAACATACCTTGTGAATAACATGTTAAAACCATCCGGACTGTATATCTGACACTGCCTGGTAAAGACCTCTATGTAAACTTTTATGATTCTGGTGGTTGGGTGTGAAGATGTACTAGCCTTGTGGCTTCCAAGAAAAGTCTCATCTGTTAGTTCCCTTGCTTATTAAAGCAGCCACTTGCAGCCATCTGCCTCTCTCTTTGGTTTCTCCCTGCCAGCCAGGTACTAGGGCTGGTTTCAGATTTCACCCTCAGAACACCCAAGGTGGTGAACCAACACTCCCATCTGATTAAAAGTCTAAGTGGATTAGAGGGCCTCTGGGGTGGCTCAGTGGTTTAGTGCTACCTTCAGCCTAGGGCATGATCCTGGAGACCCAGGATGGAGTCCCATGTCGGGCTCCTTCCATGGAGCCTGCTTCTCTCTGCCTGCTTCTCCCTCTGCCTGTGTCTCTGCTTCTTTCTCTCTCTCTCTCATGAATAAATAAATAAAATCTTTTTTTTTTTTTTTTTTTTTTTTTTATTCACGATAGTCACAGAGAGAGAGAGAAGGGCAGAGACACAGGCAGAGAGAGAAGCAGGCTCCATGCATCGGAAGCCCGACGTGGGATTCGATCCCGGGTCTCCAGGATCGCGCCCTGGGCCAAAGGCAGGCGCCAAACCGCTGCGCCACCCAGGGATCCCCAAATAAATAAAATCTTAAAAAAAAAAGTCTAATGTGATATTTTATCAGAAGAGATCCAAGACACTGGATTTCATCAGTTTGTACTTAAGAATTACCACCCCAACTACAAATTTGGAAATATTAATGTGTGATCCAGTAATTTACCTCTAATGTCTATATAGTAAATCAACATTTTAGCCCCAAACTCACACTAATAACTTCCTTAGCTAAGAATTAATTAATCCTAAGTAAAACCCATAAGAGTCAGCCAAGACCACAATAAAGATATTCAATGAGTAACATCTTACTGCACTTGGAGAAATATTTTGGAAAAATATGGCAATTAAGAAAATAGTCACTTGGGCACCTGGGTGGCTCAGTGGTTGAATGTCTGCTTTTGGTTCAGGTCATGATCCTGGGGTCCTGGGATTGAGTCCCACATCAGGCTCCCTGCGCATCGGGCTCCTCGTGGGGAGCCTGCTTCTCCCTCTATGTCTCTGCCTCTTGATGAATGAATGAATGAATGAATGAGTGAATGAAAGAGAGAGAGAAAGGAGAGGAGAAGAGAAAAGAAAGAAGAGAAAAGAAAGAAAGAAAAGAAAAGAAAAGAAAAGAAAAGAAAAGAAAAGAAAAGAAAAGAAAAGAAAAAAGGAAGAAACTGGGTGGCTCAGTTGGTTAAATGTCTGCCTTCAGCTCAGGTCATGATCCCAGAGTCCTGGGATTGAGCCTCGCATTGGGATCCCTGCAGGGAAGCTTGCTTCTCCCTCATCCTCCATCCCTCCCCCAGGCTTGGGTGCTCGCACTAGAATCTTTAAAAAAAAAAAAAAGAAGAAGAAGGGACACCCGGGTGGCTCAACAGTTGAGTGTCTGCCTTTGGCTCAGGGCATGATCCCAAAATCCCAGGATGGAGTCCCATATCAGGCTTCCTGCATGGAGCCTGCTTCTTCCTCTGCCTATGTCTCTGCCTCTCTACCACTGTGTCTCTCATGAATAAATCTTTAAAAAAGAAAAAGCCACTTGAAAAAGAAAAGCGATTTAAAAGTTCACTAAACGGATTCCTTAAGGCATTCCCATAGATAGACTTATCCTGATTACAAAATTAAATGGAACAAAAGCTCTAATGTTTCTTATAATATCTGTGATTATCCTCGTATTTTCAGCCCAAATCCACTACCTAATGTCCAAGTCCCTTAATGTTGCCAGACAGCCTTATTCCATACCAAAAAGAGACAGAAGCTCTTGAGATTAAACCCATTCCTTTAACCAAAAAAAAATGAAAGCTGAAAAAATGTGATGAAGAATAAAGTATAGATTGGTTTAATATGGAGACACTGAAAAAAGATCTTGGCAGACATTATGGAAACAGACGGCTATGCTTCTAGAAAACCCATTCACAACACTAACCCTGGCTGGCTTAGCTAATGAGAAAATACGTGTGATCAAAATTCACTGTTCCCATACCATCTGTGGTTTCTCTCTCCTTGTTCTTTTTCCTCTTATACATATCTTGCTTTTGTCTTGGTTTGGAAATCAACCTTAAAAACTGGTTTTGAGGGCAGCCCTGGTGGCTCGGTGGTTTAGTGCTGCCTTTGGCCCAGGGCCTGATCCTGGGGACCTGGGATCGAGTCCCACGTCAGGCTCCCTGCATGGGGCCTGCTTCTCCCTGACTGTGTCTCTGCCTCTCTCTCTCTCACTGCATCTCTCATGAATAAATAAATAAAATCTTAAAAAAAAAAAAAAAAAAAAAAACTGGTTTCGTGACACAAGTAAAACAGTCTCTGAATTATTCTTTGACATAAAGTCAAATTCAATGTCAAAGACCTTTGAGGATGCCATCGTTGACCGAACCTGTCAACTGGAATTTTAACTCAATCTAATTCTAGATATTTTAATTAAGTATACAAAATAAAATTTCACTGGCTTAAAATATATATCAAGGGTAATCTCTAAAAGGATAGCATGTAACTTCCAAACCAATACAGAGGAACACACTAAGAGGGAAAAAAAGAATACAATCTAGACATGGCTTAAGAAGTAGAAAAGTCAGTGAGAAAGAAAATAGAAGATAGGATTAACCTCAATTATTAAGTGAAAAGCCAAATCCCTCTCAATTACCGTAACACACTGTGTGATTCCATTTACATTATATTCTCTACAGAGGGTGAATTTATCTAGAGACAGAAAGCAAATCAGTGGTTGCTGGCTGGGGTGGGTGGGGTGGGTGGGGTGGGAGCAGAGGACAACACCAAACACACACGAGAAAGACCACTGCATGATCAGAGGTTTGGAATTTTCAGCCTCACCATGACTAGGAGAGAAACAAGGGCTGAAAACAGAGCAATCAGTGAGTACCGACTTAACTGATCACACATTTTTAATAAAACCTCTATAAACATCCCCAAATGATGACGTTTGGAATGCTCCGTGGTTGCTAAACACACTGTGGTGCCAGGAGTGTGGTGCATCCAGATAGGGCATGGAAGCTCTGTGCCTGTTCTCCCACACCATGCCCTGTGCATCTCTTCCACTTGGTTCTTCCTGAGTTGTATGTACCCTTTAAAATAAACGGGTAATAGCAAGTAGAGCGCTCTCTCAAGTTCTGTGGATTGTTCTAGCAAATTATCGAAACTGAGGAGGGCAGGATCCTGGGTGGCGCAGCGGTTTAGTGCCTGTCTTTGGCTCAGGGCATGATCCTGGAGTTCCAGGATCAAGTCCCACATCAGGCTCCCTGCATGGAGCCTGCTTCTCCCTCTGCCTGTGTCTCTGCCTCTTTCTCTCTGTGTCTCTCATGAATAATTAAAAAAAAAAAAAAAAAAAAAAAGAAAAGAAACTGAGGAGGGAGTTGTGGAAACTCGGAATTTATAGCTGGTTGGTCAGAAGTACAAGAGCCAAACCTGGGTCTTGCCACTGGTTTCTTTCTTTCTTTTTTTTTTTCAGTGTATAGTCTATTTTTTAAAAAGATTTTATTTATTTATTCATGATAGACAGAGAGAGAGAGAGAGAGAGAGAGAGAGGCAGAGAGAGGCAGAGAGAGAAGCAGGCTCCCTGTGGGGAGCCTGACGTGGGACTCGATCCTGGGACTCCAGGATTGCGCCCTGGGCCAAAGGCAGGCGCTAAACCGCTGAGCCACCCAGGGATCCCCTTGCCACTGGTTTCTGAGGTGGGGGCAGTACTGTAGGGCTGAGCCCTTAATCTGTGGGGTCGGCAATAACTCTGGGTCGTTTCAGACTGAGCTGCATGTGGAACACCACATTGATGGCCAGAAAGTTGGAGAACCGGTAGGTGTAAGGAAAAAAAAAAACCCGCAGAGATGGTGTCAGAAATGCTATAAACAAACACATCAGATATACATGCCTCCTGGGCTTGACCAGTCAAGTGGAACACAGAGTAAGAAAGGCTTCTCAACAAAAAGGTGACTGCAGGATTCCTACACTTCCCCACTATGGCCCAAGGCACCACTTTTTTCCTTACTTTTTAAGGAATCTTGAAGCTAGCACTGTCTGCTTCCCTTCTTCCTCCTCTGAGTCAGAGTCAGAAGATGTGGAACCCGTATCCCAGTCTTCATCATCTTCTGAGTCTTCTGAGTCCTCCTCATCATCCTTAGAGAAATAAGAGCATCAGCAGGAAAAAGGCTGGAGACTGACTGGTTTCCCTGCCGGCACAAGTCCCAGGAATTTTCGGGAGCAGAATAAGAGTAGATACTCAAGAATGATCATATGAAGAGCTGGACTGGGCCACCAAGACCCAGAGAGAAGTGCAGACTTGCTCCAGGGACCCACAGTTCTCCGGGGGGCAGAGTGGGGTCTTGAAACTACTGCCCCATGTTTCAGGGCACTCAGTGCTCTAATCCAAGACAAAGCCTGTTCTCAAACCAGGCTCCACTAAACCCTATCTCTCCCAATCCTAGGGCTGTCAGTCGTCATTTCCCCCAGGAACTTGAGAATGGTCCATGGCAGGCAAATCGCCCTTCATAGTCTCACTGTGGCTCTTACCTCCATCTTTTTGAGGAACTTGCGACTCTCTCCAGAAGGAGCTTCTGATTTCTTCTTTAGGAAAGCTGCAGCACTGACTCCGTCCTCATCCTCATCCTCATCTGAAGAGCCTGGTGGGAAAGGAGAGAGAAGAGAGAGAGAGTGATGAATAAGGCAGAAGGGCAACCAAGAAAGCAGGCCAAAGGATCCCCTGACTGTGAACTCGTAATCATTAGTAGTGAGGGTCCCCCTCACCTTCTGAATCCTCCTCGTTCTTCTCGGCGTCTTCGTCCGCAGACTGCTCAGGGTTCTTAACAAGGGAGATGTGAGAATAATAAATGATGCCTGCCAACCACTGCCCCATCCTCCCTATTCTCCCCCTCCACCCTAGTGCTATGTGTCCTGATTCCTTCTCCAGTTACCCCTTCCATTTGCAAATACTCTTCTGTCTCTCTTGGGGGGGATCACTGTCCCCACAGTTCAGAAAGTCTATCTCTAGCATCCTCACCTGCTTGTAATTTGTAATGTGGGACTCGAAATCTCGGTTGTATTTTCGGATCTTCTGGCGTAGGGTGCTCAGGGCCTTGGCATTGTTCTTGTTCATCTTCTTCTTCCCTTCCTTATCCTCCCATAGCTAAAGGACAGGAGAGGGGAAAAAAGTAGAATAGGGATGTGAGACTACACAGTATTACCTAAATCTCAGGCTTATGGGACACCTGGGTGGCTCAGCAGTTGGGTGTCTGCCTTCAGCTCAGGGCATGATCCTGGAGTCCCAGGATCTGGTCCCACATCGGGGTTCCTGCATGGGGCCTGCTTCTCCCTCTGCCTATGTTTATACTTCTCTCTCTCTCTGTGTGTCTCTCGTGAGTAAATAAATAAAATACTTATAAATCAATCAATCAATCTCAGGCTTCACCACAACCATGATGATGAGTTTTGCTATCTGTACACCATCTGTACTGCTTACCAACTGCATTTATTAGCTTATTTTTAAAAAAGATCCTTTGTATTTCACCACCAAAGGGGGGAAAAAAACCCACAAACAAGAATAGGAAAATAAGGGACTAAAATTCTTGACCAAAAAAGGTCCTGGACTCTCCTTGCTTCACCCCTCTTTTTCTCAGGCTCTAGGAACTACTATATGGATAGCAAACAACCAAGAGGAGACAGGACCCCTGGAAGTGGGTTAGGACCAGGCCCCAGGTCCACAATCCCCTCTGGATCCTCTCTCACCTGCAAGCATCATACCTCATTAAGATAATCCTCTAGATCAGCCAGGATGCGGATATAGAACCGGGGGACACCTTCCTTGTCCACAATGCTCTTAGCCTTCCCGTATGCTTTTCCCAGGAGCTCAAACTCTTCCAGGCACTTGGTGACATCCCGAATCTTCATGGCATTACGGATGGTCCGGATGAGATTGGTCAGCTCCTCAAACCTGTGTTGGAGCCCAAAACCACATTGGACTTGCTCACCAACATCAGAAAACCCACTACTGCTACAGAGATTCCCCATGATCTGGCCTCCCCATGGCCTCACCTCTTGTCCTTGGCACTTCGGACAACTCTCTTGGTATCTTCTTCATCCTCACTCAGCAACAACGGCCTGTTTAAAAGAACAGACACCATTAACTTCCCTTCCTTGCTCCAGTCTTTTCAAGTGATCTCTATTTCCCTTCTCAGTGAACCCAAAAGAACAAAAATACTCAAAAAAAACAAAAAACAAAAAACAAAAAAAATAAGAACAAAATTACTCAAGCCATCATACCACGCTTATCCTTAATGCTTCCTCTTCAAAACCTCATCATATACAACATATACAACTCACTCATCTAAGCCTACTTCAGGTATGCCATTCTGTCAAACACTGTTACATATACAAAGAGGACCATCTCCATCCTCTCAAAAATAAAGCTATTTTCTGTGTCAGAAAACTAATTACACAAAGACACAAATAACTAAGCACTGAAAGAAATCAAGAAAAAAGGGTACTCCAGCTAGAATGAATGGAAAAGGCTTTAAGAAGGTGGTACTTAAATTAGATCACAGAAAGCAATGTTTCCTGGATTGTGAGAGGCCATGGGCAAGGAAAAAGTCCCAATGGCTTTTAACACCTCCACTACTAGCACGTTTCTTTAGTAAGGAAAGACTATACTACAGCCATATCTCCATTCTTTTTCTTCCTGTTTTATTAATTTACCAATTATTTTGTATTTTAAAGTAAGTGATGTTGGTTTTTCCAATTGTGGCAATAATAAAAAATCATATTCCGGAGGATATATGTGCATATGTATATGTATTATTAAACAGTGGCACAAGAATATAGAAATGTGCAAGTGGCATGTATGAAGTTCAAGAAACAACATTCCAGTTTCAAAAAGTGAAAAGAGTTTTTATTTTGCAGAGACAGGGGATGCAGTTGAGTGTCTGTCTTTGACTCAGGTCCGGAGTCCTGGGATCGAGTCCCGCACTGGGCTCCCCGCGAGGAGCCTGCTTCTCCCTCTGCCTGTGTCTCTGCCTCTCTGTGTGTGTCTCCCATGAATAAATAAATAAAATCTTTTTTGCAGAGACAGGAGTATGCCATTTCAGTAAATATCAGAAACAGGACAATAGATAATGATGAGCCAGCCCTCAGTACCAGGTGGCGGGGCTTCAGGAGCCACATCGAGCAGCTCTCAAATACCAAGTGAGCATTTTGGATTTCTTGTGAGCAGGATTTTTTTGGTGGTAAGAGGAACTGAGAACTTTTGGAGTCCGATGCCGAGCGGAGAGGTGGTACACAGGCTGTGAACACGCAGGCCAGTTACGAGGCTGATGCAACAGACCCAGCCAGTGGGAAATCTCTTCTGACTCCGACCCCCTGCGCCCGGCGGATGGACTCCCACAATTCACAGCACCCTGAAGCGTGAAGGTTGTCCCTTCGACGCTGCTCTGGCCCCTTAAACTCCCGCCGCCTCCTCCATTCCCCTCTCACATACGCGGCCTTCCCGAGCACTCCCCGACCGGTCACCGCGGCGCAGGCCCCCCACTCACTGTTTGCCGTAGTTGCCCCCGACAGGTTTGGTGACGAGCTCTTCCCCCGACAGAGACGACTCGGACTCGCTGTCCGAACCGGTGGTGAAAAACCGCGACATGGCGACGGCGCTGAGGCTGCGGCGGGCGCAGCGGGACCTGCGGGAAAGCTGGAGTCACAGACCGCAAGAAGGGGCCGGGGTCGCTACTTCCCGACCTCTACTTCTCACCATCCCCGCAAATACCCCGATTTGCAGCCCCACCTCAAAGGCCAAGGCCCGAGAAATACAACCCGTCGGAACTCGCGAGTCACACCGCGAAGCCTCAACAGCGGAAATACGAAAAGAAGGAAGGCGGGGCCTCTACGTCATTTCCGGGAGAATGACGAACTATACTGGTGACTACAACTCCCAGCGGTCTTCGCGCCGGAAGGGGCGTGGACAGGCTTGACGTACCCTTGGCAGGTGGGGCGGTGCCTGGAGAGTCTCAAAGCCTGTCGCGTTTTGTTACTCGCACGAACCACCTGCGGAATCAGAGTTTCAGGGCCAGGAGTTTACTTTCTTATAAAGCTCCCACGTAACGCTGAGCTGCTAGGTTTTGGAGCTAGGGCTTTAAAGCAAACTGAGAATCAGACTTTGGATTCAAATCCTGGATCCCCACTTTGTGTAAATTAGGGAAATTTCCTAACCTCTCTGTGCTTCATTCTCCCCACCTGTAAAATGGCAATAATAGCACCTACTTCATAGGATGTAAGAATTAAATGACTTAGTATACGTGAAGCATTTCGGACAGTGCCTTGTACATAATAAGCATATAATAAATAATTAGCTAGTATTCACTCATTACTCCACAGATACTTATTTACTGAGCAGGGTCCGAGGCGCTGGATACATTAGTGAATAAGATAGAAATGGTCCCTGACTTCACAAGGAACTCATATTATATTGGAGTGGCATAAATTAACAAACAGATAATTTCAGATAGTAATAAGCTCCATAACGATATTAAAGTAACTGGTTAGATGGAAAGATTATTTTGGATAGGAAGGGCAGAGCCTCTGAAGAGGTGACATTTGAATTGAGATCCAAATAACAGAAAGAAGGGAGCCATGCAGATAGTCTTCTAGGGAAAGAGCACTCCCAACTCTTCTTCTAGGAAAAGGGAAACAGCAAGTGCAAAGGCCCTGAGGCAGAAATGAACTTGGCCAGTTCTGGGAATAAAGAGAATGCCAGGGCAGCCCGGGTGGCTCAGGGGTTTATTGCTGCCTTCAGCCCAGGACATGATCCTGGAGACCTGGGATCAAGTCCCACATCAGGTTCCCTGCATGGAGCCTGCTTCTCCCTCTGCCTGTGTCTCTGCCTCTGTGTGTGTGTGTGTCTCTCATGAATAAATAAATAAAATATTTTTAAAAAGATAAAGAGAATACCAGTGTGCTATCAGTGAAGTGAGCAGGCATTAATAGTATAGAAGTAGACAATACTAGGTCATACAGGTCCTTATAGGCCTGTGGATTTAAATCCAGGTGGGTTGAAGAAACCATCAGCACAGGGACTGTTTTACATTTTTAAATGTAGTTCCATTCATTCAGTATTTGCTGCATCTCTGGGCCTGCATTTAGTTGGAGACAGTGTTATCCTGAAAGAAAAGAAAAGAATTAGCAGACTGAAGGGAAAGAAGGAGACTATTTTGGGTAGAAAAATAGTGTGAAAATCCTGGAGACAGGAAAGCCCAGAGCACAGTCAGTGGCTGGTATATTGGGGTTAGAATGTGTCAGGGCCTCTCCACATGTCTTGGATTGTCACCCCTGTTCTTCCTTTCCCCTTCTCTCTGTCTCCTTTTTTCCTCTCTCCTTTCCTCCCTTCTTCCCTCTCTCCCCCCAGATCCACTTGATTCTGATACCAACCTCTTCACCTCCCCAAATAGAAAAGGAATGCACAGAAATTGCTAAGGGAACCCAAGGTAAAGGGGAAAGGAGGTTGAATGACATAAAAATCATTGTCACTGAAGATGAAGAAATACAAATTCACGCTAAAGGGAAGTCATTGATTTTAGAGTGGCTTCTTGTTACTCCCAGGATCCTGAGAAGTTGCAAAGAAAAAATCATACTGAACTCTATTTTCAACCAGTTCTTTACTAAGTCATGAAAAATGTAAACTTTACAGGGAGCCGGCTTTCTTAGTGAACTTTTTATTGAAATGGGACATAGGTTCAGACAGATGATAGGTCATAAGTATACAACCTGATGAATTTTCATAAAAGTGAGTCCACTTCTGTAACCAGCACTTACATCAAAAACAGGACATGACCAGATTCCCCCCACTTCCATGTTCTGCTCATGTATCCCTCTCCAGTTACTACTCAGCAGGCTTCTTAAATTTTATTTTTTATTATAAAAATTTCAAGCCCAGAGATAAGAATAAAGACTATTCTAGACGCACCTGGTGGCTCAGTGGTTGAGCATCTGCCTTTGGCTCAAGTCATGATCCCAGGATCCTGGGATTGAGTCCCGCATCAGGCTCCCCACGGGGAGCCTGCTTCTCTCTCCCTCTGCTTATGTCTCTGCCTCTTTCTCTGTGTCTCTCATGAATAAACAAATAAATAAAATATTTTAAGTAGATGATGATTCTAATGAGCATCCATGTATCCGCAATCCACCCAGTGTTGTCACAACTTTTTTTTTTAAATTCTTATTTATTTATGATAGTCACAGGGATCCCTGGGTGGCGCAGCGGTTTGGCGCCTGCCTTTGGCCCAGGGCGCGATCCTGGAGACCCGGGATCGAATCCCACGTCGGGCTCCCGGTGCATGGAGCCTGCTTCTCCCTCTGCCTATGTCTCTGCCTCTCTCTCTCTCTGTGACTATCATAAATAAATAAAAAAAAAAAAAAAAAAAAAAAAAAAAAAAAAAAAAAAAGATTTTATTTATGATAGTCACAGAGAGAGAGAGAGGCAGAGACACAGGCAGAGGGAGAAGCAGGCTCCATGCACCGGGAGCCCGATGTGGGATTCGATCCTGGGTCTCCAGGATCACGCCCTAGGCCAAAGGCAGGCGCCAAACCGCTGCGCCACCCAGGGATCCCGTGTTGTCACAACTTAATATGATGCCACATGCCACATTTGATGCAGCTTTATTTTTTAAAGAAAAATTAAAAACACACTCAGGATCTCCTAGGTAAATGGAGGTCTTGAACAAGATTCATGGTACACCCACAAATATTTTCAAGGCAAAATATTATTGTGTGCCAAGCCCTTTCACATGGACAATCTTTCTCTTAAAATAATACATGTACATGATTACAAAATGTAATTACATTAATTAAATGTACATTATAAAATGTAAATGGTACAGAAGAATATACAAAGAAAAAAATCTCTTTCCCACCCTTGATTCCCAGTTCCTCAGCTTCTCTCTCCAGAGGCAAACACAATTACTGGTTTACCGTGTTAATATTCCACATGTTTCTCGGAATATATAGCTAAGATACATAAAAGGATACAGATATATATATATATATATATATATATATATATATATATGTTATATCAGTAAGGATATATAGATAGCTAGGTATCTGATAGATCCTTATTGATATAATCCTTATAATATACATACATACATATATTTACATATTTTTATGTGTCCATAGCTATACAGTGTTTATCAATAGAGAGATGGGATATATATAATTATTATATATATTATTATTATATATGTTATATATATCCCCACCTTTTTTCTTACACAAATCAAAGCATTCTTTTTGTGCTCTTCTGTATCTTGTTTCATTATTTACCATATCTTGCAGCTCTTTCTATAAAGGCATATGGACTTCTCTCATTCTTTTTTTTTTTAAGATTATTTATTTATTCATGAGAGACACAGAGAGAGAGGCAGAGACATAGGCAGAGGGAGAAGCAGGCTCCATGCAGGGAGCCGGATGCAGGACTTGATCCCAGGTCTCCAGGATCACACCCTGGGCTGAAGGTGGCGCTAAACCGCTGAGCCAACCGGGCTGCCCTCTCATTCTTTTAGATGGCAAACCATTGTACCAGTATATCGTGAACCATAAAATGCATTTCCTCAGAGGAGCCTGGGTGCCTCAGCTGGTTGAGCGTCTGCCTTCAGCTCAGGTAGTGATCCCAGGGTCCTGGGATTGGGCCCCACATCAAGCTCCCTGCTCAGTGGGGAGTCTGCTTCTCCCTCTCCTTCTGCCTGCAGCTTCCTCACTTGTGTTCTCTCTGTGTGTCAAATAAATAAATAAAATCCTTTTAAAAATGCATTTCCTCAGACTTCTCTTGATGAATACCTCTTTTAAATCTTCACAACAACCCTTTAGAGAAAAGGATATAGACACCTGAGATATTGTATTCCAAACCCAAGCATTATTTCATTTTTTTTCCAAGCATTATTTCAAAGCCTGTAGAGCTTTACTGTTTCAGAGTTAGACTGAGTTAAAACAACTCAGTCTTGTGAATAGGATGGATAGGAATGGGCAGAGAGTAAAGGCAGCAGAGTAAAGAAAATCTGATAATTTCTTCCTTTATGAGCATAACTAAACTTCACAACTGGAGCCAAGCATAACATGGGTGTTTTTAATAGGTGAGTTTTGTTAATGCCTAGATTTTGATGGGTCCTTAATGGTCCCAGAGCGGGAAGCAAACCCAGGCAGAGCTTTGATCAGTCTGGTGTCTACGGTTCTTGTGGGCGTCACATTTCTCTTGGCAGACTGCTTCTGTCTTGAATGCCTGTAATAATGTAACCAGCAAGCTGAGAGGTGTTAGTCATTACTGGCATTTGAACAGCAACTTCAAATACATAAAGATATTTGAAAGTCATGACAAACTTGTAGGTAGGCAGGCAAAGCAGCTACTACTAACCTCATCCTACAGATGAGAAAACCACACATCCTACAGATGTGAACGAGCACATGGTGGCTAAGCTAGCAACAGAGTGAGGTCCCAAAACCAGATCCTTCCATTCAGAGGCCACAGAAATCTCTTCTAGATACATCATTTTACTTCCTAATGTTGACCAAAGCGGGATACATTATAATTGTAAGAGGGGATGACCAAGAGGAGGAAGAGGAGTGAGCATGGAGTAAGAGGAAGGGAGGCATTTGGACTCCTCTCTGGGACTAAATCATGCGTATCATGCTCTCTTATTCACTCAACTCCAGCCACATCAGTTCTAATAGATCCAGAGCCTCAATTTTTTTAAGACTTTATTTTATTTATTCATAAGAGATACAGAGTGAGGGAGGCAGAGACGTAGGCATAGGAAGAAGCAGGGTCCCTGCAGGGATCCTAATGCAGAACTTGATCCCAGGACCCCAGGATTGTGACCTGAGCCAAAGGCAGACACTCAACCACTGAGGCACTCAGTTGTTCCAGAGCCCCATTTTGTTTCTAAAAATGCTTGAGAATATATAATGCTTTAAATATCTTGAGATGCTTTGTGAAATTCATAGAAAATATAATCTTCTGACACAACTTTTTTTTGTTTTGTGTATGTTTTATTTTCCTAAATAACCTCTGAGCTCCTTGGAGACAGGGATAGAATCTTTATACACCTTAGTATCTCCCTCAGTGCATTTCATGCAGTACGTGTCCAATCACATGTTACTGTTATGATTATTATTGACAGGAAAGGCAAGATACATACAGGGAAGTGCACCAACTGTTTTCACTTCTACCATCATCTGTTAGCTTTGCCTGTTCTTGAGATTCAGATACATAGAATTATAATGTATGTCCTTTTTTATGTCTTCTTCCAGGATCCTGTAAGATTCATCCATGTTGTTACATACTGGTAGTTCCTCCTGCTATGATTGCTGAATACTTTCAATTATGTAACTATGCCTTAATGTATTAATTGTCCTGTTGATTTGGATTGTTCCCTGTTGGGGCGCTATTGTGAGTAAAGCTTTTATCAATATGTTTATACAAGTCTTTTTTAAAAATATTTGATTTATTTATTCATAGAGACAGAGAGAGAGAAAGAGAGAGACACAGGCAGAGGGAGAAGCAGGCATCATATAGAGCCTGATGTGGGACTCTATCCAGGGTCTCCAGGATCACACCCTGGGCTGAAGGCGGCGCTAAACCGCTGCGCCACCGGGGGTGCCTATACAAGTCTTTTTGTGGACGTAAGTACTTATCTTCTTTGGTGAGATAGACCACAGAGTAAGTGTATATCCAGCTTCAGTAAATACTGCTATATTCTAACTGTATTTATATAGGAGAAAAAGGAAAGTATTCTTTATTTAAAACATGTACCAAAATATGTAAATGCTAAAGTGTGATTTTCCTAAAAGATATAAAGAAGTAATCAGAGATTTGTACCTACTTGCAATGATGTAATTTGGACTTATGAGAAGACAATTATAATGTGAAAAAATGTTGAACTTTTTTCTTTATATTTGATATTTTAAGAGATATGTGTATACATACTCAGCCTTTTTACATGTATTTAGAATCACAGTGAACAAGCCAGCTACAATGGCAGCCAGAAACAATAGGTTTTATTATGAGTGCTGCCTTCAGTGAAGGGATTTTCCAAATATGGTGAACAGCTTTTGGTAAAGATCCAAACAAAACAAAAAGCAATCTTCTTTCAATGTGCATAACAGTTGAATTCCTGGAAAAATAGGTGTATATTAAAAGCAAGCAAGATATATCTTGAGTTCACATGTAAAATGAAGTTAGATTCTTGGCACATATTGTTAGATGTCTGGTGGGAACACTGACAAGCCATTCAGGCATAGGAAATTGGCCCTCACCTTGTAAGGTGTGGGCCACCCACAAACTTCCAAAATGACCATAGGGGGCAGTACCACCCCATTGAGAACCACTCTCCAAGACCTATTGTGTCTAGTATAGTTGACAATAGTCATCTGTAACTTGTTATATATTAAATGAAATTAAAAGCCCAGTTTCTCAGTCATACTAGCCACATTTCAAGCGCTTAAAAACCACGTGTAGCAGAAACTACCCACAGAGGAAAGCACAGGTCCAGATGGTTCCACTGGTTAATTATTCTGCAATTACTTAAAGAATTAACAACAGTTCTTCACAAATTCTTTCAAAAAATAGAAGAGGGAATACTTTCCAACTCATTCTATGAGGCAAGTATTACCCTGATGCCAAAATCAGACAAAAGTGACATAAGAAAACTTCAGACCAATATCTCTTATAAATTAGAGACGCAAAAATCCTCAACAAAATAGTAGAAAATATAATACACAAACCATGACCAAGTGAGATTTATTAGGAACACAAAATTTGGTTAATATATGAAAATGAATTAATGTTATATACCATGTCAGTAAATTAAAAGACAAAAATCAAATGATCATCTCAATAGATGCAAAAAAAAAAAAAGCATCTGACAATATGCAAAACATCTTCATGATAAAAATACTTTACAAACTAGGAACAGAAGGGAACTTCCTCAATATGATATATAGAACATCTGCAAAAAATCCACAGCTACATCATACTTAATGATAAAAGATTGAAAGCTTTTCCCCTAAAATCAGGAACAAGACAAGGAAGTCTACTCTTACAACTTCTATTCAATGTTGTACTAGAGGTTCTAGCCAAGACAATTCAGCAAAATGTCAAATAAAAGACATCTAGATTAGATAGGTTTGAAGATGACATACCTCATATATAGAAAATCCTATGGAATTTACCAAAAACTATTGAAAATAATAATGAGCTCACCAAGGTTGGAGGATAAAAGACCAGTAGACAAAAAAGCAATTGTATTTTATACATTTATAAAGATCAATCCAAAAAGGAAATTAAGAAAACAATTCCACTGGGGTTGTCAGTCAGTTAAGTGTCCAACTTGATTTTGGCTCAAGTCTTGATCTCAGGGTTGTGAGATCAAGCCCCACATCAGGCTCTGAGATGGATATGGAGCCTACTTAAGATTCTCTCTCTCTTTTTCCCTCTGCCCCTCCCCTCTCTCTAAAAACAAAACAAAGCAAAACAATTCCACTTAACAAAAGCACCAAAAAAGAATAAAATGCTTAGAAATAAATTTAACAAAATAAGTGCAAAATGTATACTCTGAAACTAGAAAGCATTCTTGGAAGAAAATAAAGATCTAAATAAGAGGAAAGCCATCCCATGTACATGGATCAAAAGAGTTAATGTTGTTAAGTTGGCAATACTTCCCAAACTGATATACAGTTCAATGCAAGCCCTATCAAAATCGCAACTGGCTTCTTTATAGATATTGACAAGCTCATTCTAAAATTCATAAAACATTCTTTAAAAAAAGATTTTATTTATTTATTCATGAGAGACACAGAAAAAGAGGCAGAGACATAGGCAGAGGGAGAAGCAGGTTCCCTGTAGGGAGCCTGATGCAGAACTTGATCCTGGGACCTGGGGATCACATCCTGAGCCGAAGGCAGATGCTCAACCACTGAGCCACCCAGGCATTCCCATAAAGCATTTTTGAAAAAGAACAAAGTTGGAGGATTCACACTTCCCAATTTCAAAAACTCACTACAAAATTACAGTAATCAAGATGGTGTTGTGCTAGCATAAGAATAAACATGTAGATCATTGGAATTGAATTAAGAGTCCAGAAACAAATCCCCACATTTGCAGTCAACTGATTTTCTTTTTTTTTTTTTTTAATTTTTTTTTTAACTTTTATTTATTTATGATAGTCACAGAGAGAGAGAGAGAGGCAGAGACACAGGCAGAGGGAGAAGCAGGCTCCATGCACCGGGAGCCCGACGTGGGATTCGATCCCGGGTCTCCAGGATCGTGCCCCGGGCCAACGGCAGGCGCCAAACCGCTGCGCCACCCAGGGATCCCTCAACTGATTTTCAACAGCTGATTTTCTAAAACAAATCCATAGGGAGTCCTTTCAACAAATGGTGCTGGGACAACTGAATATTCACATCCAAAAGAATGAAGTTGGGCCCAGGGTTGGGGGGGAGGTCCTCAAGATTTTTTTTTTTTTTAGTTGGAAGAGTTCTTCATGTATGTATCCTAGATACAAGTCCCTATGGAGAATATTTTAAAAAGGAAAAGCATATGGATGAGGTAATTGGGCATTAAAGAGGGCATATAATATGATGAGCACTGGGTGTTATATGCAACTGATGAATTACTGAACTCTACATCTAAACTAAGAATGTACTATATGTTGGCTAATTGAATTTAAATTTGTTTTTAAAAAAGGAAAAGCACAATTCAGTGGTTTTCAAAGTATGGTCCCAAGAACAGCAGCATCAGCATTACTTGAGTGTATGATAGGAAGGCATATTCTTGGTCCCCACCCCACACTTCCTCAGTCAGAGCTGTGGGGGTGAGCCCTGGTAATCTGTATTTGTACAAGCCGTATGGAACACACTCAAGTTTTGAGAACAACTAGTATAATGCAGTATAAAGATAAAGGCAGGAGCCCATCCCTAGCATGAACAAAGACCGTGCTTTCCCAAGAGCTCATGCAGTTTCTACAACCACATTATGACATGTTGATACTACTGTCATCCCCATTTGACCAGATCAGTAAACTGCAGTGCAGAGAAATGAAGATGATTGCCTGAGATCATGAGTTTATGAATGGCAGAGCTGAGGCCTAAAGGGCCAGGCTTCTCTGCCAGCAAAGCCCATGCTATTAACCACCATGTCAGCACTTCCCTGAGCGTGAGCCATAAACATCACTGGTGGTGATGGGATAGTCTCAGAGCATATGTGGATGTTCACTTTGAACTCCAAAAGTTATATACAGATTTTCCTCAACTTACGATAGGGTTTTGTCCTGATAAACCCATCATAAGTTGAAACTATTTTAAGTAAAAAATGCATATAATACACCTAACCAACAGGAACATCATTGCTTAGCCTAGCTTACCTTAAACGTGCTCAGAACACTTACACCAGCCTGTAGCTGGGCAAAGTTGGTGAACATAGTCTATTTTACAAGATAAAATCTCATGTAATTGATTGAATACTATACTGAATGTGGCAAACAGACTGGTTGTATGGCTACAGAAGTGTTGTGTGTCCATTGTTGATGCTGGTGATTGAGTGGCTGACTGGGAGCCTGTGGTTGGCTGCCATTGCCCAGCATCACAAGAGAATATAGCACCTATCACCAGCCTGGGAAAAGATCAAAATTCAAAATTTGAAGTATAGCTTCTACTGAATGGCTATTGCTCTCACATCATTGTAAAGTTGAAAAATCATTAAGTCTAACCATCATAAGTCAGGGACTATCTGCATTTATTTTAAAGTGTTGTAGAAAAAATATGTAACTAGCATTTCAAACTCATGATTTCAATAGTCCCTCACATTAAGTATCCCTTAAAAATTTTATATTAAAAGTCATTTAATGAAAAATATTAAGTGAATAAAAGTACTGTTATACATGGCAAATATGGGAGTATCGGAAACACTACTGAGCCAGCATTACTTTAAAAATATATAATCATTTGTAGGGCACCTGGGTGGCTCAGTGGTTGAGCATCTGCCTTGCGCTCAGATTGTGACCCCGGGTCCTGGGATCGAGTCCCACATCAGGCTCCTGGTAGGGAGCCTGCTTCTCCCTCTGCTTATGTCTCTGCCTCTTTCTCTCTGTCTCTCATGAATAAAATCTTTAAAAAAAATGAAAATATATAATGACTTGTGCATCTTACTGTATAAAAATTGTACCTATAAAAACAACTATACAGGGACTCCTGGATGGCTCAGTGGTTGAGCATCTGTCGTTGGCTCAGGGTATGAAAAAATAAAATTCACAAATTCTCTCATGAATAAATAAAATCTTTAAAAAAAAAAACAACTTAAAAAAAGGACTATATAAAAATACCAGATTCTAGCTAATACACATGCTGAAGCATCTAAATGGAACTATATTAGGGGCACCTGGCTGGCTCAGTTGGTGGTGTGAGACTCTTGATCTCAGGATTGAAAGTTCAAGCCCCATGTTGGATGTAGAGATTACTTAAAAATAGTCTTAAAAAAAAACAGAGGGAAGTGTATTAGAGTCAGCCTCCTACTTTGAAATATATTGCAAAAGTAAGAGACTTCATTTGGATGGAGTGTTACATATGTGATAAAGTAACTGTAGCAAAATGTTCCCCATAGAACCCAGTCTTACATACATGAGCACTTATTCTGGGAATTCTTTCAATCTCTCTGTATGTTTGAAAACTTATAGAAAACTTACATCGGGGAAAAATATATGTAGATTGCCCCGTACAGTGAATGAGTGAATGAATGAATGAATGAGTATATGAGTAAAGTATCAAAGAATAGGTAGAGATCTGCTGAAATGCCTTCTTTATGCTCTCCTGCACATATTCCAAAGTCCGTTTTTATTACTTCTATAACAAAAGAACGTTTTTTTCTTTCAGGAAGAAAAATGGCACAGGAGTCAACTGATAAAATTGGTAAAACAGGCATTTATTGTGAGGAAGTCACACTGTGAAGAAACTCCCCGAGGCCAGCCTGGGAGTAGGCAAAAACCGTGGGCTCTTGCTCAAAGGGGGGATGGGACCTGAGCACTTCTCTACGCCCCCGCTGCTTGCCCTTGGGAAGTCTGAAGCAGAGCTGGTGAGTGGGCTCTGGGCTGTGCGCCAGCGCTCGCCCGCCTGTCAGTGTAGGCCTAGGTTAGTGTTTTCCATGTCCTGGGAAGCCAGAGTGTCAAGACAGGTGACAAAGGAAGTCGTGCAGAGGCAGGGCCAGGAGCCCTGACAGGGAGATTCCCAAAGTGTCGGAGATACAGGCAGCTGCCATGGCAAATTCCCGGTGCTGGTCACTTGTCTGGGGAGGGCAGAAAGCAGGGGTGAGGCTTCAATCCTAGACGCCGCCCCATTCCCCCCACCCCGCAGCCCTTGCCCAGCTGGTACTAACCTCCAGGGCAATGTTGTGGAAGGTGTTCACATAGGCAGCACCTCCGAGGAGCCCCTCATACAGAATGATCAGGAAGACGAGGTAGATGCTGGGCAGGAAGCTGAACCACACGTCCACCAGCAGGAAGGCCAGGTTGAGGCACTAGGGATGCAGGTGGAGGGGAAGGCTAAGCCTGGGACCAGAGGCTGAGATCCCATCCAGTGGCCCCTGGTTCTGGGAGATGCTGAGGAGAGGGCTGACAGAACCGGATCAAATCCCAACACCCAGCTGGCCTACCAGACCCTGGATGTGGGGGAGGCCTTCCTATCCTGTCCCAGCACCCTAGACATTGTCCCTCCCCCAACCTCACCTTGGCTCATGTCACTCCTGGACACTATTCCCCTTCCCTCACTTAACATCTCCTGGTCAGCACTATTTGCAGCTCAACTAGGAACAGGATCTCTCCTGCTCCTGGGCTCTCATGCCTCCTCCCAAGGGCTCCCTGAAGAGAGAGGCCCACCCCTCTCCCACCATTTTACCAGACTGAGGCTTTGGGTGGACCAGCAGTTTCCAACTGGGTGTGATTTTTGCCACCCAGGGGACATTTGGCAATGTCTAAAGATGTTCTGGGCTGTCTTGAGTGGGGAGGGAGTTGCCAGGGGCCATAGATGCTGCTCAACACCTTGCAGTGCATGGGATAGCCGTGCAACAAATGATTCAACTCCAACTGTCAATAAGGCCGAGGTTGAGAAACTGTGGCTGAGGTGTTCTCATGTCTCTTAGGAAGCTTCTCTTGCCCCACCCACGGGGGTAGGTCCCTCCTCTGTGCCCCAGTCCTTCAGAGGATCCCAGTGTCCCAGGCCTAAGCATGTAGGGTTGCCTTGCCAATACGTAGGCGGCCATGGTGGTTCATGCACAATGTACATACAGATCACCTGGGCACCTTGTGACCCACAAAAGCCTTGCCCTTGAAGATTCTAATTCATTAAGTCTGAGGTGAGCTCAGAGGTCTGCATTTAAAAGAACACATGTGGTGATACTAATGTGACTGGCAGTACACCACCAACACTTGTCTGTGTCATGGGGCTACACACTTTCTGTAATAGAATTAAATGATGATAAGCCACTAATTCTACAAAGCAGCCTTGGTTAAAATTACAGCTAAAATCCTAAGCTACCCATGTCAGTGGCATCTAATGAAGAACCCTGAGTTCGGAATTGTTGACACAACAATTTGGGACTTTGGTGGTACAGGGCCCTGGGCGGGCAGTACTGTTCAGAAAAATAAGGAAGAAAGCTACAGGGCATTCACACAGTACTGTCGAAACATTCAAGTGCAACCTTGATTTGTTCTATATCTTGTTATCCTAGAATCAGGCTCAGTTTATTAAAAATGACTTCCCTGGACTCATGGAAGGTTTATTTTGATAGTTACCTTCAGGGGCTAAGAGACCCCGGACTTTGAAACAATGAAGGCTGGTTATGTGAAGCTACTTCAGTTAGACCATGGGAGAGAATGGTGTGTGTTCACTTAAGGCTGTCATAGTTCTGCAACAGGAAGTTAAATTTGCTCACCAGCCTGGCGGTAAATAACTTCTTGGCTACATCATTGGTTCTATCATAATGAACCACCCAGAGTAAAAGACCAGTGTGTGATTTTTTTTTTTTTTTTTTATCCACAGAGATATTATTTGAAAGCCTGTGTCTTAGCATGAAGCTTGAGAAAATAATCAAGGAAGTACTTCTAGTGCTCTAAAACACTTCTTCTCATCTCTATTTTTTATAACTACCTAGAGAAGCAGATGTTGGCCACACCTGATTCAGAGATGAGGAACTCTCATCTTGGACTGGTTTAGAGACCTGCCCTAAGTCACACAACTGCAGAGAACAGAAGGTGGGATTTGCATCCACGTTTGCCAGGTTTCCCAAGACCACACATTTTATACAGATCTGGAGTCCTGCTGGCCTTCTGTTCCCCAGACAACCTGACAGTGGGCAAGAAACACTTCCTGCAGAGGGAAGGAGGCCTGGGGTCTTGGGTAGCTGGGAGCCAAGGAGGGAATGGAGGGAGAGCCAGGCTTGGTACCTGCAGCAGGGCCAGGACCCATGTGAAACGGATGCGACAGCAATGGAGAGAAGAACGGGAAACAAAGACGCCAGCCTGGTAGAGCATCTGGTACCTTTGAAGGGGGCAGAGAGGAGAAGGAAGCCCCACTGGGCCCCTACTCAGCAGGATGGCCCCAGCTGCTGCCAGCCCCATCATCAAGGGGCCCTCCCAGCCTCCCGCCCATCCTGCTGCCCCATCTTACTCTTCTTACCAGCGATACTGCTGAGCATGATTCAGGGATGTGTTCCGGAAGAACAGGAGCTCGAACTGCAGCAAAGAGCACAGAGGGTAGACGGTCAGAGACAAGTGGGGCCCCTGCCTCTATTGTGACTTGCACCCCTCCCGGCAACTCTCACTCACCAGCCCCTGATTGATGAAATACTCCGCAAAGTAAACTAGGACCAAGGGGACAATGTACCATAGCAAGCCCTGGAAGAGTCAGAAGACATAAGTGGAAAGCTGGCAGGCAGGCACTGGCTGTGAGGGTGGGGGTCTCGCCACAGCCACCAACCATACCTTGAACACAGTCCACCTTTCCTGAAGGGAGAGGTTTGAGCTGGAGTCTGCAGGGGAACGGGGAGGGAAAGGAAGGTGAGATTGGCACATGGACTCGGCAGAGGTGTGCTGGTGGGTAAGAACCAGCCACATTCACACTCACTGCATGAAGGCACTTAAATGCCACTGGATTGTACAATTAAAAATGGTTAAGGAGTCCCGGGGAGGGCGGGGGCGGGGTAGGTCATTTGGTTAAGCATCTGACTTGGCTTCAGCTCAGGTCATGATCTCAGGGTTGTGAGATTCCTTTGCACTTAAGATTTTCTCTCTCCCTCTGTCCCTGCCCCCCTCTCAAATGGTTAAACTGGTAAACTTCATGTTAAATATATTTTACCACAATTAAAAAAAAAAAAAAAGGAATTAACGGGTGGGACCTCTCCATAGCTCTTGTACAGTTTGATAGCTTTATCTCTCCAACCCAGCCACACTGGCCCCTTCCGTTTCTTGACCATCCAAGTTCATTCCCAACACAGGATCTTTTTTTTTAAGATTTTATTTGTTTATTTAACAGTGAGTGAGAGACACAAGCAGAGGAAGCAGCAGAAGGAGAGGGAAAAACAGGCTCCCCACTGAGCAGGGAGCCTGACGTAGGTCTTGATTCCAAGACCCTGAGATCATGAGCTGAGCTGAAGGCAGACGCTTAACCAACTGAGTCACCCAGGTGCCCCCCACTGCTGTTCGCTCTGCCTGCAGCCTGTTCACCTTGCTGTCCATAAGGCTGGTTCCCTGTCATTCAAATTTCAGGCCAATGACATCTCCTCAAAAAGGTTTTCTCGGACCACTTCCTCCAGGTAGGACCCTTCTCTATTTCCCTCATTTCCTAGCAGCCCTCTCTGCTTTATGTCTGGCCAGCACTTACCAAGGCTCGAAAATAACATGTTTCTGATTCAGCTATTTGTTTATGAATCTGCCCCCATTCCTCATGTTGTGCACCTGGTACCCCTAGTGATCAGCACATCGTAAGCACTCACTGAGAAGCTCTTTTGCAGGCTCTACATTCATTGTGGAGCCCAGGGGGCTTGATCCCATGACCCTGATATGATGAGCTGAGATTCAATCAAGAGCTGGTTGCTTAACTGACTGCGCCACCTAAGTGCCCCAGTGAGTATTCTTGAATAGATGGATGCAATTGGCTCTTACCCTAACCAGCACTGCCATCCACCTCCCCTCCTGACTGTGTCCACTGTAGAGTAGAAAGGCTGGTGCCCTTTCAGAGAGAGAGTGATGAGTCTGAGGGACCCCAAGTCTCCTACCTGGCTTCGACTCTGGGGTTTCACTGTCTATCAGGGGCTGCCGCGCTGATGTCTCTGCCTCTTCTTCCCCTCCGGGGTCCTGGGGCTCAGGAGATGTGAGCAAAAAGAAATAGCTAGGAACGGGTGGGATGGAGATGAGATCGAAGTGCCCGCCCTCCCAGGGCAGCCCCTCATCATTCCTATACTCCTTGTAGGCCCCCTCATCCGGTGCCAGAGAGCCGCAACTACAGAAAGGTGCTTCCTTCTTTGGAGCGGAAATTTGTCTCTTTGTTGTTTATACCCACCGGCCCTTGTTTGGACTCATGGCTCACACCAAGCAAGTCAACTCTGTTTTCTTGTCATTGTTATTCTAATGATTGCTCTGGCTACCATTTATCATGTACTCATTCCATGCTGGGCCAGAGCTTTGGAAATTTCAGTCTCTTCTATATTGGCTGTGTTTACACTCCTCCTATACAAAATATTTTTTGCTCATCATTTTCCTTTAAATGAATTCACTTTTTCTATGTGGCCTTGTCCTAAGCAATAATCTGTAAAATGACATGTTTGATTGGCTACTTAAAACGTTTTCCTAATACACTCAAAACTAATAAGGTAAAGTCCACCCCTGCCCCCTTCAAGTCATCTTGGGACCCACACTGTACCAGATGCTTCACACGGGGAAGCAAGGCGGACCAGACAGGTAGAGTACTTTGTCCTACACCATACAGCCAACAAGCAGCAGCTCCAGAACTCAAAGCAGGCCTATCACAGTCCAGAATCCATACCCCCACATTACAAGGCTGTGGGGATCCAAAGATTGGGAGCATCTGATCTAGTTCTCTCCTCGAATCCCTCACCCTCCCAGCCTAGGCAGCCTACCTGGCCAGCATCAGGGCGGGGATACCCAGCATGGACAGTAGGGTGTGCTGAGGGGAGAGGCCAGCCTGGGTGAGGCCCAGATAGGACAATGCTCCCATCAGTCCTGCTCCCCCAGTTCCTGAGGACCACCAGGAGATCACAGCCCTGAGAAGAACACAAGAGATGAGCAAGGATCACAGCCAGCACCGGAAGGTCCTCTCCCTCACTCCCTGATCCACCTGCTTACCTGGGGTAGAAGGCAGTGAGTGAGAGGAAGGTGACCTCTCCCACACCTGACGAGATGCTAGCCAAGACCACACCTGGAGGGAGGACAAGCATGCCAGTGGCCACACACCCCCATAGCCCTGATCCCCTGAGGTATCTGGCCATGGCCTCCTCTGCATCAGCTCAGAGGGACTAAAAACAGATCCCCTGGGCAGGGGATGCTTCAGATCTGGAAGAGAACCAAGAACCAACCTGCTTCCCAGCATGCCCTCTTATAGGAAATGAATGGTACCTCTATCTACCCAGGTGTCAGCTCTGGAACGAGAACTCATCCCTGATGCCTCAGCCACCCTCATGACGGGGTGTTGGTGACCCTGCTCACCTCCAGCTACCTATACTCCATCCATTTTCTCCTAGCTCAACCCCCACCCTCCTCTGGCCATCACCCATCCCTCCAAAATGACCTCATCTCCCAACTCCTACTTGTGACAGTCCCAGAAGGACTGAGGGTATAAAAACAATCCCTTTCCTCTCAGAAGTTGGGAAGACTACCCCTGCAATGCTCTGTTTTGGTTCATCTGAGTTCCCCACCTGACACAGAACCTCACACTCACCACACAGGCTGGTCCCCACTGAATGAGAAAAGGCAACCAGGATGAAGCTTCCAGCGGCACAAATCCCACTGACAAGAACTCGGGGGCTGAGGGGCAAGAGGTAGGGAGGGCAGAGGAAGGTCAGCTTCCACTGCTGCAACTCCCCAGCCCTCCCAACCTCCTAACCTCCCAACCTCCCAGCCTCCCCCTACCGCCCTCCCCCACCCCCACTTCAGATCCCACCTGCCCTTCTTCCTGCCATCCCACCCAGACCTGTAGGGCAGCAGATGCAGACCAAGGGGAGCTAGCAGTTTGATGATGAGGGTGGGGAGGATGTCTGCCAGGAGCACTGCCTGGAACAGGAGAACAGAGTGAGATCCCTGACAGTCCCAGTGACAAGCCTCCCAACCAAGCGGCCAAGGAAAGACAGACACCGGCCAGGTTGACCAGCTACAGACACAGGCTCTGAGGTCAGAGAGATCTGGGTTCAAGTCCCAGCTCTGCTGCTCTGTAGCTTTGTGTCAAGACATGTGCATTGTCTGAGCTTCAGTTCCCTGACCTGGAATATGGGGGGCAGGGGAGAGATGCTTACAGTGCTTAGCTCCTAGTAGCACTGTGACGATCACAGGAGATAATGTATGCTACACATAGAAAAGGCTTAGGAAACTTCAGTCTTAATTATGATCATCATGATGGCAGCAGCCAGGTGCTGAGGGGTGGGGGTGGCAGGGGTTGGGGAGGACCAGGTGGGTACTCACAGCCGTGGAGACAGAGTTGCAGTCAAATCGAGATGAGCTATTGTGGGCAGTAGGCGGAGGGTCTGGGTCCACCTGATGATGGAAAAGAATCTTTCACCCACAGAGCCAAGAGGAGACACACACAAAGGGCCTAGCTCCAGTCCCAGCTCAGCCCTAACTTGGAGGATGGCCTTGGGTCTGGCCTCTTGGGGTCTCAGTTTCTCTAAGTGCACAACAGGGAGGGTGAGATTACCATCGTAGAAAGTTCAAATTAAGGACCCAAAGGCCAAATGTGGCTCTGTAAATGGGCTCTACTTGGGTAACACATTCAGGAGCTTTCATCCAAAAAAATTGGGGTTCCCAAATTTTTACTTTCTGTCTAGAACAATGTGGATAGGAGGAGTGAACTTGTAATGCTCCCAAAGTGCCTTATTTTCTCTGAGATAAATATATTTATAAGGCCCTATCCCACTGGAAGCTTGGGTATGTTTGCCATGTCAATTTTAGGGAGCGGGCATATACATGCAGTAGGCATACAGGCTGGAAATGGGTCCCTTTCCCCGAAGAACGGGAAAGGAGATTCAGCTGGAGATCTGTGAGGGTGGAGTTAAACCAAACTCCCTCAGTGACCCTTTCCTCTTCCACCTACTCCTCTTAAACCCCTAGGAGGATTTCCAATTTTTTAAAGCCCTGTGGCTCCAAGCCTGGTCTCATTTTTCCCCACCAACCTCACATGTGGACACATTAGCAACCCCATGGCCTGAGGATTCCAAATAACTATTCTATGTATACATGAGAATATGTAAATGCTAACATTTAAAATAATTTGATAAAGTCTTTGTAGCTATTCATCCAAAAAACAAATTAAAAATTAGGTTTCCCGAAAAGCTGGTCTTGGACCAAATTCCCTGTTGGATTTGCAAGGTGGTGGCTACTCCAGCACCCCCCACTCCAGCTCATCACAGACAAGAGATTCTCAACTGATTATACCCCCCAGGGAACAGTTGGCAATGTCTGGAGACATTCGTGTCTCAACTGGAAAGCAGGGGGTACACTTAGTATCTGGCGGGTAGAGGACCCGCTAGGGTGCTGCTAAGCACTACACAATGCACATGAAAGCCCCACAACAAAGAATGCTCCAGCCTAAAATTAACAGCACGAGGGTTAAGGAACGCTGCTATAGACCATGGCCTCACCCACATTTGAGTTTGCATAGGTGGCACCATTTGATTCTCAAAAACCCTTTCCGCTCTGTGGTCTGGGAGACTGGGAACTTTAACCCCCTTGCCCCACTCCTTGGCCAGCCCATTCCATGAGTTTTTCAAAGGGGTCCCTGCTCTAGAGTGAGTCCCTCATCTTCCCCTGACTAAACATGGTCGGGTGGTGGTAGAGAGGATCACTTACATGGCTCTGGTTCTCAGATGCCCTCTGGTGGCTAAGGATGTCATGGGCAGCGCTGAGCATCACCACATAAGAGAAGTTGTTGCAAAGGCCCAGGAGCCTAGAGTGAACAGGATGGACTTTTTTTCCCCCCTGATCCAATTTTACTGAGATATAACTGACATATAAACAGGTATTAACCTCCTTCCATGCTTACAATACAATCTACCCACAGTCCTAGCACCAAATCTCCCCTCTTGTGGTTTTTAATCAACTCCCTTGTTGTTCTCTATCACCAGACCCCATCTCCATTTCAGTGTTAGGGTTAGAAATACAGGGTTTGGGATGACAGACTTGGGTTCACACCTTATCCCTCTCAGGAAAAGAAGTTGGGCAGCTCGGATGGCTCAGTGGTTTAGCGCCGCCTTCGGCCCATGGCCTGATCCTGGAGACCTGGGATCGAGTCCCATGTCAGGCTCCCTGCGTGGAGCCTGCTTCTCCCTCTGCCTGTGTCTCTGCCTCTGTGTGTGTGTGTGTGTGTGTGTGTGTCTCTCATGAATGAATAAATAAAATTTAAAAAAAAAAAAAGGAAAGAAAGTCATCCTTGATGACTCTCTCCAAGCTTCCACCATAATTCAGTTCCTGGGGCATTTCTCATCCACTGTTCTCCATCTCTGATGTGCTGTGGAGCAGTACAAAGATCCTGGGGCTCAAAGCCCAAAGGACCCTGTTCAGGTCTCAAAGACTGCTGCTTTCAACTTGAGCAGCCTCGGTCTACTCATGTATAAATGGGGACACAAGTTTTTCTTTTCACCACTTCACAGGGGGATGTGGGGATTAAAATAATACCAAAGCCTTCTATGACCCACGAAAGATCTTTTTTGCTTACTCTCATTTCCCAGAGCTACACTCAGTGATGGGAAAGGAACTGCGCCCAGCGCCAGAGATTTCATGTGCTCTTTTCACAAGTCCATGACATGGTCTCACCGTTCTTTTCATTTTGCGGCTGTCAAGCTGAGGCTCGGAGAGGTTACAGGCCTCTACCAGAGTCACATGGGAAGTCACTTCCAACCCAGTGTGCCACCCAAGCCCTCAATGTTAGGTTAGCCCCTAGAAGGATTTCCCAAGGCTCAATATCAGAATGATTTCAGAAAGTAGATGGATGAGCTTTCACTTTTTTTTTAAAGATTTATTTATTCATGAGAGACACAGAGAGAGGCAGAGACACAGGCAGAGGGAGAAGCAGGCTCCTCGCAGGGAGCCGGATGTGGGACTCCATCCTGGATCCTGGGATCACACAGTGAGCTGAAGGCAGAGGCTCAAAAGCTGAGCCACCCAAGCGTCCCTTTTCTTTTGTTTTAGATGGTTGATCTTTTAAAAAGTGGGGGTGCATTTATAAAAACATGCATTAGAAAAAACACTGGCTTTCTATCTACAGTAGTGATTTAAGATTTCAGGGATGCCTGGGTGGCTTAGCGGTTTAGCACCTGCCTTTGGCCCAGGGCATGATCCTGGAGTCCCAGGATCGAGTCCCATGTCGGGCTCCCTGCATGGAGCCTGCTTCTCCCTCTGCCTATGTCTCTCTGGTGAATAAATAAATAAAAATAAAATAAAGATTTCTTTTAAAAAACACATGTATTGGGACACCTGGGTGACTCAGTGGTTAAGTGCCTGTCACTCAGGGTGTGATCCCAGGGTCTCGGGACTGAGTTCCACATCAGGCTCCCTGCATGGAGCCTGAGTCCCCCTCTGCCTATGTCTCTGCCTCTCGTGAATAAATAAAATCTTTTAAAAGATAGACGAAAATAAAAAAAATAAAAAACATATGTATTTACAAATTTAAAGTCTGAACTGTTTGGAGTAAAAACACGAAAGTAAGTAGTCCTACAGGTGATCTGAGAATCTGTCCCAAATTTGAAGGTGGTTAAGTAAATGAGTGAAGTCTTGGAGGTTTACATGCTGCCTCAGGGCAAGCCAACTGGTTTCTGTAAATATTTGTGAATTCAACTCCTTTTTCCCAGCTCAACTCTTTCTTCCCTCTTTCCTCTTATTGCTTCCCAACTTTTTTCACCCCATTTTTACTTCTACTGAAGTGTTCAGGCCACTCACCAGAAACCCATCACGTTCTTCCAAAGGGCTCCCTTATGGTAAGACCGAGGGGGCCGAGGTTCCGGGGCGGTCTCCTCCTCTGCGAGGGCGAGAAGAGAACAGCATGAACCCCACCTCCCTCGCAGGTGCACGAAGGTGCCACAGGTGTCCCCCCCGAGCCCGCGCCCGAGCCCCAAGTCGGTGGGTTGCGGGGCAGAGGCTGTCACTCTCGGGAGGGCGGGCGGGAATACGCACCCTCCGAATCCAAAAGGCGCCGCCGCGAGCCCGCACAACCTCCCATGGCATCAAGTTCAGGTCCCACGAAGGGTTCAAAGTCAGGGAGCGTCCAGAATTGGCTCCGACCGCGCGGGTGAGGGTCTGCGACAGCCGAGAAGGATCAACGCCCCACTGCAAGTCCCATCTCCGGCTTCTCCGCTGCACTCGCGCCGGGCGCCCCACCGAGTTACCCCGGGGCTCCATCTCGCGCCCTCGCACCCCCCACCACGGCCCACCCGTGGGACTCTGCCCCAGCCCCCTTTAAAGCAGGGGGCTCCGCGGTCTGTACCTTTAAGAGCAGCTGCAAGTTCGGCCCCGAGGTACCGCAGGTTGGCGGGTCACGTGACAGCACCGGCGGGCTCCTCATCACGTGCTTGGAGGTCACCACAACTTCCGGGTGCTCTCTGTGTCTTCGCTTCAGGCCTTCCTAGCCGCGCGGCGGGGGACGGAGAGAGGCCGGGGGAACGCTGGAACCGCTGGTTTAAAACTGGAGCTGGTAGGATCAGCAAGAAGAGCCGTGACGTTACACTAGCGGCGCCCAAGGTCTTGACGGTATCCTGCCAGCACTAGTCATGGCAGTGAGCGGCTTCAGCTCCTCTGCCGGCCTTCAATTGCCAGAAATAAAAATGGCCACCTGGCTGCTCTCGTCCCTGTTTCTGGCTGCGAACAAAGCCAGCTTCGAGGCATTCTTACTTCCTATCTCTTGCCCTTAGATTGCTTTTCAGAACTGAAAATAAAGATCACTCTCGCTTAAGAGGATTTCTATCTATTGGCAACATCCAAAGCATTAAAGAGATCCCTTTTGCGCCTTTGGCCCAGGGCGCTATCCTGGAGACCCGGGATCGAGTCCCACGTCGGGCTCCCGGTGCATGGAGCCTGCTTCTCCCTCTGCCTGTGTCTCTGCCTCTCTCTCTCTCTCTGTGACTATAATAAATAAATAAAAATTAAAAAAAAAATTAAAGAAAGAGATCCCTTTTGCCAAATTATCCTAGAACCAAAGAATATCACAGAAATAGTCCAAGCCCTGGTTTTACAGATGAGAAAACAAAAAGGAAACTTGCTGGTGATGATGTAAGTTTAGACCTAAAGCTGACCTTAGAGACCCTTTTAACAATAGGAAGTAGAGCACCAGAGGCAGGTGTGCTTGGCTCCGCAGGCTGCAGAATTCCTGCCTGCATCAAGACTGCTTAGACCCGAGGATACTAAGGTCAAAGATTCTGATTCTCTGACCTCATCTAGTTCCTCGAATTGGTGATCAGGGAGGGGATTGGGGGATGAGGTACAGATCAAAGCCACTTCACATAGTCCAAAATACCAAGTGATTATTCTCTTACCTTCCTCTAGGTGGTAAAGCAGCATCCTGAATTTTCTTCATTGAGTCCTTCCCCTGCTAATCTCTTCTATGGGCTTCTACGGCTGGTGCCCACCTCTACCAGCTCTCTCACCACCAAGTCCTCAGACTGCTGTTTGAAATGTGTCCCCTCTGGTCTGCTTCCCAGGTTACTCAACCAATGAAAAATGGTGTCCTATGTGGGGCCTGTGGAGCCCTGCAAACTCAGCAACATGTCCTACGTGGCCTCTGCCTTCAAGGAACTCATAGGAGGGTGGGAGGTAGACACAAATAACCACAATACAAAGCTTAGCCAAGTTTTGTTTCGCAACAATGACTGCGGATGAGGGAATGGGCACTGGAGCCACTAACTCAGCCCCCTCTTCCCCTTGGGGAAGCATTAATGACCCTTAAATGAGAAGCCAGAGCTCTTACCAGCTCCTCTTCTCTCCTACTCCTTGTCCCTAGGCAAAACAGGAACCACAAACCCCAGCTTCCTCTCACAGAGTAGCTGTGGCTTGGGGGGGAGCCGGAAATGGCTGAGGTGTGAATACAAGACCTGAGTCACTTGAGCTGCAGTTGCCACAGCCCCCTCCCCCCTCCCCAGTTCTGAGATCTCCTGCTTCCAAGTTTTTTCTTTATGGCCTCCCCCCTCGCCCTTCAGCTCCAGATATGCACCTGAGCTCTCTGTGTGATACACGCCCATTTCCCAGCCAGGGCTGGAAGCTACTGAGGCATTGCAGAAGGTGGGCAGGGCCTGGACAGGGGATGTGTCAGGGAGACACAGGGGAAGAGGAAGTGTCTTGGGCCCTGGGGAAGACTGGCTTGTCTCCGTGGGTGGGGACAGTCATTTGTCAGCTTTCTGGACACACAGACAGAGACAGGATGGATTTCCTTCGGCTACATCTCCCTGGGCTGCATCAGGCCTTGAGGGGAGCACTGGTGAGAGGGGCAAAGAGATGCCAGAGGCTTTCATTCTGCTCCCTGGGGCCTCACCTTCCTTCTTCCCTTTGAAACTCTCCTCAGACTTGAGATCCCTTCCCCAGGATCAGGTAGTCTTCTAGCCTGAGTGTTTCTGGGTTTCAATCCTCCGACCTCTACAGACATGTCCACCTACCCCTAATCTAACCTTTTCCTCTTCCTCCTGCAAATCCAGTTCTTTCCCCTCCCAGATTCCAGAGCCCTTCTGTGGCCTGAGTTCCTCTGGGCCAAAGTCCCAAGGGAGAGGGCTGGGCCTCCCCTTAATGCCTCTGTCCCTTCCCCCTTCTCTTCCAGGACTCCCTCAGCTCCTTTGTCTCCTACCTTATGGGAGATGAGGTCCCCACCGCAGAGAGGAAGGCAGCAAGGGTAGCCGAGGAACTGGGGGAGGTGGCTGCAGGAAGGCCAGGGAAGACCGAAGAGAAGGAAGCCCAGGATGCCCTGGAGGGCCTTGGAGGCAGCCAAAGCAAGGAGGATGGAGGGCTGAGAGGGCCCAGAGAGGCTGGAAGATGCCAGGAGGGAGGTTCAGCTACAGAACAGACCTGGGGTTGGGAAGAAGGCAGCTCCCATGGGTCTCAGGCAGATGGGCAGGACATTGGGGTCCGGGAGGCACCCAAGGCTGCCAGGGGCCAGGGACCAAGTGCCCACTTAGAGGCCAGAGAGGAGTCCGAGGCAGAGTCTGAGGCTGGTCAAGACAACAGCAGCCAAGTCCAGGAGAGTCGAGGGCCCAGTGAGCAGGAAGTGAACAGAGAGGAGACACTGAGAACCTGGGAACAGGAGGAGGAGGCGGAAGAGGTCAAGGAAGGAAAACCAGAGGTGGCAAAGGAGGCGGAGTCACAGTGGACCTGGCACAGGGACCCTGAGGGGGAGGTAGGTGCTGATGGGCAGAAAGTAGCAGGGGACAACAGGGAGTCATTAGAGCAGCAGGTCAAGGAGGCAGTTGCAGAGGAGATCCAGGGGTCTGCAACCAAAGAAGCTGGGAAGGAAGAAGAGGTGAGGGTGGTCCTCAGGGGCAGTCGAAGCATGAGGGCACAGGATACACAGGAGCCACGGACAGAAAGTGAGGACAGGACAGCCTTAGGCAGGGAGGAAACTAGGACAGTCTCAGGCAGGGAGGAGGCCTGGACAACCTCAGGTGGGGAGGGGGATGGGACAGCCTCAGGCAGGGAGGACAAGGAGAAAATCTCAGTGGGGGAGGAGGATAGAATAGTCTCAGGCAAGGAGGAGGATGGGACAGCCTCAGACAGGGAGGAACCCAGGACAACCTCAGGTAGGGAGGGGGATGAGACAGTCTCAGGTGGGGAGGGGGACACGACAATCTCAGGCAGGGGGAAAGATGAGACAGTCTCAGGCAGGGGAGGGGAGAGCATAACCTCAGAAAGGGAAGAAGCTGGGATAGCCTCAGGCAGGGAGGAGGAAGATAGAAGAGCCTTGGGCAGGGAGGAGGATGGGACAGCCTCAGGCAGAGAGAAGGATGACGCAGCCTCAGATTGGGAGGAAGCCAGGACAACTTCAGGTGGGGAGCGCAATGAGAGGATCTCAGGTGGAGAGGGAAATAGAACAATCACAGGCAGGGGGAAAGATGAGACAGTCTCAGGCAGGGGAGAGGAGAGCATAGCCTCAGAAAAGGAAGAAGCCAAGACAGCCTCAGGTGGGGAAGAGGCTGAGACAGCCTCAGGCAGGGAGGAGGAAGCTGAGACAGCCTTAGGTAGGGGGAAGGATGGGATACCTTTAGGCTGGAGAGAGGCCAGGACAACCTCAGTTGGGAAGGGAGATGACCTCTCAGGAGCCAGGAAGACCGAATATGGGGAAGTCTCAGGAGAAAGGATCTCAGAGGGCACCAGGAAGGCCTGGGCATTCGAGGAGGCTTCCGGGGGAGACCAGGAGGATGAGGAGGATGAGGAGGATGAGGTGGATGAGAATAGAGAGGCTGAGATGAGGTTTTCCCCCAAACAGACCCAGGCCCTGGGAACTGAGGACATGGAAGAAGCATTTAAAGACCAGACAGCAGGGAGAGAGGCTACAGAAGGCCAGGGGTCAGAGAGGAAGGTAGAGGAAGGCTTTGAGGTCCAGGCAGATCAGAGAGTGATAGAGGCCGAGGGGAGGCAAGCCTCAGTGATCGGGACTGTTCCAGCCAGTGTGGAGGAGGTGGCGCAGGCAGAGATGGCTAGAGAGGAGAAAGAGGGTTGCTCGGCAGTAGAGGCTGAGTCGCCCAAGGACAAAGTGGCAAATGAGGCTGAAGGGGATGCTGACCTGGAGGCAGCCCCAGAGACCAGCAGTCCTGAGAAGGAGTTCAGCGGAGAGAGGAGCGAGGAGGAGGCTCAGACAGTTGCAGAAGCACAGGGGGTGATGTCGGGTGACCTTGAGCATGAGGTCACTGCAGGCCAGGAAGCTGAGCTGATGGCAGGCCCCCAGACCCTGACAGAGCAGCCTGGGGAAGGACAGGGGGGTGAGGAAGAGCTCTGGGGCCTTTCAGCCTTGAGCAGAGAGACAGAAGAGAACCTGGAAGAAGATCCCAGGAACATGGGAAATGTAAAGCCTGGTGCCCCTGGGGCAGAAGTCTGGGAGAACCAGAGAATGGGTGTGGAGAGAGAGGATGCCCAGGAAGAAAAAGCAGGTGCTGAAGAGGAGGAGGAGGAGGCTTCAGGAGGCCAGGCACCAGAGGAGGCCAAGGGAGCCCAAGAGTCTACCCTCTCAGGTGTCCTGGAGGCAATCGGGGAGTGGAAGAAAGCCCAGGAAGCAGGGTGTGGAGCAGAGGAGGGAGAGGTCCCTGCACCAGAGAGCCAAGAGCTGGGTGGAAGGCACGGGGCAGATGCAGGGACAGGTCAGTCACTGGGAAAGTCAGATGCCAGAGAAACAGAGGATGAGGAGGTGGAGGCCAGAGTGCCCTGGGGGGCAGACACAACATCCAGTGGAGACTGGAGGCTGGAGGAGACTGCTCTGAGCCTCCAGGACAGCGAGGACCCAGGGGCCAGTTCTTTAGCTACTGAGATAGTGAGGGAGATGGCAGCTCTGGATGGAAGGGCTGTTGGAGCTGGGGAAGGGCCCAAAAGAGAGGCTGGGGAAGCTTGGGACTCAGAAGGGAGGCAGGAGGCTGGGGGAGGCGAAGAACTGGTAGAGGCTGCACCAGGAGAAAACCAAGGTGGGCCGGAGTTTTGCCTGGAGGGCTCAGCGGAGGAGGTGACTGGCAGAGAAGGCCAAGCAGAGGCTTTGGAGGCCAGAGAGGATGAGCCCAGGGGAGAGTGGGCTGAGGTCAGGGAACCTGCAGTGGCAGAAGGAAGCTGTGGGATGGATGGCTTTACCTCAGGCTCCCAGGTGGTGAGGGCAGAGAGGGCTGTGGCCACTGTGGAGGCTGAGAGCCTCCGAGGAGGGCAGATGCTATTGGAAAAGGAGGCTGTGGGATGGCAGATGAAGGAGCAGGGGCAAGGCAGGGAGGGGCAGCGTGGAGACCACCACCCTGAGGGAGAGGCACGAAGGCCCCTTGATGTGGAGGATGCTGAGGTGACTACAGACCAGGGAGCAGAAGCCAAGGACATTGTTCCAGAAGGCCTGGAGGATGGCCAGGGCCAGGAGGACCAGTCAACAAACCAGGAGCCTGCAGAGGCCAAGCCTAGGCCGCATGGGGCCGGAGGGGATGCCCTCAACAGCTGGAGCGAGGTGAGAGCTCCAGCTAGGGACCAGGGCTGGGCAGAGCAGAATCTCGAATCCGGCCCCACGGTATTCTGTGCCTCCTTCCCTGCAGGCCCCGCTCCCTGGGTCTCTCCTGGACGTGTCTATCCCCCGGAGCCGTGTCCTCCTGTCTCGCAGCTCCTCGCTGCGACGCTCCCGGCCCTCTTTCCGTGGGACCCGAGCCCCAGAGCAGCAGGAAGAGCCTCCCAGCCCCCCATCTGAGGAAGAGCTGGCACCTCCTGAGCAGAGCCTTCTCCAGCCAGAGAAACCCCCAGAGCCAAGTCCCCCAAAGCCTGAAGGGACCCCACTGCCAACCAGAAGGCCCCTGGGACGTGGGTAAGCACAGAGTGAGGTGGCGGGGCTGGGGTGCGGAGGAGGCCACAGACCCTGGGGGACCGGCTCCCATCATCTGTCTCCATCTGCAGGTTTGGCCTGGCACACTCCGGCATGATGCAGGAACTGCAAGCCCGACTGCGCCAACCGAAACCCTAGGGAAGGCCCTGAGCCCCTGGGAGCTAGGCCCTGGATGAGGCTCAGAGGGTCCTCAGAGGGTGCACTGAACCCTGCTTGGCCTATCTCCTTCTGCCACTTTGGATACACCCTTCCCACCCTCTGGGCCTCAGTTTCTCCGTGTGTCATTCGTGGAGCAGACAGAGCCAGACGTTTTTAGAACCATGATTTGGAAGAGCATGACTTGGCAATGTGGTGACGGACTCCCTGGCCCCTGGGACCACCTCTCATGGCCTGTCCCGACCACCTTTCTAATCTGCCTCAGCTGTCTGGAGGACCAAGGGGACAGGACAGTAGTCCCCATAGCCTTCCCTCCCTGACTGCTCCCAGTCCCCAGCCAGGACTTCAGAGAGCTGGGGGACAGTCACACAAACCTCTGGGGCAGGAGCTAGCCCAGTGGAAAGGGGTCAGGAGGGTCTACGGAGCTCCATTTGCAATCAGAGGTTGGTGGCAAACAGATCACTGGCCTCGAGCTTTCAAAAACTCGTGACTCTGCTGGTTACTATGGCAACAACCAGCCCAGTAGCCAGACTGGAGGAAGGTAGGCCCAGGAGCTCCCAGAACTTAGGATCAGAGAGGGGTCCAGGGTGGCCAGAGGCTATAGACCCCATCCCAGGCCCTTGCCCTTTGGGTGTCAGGTACCCCTTCTCTGAAAAGAAGCTGACTCGGAGGGAAGATGAGAGTGCTTTATTAGGCAGCCCGCAAGGTGGTCTCGCCCGAGGACAACTAGCAGGCTCTGAAACAATAAATAAACCATCGTTTCCCTAACCAATAAATAAATATCCAAGAAATAAATATCTGGCAGGGACTGGAGGTGTCTTAAGTTATTGAGTAGGGGTTGGGGTGGGAAGCCGGTGGAGCCTTGCCTTGTTTAAGGCAAATGAGCTGGATGCAGGCTGTCCTGCCAGCCCAGACTCCAGCCCCCAGGTCCTGAAGGGTGGTGAAGGAATGGGGCTGAGAAGTCGCTCCATCAGGGCTGGGAGCCAAATGTGGAGTGCCCCACGGGTGGGGCTGGGTTTCCAGCTTGGGAGAGTAACAGCAAGTCTCTCACGGCCCGAGCCAAGGCGAGCTCCAAAGAGTGCAGCAACTGGTACGTGTAGAGGAGCTGAGGCCAGGAGGGCTGCACTGCTGTCTGGGAGGGGCCACCCGGAGCCGCTGCGAGCAGCCCTTTCCTCTCCTCATGCTGCTCCTCCTCCTCCTCCTCCTCCTCCTCCTCCTCCTCCTCCTCCTCCTCAGGAAGGCTGAGTCCTGCCGCCAGCACCTGCCAGGAGAGGCCCACTGGTCAGACAATGGTCAAGGGGAGGCCAGGAGCAAACCCTTGTTCCTTTCTGTGCCCAATGGTACAGAATGACATCAGAGACCACAAGATCATGATTTCCCTGGGCAGCCCCTACTTTAGATCTTCCATTATGTCATCATCTCACGGGGCCCCGCCTGCTTTTTTGGTTCGAGAAAATGGAAGTCACAGGGTAAGATGCTGCTCATGGAGCTGGTACACTCATCCAGGATGGCCCTGGGCATTTGGAATTCCAGAAGTTCTTCTCTTCAGGGTCGTCTTAGGATACAAAACAGGCAGAAAAGTGGTATAGCTAGTTTTTTGTTGTTTTTTTGTTTTGTTTTGTTTGTTTTTTTTTATGCTGCTGGCATTTTCTATTTGTTTAAGAGTAAAGTGCCTGTTTCCCTTGGAAATGTTTAGGAGCTGGTGATCAGAGGCTGAAGGAGAAGGGAACCAGCTTTGTTGCAGGCCCTGCTGATGCCAGCAGCTGTTCTGGGTGCTTCAGAGCTGTTCAGACCAAGACTCCATGGGAAGGCAGAGATTCAGGGAGCAGAGCCGGGGACGCGGACACACACACACACACACACACACACACACACACAGAGGATCTAGAGCATCTCCCTCCAAACTTACCCAACCTTTGGGCAGGGGATGTTTTTAAAAGGGAGCCAATGAGCTTCAATTTTGTGTGTTGGTCTCTGGGAGTTGAGCAGGTGGGTGGGTACTCTACCTGGAAGCGGAGATGCCGCTGCAAATCCCGGAGATCCAGCCTCATGGTCCACAGGTGCATCTTCTCAGAGCTAGTCCAGCCCCCTTGGCTTCCCAGGCTTTCCAAGAGGGCATGGAAGGGGTGAAGCATCATGGAGAGGAAACAGAGTCGTTCTGGGTCCTGTGGGAGAGAAAGGAAGGGATCAGGAAGGCTCAAAGGCTGAGGATCAAAGCCAACGCCATCTCCACCATCCCATGACTCCCTGTCCATAGCCCCACTCTCTCCCCTTCTTCACCATTCCCTTTCCTGTCCGTCAACTAGCTTGTGTTTTTATCCTGTCTCCAACCTCCTTGCTACCCTAGTCCCACTCCTAATCCCAATCCCATCCATCCTCCATATGTGCAGCCTCATTCTCACACCACTTCTGTATTCCAGCTGTATATCCAATGACATACTCAACCTCGTCCAGATCTATTTCCTCCATTCCTTCCCAAATCCATTTTCCATTCAATCCCCGACTTCATCTCCATCCACCCAGCCCAGCCTTACTGCCAGTTCTCCTGCCCCCCTCCACCAGCCCCCAACTCACAGAGAGGCTGTGCCAGGCCTGGAAGGGCAGGGAGACGTTGGGGAGCTGATCTCCCAGAGGCAGGAGGTCCAGGCTTACTCCTGGCAACTGAGATTCAGCCTGTGGGGTAAGGTCTGTTAGTGGGGGCCAGAGGGAATGGGGGCTTGCCCATTCCCCAAACCAGTTGCATGGGGAGACTCACAAAGTGGTGGGCCTGGATCCGAACCTCTGAGAACAGCTTCTTGGCCAGCTGCAGGCTGACCTTGAACTCCCTCCGCAACTCCTGCAGGCTCAGGGGGGACCTCCCTGGCGGTCTCGGGAATCCCCAGACACCAGCTCGAGCCAGGAGCAGGGAGAGCAGTAAAAGGCCAAGCCCTGGAAGGGGGGAGATGGTGCCAGGATGAAGGGAAAGCTTGAGAACTCACGTGCCTTTTCTAGCCTGCGCTATAGGCAAGCCCTGTGTACCATCTCACTGACCCCGCACAGCCGCTGAGAAAATGGGAGTTATTGAAGACACCATATGGCATCTCCATATGAATGAAAGGAAGGTACCTCTTCTCCAAGATAGACACAACTTTGCACAGAGTACCCACCTTTGCAAGCAGATCTCGAGCTGGATCTTGATCCCCCCACTAACTCTGTTAGCCAAGTGTCTTTTTTCAGTGAACAAACCATTCAACTGTATGTAGCAGTCTGGGTGCTATTATCCTGTGCATTTTGCAGATGAGAAAAATGAGGCTCAGCGAAGTTAACTAGCCCGAGGTCACATAGCAAGAAGGGGAGAGAACCAGGACTGGATTCCAGATCTGCCCAAATGCAGAGCCTGTGTACTTTCCCCAGGGAGCTTAGAGGAGGCAGCTACCTCCCCTGGAGTGGGCACACTGTGTTCGGCTGAGAATTCCTTGGGCTTAGCCAGGCAGCTCTAATGGCCTGAACCAGAGCCCCAGAGGTGGGCGGGCAATGCTGGAGACTCTACCCCAGGGAGTCAGAAGGACAGATTGGCCCAGCCACCACCAACGCAGGTGGGTCACTCTGCAGTGTTGAGGAACAGAGTGTGCCTGGAAGAGGAGGAGGGCCCAGAATGGGAGTCAGAACCTGTTTCTCATCTAGGTTCTTCCCTTGAGCAAGTCACCTCTTATCTCTGCACCTCAGGTTCCCATCTGTAAAATGGGGGAGTCTGACAAGCTGATTTCTGAAAGTACTTCCTGCCCTGTATTTCCTGGACAGAGGGAGAGGAGCCCTAGGGTGGGAGCTCTGGGAAGAGGGCCGTATTTGGTAGTCTCTCCATCAAGGAGAGGAAATCTAGCAATCACTGGAGTTACACAATTCTCGAAACACAAACCAAAACTAGGTTCTAAGCCTAAGTCAGTTTCTGCTCGTCCTCCTCTCCATGGCTCTTGCCTGTCCATTCTTGATCCCAAATCCCTGGGCTCTGCTCCCCAAATTGTCCTGTAAATAAAGACTAAAGGGCACTTCTGGGTACTTTCATTCAGCAATGTACTTCCAGAGGTGGGGGGAAGGTGCCTGCGACCCCCAGCATTCAGGCTCCCCTGGATTGGAGACCACTCTGGTATCACAGAGACTTAAGGCAGTGTGGGGTTCTTCTTAGCTCTACTTTAAGGGAAAGTGCATACCCCCACCCAGAATTGAGCTGTGCCATTTTGAACTCACCCCCTGCTTCCTGTCTGAGCTCTGGAGCTCCAGACCCTTCCCATGGCTTCTCCCTTACGCTCTGTACCCAATGCTGGGTCCTCGACCCTGGCTCTATCCCCAGCCTCCAGCCCTTACTCCCTATTGTGGCCCTACCATCTGCTCCTCTTCCTGTGGCTCTGGTTCTAGCCTCTGACTCTTTGAGTCACCAACTGTGGATTGGACCTCCTTCCAAGTTACAGACCCTTGACCTAGTTAGGCTGCTGACTCCTTGGCCCCAGCCCCATACCCCAGCCAACTCCTCCTGCTGTTCTTCCTCTACCAGCCCCAGTTCTCAACGAAACTGTCTGGTCCCTGCTCATTCACTCCAACCAAACTCTTCATGTATCTGCCTGGTTCTGGTCCTAATCAAACTGGCTGCCTACCTCTCTCCATTCAGGCCAGTCAAGCCTTCCTGTCCTCTGCCTGGCCCTGGCTGAACCATCGCCCCTCCGCCCCTGTCCTCCCCCCTATTCATGCCAGACTCATTCCCATTCTCCAGTCGACTATATCTTGTATTCTTAGTCTTGGCCAAGTAGTTGCCCCCATCCATAACAGTCAAGCCCTCCCATCCCTTGCTCAGTCTCAGCCACGCTTAGCACCCCGCCGCCCCCAGCCCTGGTCTCAAACTCACGCCAGCCAAGGTCTCCTGCCATCTGGCCCATAGCAGGGCCCAGCCCGTGTGGCCAGCCATCTCCCGGGCAGGGGTCTTATACTGGGGGCTGCACCGGTTTCACTTTCCGTCTGCTTGTACTTTCGGCTTTGCACTCAGTCTTCCCTGCTCACCACCCCTTGCTGAAATGGGGAAATGTCATTTCCCTTCCCAGAGGGGGCGGGAGGCACAGTGGGGGGTGGCGGGAAGCTGGGGTTTCAGTCAATCCAAGCTCCAGACCCCCTGCTGAGCTCCCGGGACCAGCCCTCCCCTCACATCCCGCTCCCCAGGTGAGCCACTGCTCTAGGGAACTGATAGATTCCACAGACTAAATCCTCCTGTTTCTCTGCTCTGTCATTATCATCCTAGTGCCATCACCAGCTCACAGTCCTTTAGAAGATGGATGGCCAGGTAAGGGGATTGCCCATTAGAGAGGATTTGGGGTTTTGAGTCATCCTACTCTTCTCTGGTTTACCAGGTAGCTGAGGGAGGGAGTGCGAAGGAAGAGGGGAGCTCATCGTGGGGCTGGGATAGGGCTTTGTGTGGAGTAGTGGGGTCCCAGTCCGGGCAGGATGAGGGCTCAGTCTACAGCCACAGTCAGGGCAAATGAGAATGGACCCATTCAGGGCCAAAAGTTCAGCTTTGGCCAGAGTGAGATTTAAGATTAGAGCTCAGTCTATAACCAGGACCAGGATATGGTGTAGGGCTGGACTTGGTCTAGAGCTTTGTCTGGGGTCATCGTCCTGGCTCTGTCTGTGTTTGGGGTCAGAGCCATCAGTGACCTGGAGGCTCTGCTTGGGACCAGTCAAGAATGAACTTAGAGCTCAATCCCGATTGGGCACAGGGCTCGGGCTGTGGCTAAGGTTCTGACAGAGAAGGCTCATGCCTGGGCTGGAGTAAGAGTTCTGCTGATGACCAGGGTCAGGGCTCACTAGGTTGGGGTTGTATGAGGTCAGGATGGGGCTCAGCCAGGTCCCAGAATAATCCTGCTCTGTGTGTTTCTGTTCTGTGGATGGCTGTCAGGGCTGGGCTGCATCAACCACAGGTCTCCCTTCCAGCACAGCTCCACCCTTAGCCCCACCCTGGATTTTCCATCTTCAGGGACAAGATGGGGGTTTCTTGGTCTTCCCCAAGGCCCACTTTCCTTTTGGGATCTGTGGGGTTTCCCTGCTGGGTCCCTGCAGTGAGACAGAAACCAAGGGGGCTTTCCCTTATTATACTCTGCCTCACCAGACCTACATAGGCACTGCCCAGCAGGACCGCCTGGAGCCCACTGCCCTGGGAAGTACCAGTACATGTAGGGGCGCACTCCTGGAGGGTTGCTTGGAGGAGAAGGAAGAGTACCTGGCACTTGCCTAACCTGAACTGGTTTCCCTGCAGTGTCCCCTAGTGGTGACAGCTCATTCCCCTGCATCCCATGCAACTGAAGCTCCTCACTCCGGGAGGGGCAAGGTGTGTGTGTGTGGGGGGAGTGTAGAGAGGGTGGTGTCTCAAACAACCTGAGACTGATCATGAGAAAAGGCATAGGCCCTGACTGGTCTGCCTCACATCCCCAAGTCCTACCATCCATCCGGGAGGTGAGCCACCCTACTCACCCTCTGACCACAACCACTCCCCATCCTTTGCCATTGCTCAGAGCTACCGTGCCTCTCAAACCTTGAACTCCATCCTCCACTCTCTCATCACAACCCACTGACCCTCCTGACCCTCTCTTAGGGTTCCCAGAGACCTCCTGTCTCTTGCTGCTTTTCTGCCCTTCCCAGTCTGGCTGTAGCTGACACCTGCAGCCGACACCTGCATCCTCATCCCCAGCTTCTGCCCTATTCCTGCTCCAGCAACTGGAGCTTCATACTTGAATACGATGAGCCATCTTATACCAGCTTGCCTTTGCACAAGCTCTTCTCTTTGCCTAGAATGCCCTTCTCTGGAGTCCCCTCTTCTCAACTGTTCTGAACCTACCCCTTGTCATGGGCTTCCTCCCCTGAATAGCTCATTCCTTCCTGCCATAAATCCTGTCTCCAATGGACGTTGCATATTTCTTTTCTTGCTTGCTCTATCCTTGATCATACCACTCTAGCCATACTGGCTCCTTCATTGCTCCTGCAACATACCAGGCATGCTCCTATCTCAGGGCCTTTGCACTTACTGTCCCTTCTGCCTGAAACACTCTTCTTCCAGATATCTGCAAAACTCACTCTCTTCTTATGATCCCTGGTCAAATGTCACCTTCTCAAACAGAGTCCTCACTGACTACCTGATTAAAAGACACAACCTTGGCCCTAGCACTTTCTCTTTTCTAGAAAGAAAGGTTGCAATTTCCAACTATGACTGTAGATACATCTTTTTTTTTTCCTTTTAGATCTATCAGTTTCTCTCATGTGTTTTGAAGTTCTATTGTGTAGGTATAGACACAATTAGGATTGTTATGTCTTTTTAAAGAACTGACCCAGGGCCCCTGCGTGGCTCAGCGGTTGAGCATCTGCCTTTGGCTCGGGTCGTGATCTCGGGGTCCTGGGATTGAGTCCCACATTGGGTTCCCCTGGGGAGCCTGCTTCTTCCTCTGCCTATGTCTCTGCCTCTCTGCCTCTCTCCCTCTCTCCCTCTCTCTCTGTCTCATGAATAAATAAATAAAATATTTAAAAAACAAAAGAACTGACCCTTTTGTCAGTATGTGATGTCTCTATCCCTGATAATATTTTTCCCCCTGAGGTTTACTTTTTCTGAAATTAATTTGACAAGTTCTGCTATTTTTGGTTAGTGTTTACATGGTTTACTTTTTTTTTTTTTACACAATAGCATTTTTAAAAATATTTTATTTATTTATTCGACAGAGAGAGAGAGCAAGAGTGAGAGTGAACACAAATAGGCAGAGCGACAGGCAGAAGAGGGAGAAGCAGGTGCCCGCTGACCAGAAACCCCAACTTGGGGCCCTGATAGGGGACTTAATCCCCAGATCCCAGGATCACGACCTATGTTTATAATTTGCAGTGAGTTTCATTAAAATAAAAATCCAGATTAATATTTTTGTCAGTTTATATGACATTTTTCAGTGTCTGCCGTAAGTATATACTTTTAAAAATGTACATTATTTTTTTACTTTGCTCTTCTAGCTGGGTACTTTAAAGCCATGTTAATTAGATGTCATAGTGAACACCTTTATTTTTTTCATTTCAGCAAGTAAGCTTTAAATTATTCATTATTAAGTATTTTTTGTCTTAAATTTTTATAGATTCCCTTCATTAGATTCCAGAAATCCCATGTAATCATAGCTCATGGACATTATCTTTAAGGAATGTTCCCTTTGTTTAAATTGCTTACCGATATCTAGTAAGACACCACCACCACCCCCGCCGCCAACATTCTCCGTCCTTTTCCCTGCTTTATTTTTCTACATAGCGTTTTAAAATATCTATCATTTTCTCTCTCCCCTTTTTTGGCCTGCCTCCATGCACTGGAGTATGAGATCCACGAGAGTGAGAATTCGTGTCTGTTACGTGCACTGATATATCCCTAGTAGCTAACAATAGCAGATTCTTAGTAAATCAGTGAACTAATCTGTCTTCTGCCACAAGTACCTAAATTGGGTTCTGCTCATGGGCTGGTTCTCTATAAATTGCCCTGATAGAGCAACAAGTCTGGGACCAGCTGCTGAGACCCACGTCTCCCTGTCAGCCTTCTACTGCTCTGGCTGAGGTTCTGGACAGGTACGGAGGATGTAAAGTGGGAGGCTGGGCTGCTGGACATGGCCCTTGGCCAATGATCTTAGCAGATCCTTGCCAAGAAGCTGAAGAGCCAATGAGGGCGGCGCCAGCCTCTGTTCCTACCTTTGGAGGATGGACTTGGGCCATGTGTCTATCTGGGCCTCAGTTTCCACAAGCAGATCTTGGCTGGTGAGCTGAGACTTGGGCTGGGATCCCAGCAGGAAATGGAAGGGATGTGGTAAAGGCTGAGAATTGCTAGAAAGGAAGCCAAGAATTCTGAGCTCTAGATTCCAGTGTGTAACTAATACTTCTGGTGACCTCAGGTGAGTCACTAATCAGCTCTGGACCTCAGGTTCCTCATTTAAAAGTACTAACAGTTTTCAAATGCTGCCACTACTATTACGTAAGGAAAATAAAACCTAGATGATTAAAAAAAGAGAAAAGAACCATCCACTAATTTTCTGATTATTTTCCAAGTACCCCGTTAGAGCTTGGACCCCGTGGGGCACTCCATGGGGCTGCATGGGAATCCTGAGCCCAGGAAGTAGAAGTTGGAAGCTTCAGATGTGACATCAGGATAGAATCAGGGAGGGGAAGTCTTGTTCAGGGTCATGCAGCAGATCAGTGACAGAATGAAGACTGGAACTCATGTCTCCCGTTTTCAGCTTGGGCTGCTGAGGGGAATCCCTAGGCCCTCTGATGTCAGCTCCGAGGCTTGGAACTAACCCTTTGGTTAAGCCAAGATGAGCTTCGGTGAGGGCAGGAAGGCGGGGGGGGGGGGGGGGGGGGGGGGGGGGGGGGGGAGGTGAGGCCAGGCTGGAGCTGGGGCCACACCTCTGAGTCTCCAGAGCACAGGTGGTGAGATCCTGAGCCACGGCACAGCACCTGCCTGGTCCCCAGAGAGGAGATGGAAAGCCCCAGAGCCCCAGCTCTCATCACCTGACTTCTTTCCTACTACACACATGCACCCCACACCACACCACACCCAGCGTCTACCAGGATTTATTCTGCAGCATGCACTCACCACGCCCCCTCCCATCGACCTGGGTGGCTGCCCCTAATGGGGAGTCTCTTTTGGGATTATCAACCGTGGGATAGTCTGAGAGAAAGGGGTCTGGAGAGAAAGGAGAGGGATGGCTAGCTACTGATGAGATGTTTATCCCTGGGTGTTCTGTGTTAAGTGTACATGGATGCAGGGTCCAGTGGACTGAGTACACCGGGTGTGAGAAAGTGGGACGCCAGCTCTGTAGAGTTCCAGGAAGGAAGAATTTGAAGCCCAGGAGGCAGGGCTGCAGAGGAAAAACACCAGCCTGGGGGTAAAAATCCCGGTTCAAGTCCCAGCCCTTCTCGCCCTTCCCCCCATGTATGTGCTCTCTTAAAGGAGGCCCAAACATTCTGTGCATTGGTTTCCTCATCTGCAAGATGAAGCTCATGATCCCGGCCCAGCCCACCTCTCAGCTCAGACATTGAAGGTGCACTTGGGAGGGCAAAGGGCATCATGGGTCTAGGTCCCGCTTGGGAGGGAGACAGACCTACGCTGCTTTCAAAGCTCCAACACTTCCCTTGGTCAAGGCCTGAAATCTCCCTGATCTTGGCTCATCTAGCAAGTGTGGAGGCTACTTCTACCAGCTGGATAAGACGCAGAGAAATGGCTGCTGCTGAGTAGCTGTGTGATCTTAGGCAGGTTACTTAACCTCTCTGTGCCTGCTTTGTCATCTATAACATGAGGAAAGTAATACAAACTCATGAGACTGTTTAGAGGATTCAATGACCTATTATTTATAAAGTGTTTGGAACAGGGCCTGGCATACGGTAGAACTATAGGTTATAGCTATTAGTAGTATTATAAGGCCTCGCTCACAAGGAAAGCAATGTTAGTTGTCATTAATAAATACAAGGGATGGTTGTCATCAATGGACAAAGAAAGGCTGAAGGAGAGAGGGTGGAAGAAGGTAAGAAACAGAAGAGGCTTCAGTTACATCTCAGGAAATAGGGATGGTTGGGGTGCGGGTGGTGGGGCGCAGAGGCAGAGAGGGTCCAGGGAGCCGGAAACATACATCAGAACAGAAATCAGGGGCAGCCTGGTGGGTGGCTCAGCAGTTTGGTGCCACCTTCAGCCCAGGGCCTGATCCTGGAGACCTGGGATCAAGTCCCATATCAGGCTCCCTGTGAGGAACCTGCTTCTCCCTCTGCCTGTGTCTCTGCCTCTCTCTCTCTCTTTCTCTCTCTTTCTCATGAATAAATAAAAAAAGAAAGAAAGAAAGAAAAAGAACAGAAATCAGGCCAGAACCAGAAATCTCAGGGAGCGAGGCAATTGGGCCCTGGGTCAGGTGTGAACAGCCTCAAATCTGAGAACCAGTGGGTGAGATTCACCTCCCTGGCAAGGTGAGGCTTCATTGAGCCTATGAAGAGCGCTTAGAATGGAGACAGACCCTGAGCTGAGCCCCAGGACAGGCCCCGCCAGGTGTTTGAGAGATGCGGGCAAGCACTGGCAGACACCAGGTCCTCCAGCAGCCCTAGGCTCTGAGGCTGACACCAGGCCCTACACCACTCCCAGGGCCCTCACCTGGTGGCCTCCACGGGGTCTCAGCCACCCCTGCTCCCATGTCCCTCACCCATTGGGCCCACTGCATGAACCCCCAGCTGAGTGGACAGCTCAATCCCCAGGAATGGTACATACCCATGGCTCTCAGTGTGTCACACACCCATCCTAGAACTGTCCATTCTGGTGATTATATATATATATATATATTTATGTTTTTAGAGGGGGTGGTGCAGGGAGGGGCAGAGAGAGAATCTTAAGCAGGCTCCATGCTCAGTGCAGAGTCTGACTCAGGACTTGATCTCACAACCCTAAGATCATGACCTGAGCCGAAATCAAGAGTCAGTTGCTTAACCGACTGAGCCGCCCAGGCCCCCCATCCCTGCTTATATTTCTATGTATTATCTGATTCGTGCGAAATAATATATACAACATACATGTTTCTGCCCACCCACTTTTCCTCCTCCTGCCACAACTTTGGTCCTGGGTTCACTGATTCCCGTGGCACCTCATGTCACTCTGAGTAAAAGTGAAAACCCTCCCAATGGCTTACAAAATCCTCATGATCCTTCCCACTGACGTCTTTCATTCCCTCCCACACACTCTGGCTCCCTAACAAACACACCCAGCACACTTCTACCTCAGAGCCTTTGTACATACTACTGTTCCTTCTGCCTAGAATACTCTTTCCTCAGCTCTTCAAATAACTGGCTCCTTGTCCCTCCATCAGGTCTCATCTTTTCATAAATGCCTTCTTCCTTCTATGGCTCTGAGAGGACTGTCCCATCCTATTCCCATCTACACTAAGACCTGATGTGTAGCCCTAAGATCTAGATGTTAGTCTCTTAGCTTTTCAATTTTTCTACACATTCTGAAACCTTCCCAGACCTCTAGGGTCTTTCTCCAGACCTTGAGCATCCAGCCACTTCGTGAGACTTCAGAGTCCTGTTGGCAATATTGATATGAACAACTTTTACTCTTTTCATGCTTCTGAATTGAAGTGGTGCCCCTGGGCAGGAGAGGGGAAGACAGAACTGGGGGCCGAGTACCAAGGCATGGCAACCATGGTCCTTACCCACAGAGGTGGCCACCTAGCCACGAAGACTGGGCAAATGTGAAACCAGAGGTAACAAGTCGAAGCAGGGCAGTTTGAAACTTACTGGAAAGCCCTGATCATCCACTCTGTGGCCTACCTTTCTTCATCTGGAGAATGGGCATAGCAGTGCCTTCCTCACAGAGAGAGTGCACAGGGGCTCCAGAACCTGCAAAGTGTTATTACTATTGAGACCACACAAAGTAAAGTTTGTCAACCAGTCAGTGAGTAAGAGGATAAGGAGAGAAGAGGATCCCTTGGGATGTCAGCCATTTGCCATTTCCACCTGCCTACCCATTCTTCCTTAAAAAAAAAAAAAAAGAAAAAAGAGCATCTGGATTTTCCTTTGGGGGAATTTATCCATCCTCTTACAGAGCCTAACATCCCCCCCATCCCCATGGTGGGCATCTGACAAGCCCAGCCAGTCAGGGGACTCCATGCCCCTCAACAGAGTGGACAGTTTTAGGATGGGTGTGTGACACACTGAGAGTTAGTCCCTGGACTTGTCATCAGGAAACTTTCTCTCTGCAGATATGATTAAATAGGTAGGACGTGAATCTGGATTTGCTGTCGGCAGCCCTCAGGAAAGACCCCGCCTTAGGCTGGAGCCAACACATGGGAAAGTAGAGCTGAGAGCCAGAGAGGGAGACAAGAATCTTAATATTTTCTTTAGGTTCCAGGATCCAGCTATTCCTGAAGCAGTTGTTCTGAAATGTTCAGCTCCACAAGCCACTCTTCTCTCTTGCTTAAGCTATTTCGAGCTGTGTTTCTGCCACTTGCAGCATAGGTCCCCTCCCCCGCTTTGATCCAGCTTCACAATGGATTTCCAATGACAAAAATCACAGGCCAGATTTTTTTAATGATAAAGGCAAATATATCATGTAGTAGAAGGAGCACTCTATCAGAAGCCAATGGAGAGAGCGTTTCAGATAGAAAGAACAATGTAAAAACAGAGCAGAACCTTGGTCAATATTTACTGATCGCCAACTCAGTGTGTTCGAGGCATTGGAGTTTAGCTGTGAATGGGACCGGCATAAGTTCTTCCTTAATGGAGCTTACACAGAATAGAATAAGGTTGCAGTTATATTATAATTTTATAAAATTATGTAACATTTAATCAAATGCTTATATGTGCTACTGGCTCATGTGATCTTCACAATGTAGGGTTTTATTATTATCCTGTAGGTATTATTATTTTCATTCATTATATGAAAAGGAAACTGAGGACCATTAAGGCTTTGTGCCCAAGGTTACCCTTGGCTAGTAAGCAGCAGCTCTGGGATTTGAACCTAGGACCTCTGGATTTCTTAGCCCTTTATACTATACCACTTGGTATAGCAGTTAGCATTTTTAAAAAAGATTTCATTATTTATTCATGAGAGACATAGAGAGAGAGGCAGAGACAAAGGCAGAGGGAGAAGCAGGCTCCCTACAGGGAGCCATCATGCCCTGAGCTAAAGGCAGATGCCTAACAACTGAGCCACTCAGGTGCCAGCAGTTAGCATTTATGAGTCTTCTCTATATGCCAGACCCTGCTCAAATGCTTTGCACTCATGTATTCCTCAAAACAATCCATTTTACAGATGAAGAAACTGAGGTTAATAACATAGTGGTAGCAGGACTAAAATTTGAACTAAAACAGTATGGCTCGAAAGGCCACACTGCTTTCCTCCCTATCTTTATGGAGGTGTAATTGACAAATAAAATTTTAAGCTATTTAAAGTACACTGGGTGATGATCTGATATGTGTACACACTGTGAAAAGCTTCCCCCTTTGAATTAATGAACACATCCATCATCTCACATGCTTTTTTTTTTTTTTTTTTTTTTTTTTGTGAGAATATCTAGCAAATTTCAATGACATGGGACGGTATAATCAAGTCTCCATAGTCCAGTGCATACCTCCTCTAATGAATGAACAAAGGCAGGAAGAGGGGCCAGAAACCCTGCCCAGAAGTGAAAGACAGCAAGCGGCCTAGCCCTGAGCCCTCCTGTCCAAACGGTGCCAGGTTTCCATGTTGATAAAGAGATGATCCCTCATGCATTTATTTGCTGAGAATGTGAGGAGCCCTATTGACCCGGCCCGTACCCTAGGGTCCTCTCTGTTTGCCAGCTCCGAGGATCTTACCTGGGTGACTGTGAAGAGCAGCACAGGTCAGAAAAGTGAAAGAAGCAGAGACATGGTGAGAGGGCAGAGGGAGGGGCAGATCAGAGTGTAGGACCTCAGGGAGTCTCCTGGCCCCTGGGGGCTCCACACATTCCTCCACTAGGAATCTAGTGGCCATTCCCCCAAAGCCCAGCAGGAGTAGGAATATGCATTCCAAGGTTTCTGTAAATACCAGGAAGTCCTCAGGAGCAAAGGGATAGGTGAAGACAGGGATCTTGCTGCCAGAGAGAAGCTGAGTTAGAGGTCAGAGGTAGTACAGGCCCCCCTCTCCACCACCTCAACCCCCATCCTGGCTCACACTCTCCTCTGCAGGGGATAGATCTTGCAGGTAGATTGGCTTGGCTCATAGGACCCTCTGGCAGAGCTTGTTGGTCAGGATCTTGTGTCCTCACTGCTCTCCTTGCTGGTTTGAGCCACTGAATCCATCCATCCACCTGGTACCAGAGGAGGAGAGCAGAGCAGGCCCAGACAACTCATATAGAAGCAGCAAAGTTGGGATCCCTGGGTGGCGCAGCGGTTTGGTGCCTGCCTTTGGCCCAGGGCGTGATCCTGGAGACCCGGGATCGAATCCCACGTCGGGCTCCCGGTGCATGGAGCCTGCTTCTCCCTCTGCTTGTGTCTCTGCCTCTCTCTCTCTCTGTGTGTGTGACTATCATAAATAAATAAAAATTAAAAAAAAAAAGAAAAAAAAAAGAAGCAGCAAAGTTATACTGATGCTCCCCCCTCCCTGCTTTGCTCTCATTCAAGGAGGAGCTGAGGTCAACATGGACAGCCTGAAGCAAGATGTTTGGAGGCCTGGGAGGGGAAGGGGCAGAGGGAGAGGGAGAAGCAGGCTCCCCGCTGAGCAGGGAGCCTAATGAGGGGGTCAAATCCCAGCACCCTGGTGTCATAACCTGAGCTGAAGGCACATGCTAAACCGACTGAGCCACCGGGGCGCCCTCCATAAATGTTTACTGTGCACCTAGTTAGCGCCAGATACCAGCCCTGAAGCGGACCGTATCTTAAGGGCAGTGGTTGAGGTCCTAGAACACTGTGGGCAAGAATATGGATCGTGTCAAGTGTCATGTTAAGGAGGGTGGTGACAGAGAGGGCTTCCCACTGGACACCTGCAGGAGACTCCTGGGGGTAGTGCATCTGCTCCAGTGCTGAAGCACCTGACTGGGGAGACAGAGGGATCAGTGTCAGCAGAGGAGAGGACTCTTAGGCTACCTTCCCCAGCCCTGCTCTCTGCTTCTGGTCACTGAGCCTCCAGCCCTTCTCATTGCACCAGATTTCTTGGCTGCCTGAAGTCACCTGCCCTAACTTCTGACAGTAAATTGAGAAGTAAAATACATAGTATGTTAGATGGTATTGTGTGCTCTTAAGGAAATAAAGAATTCCAGCACAATGCACTCCCTAACTTCCTTCTGGCCTTCATTTAATGCCCTCCCTTCCCTGTGAGGCTTTCCCTAATCAAGGCATTTTATATTGCACAAGCCCCTGTTGAAATTCTTGTGTTTGGTTGATGTAAGTTTCAAGGCTTCCGACTGGGAGCCTGCTTCTCTCTCTGCCTATGTCTCTGCCTCTCTCTGTGTCTCTCATGAATAAATAAACAAAATCTTTTTTTTTTAATTTTTATTTATTTATGATAGTCACACACAGAGAGAGAGAGAGAGAGAGAGAGAGAGAGAGAGGCAGAGACATAGGCAGAGGGAGAAGCAGGCTCCATGCACCGGGAGTCCGACGTGGGATTCGATCCCAGGTCTCCAGGATCGCGCCCTGGGCCAAAGACAGGCGCCAAACCGCTGCGCCACCCAGGGATCCCTAAATAAACAAAATCTTAAAAAAAAAAATAGAACGTAAGCTCCATTTTAACACTGTATCCATAGCTTCTAGAATATTCCCTGGATTGATAAATATCTGTTGAATGAATAAAATGATCATTTCCTCAAACAATTAAAAAATAAAAATAGAAAGAGGGCAGCCCAGGTGGCTCAGCGGTTTAGTGCCGCCTTCAGCCCAGGGCATAATCCTGGAGAGACCTGGAATCGAGTTCCGTGTCGGGCTCCCGGTATGGAGCCTGCTTCTCCCTCTGCCTGTGTCTCTGCCTCTCTCTCCTTCTCTCTCATGAATAAATAAATAAAATCTTAAAAAAAAAAAAAAAAGAAAAGGAAAGAAAAGAAAAGAAAAGAAAAAACTCTCCAAATCAGTTCTCCAGAAAAGAGAGAACAGGATAAGTTTGCGCAAAACCGATGTAAGACAAAAGTTGGAAAGAGGGGAAAAAAGTGAGGGGTAAAAAAAAAGTTGGAAGGAGGGTGTGATCAGTCAGGAGGACTGAATCCAAAGGTTGGTGGTTATCTTCTCATTCCTGGGCATTAACTGCTTTTGATCAGAAAAGCTAAGAACACTTTGTTTTACATAGAAAAGGAAGGGCCTCTAGTTGATAGAGACCTGAGTGCTGCTACCGTCTGGCCCCTGGGGAAAGGCGTCCTCTGTTGGGGCTGGCTGCTTGCACAGAGACTCTGGGGGTGGGCTCTTCTCCCTACTTTGCCCCTCCACCCCCGGACTCCCTGAAGGCCACAGAGCTCTCTAGAAACTTTGGACCTGGGTGTCAGCACAGCTGATTCCCTCCCCACTCCGCCCATGACGGGCAGTGAACCCATGACCCAGGCCTTTCCCTTCCCACAGGACTTTAGTAAATATTCGGCATGATAATAACAGCCAATATTCAGTGTGATAACATTAGCAAATATTCAGTGTGATAACAACAATAATTACTGTGGCTGAATAATATTCTCAAGCTTTTTAAAAATTGAAGTCAAATTGGTCTGTAACATGTAAGTTTCAGGCGTAACATCATAATTCGGCACCGGTATGTGCTATGGAGTGACTGACCACCAGAAGCCTGGTGACCATCTATCACCATGCAATTTTTACATACACACCGAGGTGGAGTTTCCCCATCTTCCCTTTTACACTCATTTACACTGTGGCTCTCCTTGCCGCAATGAAGGCATGTCAGTGCAGTTTCATTTTGAGCTCAACAACCATGGGGGACTGAAAGCATGGGAGAATCACGGTGACATAAGACCAAGGTGGATGGGGTGGGGGTGGGGTGAGGCAAACTCGAAAATACTCCCCAAGTCAAGGAAAGAAGAGAGCGATTTGCAAAGGAAACAAAAGTTAGAATTGATGTGTTCCCACAGAGTCCAGGCCATGATCGTTCTGAATAGTACGGATAGATCTGAGGACAGGAGGGACTGCGCCCCCTTTTCCAGCGGTGGATAGATCCCTGATGTATCCCTGCACCCAGGTGTGACATGGGGACTGTGGGAAGTGGCCCAGAGCACACCAAGTGCATGGCTGTGTGAGTTGATGCTAAAGAGCAGGGAGAAAGGACAGGAGGAGCAGAAGAGGGGACACCTTGGCAGATGCCAGGGTATCAAGGGGATGTTAGAGCCACTAGCATTCCATGCCGCTTCCCAGCTCTACTCTTGAGCCACCCTGGAGAAAGGAGAGAAAACACTGTGAACTGACCCCATCAAACGCCTGCTGCGTGCAGAAAAGGAGCAGGAACTATCCATTTACACAATAGATCATGTTTCTTGCAAGCCTGAGCTCTGTTTCTGTGTCATTGTTTTAATCAAGCACTTATATGCTGCTTACTATGCATTTTGCAACACTTACTTAATCACAGCAACCAACCCTATTCTGAATGTTACTAAGCATTCCTATTTTACACGTGGGGAAACCAAGGCTAGAAAGGTTAGGTAAGGGCAGCCCAGGTGGTTCAGTGGTTAGCACCTCCTTCTGCTCAGGGTGTGAACCTAGAAACCCAGGATCGAGTCCTGTGTCAGGATCCCTGCGTGGAGCCTGCTTCTGCCTGTGTCTGTGCCTCTCTCTCTCTCTCTCTCTTTCTCTCTTTCTCTCTCTGTCTCATGAATAAATAAAATATTTTAAAAAAAGAAAAAGAAAGAAAGATTAGGTAACTGGCCCAAGGTCATAAAGAAATAAAAGAGCAGGGACTTGAACCCACAGAATCAGGGTCCAGAACCCATTCTGTTTGCTACTCCACTGTTTCCTTAAGTTCTTGTTCTGGGTCAGGTACCCTGCTAAGTGCTTGAAAAATCCCATTTCCTTGAGTTCTCAAAGCCATTCCAGGAGGTGGATGTCCTCTTCATCTCCTGTTTACACATATGAACATTAAGATATAGAATAAATAATTTGTCTTAGCTCACAGCCAAGTTTGCAGACAGGATCTGGACATAGGTCTGAGGACTGTAGAGCTGTTTCAGGCCCTATTGCTGTGTAACAAACTATTCCCAAATGTAATGCTGTGAAATGACCATTTCTTTTTTTTTTTTTTTTTTTTTTTTTTAAATTTTTTTTTTATTTATTTATGATAGTCAGAGAGAGAGAGAGAGGCAGAGACACAGTCAGAGGGAGAAGCAGGCTCCATGCACCGGGAGCCCGATGTGGGATTCGATCCTGGGTCTCCAGGATCGCGCCCTGGGCCAAAGGCAGGCGCCAAACCGCTGCGCCACCCAGGGATCCCTGAAATGACCATTTCATCATGCTTTAAGTCTGTAGGTGGACAATTGGAGGTGGCTTGTCTCTGGTCCCCAATATGCCAGGCCTTATCTGGGAAGACTCAGTTGCTAGAGGTGACTGACTACTGCTGGGGCTAGAACCTTCTGCAGGTTCTCTTTGCTTATACACTTTGCTTTCAGCTGGGACTTCAGCAGGGCAGAAGACCAGAACAACATCAACACGTGGCCTTTCCGTGTTGCCTCTCCATGTGTGTTATTTTGGACTTTCCCAAAGCAGGGTGACTGGGCTCCAGAATGCAAGGTAGAAGTGCATGGTGTCATGGTGTGTAATGATACCACCCCTTCTTTCTAACTCTATCAGGCCAGGCGCTCACAAAGGCCCTCCCGTGTTCAAAAGGATCACAGTCACATATCCCCCATTTAATGGGAAGCTGGCCACATACATTGTAAGGAGAGCACCTGGGTTGGGAGCCCTTGCTGTGACCATGTTTGGTGTATGCAATCCGAGACAAAAACCCACTGCATCAGACGTCCTCACATGTCACCGCACATTAGAATTACTCTCCAAAACTCGAATGCTCAGGCTCTATCTCAGACCAATGAAATCAAAATCTCTGGGAGGGGAAGCCAGGCATCCGTGTCTTCTTTAAGTCATTTGTAACCAAGTGATTACAATGAGGCCTTCTCCCATGTATGCAAAGCACCTGGCAAACTGACTCATAAACAAGTGGTGTTTCTCCAAGTGTAAATGAACACCTGTGACTCTTAGCATACAAGGTCATCCGAGTTATGCATAAGTGGACTGAAAAAACTTATGGTTAGGTGTTTCTTTTTACAGTCTTCTGGTTATGACAAGTGATTGTGGTTTTCCACTTGTGGTGGTTATATAGTCTCTCTCTCTCTCTCTTTTTCTTTTTAAAGTAGGTTCCCACACCTAGCATGGAGCCCAACATGCGGCTTGAACTCATGACCCTGACTGAGATCAAGCCCTGAGCTGAGATCAAGAGTCCGACACTTAACCACCTGAGCCATCTAGGCACCCCAGTCTCCTTTTAAAATATATTTGAGGGATGCCTGGGTGGCTCAGTGGTGGAACATCTGCCTTTGGCTCAGGGCGTGATCCTGGGGTCCTGGATTGAATTCCACATTGGGCTCCCCCAGGGAGCCTGCTTCTCCCTCTGCCTGTGTCTCTGCCTCTTTCTCTGTGTCTCTCATGAATGAATGACTAAATAAAATCTTTAAATATATATATATATATATTTGAGTGAAAAAGGTAAGGAGGTCGTTTTAAAAATCCTAAGTAACCAATGGTATAGCCTAAACGCACATAGAGTAGAAATCACAAAACTGTTGTGTCATACATGAGGCTGGGGAAACCCTCGGGCACACGATTAGTAATGGTAGCTGTCACTGTTTCTATTATTAGCATTACCTTGAAGGAGTACCAGTTAAAAACCAACTGTGGGGTGATGTTGAAATTAAAAAGTATATACATCTGAGAGCTGAGTGGGCAGAAGAGGATTGGGGTCCTGTGAAGCAAATAAAGAGCCCGTGGTGAATTTCCTGATTCTCTCTCTACATGGAGCTGGGAATCCTTTGAATCTTGGCAACCTGATGGGGAAATGGCCTTAGGATCCTGAGGGGAAGTAGAGGTTACTCATCTCTCCGTTCTCAGGAGGAACCCCAGAAACAGGGGAGACAAACATTATATGCAACTAACTAGGGGATCAAAGAGAAAGGGGGTAGAAGAGTGTGTGGAACAGAAGAAGGAGGTTCTGGAGGAGTAGAGTCAGGACCGGTCACCAGTCCTCATGTGAATTTCAGCCACTCCCTGCCCCCTGTCCCACCAGGCCTTGATTTGTCCTTTTGCAAAGGGTAGAGAGTGGGGCTCTAACTCCCAGGATTCTTTCAGATCAGAAATTCAGTTATTCCAAGAATTATCTGGTTCCTGGAAGGCCACTTAAAGGCCTTCCAGGCAGAGACTGTGGGTGGGGGGGCAGTCGGAAGGGTGAGCCAGAGAAGGCCAATCAGAGGCCAGGAATGAGAGTAACCTGTGGGGCCTTCTGCAAAGTGTCAAAGGACCCAGGACACAGGGAGTGGCCAGGTTCAGCCAGAGACACAGCATTTTGCATTCTTCATTTTCACCTTTAAAATATCTTTTGAGGGGGATCCCTGGGTGGCTCAGCAGTTTGGCGTCTGCCTTTGGCCCAGGGCGCGATCCTGGAGTCCGGGATCGAGTCCCACGTCAGGCTCCCGGCATGGATGGGCCTGCTTCTCCCTCCTCCTGCGTCTCTGCCTCTTTCTCTCTCTATGTCTATCATAAATAAATAAATCTTTAAAAACAGTATATATATATATCTCTTTTGAGGGCAGCCTGGTGGCTCAGTGGTTTAGTGCCGCCTTCAGCCCAGGGTGTGATCCCGGAGACCCAGGATCGACTCCTGCGTCGGGCTCTCTGCATGGAGCCTGCTTCTCCCTCTGCCTCTCTCTCTCTCGCTCTGTGTGTGTCTCTCATTAATAAATAAATAAATAAATCTTAAAAAAATATATATCTTTTGACAGGACAGGAAACCAAGGCTCAGAAGGAGTAATTAACCAGAAATTAACTAACATCTAGGATTCTACATTACTGGTACATGGTTATTCACAAGCATCTAGTAAAAAGGGAAAGGCCTAGGCTTGGAAAATTAAATGGACCTGAGTTCAGAATCCCACTTCTGCAGGTAGTGGCTGTATGACTTTGGGCACGTTACTTAACTTCTCCAAACCTCAGTTTTCTGGTTTGTAAAATAGGATCAATAATAGCATGCCCATTGGGTTATTGGAAGGATTAAAAGGGACAAACACCTATAAAACACCTGTCGCAGAGTAGTGGCCCCATACTTGGGAGCTGTTGCCATGATTTTCTGAAGCTGACACACGAGATCTGTGCTGGGCTGAGAGCTCACTGCCCAGAGCTGCTCCTCCCACTTTGCCTGCTGAGTTGGAGAGCAGACACTGGCCTTAAAGCCTGGTTCCAATCATACTAGGGTCCCATTTGTCCTTCAGTGGAGCACATACCAGACCCTGGTAATACAACAGATATCCAATAAACATTAACTGAATGAATAATCATAGAATGGAAAGAGGGGCTCAAGGGGAAATCTGAGGTCAAGTGCTGTAAGAGGCTGGGCACAGGTTTGCTGTGTGTGTGATTCCAGAACAAGTGTCTCCCTGGGTGGAGGTGAGGCGACAGGTGGTGGAGGGCTGGTGATGGAAGACTTTGAAGAGCTGAGCTTTGCAGGGTAGGTGGGATTGAAGACATCTCAGAAAGAAAGGACCAGAGGACCAGAAGCTTGTTCAGGGGCAGGTGGGAGAGTCAGATTTTCAGCCCATTTTTAAAAAACATTTTACTGATTTGAGAGAGAGAGCCCACAAGTGGAGGGGGGGCAAGGGGCAGAGGGAGAAGCAGATGCCCCACTGAGCAGGAAGCCCAATGATGTGGGGCTCAATCCCAGCACCCTGGGATCATGACCTGAGCTGTAGGCAGACGGCTTAACTGACTGAGCTACCCAGGCACCCCTTCAGCCCACGTTATTAATAAGGTGCTCTGAGAAGGAATCAGGCAACTCAAAGGCAGCAAGTTCCCTGTCCTTGGTGGAATTCAAGCAGAGATGACCCTGGTCTGTTGTGCCGTGGGATTGGACAAGATGTCCCTACTGTTCTACCCAGCCAGAGATCCTGTGACTGTAGGTCTGACTCAGGGGGGGGCTCCCAGAGGTTCAAGCTGGTCTTGGTGGGCTGTGCATCTGTTACTGATGCAACAATTGCCTCATTTCTCTGCTCATATTCTTAGGTCCCTAAGAACAACTGGCTCCAGGTTTTGCAGCCTAGGGCTTACATGGAAGAGCAGGGGAAAAGGAAAAATGCTTTGCCCAGGACCAGACCTGGAGGTTTTATTCTCCCTCCTGTTGAGTCTGCCTATGGAAAATGTTTCTTGCTAGTTTTTTCCAGTATTCCCTCTCCTGCCCTCTCCAAGTTTTGGCTAACACAGGGCTAAGCACCTAAATACCATGTTTCCCAGCTTCGCCTGTAGTAAGGTGTGGCCATGTGATTAAATTCTGACCCAATGTAACAGATTCTACTTTTAGGTTGTGGCCTTAAAAATTGGTGTGGTGGGGATCCCAGGGTGACTCAGCGTATTTAGCGCCTGCCTTCAGTCCAGGGCATGATACTGGGGTCCTGAGATCGAGTCCCACATCAGGCTCCCTGCATAGAGCCTGCTTCTCCCTCTGCCTGTGTCTCTGCCTGTGTGTGTGTGTGTGTGTGTGTGTGTCTCATGAATAAATAAATAAAATCTTAAAAAAAAATTAGTGTGGCTTCCCCTGGTCCCTTCCCCCACTCCCTTTCCTTGGCTGAGATGCAGATGTGATGGCAGGTACCGAAGCAGCTAGTTTGGATCCCAAAGTGGAAGCCATGTTTGTTTGTGTGTTTGCTTGTTTTTAAAGATTTATTTATTTAGTTGAGAGAGAAGAGGAGGAGAGACAAAGGGGGAGAGAATCTCAAGTGGACTCCGTGCTGAACAAAGAGCCCAACTTGGAAATTGGGGCTTGATCTCATGACCCTGAGATCAGAACCTGAGCCAAAACCAAGAGTTAGATGCTCAACCGACTCAGCCACCCAAGCATCCCGGAAGCCATGTTTTATGGGTGTCAGAATAATGAGCTAAAAGTCGCTGGAATCCCTGACACAGTGAAGTTGTCATTTTAGCTCAAGAGTACTGACTCTTGGAGCGGTTATATGACAGAGAACTTTCTCTCCCAATTTGAGTCTTCATTACAGCCGCCCAAAACCTATCTCAATCAATAGGTCTTCTTATTTGCCCTACAGTCTTCTCAAACTCTGGTCCTGAGACTGATTATATATATATACAAGGTAAGAATCTTCCTCCCCTGCAGGTGACCTCCCAGAACCCTGTACTGGCAGCCCTCTTGGCAGAGGGACAGTGAGAATCCTTGAGTTTGAGCCCTGAGTATCTGGGGCAAGTCTCTTAAGTTCTAAATCTCAGTTTTCTCGGGATGCCCGGGTGGCCCAGCGGTTTAGCGCCGCCTTCGGCCCAGGGCGTGATCCTGGAGACCTGGGATTGGGTCTCACATCGGGCTCCCTGCATGGAGCCTGCTTCTCCCTCTGCCTGTGTCTCTGCCTCTCATGAATAAATAAATAAAAATCTTTAATAAATAAATCTCAGTTTTCTCTATTTTGCAGGTGGCACCAATAAATAGCATTCACTTCAAAAAGTGGCTTTATATCTTTTAATTTTTTTTAAGATTTTATTTATTTATTCATGAGAGGCATAGAAAGAGAGGCAGAGACACAGGCAGAGGGAGAAGCAGGCTCCATGCAAAGAGCTTGATGTGGGACTCAATCCCGGGACTCCAGGATCACGCCCTGGGCCAAAGGCAGGCGCTAAACCACTGAGCCACCCAGGGATTCCCTCTTTTAAATTTTAATTTCTTTTTAAGCAGGCTCCACATTAGGCATGGCCCCAATGCAGGGCTTGAAAACTTACCACTCTGACACTGGAGATGTGAGCCAAAATCAAGAGTCGAAAGCTCAACCGACTGAGCCACCCAGGTGCCCCCAAAGGTGGTTTTATATGAAAATGACACAATCAATAAGATTGTTCATTCTGAAAATGGACAAGAGCTGAGGAGGGGGCTTGTTTCCCAGGCAGCATGACAAAGAAATAGGAAATCCCCTTGCATTTCGTGAGAAACCATGGAGACATGTTTGCCAAAACATATGCATACCAAAAGAAAACACAAGAAAACATGCTAGCCCCTACCCATCCTCACAAAATCAGGCTCACCCTCTCCCAGGTGCATAACCAAGGACACACGCTAACAAGACGGGCTCTCACTGGCTCATGCAAACGCAGCCACACACAGGCAGAAACACAGATGATCAAAACCGCGCAAAGAGACAAAATCCCACACACAACCTGCAGATGTACTTTGTTTATTGTCCTTCCTTCCCACACTCCAGGAGAGCCAATTTCTTCAGTGTCTTTCTTTTTAGGGGGTACCTTTTGCGACTCTGCCTCTCCATTCATTCCCTGCCTCTTGCTTCCTATCTTGTCCTTTTTCTGGGGCTGGAGTCACTTCCTTGGTGGCCCCTCGGAGCCTCGGTCAGGTAGGGTAAGTCCTGGGGGTGGGGTGGGGGGCAAGCAGGTCTGGATCCTGCCTCCAGGTGCCGATCCGTGGTCCTGTCTTCGTCGCTGTGTGGTGTCCGTGCTCTGGCCTCATCTGGGGCAAGGGAAGAAAGGGACAGTTCTTTTTTTTTTTTTTAAGATTTTATTTATTTATTTATGGGAGACACAAAGAGAGGCAGAGACAGAAGCAGGCTCCATACAGGGAGCCTGATGCGGAACTGGATCCTGGGACTCCAGGATCATGCCCTGAGCTGAAGGCAGATCCTCAAGCTCAACCGCTGAGCCACCCAGGCATCCCTGAGCGGGACAGTTCTAATCTTGGGTTCTGACTCTGCCTCTCCTGGTCACTTGCTCTGTGTCTCCAGAGAAGGACCCTACCTCCCCCTGGGGCTCCATTTCCCTCCCTGTAAACCAAATTGCCCTCCAGTTGGAAAGGTTCCATATTTCCCCCTTTGCTCTGGTCACTAGGAAACTCAGAGTCGAATGTGTGTCTCATTTCATTGTACTTTGAGACAATGGTACTTGGATCCCTTCTTCTCACCCAACCATACTTTGAGGCATGTCCTTTTGAGACAGAGGGACCTCTGGGTCCCCTGACTCCTTACTTCCAGCTCCGTCTCAGGACCGTGCCCCCCGCTTTTTCCGCTCCGTGTTCTGGAGCTTAGTCACCAGCTTCCTCTCATGGCCACCAGGGCTGGGGCGGTTGGTGTTGGCAGCAGCTTCTCTCTTGGTGCGACCTTTCCGGCCTCCCACTCCTGGGAACCAGGCAAGAGGCTGAGGTGAGGTTGGCGGAGGCATGAGACATCCAAGGAGAAGCAGGGGGTCGGGAGCGCAGGGTGGACAGAGCATGGTTTGGGGGAGGCAGACTGGGGACTGGTCACCACATGGCTTTGGGGCAGTCATAATCCCTGTTTCCCTATCTGTGGAATGAGGGACCCCTGATGGTTGCTCCAATATCCTAGGGGTGTGTGGGGTCCCAGGGCTGAGCAGGACAGCACTCAGGGTAAGAGGGGTTAAGAAGGACTTGGGGATGAGGACAAATCTAAGGAAGAATCCTAGTTGGGACATGGGGGTAGATGTGGAGGGATCAGGAAGGTGACAGGGCCAGACCTTACCCAGGCAGGAATGAGCCAGGCTATAGAGGTCATACTCATCCAGGCTGGGGTCTTCGTCCTCTGGGCCTGGGGGCTGCTGAGCCCGGCTGGCTGCTCCCGGGAAGGTGGACATTATATCTGACTCTCCCTTGCCGTCTGTCTCTCTGTCGTCTTCAAAAGCTTTGTTTGTGTCCGGTTTCCCGACACCTCCCTCTTCACTGGCCCCAACTTATAAAGGCCACGTGTCCTCCTCAGGCCCTGTCTGATGCAATCTGGCCCTTTCCCAGAACCCGACCCAGTAAACAGCAATCACGAGAGGGGGAAAGAGTCAGTCCTGTGAGTCCCAGCCCCTTCCCCTCGCCTCCGCCCTCTCACTGGGGCTCGCCCAGCTGGGTATTTTTCCACAGAGGAGATCCCCGCCCCTCAGGGAGGAGGAGGAAAGAGGCAGAGTCTGAGCATAAACAGTCCTTGGGATAATGGCCAGTGGGGAACTGAGGGCCTCACCTGGCCAACTCCTCCCTATCTGTCCCCTGCCCCCTGCCTCACACCTGACCCCCACCCCAATTCTGGCTCAGACTCAGGACCCTGGTGGCAGATTGTGGAATGAACAACACACCACAAGCTAGGTCAGTGGTTTTCGCCCCTAACACGCCCAACACCCCTTTTCGATAAGAAACATCTGGAAAGCCCCCTTTATATCCTGAGCTGTGAGGGGGAGTGGGTCCCTAGGTAGTTTCCCTCACTGGAGAGGGAGGTTAACAGTGTGGTGCAGATTCTGGAGCCAGCTGCCCTGGGTTCAGACCTCTGACCTCTCCTTCCTGGGTGACCCCAGACAGGTCACCATACTTCTCTGCGCCTCAGTTTTCTCTTCTGTAAAAAAATGAGGATGATAAGAATCGCATCAACCTCACAGACTTCGTGAGAGAATTGAATGAGACACCCCCCACATGTGTGTAGGGGACACTTGCAACAGTGCCTGGTACCTTGTAAGCTGTGCTACAGGAGTCATTCACCTAATTCCCAAACAACTCAATAATGTCGTCCCTATGATGTAAAAGAAAAGTGATTTATAATGAAATAATGTCTTTCAAGGCATGAGTATCCAGAGGTAGAAGATATTACGAAGTAAACAGGTGTTTGTACCTAATATGAATTAAGGGAAGGGATTCAGACAAGAAACGCATGCAAGGGGCGCCTGGGTGGCTCAGTAGTAGAGCATCTGCCTTTGGCTCAGGGTGTGATCCCAGGATCCTGGGGTCGAGTCCCGCATCAGGCTCCCCCTAGGGAGCCTGCTTCTCCCTCTGCCTGTGTCTCTGCCTCTCTTAGTGTCTCTTATGGATAAATAAATAAAATCTTTCAAAAAAGAAAAGAAACGCATGAAAGTGGAAATTTCCACTCTTGCCTCAAGGGATCTGCCCTTTGTGGGTCAGGTTGACCCAGAGAGGCCACACCCTGCCCACTGATGTTTTTGCTGAAGTTTATGTGCCAGCTCCCACAGTACCGGGCAGGGAAGGAGGCAGATGCAACTTTCCACCTTTCTTTTCTTTTCTTTCTTCCTTTCTTCCTTTCTTCCTTTCTTCCTTTCTTCCTTCCTTCCTTCCTTCCTTCCTTCCTTCCTTCCTTCCTTCCTTTCTTTCTTTCTTTCTTTCTTTCTTTCTTTCTTTCTTTCTTTCTTTCTTCTTTCTTTCTCTTTCTTTCTTTCTTTCTTTCTTTCTTTCTTCTTTCTTTTTTTTCTATTTTAACCTTAGTAGTCTCGCACAATAGGACAGGCTGGGGGGTGGGGTGGGGGGTATCCCTGGGTGGCTCAGTGGTTTAACACCTGCCTTTGGCCCAGGGCGTGATCCTGGAGCCCCAGGATTGCATCCTGTGTCAAGTCCTGTGTCGGGCTCCCTGGATGGAGCCTGCTTCTCCCTCTGCCTGTGTCTCTGCCTCTCTCTCTCTCTTTCTCTGTGTCAATCATGAATAAATAAATAAAATAAAATAAAAAATAAGACAGGCTGGGGTCAGACCAGGTGTTCATTCTCTGCTAACATTCCCCCTTTGCTGTGAACTCGTTCAAACACTGTCTCATTTCCATGCTGCCTAATTTCACCTTCCCCCAAACCCTGGGATAACCCAAGTTCGTCCTTTGCTGAACAAGAAGAGGTACTTCTGCTTGTGTTTCTCCCTGGCTGGAGCCAGAATAAAATTTAGTTTTTGTTTTTCAGGTTTGGTTGATGTGTGAATTCTTGAACCTCCAGGAAATGAAAGTGAGGTCATTGAATAAAACTGAGTTTGGGATAATCACGTAGGGGCCAAAGGCAGGTCTCCCAACAATGAGTCACTTTAACATATTGGTTATTTTAAATAAAATAAGAGACAGCCTGGTGAGACTGACTTTCAGCCCTCCTTTGTACCCCTGAAAGCAGGAAATAAATCTCCCAGGTAAAATTCCCCTCCCTGTACAGGGAGGTAAAAAGACACCCTTATCATCAGAGATAGGACATTTTTTTTTTAAAGATTTTATTTACTTGACAGAGAGAGAACAAGAGAGAGCACAGAGCAAGAGGGAGAAGCCGACTCCCCACTGAACAGAGAGCCCAACACCGGGGCTCGATCCCAGGACCCCCAAACCATGACCCAAGCCAAAGGCAAATGCTTAACAAACTGAGCCACCCATCTGCCCCCAGAAGTAAAACATTTAGAGCTGAGATTTTCGTTACTCTTTTTTTTTTTTTTTTTTTTACTAATTTATAAAGTTTTCTTTCTCCTTCAATTCTTCACAGTTTCATCGTCCCTTTGTCTAAAAGGATAAATACCACCTGCCTCGGACATTTCCGATTTCATGACTAGGCCTCCATGCGCACATAATAAAACTTTGCTCTTTTTTAAAAGTTTTATTGATTTATTCATGAGAGACACAGAGAGAGTGAGAGAGGCAGAGACATATGCAGAGAGAGAAGCAGGCTCTATGGAGGGAACCTGATATGGGACTCGATCCGGATCCCAGGACTCCAGGATCATGCCCTGGGCCGAAGGCAGGCAACCCAAACTTTGCTCTTTTCTGTTGTTAATCTGTCTCGGGTCAATTTAATTCTTAGTCCATCTGGAAGATCTTGAAGGATAGGAGTTTTCCTTTTCACCAGTGACAACAGACCCTATGAGGAGGGAAAGAGGAAAGTAGCCTTAAGGAAAGGTAACACACCCAGAAAAATTAAAGTCGAGACCACTAGGAGATATGGGGGTGGTAGGCTTCCTCATTACATGGGGTGGAGTAGGTTCTAGGCTCAGGTCATTGTAAATGAGTGTTTTTGCTTTATGTCTAGCAAGACACTCAGACGTCTGCAGAATGTGGGACAGTTCTGCATGCGACTGTCCTGCTCTGCCTCCCAGTCACTATGACTACCAAGGACACCCCCACAAATTCCCCATTACTTGCCTCGAGATCTTGGGCTCACTTCTGACTTTCGATCTGCTCATCTGGAAAGGGGGGTGGTGGTGACAGCACTGCTAGGTGTGAAAGGGCTTTGTCCCAAGCCAGCCAAGCCAGCCGAGCCAGTATGGGGTGGACTGTTATCAACAACCGATTCTCAAAGAAGGGAAACAACAGCTCAGAGAGACTTGAGGTCACACTGCTGATGAGTGAAGGATTCCTCCCGCATCCACCTGACTCCAGTTCCAGCCTGGTTCTAAATCCGCACAGCTGGCCAAACACTGGCAAAGGTTTGGCGACTGTGTGTATGGAAGCACCTGTCAGAGATTCCTGCCTTCTGCCCTCTCCGTCCTTCTCTCCTCCCTTTCCCCCTCCTCCCTTCCCCCCTGCTTTGGGCAAGACTGGGTATTAAGAATGCCCCATTTTTACCCCATCACCCTCATTTTATTGTACTTTCTCCATAGCATTCAGTTATTACTAATTGAAAATATCTTTTTGATTCATTTACTTCTTCATGATTTGGCCCCTGCTAGAATGCAGTCCTGGTTTGATTTAGCTAGAGGTGAAATGAGTATGCTGTGCAGCCGGACCACCTAGGTCCAAAGCTTGGTTCTTGTGCTTGTTAGTTTTGTGCCCTTAGACAAGTTACTCTGTCTCTCAGTGCCTCAGTTTCCTCATTTGTAAAATGGGATTAAGAATAATGTGTATCTGGTAGGATTGTTGTAAAGGCTTGGCATAGTATTATTTTATGGTAATAATAAAGCTATTGCCCTTATCATCCTTCATAAGAGCAGGAATCTTATCTATCTTGCATCCCCTATGCCTTGCACACAGTCAGTGCTCAATAAATGCTCAGATGAATTCATGAAGCTATTTTATGATCTGTGAGGTTTTTGGGGTTTTTTAAAAGATTTTATTTATTTACTCATGAGAGACACAGAGAGAGAGAGAAAGAGGCAGAGACACAGGCAGAGGGAGAAGCAGGCTCCATTCAGGGAGCCTGACGTGGGACTCAATCCTGGGTATCCAGGATCATGCCCTGGGCTGAAGGTGGCACTAAACCGCTGAGACACCCAGGCTGCCCTGATCTGTGAGTTTTTAAACTTCCAGGTGCACTGCTCTGAGGGAACTGAGAGGCCTGATTCTAGTCCCACAGAAGACTGTGGAGACAATGTGACCATCCTCCGTGCAGCCAGGGAAGGACTTCTTCCTGGCCTTGATCCTGCTGGTGCTGGAAGAAAAAAGTCTAGATCCTAGGGGAGCAGGGAGGGCGGAGGGAGGGTGGCCGAGAGAGAAGAGACTTTAGGAAACCCATGGCGTTGACCTGTAGGGCCCAGGTGACTCAGTCGGAAAAGTTGAAGTGTTTTCCTATCCTCCAGCCTCCAAGTGTGTATGTGTAATCAGCCACAAGGAAGTTTATTTTCTTTCTACACACGACTGTACCTTCGTGGCATTCCAGGAGATTGCCAGGCAACACCTATTACAACCCAGTGTTTTCAGCCTGAAGTAAACCCAGAGGCCTGAGAGCTCTCAGCTCTCACAACCCAATGGGGAGTAGGAAGGGTGGGAAGGGTGGGCAGGGTGGGGAGAGAATCAGGGAAGGCTTCCTAGAGGCAGCAAAGTCTAAACATGAGTGACTGAGAAAGATAGCAAGGTATACCCAACTCTACGAGTTAAACTGTACAAGTCAGGAAAGCCTGGGTAGCCTGAGGGATGTGCAGAAGTCTTTGGCTAAAAGGATCTGGAGATTCCCAGGCCCAAGACAGGATATGTAATCAAGCTGGGTTGGTGGCATCACTGTGTACCAAGGAGATGCAAGAATACTAAATGAGGTGAAACAAGATGGGTCTGTATCACTTTTAGAGCAGCAGTCCAGAGAAGCCCCCAAACCCGGCAGCTGACTTGCAATTATTCCTGGATGTATAATAGGATCACCTTTAATATAAATAGATGCAGGACACCTGGGTGGCTCAGCAGTTTAGCGCCTGCCTTCAGCCCGGGGTGTGATCCTGGGGTCCCAGGATCAAGTCCCACATCAGGCCCCCTGCATGGGGCCTGCTTCTTCCTCTGGCTGTGTCTCTGCCTCTCTCTCTCCCTCCCTCTCTCTCTCTCTGTCTCTCATGAATAAATAAATAAAATCTTAAAAAATAATATAAATAGATGCAGTCTTTTTTTAAAGATTTTATTTATTTGAGAAAGAGTTATGAGAGAGCAAGAGAGAGAGCATGAGCTGGGGCGGGCGGGGGGCAGAGGGAGAGGGAGAAGCAGACTCCCTACTGAGCATGGAGCCTGAGCTGGGACTTGATCCCAGCACCATGGGATCATGACCTGAGCTGAAGGCAGATGCTTAACCAACTGAGCCACCCCGATGTCCCTGGATACATTCTTTCAATGGGCAGTGGGGCAACACTGATAAGAATATTAAATGCTCATACTCCCTGATACCGCCTTGCTTGTAATAGTGACAAACTGGAAATAAGCTAAGTGTCCAACAGGAGGTGACTGATCGATACTCCTTAGCCATTAACAAGAATAAGCTATGTCGGGGGCACCTGGGTGGCTTGGTGGTTGAGCGTCTGCCTTTGACTCAGGTCATGTTCCCAGGTCCTGAGATTGAGTCCCACATCGGGCTCCCCACGGGGAGCCTGCTTCTCCCTCTGCCTATGTCTCTGCCTCTCTCTGTGTGTCTCTCATGAATAAATAAAACCTTAAAAAAAATAAGCTGTCTCTAGTTCTGATGATAAAGTCATCCATAGTATATTGTTGAATGAAAACATCAAGTTGCAGAACATTATGTACACTATAATCCTCATTTTTGCATTAAGTTTTTTGAAATAACATAGGTAACGTGTATAATACATTATTTTCAGCATAATATAGGTGTCACACATTTCTCCTGGTAACTAAAGAAGACAGATGGTCAGATAAAACAATCGTAGAGGACTTGAGAATAATAAATTTATTCCTGGAAGTCTCCACAGAGATCAGCAAATCAACCCCTATAGGGGAGGAGAAAGGAAGGACAAGATACACTAGCATTCACTACTCTATAGATGTTTAGGGCACCAACCATATGCCAGGCACTTGCTTGGTGCTGGGATATAGGAGCAAACAGAACATGGTACCAATACTCAAGGGGCTCATGGACAGGCTAGTGGAAGAGTGTGTCCAATAAGCAGGGCATTAGCCCTCACCATAAAAAGAAAAAAGGAGAAAAGTGTGTTCAAGCTGCATGGTGCACCTAATCCAGGCTTTCAAGCACCTCCCAAAAAACTCATGTGTGAGCTAACCTGGAAAATCAGATAGAACAGGAGATCAGTGTCTCAGGAAGGCCAAAGAGAAGGAAAGCACAGTGCACTGAGTTAACCCAAGCAGTTGGAGTACAAGGGGATTCTCACCCTGGATTTAGGAGACAATAGTCTCCTATCTCCTAGTTCAGTGCTGTTTTTTATTCTTCTTTTTTTTTTTTTAAGTTTTATTTCTTTAAGTAATCTCTATACCCGACAGGGGTTTGAACTCATGACCTGGAGATCAAGAGTTGTATGCTCTTCTGACTGAGCCAGCCAGACACCCCAGTTCAGTGTTATTTTTAAAAAACTACCTCTCTAGTTCTATTGACAAATATGTGGTGTTTCAGCACATTTATCAATACTCTGGCACAGAAAAAATTGTACGTGGTTCCTGCTTACCCAAGTGTAGACATTAAGATTTTCCAAGCCTTGTCACTTAAAATGTCTCTTTAGAGATATAGTATAGATGTCTAGTTAAGCTAAAATTTGTGTATTGATTGGGTCATATTGAAAACTCAGTGGTGGCAGGAGAGGAATGTCAGGCAGTCTGATGTTCTGGGGAGAGCCGAAAGGGGTCATTGTCTGTAAACTGACCCAAATCATCTACTTTGAATTATCACCATCAATTCTCAAAAATGTCAATAGTACAATACGCCTCCCTGGCACGGCAAACCCTCACCCCTTAGTATGCCCCAGCACCTGGATTACACTTACACGTGAAGAACAGAACCAAGTGGATTTCAGAAATATCTGAAATATCCATATTAGCCATCTATTTAGCTCATATAACCATATATCCTCTGTTCAGTTTCCTTTTGTAAACATAGCTTGGGTAGTCAAAAATATGTACATATCAATAAAAGTATATACATACAACAATGTTCATCTTTGTAAAATGATACTTACCTCCAATGAAGTCTTGTCTCTTCAAGTCTCAAATCCATTTGTCCCTGGGGCCATGGTGTCTGCTATCTGATGCTGTCACTTCTGTGTTCATAAGCTCACCTTTCTCCTGGGAAGTCTGGCACATTCTTAGTGGAGTAAACACACAGAGGTCTTTAATGTCCAGCTGTATGTCAAAAAATTGGATGGACAATGTCACCTTGTAATTTCTGGTGAAGGTTTCCTGGATAGGATCACAATCCTTAAGTGTATAAATTCCAATCCAGCTTTTATGTGATCTAGCTGACTTTCTGTCCAAGCACTTCTGGATGGGGAGGTGCTCCTAGGACCCCCTATAGAAGTACTGGTCTTCAAAGGTGGCATCCTGCCTGAGGAATGTCAAGAGAATCCTGGGGGTCCATCAGAGTGATCTTTGTTGTTTTTTTTTAAGATTTTATTTAATTATTCATGAGATTTTATTTAATTATTTACACAGAAAGAGGCAGAGACATTGGAAGAGGGAGGAGAAGCAGGCTCCACGCAGAGAGCCTGATATGGGAGTCGATCCGGTGACTCCGGGATCAGGCCCTGAGCCAAAGGCAGACACTCAACCGCTGAGCCACCCAGCCGTCCCTGTCAGAGGGATCTTTGAACACTTGCTTGGTGGCTTGTTCAATCTGATACATCATTCCATACTTAGAGGAAAATGTACTCAAATTATGTAGTCAATAATAAAGACCATCATATTGCAGGTTGAGTGGGTGGTGGGAGGGTAGGGAATGGCTGTAGAGCCCAGTGCTCTTCAGGGGTAGCATCTGGTGCCCCTCCCACCAGCCACCTCTCTCCCTGCAGCGCTGCTCTCAGTTGTCCCAGGTCACAGGGTTCCTATGGCTTGAGGAGCTGCTGCCACGCACGGAGAGTGAGCCCCAGGCCAATCTTATTTTTGTAAGCAAAATTATTGTAGTTATTGTAAAAACAAAAACAAAAAAGGGTGAGAGGAGCCTAGGGGATGAAATATGCACCACACTCTCCAGAGTGGTCATATCCTAGACTGGGATTATGGAAAATTTATACGTTCTTCATTACGAATTCTAGAACTCAGCAGTGTGTGGCTTTCTACGACGTATACCTATTTTAGAAGCAAGGGGGATTAAAGCAATTTTTAAGAGTTAAAGTATTGTATTCCCTTTCTTCCTTGGGTTCCATACACACTATGCCACCTTCTGGTCATGCTATGGCTTCTTTTGTATGTGTTGGGGACAAAAAGCAGTAAGCATGAACAGTTACAACTTGCCCCACCTGGCTGCCATTCAGATCCAACTGAAGTGCCTGTAAGCAAACCAAATGAGAGTTCATTCACCCCATGCACATCAATCCAATAAAAACTGACATCAAACTTTTGCAATGAAGGAAGACAGGCTATTTATTGGTGTGGTACCATTCAGGGAGCTAATGCTCAAAAGTCCCAAACTCCCCCATGGCTTACAAGCGAGGATTTTTAAGGGCAAAATTTGGAGCAGGTGGTGGTCATGGTGGTGGGTCTTCCCAGAAGGTGGATGCTGTTAATTGGAGGCCCATGAAGTCACGTTAGTGGATGTTACTCAATTGCTTCTGGTGCTTCTTTGGTGCCAGGGAGGTCTGTTTGTTTCATCTTTTGTGAGACTTGGAATCTAAAAAAATATATTTTTTCTTTATGTTAAAGATTTCATAAGGTGTATCTGGTGCTTATGTGTCCAGGATAGTGCCCATTAGCTGCCTGTATGTGTGTATGTGTGTAAGCTATTTGGGTTGAATTCCATTGCGTTCCTTTGAATTGTAAGCAAGCATTCCTATCCCTTGGGTCTGGGTCTGTATGTTCCCTGGCCAGTCCAGCTGTGCCTGGGGATGATATGGCCTCTAGTTAGTTCTATTATCAGAACTAACAAGATGGATGTGAGTTTCAAGTCTTTTTTTTTTTTTTTTTTTTTTTTTGTTCAAGTGGTGTTGGGTAGGCATGAACAGGGACAATCTGAGAGAGGGGTAGCTGGCTTTCCATAAAAGATGCCTGAAGCCCCTATGCAAAAAGCCCATTCTGAGTGGGGAGAAACCAGAGAGCAGAGATGTGAGCATTGCCCTCAGCAGTGGAACTCTGTGATGGGAGGGATTTGTAAAGGGATTGTTAGGAAGTCCCACCATGTAACTCCCTCTGCATACCCTCAAGAGACCTTCAGTCAAGATCCCTGTGACTTTTCAGGATGCCTGGGTGGCTCAGCAGTTCAGTGTCTGCCTTCGGCTCAGAGTGTGATCCTGGAATCCAGGATCGGGTCCCACATCAGGCTCCTTGCAGGGAGCCTGCTTCTTCCTCTGTCTGTGTCTGTGTCTGTGTCTGTGTCTCTGCCTCTCTCTCTCTCTCTCTCTCTCTCTCTCTCATGAATAAATAAAGAAGATCTTTTTTAAAAAAAATATCCTTGTGACTTTGCAAGGCTTTTTAGAAAGGATTTCAGATGTGATGCTCTGATAGAATGAGACTAAAGGATAGACCAGAAAGACCTAGCTTTCTTCACGGAAGAAAGGAAGGGACTGTGCTTTCCCAAGGAAGGGACTGTGCTGCCCAGGGAAAGGGAGTGTTCTGGTCAGTTCCACAGTTCTAAATCTCCCCATATAACTCAATGGGTTCTGATTTACACATCAGTCTCTTGTGAGTTGCATCAATATGAGTCTATCCCACTTGAAAAATGGAATTTCTGGTCCTGTAGAGCTGAGGACCAAATTCTATAGCAGTCACCCCACCAAGGTGCTGCCCCCCTCATGGCTCTTCCAAAGCAGAGAGAATACCTTTATTTTCTCCTTCATCTAAAAAATATTTTTATATGTGCCAGGCACACATGCTAAAGATACAGTGATAAACATAAATTTTGCCACAAACAAATGTAAAATCGTGACATTTTGTTACTGCCACAATGGCAGGAGGTCTACATAGTGCTCTTGAGGGATCAAGGCAGAGGGATTTGACCCAGTCAGGGAGATCTGAAGATGAGTAGGAGATTTGGAGATAAACAGATGAGGGAAATGTGCTCCAGGGAAGACTTTGTAGAGGAAGGAGGAAGGATGTGACATGTATGGAAGATCTAAAGAAGAGGCTGAAGGGGAGAGGGAGATGGAGATGGTGGGGAGAGGAGGTGGTAGGGCCAGGAGGCAGAGGTACCAGCTCATGCAAATCTTTGTTTTAAGAAGAGTGTTCTTGGGGCATCTGGATGGCTCAGTCAGTTAGTGTCCCCCTTCGGTTCAGATCATGATCCCAGTATCCTGGGATTGAGCCCAGCATGGGGGCTCCACACTCAGTCTGCCTCTCCCTCCGCCTCTGCCCCTTCCCTGTTTGTGCTCTTCCTCTCTCAAATGAATAAGTAGAATTTTTAAAAAGGAAGAGATTAGGGAAAGGGGGGGGAGAAGAATGTTCTGGACAGAATGGGTGAGGACAGACAATTTAATGGGCTATTACTCAGCCTCACCAGGTAGTGATACTTCTCAGAAAAATCCTCATATTGGCCACAAGAGACAGGCATGAGGCTGTTCGTGGTGATGTTATCTGCCATAGCCAAATTATAAAATACTACACAGTTATTCTAAGTAACAGGCACACACAACAACAAGAACAAATCTTAAAACCCTAGAGCAGAGTGGGAAAAAATAAGAGATTGAATGAGGCTTACAGCACAATACCATCTAAGTAAATTAAAAATGCATGCACACTAGACAACACACATGTTTTACAAAGACACACACTCTGGGGAAGAGAGGAGGAATAGAGAAAAGAGATAACGGCCATAAATAAATAAAACAAGAGGGAGGGTGTGCAGAACCCAATGATTATAGTCTGTCATGAAGCAAGCAATGAGTAACCCAACCTCTACAACTGGGTGGAGTATGTTATATGAATGAAACACATCAAGCATATTTAATAGTCCCTGGTACATAGTAAGTGGCCAACAAATATGAGCTGTTACTATTATTTAACCAATCAACATGGAACTTCTTGGTCAGCACTCGGATATTTACTTATAGATCCCTTTCATTCCCCTTAGGAGGGTGACCTTGGGCAGCCCAGGTGGCTCAGCGGTTTAGCACCACCTTCAGCCCAGGGCGTGATCCTGGAGACAGGGGATCGAGTCCCACAGTCTGGCTCCCTGCATGGAGCCTGCTTCTCCCTCTGCCTGTGTCTCTACCTCTCTGTGTGTGTGTCTCTCATGAATAAATAAAATCTTTAAAAAGGGGGGGGGGTGACCTGATCTAAAACAATGCATTCTTGACTAATATTCTTTTTTTTTTTTTTTTTGCTTCCTTTCTGCTTTCAAAAACCTTACCTTTTCTGCAGCTAGGTGGAGCTCCTTTCTATTTGTCAGATGGGATGCTGCCTGATTCATGAATCATTCAATAGAGTCAATTTGACCTTTTAAGTTACTCAGTTGAATTTTTGTTCTTTAGCAGTAGAAATATCAGAGATTAAAGATAAATTCGAACAAACAAACAATTGCAAGCCCCAAATCTCTCCTGGGGAGTAACTAAGGTCAATATTTGACATTCAGGAGAAATAGCTCCCGAGACCTCTACAAAGGCAAAATTTGTGAAATCCTTGTCAACATCAGCTTCATAAAATGCAGGATATACAGCTGAGATGGGATAGATGGTCATGCCATTCATTGACAAAGAGACCACACAAAGAAAAACAACCTTGATGGGAAAAATAAACTGATGTGTTAGTTTGGGGCTGAAATAGTTTGTGTTGAAGTCTGAGATTCTTCTAAGTGCATACAAAAATGTTGAGGGCCCATTATCTGCTCTCATAGGTACTAGGAATGTGCTGGGTAATGAGAAAACAGGTGAACAAAACAGATGATTCGAATCTTATTGAGCTGACAAGTGAATCAAATAAACGATATAGGGCAGTCCCAGTGGCCTAGCAGTTTAGCGCCGCATTTGGCCTGGGATGTGACCCTGGAGACCCCGAATCGAGTCCCATGTCGGGCTCCCTGCATGGAGCCTGCTTCTCCCTCTGCCTGTGTCTCTGCCTCTCTGTGTGTCTGCTGTCATGAATAAATAAATAAAATCTTTTTTAAAAAATAAACGATATAAAATGTAATTTTAAACTTTGATAGGGGTTATGTAAGAAATTATAAGACATTTACTAGAATGTAAACTAATGTAGTTTAATGTTTACTCACGTCCTTAATACGGTCCTGAGAAGATTCCCTCAAAGTGCAATTTTTGGGTCTACAGATCTGTTTTTTTTTTTTTTTTAAGATTTTATTTATTTATTCATGACAGTCACACAGAGAGAGACACAGACAGAGGGAGAAGCAGGCTCCATGCAGGGAGCCCGACGTGGGACTCAATCCCGGGTCTCCAGGATCGCGCCCCGGGCCAAAGGCAGGTGCCAAACCGCTGCGCCTCCCAGGGATCCGATCTGCTTTATTTTTAAAAAACTAAACATACACCTAACTCTGAGAAATGAACAAGGGGTAGTGGAAGGGGAAGTGGGCGGGGGGTTGGGGTGATTGGGTGATGGGCACTGAGGGGGGCACTTGGCGGGATGAGCACTGGGTGTTATGCTATATGTTGGCAAATTGAACTTCAATTAAAAAAAAAACAACTAAAAAAAAAAACTAAAAAAACCATAGAGCTAAAAAATAAAATAAAAAAAACTAAAATAATAAACTACATCTTTTGGGGCAGCTTGAGGTTTAAAAATTTTTTTAAATTATCTTATAGGCTTTGGGGAATGAGAGAGGATACTAAAAACACACAAGGACTCTGGTTTCTTAAGTTCCCTTAGGGCATCGGGCATAGACTGATAAAATAAAAACTACATTTCCCAAGGAGCAGCGCGACACGTCACAAAGGAAGGACGGCGCATGCGCGGAAAGGTTCGCGCTGCGACTAGCTCGTAAAAGGGAAAAAGCGTGTGTAGTTCTCGACGTGCCGCGAATCTTCGAACGCAAGCGCGTTACGGTACTCAGACTTTGAAAAACATTCGAGGGACGCGCCCGCGGCTGCCGTCGTAATTTCCAGCTCGACGTGCCTATTCCGTGGCTTGGCAGGTGGGGATGGGTCGCAGTCTGGGGCCCCCGGGGAATGGCGGGAGCGGAGGGCCGGGGTCGCCCTCGGTACGTCCCCATTCCCGGGCCTCGCTGGGGCAACTCTCGGGGGGCGGTGCGCACGCGCCCTGGGCGGGGAGAGGCGGGGCTCGGGGAGGGGTGGGGCTGCGGCGGCGGTCTTTGGGCTCTGCGCATGCGCTGGCCGGCGCGGCGTGGAGGGGAAGCGGGCGTTCGCCGTGCGGGGCGCAGAAGCCGCAGAGGCGGCGGAGGCGGGGTCTTCAGCTCAGGTGCGAGAAGACGGCAGCGGGGTTGAGCCCCTTCTAACGAGACAACTTCATTCGCCCTCCGGAGATTTCCAGTTGCCTCCTCATCTCTCGGCGCCCGTTTGCAGCGTGAGGCTTCAGCCTTAGCTGGCGCCTCATCTCCAGGTCTCTTTCGAACCCGCTCTAGTCTAGGCCCCCAGCGCTCCACTAAAATAGCACTTGGTGGAAACCGCCAGTGACCTCTCGGTCGCCAAAGCTAGTGTTCAGTTCGTTCTCACCTCTGTAGCAATGGCTGATGCGCTTCATCACTGCCCTTTCTTGAAGCACTTCTTCGTTTGATTTGTAGGACATTCTCTTCAATTTTTTTTAAAGGTTTTATTTATTTATTCATGAGAATACACAGAGACGAGAGAGAGAGAGGCAGAGACACAGGCATAGGGAGAAGCAGGCTCCACGCAGGGAGCCCGATGTGGGACTCGATCCCCGGACTCCAGGATCACGCCCTGGGCTGAAGGCGGCGCTAAACCGCTGAGCCACCCGGGCTGCCCAATTTTTTTTTTTTTTTTTAATATTTTATGTATTCATGAGAAACACAGAGAGAGGCAGAGACCTAGGCAGAGGGAGAAGCAGGCTCCCTCCCTGCGGGAAGCCTGATGTGGGACTGGATCGCAGGACTCTGGGATCACGACCTGAGCCGAAGGCAGACACTGAGCCACCCAGGCCTCTTAAACATTCTCTTCTTTAGCTTCAGCTCTCTGGTTTCTCCTCTGCTGATTTCTTGTTCCTCGTCCCTATCTTTAATGGTTATACTCCCCCGCCCACGCCCTCATCCTAAGCTCTTCTTTGTGTCCACTTCCTAGGAGCTATCCATTTCAAAACTATTTTCTTTTTAAAAATATTTTCTTTATTTATTCTTGAGTGCTAGAGAGAGAGAGGTAGAGACAGGCAGAGTCTTGTAGGCTTCCTGCAAGGAGCCGGAGGCAGGACTCGGTTCTGGATCCCGGGATCATGCCATGAGCCGAAGACAGACGGTCAACCGCTGAGCCACCCAGGCGTCCCTATTTCAAGGCCTTAAATAGAAATACTATCTATTGTGCTCTCAAATGTCAATCTTCGACCCAGTGCTCTACCTCCAAGACCAGATTTTTATATTCAGCTTGCAAATGACATCTCAAAGTGTCGAGTCGGCATCTCAAACATGTCCAGAACTGAAATTTTGAGTTTTACCCCTCACATACCTTCACCACTTTCCCCAGTCTTCCCATTTTTCCAGTTGTTCAGGCCAACTCAGGCCAAATACTGATATATTCTTGGTGTTTTTTTGCAGCCTGGCCCTGCCCCCCCCCTTTTCCTTCTCCAGTGTATTAGTGTGTATGTGCCCTTAAGGCTTTGAAGTTTCACTACTGAGTGTTCTGTGGATATTCTCTTTGGCACTTGGTCATTTTTGCCTGAGAATTTGTGTTTTCCGTTCTTCAACATTACCTGTCATCGTTTATTCAAATTTATCCATGTATCCTGTTTTCTATGTCCTTTATAAGGTATTTACTTCACCTACAAATAAGTATATGGAACTACTTGTTTAATGTCTGTTCCTTTCTGGACTGTGAGTTTTGTAAGCAAGACAGGGACTCTTTGTCTCATTCACTGATGTATATTTCTCATTCCTAGCATAGAGTAGGTATTTGACAACTATTCATGAGTGCATTTATACAGGGAAGTATCTATAATATCAACTAATTGGGGTACCTGGGTGGCTCAGGTGGTTAAGCATCTGACTTTTGATCTCAACTCAGGTCTTAATCTTGCAGTCATAAGTTTGGGCCCTACATTGGGCATAGAGCTTACTTTTTAACCTGCCCCCCCCCAAAAAAAAAGGGGACAATTTTTTTTTTCCTGGGGTTGGAGGGAAGATAGTGAATAGCCCAACTTAAGAATTGTTGAGAGACTATTTTAAGAGATTTCCAGGATTCAGTTTGGTTCAGTAATGTATTCTGAAGACTTAGTAGGTGCTAGGCCCTGGGCTAGTTTCTGGGAATATAAAGACGAATACAACTGCATGTCAGTCTTCTAAGAGCTCGTGGTCTGCAGGAGAGATAAGTAAGTGAAACAGTCTCTCAATGTATGTGTGACAATGCAAGAACAGAAGTTTGTATACCATGCTTTGAAAGTTTTGACTGCCCTTGGCATCAGGGCAGATGAGTGGGGCCTGGGGCAGCCAGATCCCCCTGCCATTCTTTTCCAGCTGTGAGCAGCTTTGCCTTTTACCTGAGTGTGCCACACAAATGTTACCAGAAATATTTTGTACTGTGTGTGCTGTGGTGTGAGAAGGTTGGCAAGTACAACTCTTGAAGTGTTAACTTTGCTGCCAGTTGATTTGTACCCTGAAAGATGAGCAAATTTGAGACCCAGGGGGAAGTGGGGAAAGGATCAAAAGGCATTTCAGGCAGGCATAACAGAAGCATGGAAGTCTGTGCTTGTTTGGGATGCGGGCACTGACATTGCTTAGTATGATTATTATGTGGTATTGCTGTTTGAGAGGGGCTGGCTATCCAGGATCTGAAGCATTGCCTTGAAATTGTTTTGTAGGGGCGCCTGGCCCGCTCAGTCAGAGGAGCATGTGGCTCTTGATCTTGGGGCCCTGAGTTCAAGCCCCATGTTGGATGTAGAGATTGCTTAAATAAATAAACTTAAAAAAAAAAAACTTTAAAAAAAAGTATTTTGTAAACTACAGTGTATCTTTTATAAATAACTGGCCCAACCATGAGGCACCCTGTTCTCAGTGGGTAGGGTCCATCAGCATACATAGTTTTAGTGACCCAACTTTCTGGGGCTGGAAATGGGGACATGTAGTAAGTCACAGGCCTTTTTAACCTCATTTCTTAATTTGTATACAAAGGCTCTTAACAACAACAACAACAACAAAACAAAGACTCTTAAAAAGACTTTATTTACTTTTTTGAACTATTTTATTTATTTATTTGACAGGGACAGAGAGCGTTCACACACGGCAGTTAGAGGGAGAGGGAGAAGCAGGTTCCCCACTGAACCAAGAGCCTGATGCAGGGCTTGATCCCAGGACCCCGGGATCATGACCTAAGCTAAGGGCAGACACTTAACTGACTGAGCCACCCAGGCTCCCCTTACAAAGATTTTAAATGAGTCTTGGAAACGAAATGAATGAAAATAAATCTCCTATAGAATTTTGATGTATCTTCTGCATTGGAAAAAAAAATACCCAGTTTGCATCATTTTAGGATTTGTGGTCTTAGGATGCCTGGGTGGCTCAGTAGTTAAGCATCTGCCTTTGGCTCATGGCGTGATCCCGGGGTCTGGGGATCGAGTCCCACATCGGGCTCCCTGTGAGGAGTCTGTTTCTCCCTCTGCCTCTCTTTGTCTCTCATGAATAAATAAATAAAATCTTACAAAAAAAAAAAAAGATTTGTGGTGTCTCTATGTCTGTGGAGTAGAAGCTAGTTATTTGAACATTGAACTAACAAGATTTGGATGTTGATCATACAAGGGCTGTTTGAGCCTTAAGACTTAGGTCATAGAGTCAGATCTGGATTTGAATTCTCCCTCTGCCATTTATTACTCGTGTGACCTGGGTAAAGTCCCTGATTTCTCCAAGACCCTGGTCTCTACAGTGCTAAATGAAGAGTACAGCACTTACTCTGCAGGACTGTTAGGAGAGTTAGATGGAGTCATCAACATAAAACTGCTTAGTACATAGTAGGTATTCAGTAAGAAATAACTATCATGATGACCTTTATTTTTCTACCTCTTTTTATCAGATGCTACTATGAATCATCATCTTCTTGGTGATACTCTTTAAGTGCAATCTTAATAACCTAACAGTTGATTGACAATTTCCAGTAGATAAAATGATTCTATTTCCGTGATCTCTTTTACTACTGAATAAGCTGAACTTGTTACAAAGCTTGAAAATGAGAGGGAGAGCACAGATTTTAGAGTTTACAGCTTTGCAACTCCCTGTATTTCCCAAGTCACCTGGCATAATTTAACCAATCTGAACTTGTTTCCCCAACTATAAAGAGGGTGTGCTTATGGGATTGCTCTAAGGTTTCAGTCAGAAACTCCCTGTGTAAGCTTTGGTCTAGAAGCATGGTAGGTACTAGGGGAAAGGAATCATCATCTCCTTAATTTTTTTTTTTCAAACCAGACGATGAAAGTAGATCGTTGTTGATGATGGCCAGATTAATAGTATGGGATCTGAGAGTAGGGTCTTAGAGGACTTTCTTCCCTTTGATTCAGAACAGAACTCTTATTGTCTTGAGCCCTGTAAGATTAATGTTAGAGGGGTTTAAGTACAGGATGTTTGGATTTGTTTGTATTAGGCTTTGGCTTCTAGAAAAGGAGCTACAGAACAGGTTTTGCCTGGGTGATTAGCAGGTAATACATTCTTTGTCCCTAGAATTACCTATTAGATATCTCAGTTGCAGTTAAGAAAAAGGGAACCCAGACCAGTCCAAGCAGAAAAGGAGTATCTGTTAGACTCTTAACTGAAAAGCCCTGGGCATAACAGCTTCAGGGAGGGTTATATCAGGAAACCTAACTAACGTCACCAGGATTTTTTTATATCTTTCAGCTCTGTTTCTCTCCATGTTGGCTTCTTGGTCAGGCAGGCAAAGGCCTCCATCAGTTCCAGGCTTCGCTGCTACTCTCTTGACAACCAGCTGAAAGAGGTATCACTTTGCAGATGACTACTAGCTAAAGATCTCAAGTTGATTTGGACCAGACCTGGTTCACATACCCCTTCCTGAGCCAGTCATGGTGGTTAGGGAGAATGGAATACGCTCATGGGCCCAGATCATGTACCCATCTTTGGAACCAAGGTGAAGGACAGTTTCCCAAAGAGAAATTGGAGTACTATTACCAAAATGGAGAAAAGGTGATGGGCAGTATGCTCAGAGGTCACTTCCTATAGTGGTGGAATAGCTCATATCAGGCCAGTCCTCCCACAAATAATGATTATAAACTGCACACACATGCATTAAAACAAACAAAACAGCCCACTAACTGGAATAAGTGGAAAAGTAGTTGATACCCAGAAGAAAGGAATGGCACTGATGAGTCTCCTATTTGTTTGTTGTTGTTTCCTTTTTTTTTTTTTTAAGATTTTATTTATTTATTCATGAGAGACAGAGAAAGAGAGGCAGAGATATAGGCAGAGGGAGAAGCAGGCTCCACGCAGAGAGCCCGCCCGATATAGGACTCCATCCCAGGACTCCAGGATCACACCCTGAGCCGAAGGCAGACTTAACCACTGAGCCACCCAGGTGGCCCTGTCTGTTGTTTCTAATGCCTTGTCACGTGATAAAGACTCTTGGAAACAAGATAGCCAGCAAGAGTTCCAAATTCTTTTTTTTTTTAAGATTTTATTTATTTATTTATAGAGACACAGAGAAAGAATGAGAGGCAGAGACACAGGCAGAGAGAGAAGCAGGCTCCATGCAGAGAGCCTGATGTGGGACTCGATCCTGGGTCTCCAGGATCACACCCTGGGCTGCAGGCGGCACCAAACTGCTGCACCACCGGGGCTGCCCAGGAGTTCCAAATTCTTGATATAAAAGTCATTTTACCTAAATGTCCCATCAGCTGATGAATGCAAAAACCAAATGAGGTCTGCCGATACAATGGGATATTATTCAGCCACAAAAGGAGCAAAATAGACATGTACAGCATGGATGAACCTTGAAAATATTGTGCTCAGTGAAGGAAGCCAGTCTCCGCAGGCTACATGCTGTGTGATTCTGCTTCTATGAAGTGTCCAGAAAAGGCAGATCCATAAAGTCAGGAATTAGAATAAGCAGTTGCCCATGTGTGAGGGGAAGAGGGACTGAAGAGTGACCACTGATGGGTACAGGTTTTGGGGGTCATGAAAATATTCTAAAATTAGGTAGCAGCGATAGTTGCACCACCTTGGGGATATTCTAAGAAGCCACTGAATTGAACGTAAAGGAAGTCGAGTAAGTGCACAGGTAAGTGCTCAACATCATTAGTTACCAGGAAGTCTGAATTAAAACTACAATGAAAAGTGCTTCACTCTAGCTAGAATGGCTAAAATTTTTTTTTAATAAAATGAAAATGACAACACCGTACACTGGCAAGGAGGTAGAGGTACTGGAACTTCTGTACATTGTTGTTGGGAGTGAGCACTGGTACATCTCAGGGAAAGGGTCTGTTCCGGCCCTTTCTTGTAAAATTAAACATCCACCTCAGACCTAAGTACTTAAGGAAAGTAAGTCTACAAAAAGACTTGACATGACTACATGGCAGTTTTCTTCACAGTGGCCCCAAGCTGGGAATAACCCAGGTGCCATCAGGACGGAGCTAGCTAAACAGATTTGTTCAGAGGAGAGAATGCTGCTTAACAATAGAAAGGGACAAACTCCTGATACACGCACCACCACTGATAAGTCTCTGAAATGAGAATCCAGATGCTAAAGAATGTGGATGGCATGATTACATTTTTAAAAAATTTATTTAGAGAGGGAGCGCATTTGAGTGGGAGGGCAGGTAGCAGGAGGGAGAGTCCCAGACTCCACCCTAAGTGGAGCCCAACATTGGGCTAGATCTCAACCTGAGGCAAAATCAAGAGTCAGACGCTCAACCTACTACTCAGCCATCCGGGTGCCCCATGATTACATTTCTGTGAAGTTCTAGAACAGGTGGAGCTCATCTATAGTGAAAAATTTCAGAATGGTGGTTCCCTCTGTGGGTAGAAATAGAAAGTGTGGCTTCTAAATCAGTGGGAAGAAGAGAGTGCCAGGAACCAAAAAGTTGAGAGTGTTGGTCCTTTCCTCAAAATTTGTAAGAAAGCCTAAAACCTTGCAGGGGTTGTCTGGCCTCTGGAGGTTGAGAATCGTGATAGGATCACCAGGGGCCCTCAGACTCTTATAACGGACAGCTTGGACTAGAAGCCACTTCTTCTCAGCTGGGAGCACCAGCCTTCTGGTCACGTATGTTTCCAGTGCCCGGTGCTTTGTTCCCTTGGGCTTTGGCATTGAGGGTGTTTTCAGGGGAAATTCAAGTTCCTGACTGAATGGATCTGGAGATAACAGTTTGTTGTAACATAAAATGCGGTGGTTCTCCCAAGCCAGGCACTACCCAGTAGGCAAACAGGAGCTCGAACAGGAGAGCACTCCCCAGTGGTATGCTCTTTGCGTGGCCTATCATCTCAGGGTTGCTTCCCTCAGGCTTTGGATGCATCCGTGGGTTTTTTTTGTTTGTTTTTTGTTTGTTTGTTTTGCCTGTGTTTTTGCTTTGCTCCACTTAGCATCATCCCTGTTTCTTTCCTGGTAGTTCCCTGACCACAATTCCAGATAAGGAGGGGGCAACTCATGTTTACTTAGCATACACATCGTGCCAGGCACTGCTTGGACCTTACCTATGTTGTTAATCTGGGTACTCTGGTTGAGACTCAGAAAGGTTCAGGAGCTCCCCAAGGGGAGTATATGGCCCCATGAGAACTTAACAGCTGTTCTGCCCCTGTTCCCCTTCTTGGAACATTCCTCAAGTGTGCATGTCAGTTTATTTCTCTGTTGGCCATTTTGCAAGTTGTGTATTTCATTTCTTTATATGACTTAACACTGCTGTGAGTGCTGGGCATGCTGTTTGCCTCTTCATGTGTTTACCAGAGCAGTTTCTGACAAACAACTGCCAAGCCCTCCCTATGTTCTCGGCTTTATTTTGGGTGCCAAGATACAAAGATGACTATAACTCGGTTCTTATACTTGAGGGGCTGGAAATATGAGAAGTGGACTCCCTCACAAATAGAAAACAGTTTTACAAGAGCATGTGTACTCTGATAGCAATGACATTGCATGTACAGAGAGTGGCACACAAAATGAAAATTGTTTTAGGTTGCTGGGATTTGCTTTAATAATTCTTTAATATTGTTAGACTATTTTTTTTCCTGCTAAATTAGGAAAAAGTAGAAAGAAAAGTGTGGCCAGAGTGCTGTGGGAAGCCAAGAGAGTTCTGACTGCTGAGTGGTTAAAGAATGCCCTCAAGAAAAAAGGGCATTGAGCAAGGAGAACATGAGGTGAGGTTTTCCCATGCCAGCTCCTACCCAGAAGGCAAGGCAGCCTTTCAGAACGTTGTCGCCCATGTCACCACTTCACAGTATTTCACACTGGAAAGAGACAAGAGGAGATGAAACCGTTTTTAAAACCATCAGTAACTGTTCACATGTGAGGGGATCCTGATAATTGGTGTAGGGGCTAAGTGTCAGGGGATGAAGGTCTCCAAAAATGAGGCCCAACAATCCCCTCCCCGCCCCCCTGCCACTGCTGCCTGCTTTGGTATTTGATCTACTCCCCCTGCCCCAGACCACGTGGATCAACTTTTCTGCCCAGTGCTGCACGTGCCAACCTCCATTTCTCGCATGTGTGTCTGTCTGTGCATCTTCCATTTGTGAAAGGTTTTAGGAAATAACATGCCTTTTCCCCCTGTGTATCCATGGGAGACCTCTGGAGAATACCCAAGAAATAATAGCGGTTGCTTCTATGGGTAGGAGATTTCATTGTACTTCTGGTATCATTTGAATTTTATTATTTGCATTTGTTTAATACATATACATATATATTAACTATATAAATATAACTATAAATATAGTTAACATGTATGTACCTATTTAAAAATTTTTTTTTATCTTGAGGGAAACAGGCTTTGTGTCCAACCTCAGTGAGTCACAGAGATAATACGATACTGTGATAATGTGATGAGAGCCCCAACTAAGACAGTGACAGGTGTGGTGGAAGGGAGGGGCTGGGTTTGAGAGAAACTTCTGAGGCAAAATCCCTAGAATTTGAATGAGGTGGACCAAAGAGATGGGGAGCTGTAGATGATCAAGAAGGGGGAATGGATGACTGGAATTTGCAGCCTGGGAAGCTGGCTGGACAGTGATGGATGCCATCAACCCACATTTGGAAGGCAGAGCAGGGCAGGAAGTATGAGGTATCTGAGGGGCATCTTGGTTGAGCCATTGGGTGGCAGTTGGAAATCTGAGTTGGGAACGTTGGGGAGAGATCAGGGCTGATGATCTCCATTTGGAAATTTCAGAATATGGGGCCTTATAGCTGATGAGATGCCCAGTGAGTGCATAGAGACAGAGAAGGGCTTCCTGGGGTGATCGTCCTCTGGGGTGGAGGAGGGAGCAGCAGAAAGACTGTGCAGGGCGGTAGGAGAAATAAAGGGGACTGGAGGTCTGGAAATCCAAGGAGCAGGGCTTTGAGAAGCAGTGTGTGGTCAAGTATCAGTGCAGTGGAAGAGTCCAGGAGCTGGCAGGAGATCACTGGGGTCTGAGGGAGAGCCATGCTGTGTTGGGTTGAGGCATGAACACGAGTAGAACTAAAGATGGTGAATACCATGGCCCAGCTCTGTGCTGGGTATGGAAGGTAGAGTGATCCCCACTCTCAGAGACTAGGCAAGCTGGAGAGGAGACAGAAACACACAAAGAATTCTAATATGATTTGGTAGGCACTGTGGTAGAGAGATGCATAGAGAAGGATAACTTTTGAGAACACAGAGAAGGGTAACTTAACTCAGCCTAGGAGACTGGGAGCAGGGGGGGTTCTGACCATGGCTGGTGGAAAGAGAGGACTTGGTAAGCAAGCCAGGTCTTAGAGACTAAATCAAGCAGATAATTAGGGGTGTCCTGTTTGCAGGAAGGGCATCCCAGATAGAGGGAACAGCATGGGGCTAAGAAATCAATCACGTGGTGTATAGTCAAAAGCAGAAGAGTTTTTTTTTTTAAAAAAAAGCAGAAGAGTTTGGAATGGCTGGAATATGAAGTATGAGGTGGGCAGTGATGAGAGGAGATGGTATGGGTGGCCTGTGGATGTAGGTGTGGGAGTGGGATGGTAGGTGTGGAATGGGGATGGAAGCCCCTTCATTGAGCCAGTGTCGTGTGTAAAGGGCTGGACTTATCTCAAGGCAGGGGTCGAAAGCTTTGTTAGGAGAACATGACTACACTTGTCTCTCTTTTTTTTTTTTTTTTTTTTTTTTACACTTGTCTTTTAGAGGGTAGTTCTTGGACCATGCAGAGGATGGATTCGATGGAGAGTAGATGCAGGAGGGCTGCTGCATCAGTTACAGGGAGACCATTGGTATGGTGGGAAACAGTGTCTGAAAGCCAAGAAGGAGGGGATGGGTTTATGGGCAGTAAGTCAACAGAAGTGGTGACTGATTGGACATAGGGAGATGGCGGTTCGAAACTCACTCTCTTCCCAGCACAGGCCGCTGAGTGGGTTATGGACACATCAACAGGGAAGGGGAGAACTACCACACAGGAGTTTCGGGGGTGGGGAGGGAGAGAGGGTTTTGGACATACTGATTTGGTTTTTTTAAGTTCTATTGAAATATTCACATACCGTACAATTCACCCAAAGTACACAATTCATTTTTTGTTTTTTTAAAGTATATTTGTAGACTTGTACAACCATCTGTTATTTAATTTTAGAATATTTTCTGGACACATTGATTTAAAATCTTTTTCAAATTGTAGAGTATTTCTAGCATATAAAAGTAGGGGGCTCATGTAAGGAGTGTCTTTGCCGATAGGGATTTGGGGTCTTCTCTGATAGAGCTGTCTAGCTGGCATGAAAATAAGATACTGAATCTTGGGGAAGTCATAGGGCTGGAGGTAGATTTGGGTGTTGGTACCTTGTGTTCATCGTTGATAATGAGGTAGCCTACAGGAGCCAGAGGAAAAGCCTCTCGTTAACAACAAAGTTTGGAATAATTGAAATGGGAAATTCAAAATGGACCTAATGGGAAAGATGGGATGGGGGATTAGGGCAGGAGAGACATGGTGTGTGAAGTAGAAAAAATAAAGTTCCTGCCAAGTCCTTGACCCGACCTATCGGTGGTTCTTGGTGTAGGGATTGTTGATCAAAGCAGAGGTGTGTGTCCTTGCCTGAGGAACTTCCAGTCTGGTTGGGGAAGAAAAACCAGAAAAAACCTACATTTATAAAAGTAGGTTGGAAAGTCTAGGTAGGTTCCAAGAAGAGTCCAGCAAGAGACAGGTTTGGTTTACTTACGGACAGTCCAGCAGGACGCATCTTGAGCTAACATCTGTATCCTTGGAGGAGGGAGGTGCAAGCTGGGGTGGAAGGGGAGGAGTGGAATGAGACAGGACGGCCCTGCTGTGTGTATGTAAGTAAGACAGGAGAGGAGCGAGAGCAGATGATGAGTGCATAGAGACAGAGAAGGGCTTCCTGGGGTGATCGTCCTCTGGGGTGCTGCATGTGTGTCAGGGCTGGAGCCCATTGCTCACCCACCTGTCTCTTCTTCAGATGCAACCCAGTTCTCAGGTCCCTGATTCTCAGCGTGCTCCTGCCGCTCAGCCAGCATATTCCTGTTTCCCCACCTGAAAACCTCCGTCTGCTCTGCCTCCCCCTCAGGCCTCCGCTCTCTGGTGCCACAGCTCAGCCAACAGGAAATTCTTATGTACATTTGCTGCTCCTGTCTCTTCCACTGGAGACGTTTTCCCTGAGGTCCTCAGTTCTGTCAGGCTCAGGAGATTGCTCCAAGTCCTTTTCTGTGGCACCTGGGGGCAGGGAAGGGGGAAGCGAGGAGACTTGGAAGCCTGTAGGGCGTGCCAGTGTTTGCAGGACAGGCAGGTGAGGGGCCAGCCCCAGAGACTGGAGGAGCCAGAGTGAGGTGCAGGGTGAAGGCCCTGAAGCCAGAGGTGGTCGCAGTGGGCACCTCTGTCAAGTGAGAAAGAGGCAGGTCAGGTGGGCTCAAGCAGGAAAGGATCTAATGCTTTGACCTGTATTAGCATCATCACTGGACTGGTGAGGACAGAAGCTAGACTGAAGTGGGTTGAAAAGTCAAATGGGGGTGAGGACAAGGGGCACATGCTTGGACGACATCAATTTTTCTGTGAAGAAAAACAGAGTGGGGAGCTGGAGGTGAGTGGGAATTGGAAGCTCTTAGTCTTTTTTAAGGTAGGCTCTCCTAAAGTATGCTCATTTTGCTCATACAGCGCAGGAAAGGGGTATCAGGTGACCCAAGAGGAGACAAGTTCAGAGCACAGATGAAGGGCTACTTTTCAGTAAGTCGGGGGAGTAATTCCTTTTCGAGGAGGCAGAGGTGGCAGGTGCTGCTGCATGTAGCCCAATGTGTTGATGGTGGTAACAAGATTTCTGGCTTGTGAGCAAAGTAGGAACCGGGGCTTCAGCTAGCCAGGGCCCAGACCCAGGTCTGAGGGCAGCAACAAACACATTAAGAAAGTTTGAAATGTCTGACAGATTTACTGGGAAGGATAACTGGTTTACGTGACAGCATTGTGGGCACACCTGCTGCCAGTGTTTGTGATGGTGCAATGTAAAGTTTCCCCCCCGCACCCCCGTCCGTCCACTGTGGGGCATGCCCCAATTTTATTCTACATAGGTGTGGGCAAGTAGAAGGCAGGTGGTTCTACCTAGAATTCCTGCTTTATTTAGCAGAAGAGAACAACCTTCTTCCATGCTAATCCTTCCCTTCCTGGGATCTTTCTACTGAGCTTGGGGTAGTCTTTCCTCCTTCCTCTTTTCTCACTCAGCAGATCAGTTCCTAGAGTTTAGCAAGGAACTCCATGCTGATAATTCTCAAATTTTACACTTCTAATCTCTAAACCCAAGATCCATCATTTTATGTGGTTTTAGCTCATGCAACTAGACTTTTTTTTTTTTAAGGGACACGTTCTTTATACTGAAACGTATTATATAAAGCTGTGGTGTTACAAATAGTGTCACACATGTGAGAAGACAGGTCTGTGTCCCAAGCAATCAAAAATAGATAAATTGGATTGCATAAAAAATTTTAAAATGTGTTTCAAAAGATAAAACTGAATAATAAAAAAGATAAAAATAACTCAGTAAAAATGGACAAAGGGCAGTTCTCCAAAGAAGACACACAGATGGCTAATAAACGTGAAAACATGTTCAGCATTATTAGCCATTGGGGAAATACAAATCAAAACCACTAGTTAACATTTCACACTCCACTAGAATGGCTGGAATCAGACAATAACATGCATTGGTGTAGAGCTGTGGAATCCTCATGCGTTGCTGATGGGAAAGTAAAATGGTGCAGCCACTTTGGAAACAGTCTAGCAGTTCCTCATAAGGTTTAAACATAGAGTGACCATATGACCCAGCAATTCCACTCCTAGTTATAGATCCAGAAAATGAAAACGTGTCCACAGAAAAACTTACCCACAAGTGTTCCTAACAAAATTCTTTTTTAAAAAAATATTTTATTTTAAAGTAATCTCTACATCCAGTGTGGGACTCAAACCTACAACCCTGAGATCATGAATCGTGTACTTTACTGACTGAGCCAGCCAGGTGCTCCTCATAACAGCATTATCTCAATAGCCAAAAAGTGGATATGACCCAAATGTCCATTGGTTGATGGACGTGTACAAATGTGGTATATGCAAACAAAGGAATATTATTCCACAATAAGAAGAAAAGAGGTACAGAACAAGCAAATCTATAGAAACAGAAAGTAGATTAGTGTTTGCCTAAGGCTGAAGGGGTAAGGGTAGGGAGATATATCTAAAAATAACAAGACTTTAGATTTGGATTCTGGTTATTTCATCTAAATGGACATAGACAATATTAGTTGTGTGTAGCTTTTACTTAGCATAAGGTTTTCAAGATTCACCTGTGTTGTAGCACACAACAGTACATGACTCCTTTTATTGTTGAGTAAAATATTCCTTTGTGTGAATAGAACCACTCTTTATCCCTTCATTTACCCTCCCCGACACTTTTATTATTTCTCTTTTTGATTATAACCATCCTGGTGAGTGTGAAATGATACCTCCTTGTGGTGTTGATTTGTATCCACTTGATGGCTATTGATACTGAGCATCTTTTCACAGGCAACTTGGCCATTTGAATATTGTCTTTGGAAAACTATTCAGGTCATTTTTGTATATGGTCTGAGATCGGGGTCCAAATTCATTCTTTTACATATGGATATCTAGTTGTCCCTGCACCATTTGTCAAAAAGACAATTCTTTTCCCATTAAATTATCTTGGTATCCTGGTTGGAAATTAATTGACGGTGGGTATGAAGGTTTATTTCTGGCCTCTCAGTTTTGTTTCATTGATGTTTGGGTCTGTCTTTATGCCAGTACCTCACTGTCTTAATTACTGTAGCTTTGTGTTATGCATTTTGTAATTGGGAAAACTTTATTTTCGAGATTGTTTTGTCTATTCTGGATCCCTTGAATTACTGTATGAACTGTATGATGAGCTTGTTAATTTCAATGATGAGGGACAGGAGCAGGAAGATGTTTACCCTTAGCCAGGAAGGCTGACTTAAGCCTGCATGCTTTTGATAGGGATCAAATACGTGCTGGTTGCTACGTTTTTTTGGGGGGGGGGTTTTTTGTTTTGTTTTGTTTTTTTTAGATTTTATTTATTCATTCATGAGAGACACAGAAAGAGAGGCAGAGACAGGCAGAGGGAAGAGAAGCAGGCTCCACACAAGGAGCCTGATGTGGGACTCGATCCCGGGAATCCAGGATCAGGCTCTGAGCCAAAGTTAGGCGCTCAACTGCCAAGCCACCCAGGTGTCCCACATGTTTTTTTTATTAAATTTCTTTATTCATGAGAGACACAGAGAGGGAGGCAGAGACATAGGCAGAGGGAGAAGCAGACTCCCGACAAGGAGTCTGATACAGGACTGGATCCAGGACCCTGAGATCTCGACCTGAGCCAAAGGCAGACACTCAATCACTGAACCACCCAGGTGTGCCCCAGTTGCTACGTTCTTTAAGGATCTCATGACTGCCTGTACACCTCACCAATAGTTCATGTCAAACTGAATGATAAACACTAGAGGAATCTTGCAAAACTAGTTTTTTGAGTAGAAATTTGAAGAAACTTTTGTAATCTGATACTCCCTGCATGCTTCTTCCCATTGATTGCTAAGTGTATAACCACCAGCCTCACACAGCAAAAGTGCAGCTCTTTCTGCCCATAGGTCCTGTCCCTGTGCTACATTTATTTATTTATTTATAAAGATTTTATTTATTTATTAATGAGAGACACAGAGAGAGAGGCAGAGACACAGGCAGAGGGAGAAGCAGGCTCCACGCAGGGAGACCGATGTGGGACTCGATCCTGGGTCCCCAGGATCATGCCGTGGACTGAAGACGGCGCTAAACCGCTGGGCAACCCAGGCTGCCCCCCTGTGCTACTTTTAAATAAACTTACTAAGTTGCATTGTCATCAGCTCAAGAATTCTTTCTTGATCGTTGCGCTGAACAACCCCCCGCGTACTTTTTGGTGGCCTGTATGGGGACTGTGCCAAAAGAAATCCAGGAGATTTAGTGCAACTTGGTAAGTCTTCTTTACACACACACACATACCTGTCTTTGTGTCTTACCTGTTCTTTTTTGGAGCTGTCCTCACAATAGGACCCTTTGGAACATGCCTTGTCTGAGTGCTCGAGAGAGAACCTCTGTCCTGTGGCTGCAGTACAGGAAGGAATAAACTCCTGCCGCTCAGCTGGACACTAGTACCTTGACCATAACAGTGTTGGGCTCAGGCTCTCCCTGTTGTGCCCATTCTTTCAATACTCATATTCTTCTTGGGCACAGGATGGCTATACATTCATTAGGATGGCTGCTGCAATCTTAAAAGACTCCTGTGTAAGGTTTCCTTCTAAATAACCCAGTGTGGTCCCTTTATGAGCATAAAATCCAAGATACATTTGACCATGTGCTTCTAAAAGGAATGGGTGGGAGCTGTCTTACCCTGTTGGGTCACTCCCCTGACAGGGGGACCACTTAATCTGAGAGCAGGACCGAGGATGCCAAACAACCCATGGGTAAGCACAAATGAGAGACCTGAAGAAACAAAGGTTTGGGACCTCTCCCTAATCCGGTCAGTTTTCTTTTCTTTTTTTTTTTTTTTTTCGGTCAGTTTTCTCATGAGCTTTAGCCATAGTCCAGTCCCAAGGGAGTGATCCCCTGTCAGTGCCTAGCACACCTCCCCAAGAGGTCCTGTTTCTTGTGTACTCCCCCCTCCTTTCCTGTAACCAGGTTGCCGCCAAGCTCCCAAACGCTTTGTTTACTGTTTATTTTGTGCATTGGATCTGAAATGTGTTGTGAGGACTAGATGAGTGCTGCCTGTTTCTTTCTTGTATGTGGGGGCCTCTCATTCATTTCCGTGTTGATGGCTATAATTTCCGGTTGTCTATGGATAGTCTGCCTCTGGACGGTGACTTTAAGTATTCCCAAGCAGCTGCTGAAACTCCTTTTGTTTCAAGGAGGTTCCCTGTATTCTCACCTGACATGGACTGCCTGTTCCCACTTTTTGTTGATGGGAAGAAAATGTACATCTGCTCTTCTCCAGGCTGATGAGCTTTAGGACCGTAGTCCTATTTCTTCTGTTTGGGCTTTTATCACCTCCAGCCTTGTTGGCAGCACCTCTCCTGCCACACCTTCCCCCCTGCCCCACCCTCCCCTCTCAAGTTTCTCCACCACCTTCTGGTGAGGCTTACAAAACCTGCTCTGGTAAATCCTCGCCTTTGGTGCCATTGGCTCCTGCTCCTCTTACTCGCTATGGAGGAGCAAAGAGCACCCCAAGCTGTTGAGCTGTCTCCTTATGTGGTTCAAACTGAAGCACCTCTTGAATCTGCATGAAGAGGCCCAGGAGTTCCCTTGGATTTAACCATTCCCTTCAGATTTCCCTCTGGGTACCCCAAGGAAAATTGACAGTGGGGAACAAATTGACTTTTAATAGGCACAGGTACCACATATTCTGTTTGGTTTTTTTTTTAAGATTTTATTTACTCATGAGAAACACACAGAGGCAAAAGCATAGGGAGAGGGAGAAGCAGGCTCCCTGGAAGGAGCCTGATGTGGGACTCAACCCCAGGACCCCAGGATCATGACTTGAGCCAAAGGCAGATGTTCAACCACTGAGCCACCCGGATGCCCCCATATATTCTGTATTAAAGCTAATTTAAGTTTGTTAGTTTAAGATGTGTCTTTAGACTTATCAGTGTTAAATGTAAAACTTTTATTCTGCCGAGGTTTATTAAAGGTCAGATAAGCTCGTTATTTTTGCTGCAATTTGTCAGCAAAAAAATGGCTTAAAATGATGGTTAATTTTACCTGTCTCGTAAAGCTTTCGTGCTAATTGTTAAGGACAAGTAGGTTGAATAAATAAAAAGGTTTCTAGGTTGGGGTGCCTGGGAGGCTCAGTCAAGTGTCCAACTCTTGATCTCATGGCTGTGGGTTTTTTTTTTTTTTAATTTTTATTTATTTATGATAGGCACACAGTGAGAGAAAGAGAGGCAGAGACACAGGCAGAGGGAGAAGCAGGCTCCATGCACCGGGAGCCCGACGTGGGATTCGATCCCGGATCTCCAGGATCACGCCCTGGGCCAAAGGCAGGCGCCAAACCGCTGCGCCACCCAGGGATCCCATGGCTGTGGGTTCTAACTAACTCTATACTGGGCTCCATCCTGGATGTGGAGCCTACTTTAAAAAAAAAGTTTGGGATGCCTGGGTGGCTCAGTGGTTGAGTATCTGCCTTTGGCTCAGGATGTGATCCCGGGGTTCTGGGATTGAGTCCCACATCAGGCTCCCTGCATGGAGCTTGCTTCTCTCTCTGCCTGTGTCTCTGCCTCTCTCTCTCTCTCTCTCATGAATAAATAAATAAAATCTTTAAAAAAAAAAAAAAGATGAGAAAAGAATCCTACTGCCAGCTTGGTTAACTAAATACTGAATTTTATAATGATCTGTGATCCTAATTAGGCATGTACTTTGAAACTTCGCGAGATTCAAATTCTGAAGTCTTTTTGACTAGTAAGGCTTGTTTGTGTGGTATTTTAAGTTATTCAGGAAGCACTGTCAAAAAAATGATGATAGGGCACTTGGGTGGCTCAGTTGGTTAAGCGTCTGCCTTCAGCTCAGGTCATGATCCCATAGTCTTGGGATCGAGTCCCATGTTGGGCTCCCTGCTCCATGGAGAGTCTGCTTTCCCCTCTGCTGCTCCCCCTGCTCATGCACTTGCTCACTCTCAAATAAATAAAATCTATTTAAAAAAATGATTCTGGGGCAGCCCTGGTGGCACAGTGGTTTAGTGCTGCCTGCAGCCCAGGGTGTGATCCTGGAGATCCTGGATCGAGTCCCAAGTCCGGCTCTCTCTGTGATGCCTGCCTCTCCCTCTGCCTGTGTCTCTGTCTCTCACGAGTAAATAAATAAAAATCTTTAAATAAAAAAAAAAAATGATTCTGTTGTTTTGTAGGTTCTGTTGTTTTGTAGGTTCTGTTGTTTGGGTAAATGCTATTATAACTGTTCTAGAAATTATGTGAAATTCCTAAAGTTTTAATATTTTCTGGTATAAGGTCATCACCTGACATTCTAATGTTCAACATACAACAGCCACTAGCAGGGTTCTCTTCTGTTCGCCTCCACTGCAGGCACCGCAGACACAATGGCCCTGGTGTCAGCCGATTCCCGCATCGCAGAACTTCTCACAGAGCTTCATCAGCTGATCAAACAAACCCAGGTAAGAAGCCGCAGCCCTTGGCTCCTGGAGGGCAGCATGTGAGCTGCAGAGGGGCGGGTACAGGCGGTGCAGTTAGAGACTTTGGACATGGCAGGGACCCAGGTGACTGATGAATGAGAGAGGAGGAAAATGTGGAGTGTGACTATCCCTCCTGCTGGATTTTCTATCGGCAGCAGGACTTTGTGATTCTCTCTTTTCAGTAACAGCTATATTGAGATAGGATTCACATACCGTATAGCTCACCCATTTGAAGAGTACGATTCCATTGGTTTTTAGTATATTCAGAGTTGTGCAACCGTCACCACAATTTCAGAACATTCTGGTCATCTGACAGAAATACCCTGTACCCATTATGGTCACTCCCCTTTTCCCTCCATCCCCTTATCCTAGTTGAACAAAGATACTTTTATCAGGCAGGATATTCCAAGAGTACAGAGGTTCTCTCCCAAGAGCTGGTGAGGGGCCTTTTCTGGAACATGCAAGATCTGAAAATAAACCTATCGAGTTCATCTTTTACCTCACAGCCCCTCCCCTCCAAGCCCTCTGCCTAGGCTCCCTTATAGCAAAATGGTATTTATTGGAGCATCTGTAGTTAGTGTAGCATTTATCCAGCAGGTACAGCAACCGCGTGAGTATGAGGATGCCCAACATTTGGAGGAACTAGTGCAGTGAGGGACAGACTCCAAGAAACAAGCAGTCTGTCCCATAGAGCCATTCTGTACATTTCCATATTTTTATACTAATCTGATTACCTGTTTCCCCCCATTTATCCAGTACTGTTTGTGGCTTATTATAAATTTGTGTAAAACTCTTCAGCATAGAAATTAGTTAACGGTTAGCTAAATCCAGTCCTTCCTTGGGCCAGTTGTTTCCGATCAATGTTCCAATCTGCAGAGGCTCTGGCTCTGTCTCCCAGTACTAGTCATTAATCCTGGTATTAGCATGCGACATCTTTATGTGAGGTAGCTGAATCTCACTAGCCTTGCCAGTGTATGGCACCTTGTTCAGCTATAGTCATGGTAGAAGTCAGTTTCATCATAGAAAAGGTTGGTAAGAATTCCAGAGCTATTTGTGACCCTTCCCAACAGAATTAGCCTTGCCCATTTGTCAGGCATTGTTATGGACGATATTTTTACTTTACAGTATTTTTACTTCAGAACATTTGCTTTCTTCTAGTTGGCCACGATTCAGTCATTTCTGGGTTCTGAATCAGCTGGGGACAAAGCCAGTCTCCCTGTTGCAGCTCACAGGCTTGTGCTCAGACTGCTTTTCGTTATGTGGCCACCTCCTACCTATGGAGAGGACCCAAGTGGTACTCAGAATAATAGTCCATCTCTGCCAGCTATAGCTTAGAATGTCTTAGTTTGATCTGTTCTTGGATCAGGGCAGTCATAGTGCATTGATTTAAATGTGCATAGTGCATTGTAGTGCCCTTGAAGGGCTTCCACACGTTCAAAAATCCTTGCTTACCACAAGTGTGTTCTTGGGGCTCAGTGGCTGTGATGGAGGGCCATTGCCCCCTGGCTGCTTCAGCCTCTGTTGTATTAAAGTAACCCGAGGTCCTGGGGGGTCAGGATGGTAAACCCTTTCCCAACAACAAAGACGTCCTAGAATTATCCAGCACTATTTACTGGGTTGGCCTGACCCACTGCACTAACTCCTCATCGTCTTGCTGCATTGACACCCATTCCTTGTCTTCTTCCTTATAAGAAAACTCACCTCATTTTGTTCATTCTAATTAAGAAGTCTTCCTTTGGGGATCCCTGGGTGGCTCAGCCATTTAGCGCCTGCCTTTGGCCCAGGGCGCAATCCTGGAGTCCCAGGATCGAGTCCCACATCAGGCTCCCGGCATGGAGCCTGCTTCTCCCTCCTCCTGTGTCTCTGCCTCTCCCTCTCTCTCTCTCTCTCTCTCTCTCTCTCCCTCCCTCCCTCCCTCCCTCCCTCCCTCTCCCTCTCTCTCTCTCTTTCTATGTCTATCATAAATAAATACATTTTAAAAAAAATAAGTCTTCCTCTGAATGCTGCTCATTAAAAGTGTATTCAGTTGTCCCACAATGCATATACCAACACCTGTCTTCCTGAAAACCTTTTCCTGTCTGTGGGACAGTATACTTCCTCCAGCCTGTCTTTTGCTGCCATTGTGTCCAGTGACCCAGATGCAGTTAGGAGACCTGTTTTGTACTCCAGCATACTGGGTGCCCTATACTGGCTGAGTGGTAGTCACACCTAGATGTGATTTGGTTTCTCAGAATCTTCCTTGCCTCAGGATGGAAGTGTTCCCCAGGAGAATTTGGATCCACCATGTGGTGCTTGCTGCTTTGATCGTATTAAAAAGCCATTTTTTCCTATTCTAAAAAAATAGCTCTTCATTCATAAAAATAAGGATGATATATATTTGTGCATGGCATATCAGGCGTGCTGCTCCTACACTTTGTCCATTATTATCAGGGACCTTTCTAATAAGCATTCTGTCATCCAGGTTTTTTTGTTATTGTTGTTTTAAGTAGGCTCCACACCCAGTGTGGAGCCCAGTGTGGGGCTTGAACTCATGATCCTGAGATCAAGACCTGAGCTGAGATCAAGAGTTGGGACACTTAACCAACTGAGCCACCCAGGCACCCCTACCCATGTTTATAGTTACATAATGACCCATCTCCTGGGAGCCATATACCACACAGTCCTGTAGCCCAAAAGGGAGCAGTCCTGGAAATTCCTTCCCAAATGATGTCCTTTGTAGTGGAATGTAACCTGAAAAGTAAGGGTCAGGAGATGCTGATAGACATATTTCTGGGGACTCTGGCCTGGGTGCAGGGTGCCACAGCAGGATAAAGGGCCACCTCGTGCCCCGTTGACCTTATCCCTGCAGGAAGAGCGTTCACGGAGTGAACACAACTTAGTGAACATCCAGAAGACCCATGAGCGGATGCAGACAGAGAACAAGAGTAAGTCACTGGGCTCAGAAGAGAAAGGGGAAGAGCAAGGGGGGAATGGGCTGAGACCGGGGAACGTGGCTATTAATTAGTTTCAGACAGGACTTCTGGATATATCTACATAATCCAAAATGAACTGCTCCTCAGCCATAGGGACGGTTTTTCCTTCTGCTGAGTAACTAAAGGTGACCCAGGAAACAGATGACAAGCTACCTAGCACTAAAGAACCTTAAAGTCCCCCAACTCTAGGCACTGGGAAGTCAGTGTAATGAGGCTGCATTTAGGGGAACCCCTTTGAGTGCACAAGCACCCCCCAGTTAGCTGATGTTTTCTAGAAAGAGAGCTTCACTCCCGGCATCTCCAGCACATGCCCCAAAGGCCCTCATGCTCAGCCTACTGGGTAGGTGCTTTCCAACTCTGAGCAGCTTGGAGAACCATGGTCTATTTTCCTATGTGCTGAGAAATATTTTCTTAATGTGTTATGCTATGGCAAAGGTTAGAAAGCCCTCTGCCAAATACAGTGATGGCATCTGTGCCATAAGAAAATGAGAACTCGTTAAACACAGGGCATCAGCCTCAGGGGTCACTTCCCAGCCACTAAAGCTCATGTCTCGATCCATGGCCTCTGTACTCTGGAAGTCCCAATTCAGATGTATGGGCAGCAGCACCATAGGACTGCCAGCTGCGCCTTGCCCACGCCTCTTCCTCTGCTTACTTTGCAGTCTCTCCCTACTACCGGACAAAGCTGCGTGGGCTCTATACAACCGCCAAGGCTGATGCAGAGGCTGAGTGCAAGTGAGTACTGTCCCCTCTCCTTTGTCACCCACCCATGTGGTGAGCCATAGGAACCCACAAACCCTCGCCCCTACTGTCTTTCCTGCCATTTAGAAGCAGATTTCCAGGCAGCCCAGGTGGCTCAGTGGTTTAGCGCCACCTTCAGCCCAGGGCATGATCCTGGAGACCTGGGATCGAGTCCCAAGTCAGGCTCCCCGCATGGAGCCTGCTTCTTCCTCTGCCTGTGTCTCTGCCTCTCTCTCTCTCTCTCTCTCTCTCTCTCTCTCTCTCTCTCATGAATTAAAAAAAAAAAAAAAAAGTAGATTTCCACTCCCTGGGCTGTCTTTTGGGGCCTCCTCCTCCCTCCAGCTCTGCTGTTTCCTAGATGACAGCAAGGTGGGGGCCAGACCCCAGCACAGCCTTTTACTAGTCCGGTGACCGTGAAGAGTTCGTTGCTCCCACTGAGCCCCAAGACCCAGTTATTCCGTCATTAATTACAACAGGGATCATAATTACTACAGAATTGTCAACATAGCACGAGATAATGTATATAAAGTGCCTAAGACCAGTGATTTTCAAACTCTTGACCATAACCCATGGTAGGAAATACATTATCTGTTGTAGCTTAATTCTGATATTAAAGATCTAGTCATCATTGCCATAGTAATACTAATAAGGACTCTTGTGTTGTCGTATTGTGCCAGGTACTATTCCAAGTACTTTATGTATTTATCTCCTGTAATGCTCAGAACGACTAAAAGGTGGACATTACCCCCATTTTATGGTTGAGGACACTAAGACACAAGGAGTTCCTGTAATTTGCTAAAAGTCACATAACCAGTAAGTCGGGGAGCCCAGTTGTAAACCAAAAGTCCATATTCTTTAATACCATGCTAACATGGTGTAACAATCGCCTTTCCACAGCACACACATGCATTTCTTTTTTTTTTTTTTTTTTTTTCACACATGCATTTCATATGTATATATATCACAGGATTGGAACAAGAAGTACAGTTTTTACTGTTACTGGTTATATAGTCTGGTTTTGGTTTTTTGTTGTTTTTTTTTTTTTTTTAGATTTTTTTTTTTTTTTTAAGATTTTATTTATTCATGAGAGAGACAGAGATACAGACACAGGCAGAGGGAGAGAAGCAGGCTCCATGCAGGGAGCCCGATGTGGGACTTGATCCCGGGTCTCCAGGATCAGGCCCTGGGCTGAAGGTGGCACTAAACCGCTGAGCTACCCGGTCTGCCCTGTTTTGCAAATCTTTGCTGGTATTTACCCTGTGCCTGGTGCTGGGCAGTCCCCATACAGGCACATGAGGATAGAGAGGACCCTGCCTACAAGGGCACACAGTCTGGAAAGGAGAGGAACCCTAAGAAAACAGTGACCAGGGCAGTGTCGTTGGTGGGCTAACAGAAGTGGGCTCACTGTGCCTGGGGCACTGGGACGGCCACAGGGAGGAGGAGAGACTTGAAGTAAGGGTCAGCAGGTGGACACGACAGAGACTGTGGAGGAGTGTGTGCCACATGTGCACACTGGAGGAATGAGAACCAGTCCTGTGTGACTAAAGAAGGGCAAGGCAGGAGGTAGAGAGCTTCCAGTAACTGGACTTTATCCTGGAAGCCATAGGGAGCCAGCAAAGATGTAAAGCAGCAGAGAAACCCTTGGCTGTTGTGTGGGGTTAGATGGGGTGAGATTCAAGCTAGTTAGGAGGCCAGACAAGAGATGGTGGTGGAATTGAGCCAAGTTAGTGGCAGTAGGGATGGAGAAGCAAGGGTGGGTTCAAGTGCAGGTTCTGGAATAAAATTGGGGGACCATTTGGAAGAGGGGGAGCTGAAGATTCCAGGCTTTATAGTTTAGACAGAGGGACCTGATGGGGCTCCCTGTGCTGAGCTGGGGTGGGGTTGGCTTAAGCAGGAGGAAACACGTGCCTTTTGATGGCTGATGTTGCCTACTGGCTTCCCAGCCCACCCTTCCTGCCCCCTCTCCTTCCTGATTTGCAGATTTGTCATCTGGCCACAGTCAGGCCCTTTCCCACTCATCCATGCTAGAGCAACCTAACTGCTGGCAAACTGACTGTTTCTGAAACTAGTTTGGTGTACGCTGTCCTCTGGCACTGACCTACCTGGAGTTAAACATTTATAAGCTTACTTAAGAATTGCAGGGCCCAACCCCTTAACAATTCTCCTGCTATTTCACTTTTTCAGACTCTCAAAAGTTCATACATTCGTCACTAGAGTCTCTGTCAGCACCGAGTGCCATGCTGGGCATGGGAGCAAGTGACAGAGCAAAGCGCCACCTCTGCCCACAGAAGGCTCCAAGTCAGGATGGGAGACATATGTCACTGTGTGTTCCTACAGCACTCTTCTTCACCACACATGTCTTAGTAAATTAATTAAAACCCTCGGGAAGGGGCACCTCAGTTGCTCAGTAGTTAAGCAAGGCTCAGGGCATGATCCTGGGGTCCTGGGATCGAGTCCCGCATCAGGCTCCCTGCAGGGAGTCTGCTTCTCCCTCTGCCTGTGTCTCTGCCTCTCTCTCTCAGTTTGTGTGTCTCATGAATACCTAAAAAATAAGTAAATAAGTAAGTAAGTAAGTAAGTAAATAAATAAATAAATAAATAAATAAATAAATAAAACCCTTAGGAAACTGAAAGGGCACCAAGAGCCAGCCTCAGGAGCTAGCCCAGGTCCTGTGATGCTCTTGCACATGGTCCAGGGCTTCCCTGGCTGGTTTTCATCCTGATTTGCAGCAAATGGAAAAGAACCCCTTGTGTCTTCGTTTAACAATTTTGTCTCTCTCTTTTTTATTTTATTTTTTTTAAAGATTTATTTATTCATTCAGAGAGAGCGAGAGAGAGGCAGAGACACAGGCAGAGGGAGAAGCAGGCTCCATGCAGGAAGCCCAATGTGGGACTCGATCCCGGGTCTCCAGGATCACACCCCGGGCTGCAGGCAGCACTAAACCACTGCGCCACCAGGGCTACCCTCTCTCTCTTTTTTAAAAAGATTATTCCCTTTTGGGGGGAGAGTCCTCAAGATCTAGGATGAAGAAACTTTCCTCTAGTGAGGATTGTGTTCACTCCTGCTGGATTGCTTGGGCCCTGGTCATTCTGGAACCCCGTAAACTACTCTAGAGATTTCCTGGCGCTGCAGCCTTTCAGAGACAAATTCAAATTCCTTTCATCCTTCAGCCTGGCTTGGAGCCCAGAGAACTCCCCACAGTCTTCTAGGGTATCTCCTTTCACATGTCCCAGCTTGGGCAGACCCGGAGCTTTAACTTCTGTCCTCTACATTTCCACACTGTTCCAGGCAGCTACCACTGCAGCGCAGTTTCTCCAGGCTCTGTCAAATGCATCTCTCTCTGCTATGGTTACCACTCTGGGATCCTCTTGGATTCTTTGGGCCTGCAGCCTCTCCTTACCTTGTCAGTTTCTTTTCTTTTTTTTTTTTTTAAGATTTTTTTTTTTTTTAAGATTTTATTTATTCGAGAGACACAGAAAGAGACAGAGGCAGAGAGGGAAAAGAGGCTCCATGCAGGGAGCCCAATGTAGGACTCCATCCCAGATCCTGGGATCATACCCTGAACTGAAGGCAGACGCTCAGCCTCTGAGCCACTCAGGCATCCCCCTACCCTGTCAGTTTTAAGGACCTTAAAATGTAAAAGAGCACAGGGGCCCCTGGCTGGCTCAGTCAGTAGAGCATGCAACTCTTGATTTTGGGGTTGTGAGTTCGAGTCCAGATTGGATATAGATGTTATTTATAAGATTTTATTTATTTATTTATGAGAGCCAGAGACATGGGCAGAGGGAGAAGCTGGCTCCTTGCAGGGAGCCCGATGTGGGACTCAATCCCAGGACCAGGATCATGCCCTGAGCCACCCACGTGTCCCTAAAATCATAAATATCTTAAGTAATATCCTAAATAAATAAATATCATAAGTAAATAAAAAATGAATGAATGAATGAATTGAAAAAATACTTAGGGTTTATAGTTTTGGCAGTAGGTCTGGTCTGTTACTCAGCCTACTATAAGCAGAAAAGGAAGTCTGTGCTTTGTGCTTCATCCAGATCTCTTCTCTCCCTTCTCCCCACCCTCAGTATCCTCCGGAAAGCTCTAGATAAGATAGCGGAAATCAAGTCTCTGTTGGAAGAAAGGCGGATTGGTGAGTGGGAGACGTTTGGCACTTCTTGACCAGGCGGAGTGAGGCCTTCTGAGAGCAGCAGTCATGGCTCCTGCAGGAGGGAGTCCTGCCACCTCAGCCCCATGTGCTCATTCCGTGGATTTCTGATGGGGAAGCACATCTGGGCAGCCTGGGTCTGGGAGGGGTTGGAGGTCATTACCAGCGCTAAGAGGCAGGGGCTCTCAGTGACCCTCTACAGACTTGGAAGATTGTGCCCCGTCCCCTAAGGCTTCTCTCCCCCTTGTACCTGAGGCAGTAGCCTCCTTCCTGCTACCCTCCCCCACTCACACTTCTTGCTGCGGTAAGCAACCTGCTGCTTTGTGAGAACCATCCTTCAGATGGGAGTTTACAGAGGGTGTTGGCTTCCAAATCTGAACTTTTAGACTGCTGTGGCTCTCCCACCTCTCTTACCCTTTCAGTGAACCCACAGTAGGCAGGCTGCTTGCCTATCAAAACGTCACACTGCCAGTTGGCTTTGTGCAACTTTGAGTGTGTTGAGCCATGCCTGAGAAGGTCAGGAGACTGTCTACATTCTTTTTTTTATTGAATGACATCTACTCAGTAGAGGACTGACCTAACTGTACAGAGAACTTTATGAAATTTTCACTAACCAAGCAAACAGATGTGACCAGTACCTCAGAACCCTTCTTTTGCCCTCTTTGGTTCCTTCCCTGCAAGGGGATCTTGAGAGCAACATCTACCAGATCTGTGAGAGCAGATTGGGCCTCTGACGGCAAGCATCTGCTGGGGGGCCCTTGGTGGTAATTAAGGAGGTGGGCCCCAGGCTGAGCTCCACTGATGGCTCCGTGCACCGGTACAAACGAGGGTCCGGGGCAGGAGCCCCATCTCTGGGGCCTCAGGGGCGCGCTTCCTTCCTGCAGCGGCCAAGATCGCGGGCCTGTACAATGACTCGGAGCCCCCCCGGAAGACCATGCGCAGGGGGGTGCTGATGACGCTGCTGCAGCAGTCGGCCATGACCCTGCCCTTGTGGATCGGGAAACCTGGTGACAAGTGAGGGCAGGCCCGGGGTCAAGGGGCGGAGCTGACAGGAGGGAGGGGCTGGGACTAACCTCTCAGTTCATCCTCAGGCCCCCACCCCTCTGTGGGGCCATTCCAGCCTCTGGGGACTACGTGGCCAAACCTGGAGACAAGGTGGCTGCCCGGGTCAAGGCCGTGGATGGGGATGAGCAGTGGATCCTGGCTGAGGTGGTCAGTTACAGCCACGCCACCAACAAGTAAGTGGACACCCGGCCCTCCGTGGACTCTCCCATCTGTAGGCTGGGAGAAGAGCCCCCCACCCCACTCCAGGGTCCCTGTGGGGACAGGGATGATGTGTGACTCCAGCTCCCTGGGATGCTTCCCCTCCTCATCGCTCTCCGGTTCGGACCGTGCATCTCCCTGCATCCTCTGTTTTCTCTTTGTTCTCCAGGTATGAGGTAGATGACATTGATGAAGAAGGCAAAGAGTGAGTGTTGGGCAGGGAGGGACCATGGAAGCTGCTGGGAAGGAGCCTCCCACCTGGCTGTGGGTTGATCTAAGCCCCCCTTCCAGGAGACATACCCTGAGCCGGCGGCGCATCATCCCTCTGCCCCAGTGGAAAGCCAACCCAGAGACAGACCCCGAAGCCTTATTTCAGAAGGAGCAGCTCGTGCTGGCCCTGTATCCTCAGACCACCTGCTTCTACCGTGCCCTGATCCACACGCCCCCACAACGGGTAAGGTAACCCCTGCAGGGGAGACAGACCATGACACCAGGACTGGGCTGACCAGATGGTCTTGGGGTCACCTTCCACTTTTTCCCCTCCTGTCCTCATCTGACAGCCCCTCTGAGCTAAGAGAGTCCTGCAAGTTTCTCCCTCTCTCCTGCTTACTCTGCCCCATAGGGGCCCTCAAGCCCTGTCCCCTAAGGCAGTGCCAGCTAATCCTCAGAGTCCTAGCAAACCCCGAGTGGAATGGAACCAGTATATCCTCTAGTCTCACCCCACTTTTGCACTGAGACGAGCAGCCCTGAGGTGGGAAGCACTGTGCCCAGGACCTGTCTTCCCTGCCTTGACTCATCCACCACTGGCCTTTCTTCATCTGAGGCCATGCTCCCTTGTGCTGGTGACCCAACACCTGATGGCAGCTTCAAGGCTGCTCTGCTTGCTTCCTCCAGGATCCCTGCCTGCTGCCCTCGGTGTTTTCCCTGATCTCCTTCTTAGAGGGTCCCCAAAAGGCACCAGACTCTCCATGTAGAATCCCCCCAACGTAGACCGCGAATCTTCCTCCTCCCTGCTCTTTGTCCCCTGGCACTTTGTTGCCGAGAATAGGGTTGTGTCATAGCAGGAACTAAATTCTGAGTGAAGATGGGGACAGGAGAGGCTGGGAGCCCGTGTACCAGAGGTTTCTGTCAGTCTGGGCTGGGGGGCCTTGCCTGGGGGTCTCTGACTAGCCCCTCCTGTCTGCCCCCTGCCGCAGCCCCAGGATGACTATTCAGTCCTGTTTGAAGACACCTCCTATGCAGATGGTTACTCCCCTCCCCTCAATGTGGCCCAGAGGTACGTGGTGGCTTGTAAGGAGCCCAAGAAAAAGTGAAGTGGGCTGGCAGACTCAAGATCTCCTGCCACTCCCCCAGGGGAATGCAACAAAAGATTGTGGCAAATAAATATTGTTCCCCTTTGCCCACGTCTCCTCGGTTTTGTTTTTCCAGGCCCTTCTGCCCCTCCCCATACCAGGGCAGGTTGGGGAATTGGAGAGCTGGAGGGAGGGAAGATAGCTTCATTTGATCCCAGGGGGAATTCCTTCCAGCTCAGGTTTGCTTTTTGCTTGCATTAAAGGCTCTCAGTGTAATACCAATGGAATTTTATTTTTGAAGCTGGGGGCTGGCTGTGTCAGAGCACGGGGCCTTTGGGTGCCTCCTGGGGGCACTGCTCACAGCTGTGTGCGGAAGCTGAGGCCACAACCCTCCATCTTCTTGGCATAGTCGGCATCAAAGCGCTCATTCTGGGCCACAGTGAAGGTGGTCTTCCAGTCCCCCGAGATGCCTGTGGGTGGAGGAGAAGGTGGCTGCAGGTCCCGGCTGCAGAGCAGGCCCCAGATGGCCCAGGCCAACTCTTGCCTCCGTTTTCATGTTTGCCTCCCCAGATGGCCATCCTGCATGGGTACTCACCTTTCCTCATGAAGGCAGAAATGCTGTGGTCCATGATGTCAGGAGATAAGGTGGTGTAGTTAGCCATGGAGTTGTTCTTCATCTCCTTGAAAGACGTGTGCTGGACAATGAGATCCACAGTCTCCTCTGGCAGGGAGCGCCCCACAAACTTCAGGATCTTCTGAATCTCCCTTTTGGGGTTCTGGAGCAGCAGAGGGGCTTTTCAGTGGAGATTGGGCTTGCTTACTGAGCAAACAAGAGGGAGGCCACCCAGCTCCTCCCCAGGGGATCTGGCCACTTCCACTTAGAGATCTCTCAGCCTCAGGCTCCTTGACTTGGGTTGTCTTTCCCTGGGGCACATTAGTTGCCCCTGCCCTGTGACCCTTGGGCCCTCTTGTTTGGGTACTGATGGGTGAGGGCAGGGACAGTCCTCTTTAATAACTGTGGCCCCAGGGAGAGCAACAGCAGGGAATGGCCGGTGTCACTCAGGTCTGAGATCTGAGCTCCACAGTGTTGCTGCCCAGGTAACACTGTAGCCCCAAGTCTCGGGCAGGAAGGCAGGCGGGGGGACCAGGGCACTGGCTAAGGCAGGTGGCTGAGAAGGCCTCGGCAGGTCCCTGCCTCTCCACATGGGACCTGGAGGGAAGCAGCAGCAGGTAGCCTCACCTCTTTCATGTCCTCATAGAAGAGGTAGAGAACAGGGTGAGTGTGACTCAGCTCCCACCATTCCTGCACATGCTGATACCAGGACCCATAGGACACTGGGGTGGGGGGGGAGATATGGACACAGAGGCTGGTATTAGTTTTGGTTGGCTGCTGCTCAGCTCCACCCCACTCCTTCCTCCAGACTCAGGCTCACCTTCCCCAGCCATGAACTTCTCCAGGAAGCTGTCCCAGGTGTCAGGGTCAGGGTGCACCTTGGCCATGCGGTAGAAGTGGTAATAGGAGACAGCTACATCTTTTGCGTTGCGGGCGACGTAGACCACCTGGAGGACATCCCCCACACACAGACAGCCCCCCCAAGCATCATCACCACACAGCAAGCCAGGCAGTTCCACCCTTCAGCGCATCCCTATGAGGAAGTTAGCTCTTGGTCTGGCAAAGGGAGAAACAGGCTTAGAGGCTGACTTGCTTGTGGTCCCTGGAACCTTATTTTATGCTAATCTAATCCTCTCAGTGCTGCCATACCCAGATTTGGAACAAGGTATGCCAGGTTTTCACCAGCCCTCTCTTCCACGGGCCTGAGGAGGCCTAGAGAAGACTGCCTTTCTCAGCTCTGCACAGAGAAGTCTCACTTCCACTGACCCCCCACCACACGATGAAGCAGACAGCCATCCCCCTTACCGTGAGACCTTCCCAGCAGAGAGGGCCAAAGCTAGGATGGCCCCAGTGGCCTCCTTCCCTAGATTCCGCTGCCACTCACCTTGACCTTCTGATCCAACAAGGTCTGGGGGAGCAGGGCCAGGGGCAGGTGTGTCTTGATGAGTCGTGGGGCTGGTGTATCTTTTAGAACCTCCAAACCTGTGCCATGGGTAGAGAAAGGTCTGCTGAGCTGGAGCCCAGTCCTGCCTCTTCCCTCTGCTCCACTCATCCCCAGAGCCCCACCACACACCTGTGGGAATCCCTGGAGCCTTGAACTCAAGGAAGGGTACCCGGATGAAGACGGGGGCCCTGCGACACTTCTCTACATCACCGTCTTGGTAGATCATGTCCAGGATCTCGCTCACCCAAGTGGTGCCTGGAGAGCAGGCAGAGGGGAGGTGAGCAGGACCAAGGGCAGGCCTCTACTGGCCCAACGCAGGGGACTGTGGCCCAGGAGAGGGGTGGGTGGCCCTCATCACCTACCAGATTTGGGGTACGTGCTGATAAGCAGGTCATCAGGCTGAGCTTGGAAGTCCTGCAGTGACTCCAGTGCCTCTGCAAAGTACTTGATTAGAGGGATCCCCTTCACATACTTCAGTGGTGGGCGCGAGGTGTCGGGAATGTCCTCCATGCTGCGTCAAGGACCAGAGTGTGGTCTACTTGCCTTAACAACATCACAATATGCCATGTGTTGAAATCTTGCTGTAAGATAAGGAACTGAGGCTGACTTGCCCCTGCTCACAAAGCTAGTGGGTGGTGGGAGCTGGGGTTCAAGCTGAGATGTGACATTCATGCAGTGGGTCATGCAGTTGGCTGCACCTTTGATTTACCTGCAGAGCTTTTTAAAATCCCTGTGCCTGGAGGCACACCCCAAACCAATTAAATCAGTCTCTCAGGGCCCAACCTGTTTTCTGGAAGCTTTCCAGGAGACTCCACTGTGCACTTGAGAGAACTACTCTAATGTCTGCCTGGCCTAACTCCCCGCCTGCCAGCTTGCTTTCTCCCACTACTTTCTGGCAGCCCCTGGCCTACAGTATCAGCCTGCTCTCCCTGCCATCCCCTTGGGCCCCTGGGGCCCCTCACACAGGGAAACATTCCAAAGGCTAGCTGAGCCTGTGATCCCTCCTGCCCAATCACACTCCCGTCTTGGCTTAAGGATAAACAGGCAGCTGAGCAACTGAGCCTGTTTGGGAGCTAGAGTCTGATATGCAGATGAGCAAAAGTGATGAGTCACCAGAAGGGGATTTCATTCCAGATTGTGGTTGGCAGATTGAGATGCCCCATAAAGAGAAAGGGCAAGGAGGCCAGTACAGGCCAGAGAGAGAGAGGAGCTAGCCCTGCAAAGGGAGGGAGGCCTGGCCCAGCCCACCCCACCCCCCCGGCACTCACCAGATCTCTTTGGGTCTTGGCCTCCTGACTACTTTGTGCTGTGGCTTACTGGGGCAGTGTGGGGAGTGCAGAACTGCTTTCTGAGTTGAGGGTTTATAAATCCAAAGTGGGAGGGATCGGAGCCAGCGATGGGATCTGGCTGTCTTCCAAGAAGGAAAGGGTGGAGTTTAGAGTGGGAAGGTCCCACTCTGCTCCCCTCCTGAGACCAGCCCTACCAGAACCAAGCTTAGACTGGCCTGAAAACCCAAGATGTGGGTTTAGGATATAGAAAATAAAAGGAAGACTGAAACTAGGCAAAAGGTCCAATATGTTTTCATTTTTATTTTGGGAGTGTTTTTTGAGCTGTAATCCTGGCTCCTGACCTGCCCTCTAACTCCACCCCTGCAGGGCGGGCCAACTGACGTTTTTTCTAATGGAGCTAGCCAGATTTGAGAGTGCAGAGTGGAGGGGAAAGGTGGCATGCTTGTGAGCAAGCCACTCACCTTCCTACTGGCTCCAGGCCAGTTTTGAAGATATCAAAGGTTCAGGCTGGGAGTGGACCCCAGACCCCCAGCAGTTCAAGCATTCTAGAACTGTCACTCTGACCTCTGACCACAAGGCCAGTATGGAGCAATGGGAGGGGTGGGGGTGGAGGGGCAGAAGAGGTGGGGCAGGAGGAAAGAGCAAGAACCCTGGGAGTGAGTCCAGCTCCACGGCTCCCGAGGATTGCATGGATTCACTCACAATGGGTAACAGAACCATGGCCCCCACAAGGTACTTTTCTTTCACTGGGTTTGAAGGGGCTCCGCACAGAGACCAGGAGTTGGGGCCTGGAGAGCCACCGGGCCATGGGGTCATGTATCCCCCTACCCACCCTGCTCTTGGCCTTTGTCCTTACTATTTGGATTAAAGTTCAAAGTCAGGGCACCCGGGTGGCTCAGTGATTGAGCATCTGCCTTTGGCTCAGGTCATAGTCCTGGGGTCCGGGATCAAGTCCCACATTGGGCTTCCTGCAAGGAGCCTGATACAGGACTCGATCCTGGGATCACACCCTGAGCTCAAGGCAGATGTTCAACCACTGAGCCACCCAGGTGCTTCCCAGTAAGTAAAATCTTAAATAAAGTAAATAAAGCTCAGAGTCAAGCTGGGCACTGATTTTGTGTTTTTAAAGGTGATTTCTTTCAGGATATACTTGTTTTTGTTTTTTAAGATTTTATTTTATTCATGAGAGACAGAGAGAGAGAAAGATAGGCAGAGACACAGGCAGAGGGAGGAGCAGACTCCCTGCAAGGAGCCCGATATGGGACTCGATCCTGGGATCACACCCTGAGCTGAAGGCAGATGTTCAACCACTGAGCCACCCAGGCATCCCAGTAAGTAAAATCTTTAAAAAATGTAAATAAAGCTCAAAGTCAAGCTGGGCACTGATTTTGTTTTTTTAAAGGTGATTTCTTTCAGAAAATACTTATTTTTGTTTTTCTTAAAGATTTTATTTATTCATGAGACACACACACACAGAGAGAGAGAGGCGCAGAGACACAGGCAGAGGGAGAAGCAGGCTCCATGCAGGGAGCCTGACATGGGACTCGATCCCGGGTCCCCGGGACCATGCCCCGGCCAAAGGCAGCACTAAACCGCCGAGCCACCCAGGCTGCCCTGGGCACTGATTTTAGATGGGCTCTAAGTCTCCCAAGTACTCAAAGGACTCTGTGCCATCACAAGCATGCTGGGGAAAGCTGAGGTGTACAGACCTCTAGGAAGAAGAGAGGCTGGTCCATGCTGGCGAGTGACCCCTCCCAATTCTCCTCTTTTCCTCAGGCCCCAGTGACCCGCAGGGCCTCTGCCTCCTAGCACCAGCCCCCCCAAACACCACAAAGTTCCCTTAACTCAGACTCTTTATTGTAATCAAGTAAAAATTGCCTAGACCCCTGCGGGGGGTGGATGGCACAGACGGAGTGGGCAGAGGGCTGGGGCTGCTGAGGTGAGTCAGGGTCAGGTCTCCAGCATGTCCGTCCAGTGTTCCTGTAGAGACAAGAGAACTGGTCAAAGGCAGCCTCAGGTATGGGGTGGGCTAGGGAGTCTGAGGCCCAAGCCACCTCTCACCTCTTCTAACTCCAAGTCCTCCTCTTCCTCCTCGTTGCCCATTCGGCACAGCCAGATCAGGTCTCCCCACAGCACTGAGTTCTTACAGCTACCAAGGGGTACGGTTGGTAGGAGATACAGTCAGGATCACAAGCTGCCTCCAGGCTAGGCCCTGGGTGCCAAGATAAGGACTTAGCTTATCTCAGCTTCAGGCCTGGGCCTGGACATAGACAACTGGCACCATCTTCCCAGAGCTAGACCAGGCTGGGGTGGGAGTGTTGGACTCACCCAGGGCATTGGCCCTCTAGGGGCAGAAGCTGCCCTGGCTCCTCTTGCAGGAACTCCTCAGCTAGGCAGATCATGTGGGCCCTTAGGCGGCAGCCAGAGTGGGGGCAGCACAGGGGGCCCTCTTCATCCTGTCGAAGGTGGCAGGTGGGTGAGAGAGAAAACCAGGGGGAATGATGTAGCTAACACTCAGGATTTCTATGGACCAGACACTGTTGCAGAGGCTCTACATTAACAACGCTATGACACACATACTATTATTTGCATTTTACAGATGGACCTGAGTCATGGAGAGGTTATACTACTTGTCTACAGGGACTAAGCCAGCCAATTTTCTCTGAGCATTAGCAGTGATTATATAAACAGCATGACCACTGCAGCCAGACCTATAATTCTTACATGCTAAGTGATCTCAGGCAGGTCACTTAATCTCTGAATGGCAAGTATTCAACTTACACACTTCCTGAGAGCTCAGAAGTCAGGCCCATCATCCCAGTTAATTTGTTAAATATTTATTGGCCACCTGCTCTTTGCCAGACCTTTTTACAGCAGTGAACAAGAACTGCCTTGTATTGGGGCAGGGGAGAAACTGACCATAAGATCTAAAAAAAAAACCCATCTATGTTAGTAAGTCCTTAGGCTTTAAAGGAAAAAAAAGGGGGGGCAGGGGAGTGTACAAGAAAGAAGTGCAGTTTTAGATGGAGAGCCAAGGAAGACCTCGTGGAGAAGGAGAAGGCATTTTATAAAGACCGAAGTGAAGGTCTAGGGCAGAAGCTAACAGTCAAAGGGGAAGAGCAAAGGCCCTGAGCAGGACGGTGCCGGTTTCGAAGAATGGCAGCAAGTACCATCCCCATTTTAGCGGTGACCAAGGTTGTCACTGGGCCGCCCGGTCCTTCCATGAGCAGCTGGATCCCAAGCCGGCCCTGGCGGCCAGGTGGGCGGCTCACCTGGAAGGAGCGCGCGCACAGGGCGCAGGAGGCGTCGGCGTCTCGGTCGCGCTCGGGCTCCGGGTCAGCCGAGGGCCCCGCGCGGCGCTCCCGGGCGCGGGGCGGCGGAGGCCCGAAGGCCAGCGGCATGTGTGGCGGCGGCGGCGGGCACAGCTCGCGACGGAAGTCGGCGCGCAGCCAGCGCACGGTGAGCGGGAGGCGCGCCCAGGGCGGCGCGCGCAGCATGTGCGCCAGCACGCGCAGGTGGAAAGCGAAGGCCGCCTCGCTGCGCAGGCGCGGGCCCACGTGCGCCAGGCGGCGCGAGGCCCGCGGGTGCTGCCAGGCCCACTCGAACTGCGGGCGGGGAGTAGGGGCTTCAGGGCCGCCCGGGGGAGGCGCCAAGCCCCGGCCTTCCTCCCACCACCCTCGTCTCCTTTCTTACCCGAAGGGCGGCCACGGCAGAAGGGAAGCCGTGCACGATAAGCACCATCTCCCTGGGGACAAGAACGAGGCCCGTGAGACCCGCCCCAGCCCGGGTCAAGCCGAATCCCCTCGCCATGGCTCAACCCCAGTCCGACCCGAGAGCGAAGGCCTCACGCCCACCCGGCTTCAAACCCAGTCCGCGGGGCCCTGCCGCCTTCGCGGAGGTCAGTCCCTTCGCACCTGCCAACTTCAGGCCCCACCTCCAGCGGAAGTACTTAAGAGCCCTCCTCAGCTCCTCTCCCTTGGGGGCTCTCTTTTCTAACCCCAGCCTTGTCCATCAGCGTGCTGTCGCCGGGCCAAGCCCAGATCATCGTCCCCTTCCTCCCCAAACCCTTCCTCATCATCCCACAGCTGTTTCACAGGCTCCGCCCCCTCGCCACGCTCCTCCCCTGTGATAGGCCCGCCCTGCTCACCGGGGCCCCGGCTCCGCCTCCTCGCCACGCTCCTCCCCTGTGATAGGCCCGCCCTGCTCACCGGGGGCCCCGGCTCCGCCTCCTCGCCACGCTCCTCCCCTGTGATAGGCCCGCCCTGCTCACCGGGGGCCCCGGCTCCGCCTCCTCGCCACGCTCCTCCCCTATGATAGGCCCGCCCTACTCACCGGGGCCCCGGCTCCGCCTCCTCGCCACGCTCCTCCCCTGTGATAGGCCCGCCCTGCTCACCGGGGCCCCGGCTCCGCCTCCTCGCCACGCTCCTCCCCTGTGATAGGCCCGCCCTGCTCACCGGGGGCCCCGGCTCCGCCTCCTCGCCACGCTCCTCCCCTGTGATAGGCCCGCCCTGCTCACTGGGGCCCCGGCTCCGCCTCCTCACCACGCTCCTCCCCTGTGATAGGCCCGCCCTACTCACCGGGGCCCCGGCTCCGCCTCCTCGCCACGCTCCTCCCCTGTGATAGGCCCGCCCTGCTCACCGGGGGCCCCGGCTCCGCCTCCTCGCCACGCTCCTCCCCTGTGATAGGCCCGCCCTGCTCACCGGGGGCCCCGGCTCCGCCTCCTCGCCACGCTCCTCCCCTATGATAGGCCCGCCCTGCTCACTGGGGCCCCGGCTCCGCCTCCTCACCACGCTCCTCCCCTGTGATAGGCCCGCCCTACTCACCGGGGCCCCGGCTCCGCCTCCTCGCCACGCTCCTCCCCTGTGATAGGCCCGCCCTGCTCACCGGGGGCCCCGGCTCCGCCTCCTCGCCACGCTCCTCCCCTGTGATAGGCCCGCCCTGCTCACCGGGGGCCCCGGCTCCGCCTCCTCGCCACGCTCCTCCCCTATGATAGGCCCGCCCTGCTCACTGGGGCCCCGGCTCCGCCTCCTCACCACGCTCCTCCCCTGTGATAGGCCCGCCCTACTCACCGGGGCCCCGGCTCCGCCTCCTCGCCACGCTCCTCCCCTGTGATAGGCCCGCCCTGCTCACCGGGGGCCCCGGCTCCGCCTCCTCGCCACGCTCCTCCCCTGTGATAGGCCCGCCCTGCTTACCGGGGCCCCACCCCCGGCCCTGTAGCAGCCACCACAGGGCTCCGCCCCCTCGGCAGGCCTCTCCTCCTTCGAGCCCCTCCTCCTTCTTGAAGCCCTCCCTCCGGATAGTAATCCGCTCCCTCTTACCAGGGCCCGCGTCCGCTGGTCCGCCAGGCCCCGCCTTTTTTGCGGCCCCCGTTGTGCTGCTGGACCCGACGAGCAGGGTTGACGGTGAACCCCACGTAGACGCGACCCCGGTGCCGAGGGTTCAGGCAGTAGAGCAGGTAGACGCCGAAGAAGGGCCCGGGCCTCGCCGCGCCCCCCGCAGGGCCCATCGGGATTTGTGGGTTGATTGCTGGGCCTGTGACCTCAGAGAGGGCTGGGCTGCCTGGGCCGCAAGATCCTTGTCTCGGGGAGAGCGTTTGGGGGCGAGCCCGAGGTACCTTAGAGGCCGCAGCAATGCAGGTTCGCGCACCCTCTCCTGGCTGGAGTAGGGTGTTCAAACCGGCTCGCAGAACCCAGGCTGCGGTGCAGGCGGCGGGCCCCAATTAGCGCCCGAGTCCGTCCTCGTGCAGACTCTGATTGGCTGCTGGATGGTAACCGCGGAAAGCCGGGCTTACGTGAGGGCGGAAGTGCTGAGGTTACGGACGCCCTAGTAAGGGCGGGAGGAGGGGCCTCAGCGGAAGTGGCGTCACTAAGGGCGGAAGGAGTGTGGCTGGGGTCGAAGCCGGGGTTCCATCCCGGCTGGGCTGCCGCCCCTTCTGGACTGCTGCAATGGAACTCAGCGCCGAATACCTCCGGGAGAAGCTGCAGCGGGACCTGGAGGCAGAGCATGTGGTGAGTTGAGAGGCCTGGATTCGCCCAACGAGGGGAAAGAGCGCCTGAGGGGAGGGCTTCACAGCCTGCGCGCCGTTCTTTCTGCCCCATAGGAAGTCGAGGACACGACTCCCAACCGTTGCGCGTCCAGCTTCCGAGTGCTGGTGGTGTCGGCCAAGTTCGAGGGGAAGCCGCTGCTTCAGAGACACCGGTGAGGTCCCGGGAATACCTCGCTCAGCGCCATCCCAGCGCTGGAGCCACAACCCTGGCCCCTCCCCTAACCCTGACTCCCTCGCCCCAGCCAGCGGGCCCCGCACGGTGAGCCACGGCCCCAGGGATCCCGCCTTCCAAGGATCCCTGTGCTGAGACCGAGGCCCTCTGCCCCTTTGGTTCCCAGGGCCCGGGGACCTCCAGCGTCCTGGGTCACCCTGCTTTCTGGGACCACGACTGAGACTCCGGCCTTCCATTTCCTCGCCCCATCTCTCCCCCAGGCTGGTGAACACGTGCCTGGCAGAAGAGCTCCTGCACATTCACGCCTTTGAGCAGAAAACCCTGACCCCAGAGCAGTGGGCCCGTGAGCGCCAGAAATAAGAGCCCAAGGCCCACACAGCCATTAAATTATGAATCAGGGCCAGCTTCTGTGTCAGCGTGTTGTATATGGGAGGGTGGGAGGGGTGCTGGGCTGGAGTCTAGAGCCTGGTTTCTCCCCGCCCGCCCGCCCTCCATCGTCTTACCTCGGACGAGTCCTTCACACACAGGCCTCTGTGTCCCCACTTACAAAATCGAACTTCCATCCTTAAAGTCTTTTTCAGGGCAGGCACCACCAGCCTCTGCAATTCCTGGCACAGCCCTATTCATTGGCCATTGCTGGGGATTCCTGGCCTCTCTGCCAGTCTTCGGGACACATAGATGAAAAAGTACCCGGGTTTCAGGGTGATGGCCAATTTAACAAACTTCCCCCACTCCCCAACATCGCCTGATGTCAGAGGCATACTGGAGGATTCGCACTTCCCTGCAGGTTACCCAGCCCTTCAGGGTCTTGGGGTGTGGTGCCCCAGCAAGGACGCCACAGCACCTGGAATGTGGATGCTTTCTGGTCCACTGGAGGAAGTCCAGTGAACCTTTAGCCCAGGGCTTGATGTGGCCACATTGCCCCTGGGTAGACCATGAGGGCTTCAGGAATGGAGCTGTGGGCAGGAGATAGGGATAGGGTTAAAGTGGGAAAACAAAGCCCCTTGAGCCATAAAATTGGGGCGCACGATGTCCCTAGTATCAATCTTTTTTTTTAATTTATTTTTATTTATTTATTCATGAGAGCAGCAGAGACACAGGGAGAGGGAGAAGTAGGCTTCCAGCAAGGAGCCCAATGTGGGACTTGATCCCATGATTTGGGGATCATGCCCTGACCCAAAGGCAGATGCTCAACCACTGAGCCACCCGGGCTGCCCCTAGTATCAATCTTAAACACAGGTACCAGGATTGGTAAGGCCTGGCACAGATGGGGTCCCTCAGACCCAGGAGGGCAGCAAGAGACCCAGATGGGGCCAGGGCTCTTGGGTAGTGAGGGGTCTCAACCAAGTCTTCAACCCAAGTCTTCAACCACTCCACCACTCTGATCCCATTTTTCAGGGCCAGTTTTTTGACCCCTAAATAACCATCCCACTTGCTACCTCTCTCTTGTTCCTGTCAGAGGGAGAATGGGCTAGTAAAGCTATAAGTCATGGTGATAGTGGGTTAACCCTTCTGTGTTCCTAGGATCCTCTCCTGAACTTTTTTCAGTTCCCTTGGGCCAGGAGGAAAGCTAGTGGCTAAGTATCCTCAAGTACTACTTCGCTATAAGGGCTCATATACCCACACTCCCCCGCCCCACCCCCCCACCAATGTGCAAGACAGGCTCAGGGAAGGAATGTCACTTTAAGAGGCCCAGGGTCCAGATTTTTGCTGCTCCCTTTTATCACACCTCTGATTGGATCCACTTACTGCATTCAGAGCTACAGTGCTATCCCTTCCCATTCTATAGAGCAGCTGAGACCTGGAGAGAAGTGACTTGCCCGGGTCACATGGCTTGCATAGAGATTGAGACTCAAATGGTTGTTTTTCTCCCTCTTGCTGAAGCAGGGCAGGGGGCCATGAATGAGGCACTTAGTCCTGCTGTGGTCCTGTCAGGAATGAGGGAAGCTCTGCTGTGGCCAGGACACCCATCCCAGTCACCTTGTCCTAGCTTGGGGTCACACACTGAGCTGGGCATCAGAAGCCCACTTCTAAGCCCCCACTTGACAGGGCCTGATGGGTCTCTTCTGTCTGGATCCCAGAGTAAGGGACTGCAAGGCGGCCACACTGCAGGGAAGACTGGGAACCAGGAAGGGGAGATGGCTCCTGAGCCCAGGTCTGCCTCCCACAAGCCCCTCAACTGCTCTGTGCCTCAGTGTCCTCACCTGTAAGCTTTTGCCTCACAAAAGATTCCCTGATTTTGCTCTCTTGGGCTTGCAGTTTGAAACATGCCGTGTAAGCGCCAAGTGTCATGTGAGTTTTGTTTCCCCACAAGTGACAGTGACAGTACAGTCGCGTGCAGCCTGTTGTGGTTGCCCAAGAAAGGCAAATTCTGAGTAACCGTGGGAATTCCTGAGGCCCCAGGCAAGGGGCCTGAGATGCTGCCAGCTCTCAACCCACAGGAACATGGGGTGGCCCCCGCCTACCACAGCCTGTTCTTGTGGCATCCCCCAGCTCCTGCGATGGACCAATCTCATCAAGGTAACCAAGGGGGAAGTTCGAGGGCAAGTCAGTTCAGCAGACCCTCCATTCATGTGACCATCAGAGTCAGAGGTACCAGAAAATAAAGCCATTTTATTATTATTTTGTATCTCCATTGTGGCCTGAGGAGAAGGGTGTGAATGGAGGGAGGGAGGTGATACCGTGGCCCCAGCTGAGGCCCTAGGGTCCTCTACTTGGCCTGGACTGTCTCCTCCAGCCTATCCAAGCGCTTCTGTAGCTCCTGCACTGTGGCTTGGAGCTTCCTCATCTCCTCCTCCAGGCGGGATATGGCATCCTGGGGGATCCAGCGCCACATCAGTACCAGCTCCACCCTGGGCTCCCCTCATGCAGGCACCCCCCTTCCCCTCTACCAGGAGCCCCAGGGCTTGGCCCTTCTGTCTCTCAGTCAGCTGCTGCCCAGACAGCTGCAAGCCAGTAAACATGAAACCTGTTCTCTGGGGCCTCAGGATTACCCGCAGAGGATCCCCAATGTGAATGTAGCACGGCCCAAACATCAGCCTCCTTCCAGTAAGACAGTGACCACCTCAGTAGCAGCCCCTGCCCTATCCGTCTTCCCGTCCTGACTCCCAGGTCCCCATCCACTTCTCACCGAGCTGGGGGTCCCACTGGCCTCTGGCACTATCCTCCTGCGCCCGGTATCCAGGCCTCGGTTGACCCTCAGCTCCCGGCTCTTTGGGGGCACGTAGCCATCCTTGAGGGAAATGAGGAGGGGCCCAGCATCTCGGCCCCCCAGCCACTCCTCAGCCGTGAGGGCAGCATCAGGCCCAGCGGTGGGTGGGTAAAGGTCCTCCTGGAACAGGTCCGACTGTGGGCAAGGCCAAGGCTGGTTAAGAGAGTGTTTGGGCCACACGGCTACCCTGCACCTGTGCAAGCTCAGTGCCTGGCCCAGGGCTCAGGAAGGGACATGGGGGCATCACCTTTCTAGGCACGGTCATGGCAATGGGCTCGCACCTCCGCTCATGCAGCTTGTAGAATCTGTGGGAATAAGAAGGTGAGCGGTGCCCACAGCATGCTCGGCTGGAGTTGAAGGTCCGCATGGGGTCAGCACTGCCCAGGGAGCATGCTCAGGTCGGGGTCAGGGGTCAGTCACCTGGCAATCTCACACTTGTTCACCTCCAGGCCACGCTTGGGCATATAGCCCATGCCCCGCTGGGACTCCTTGGAACTGAACATGGAGAGATAGTGCAGGAATGGGGCTTCGGAAGTGATCTCGAAGTACCGGATAGAGCTGTCTCCCTGCAGGCGGTGGACGCACACCCCAGGATCAACACCAAGATTCCTCCAGCCTGCTCCTTTCCCAGCCCTCCTCCCTCCTCCCTCCCTCCGGCCACCCCTGCCCAACTAGGACACCTTGCCACAGAGGTAGACTATGTTGGTGTCAGGGTCAAAGAAGGGCAGCAGGACGCCGCTGCTCGTGTCCAGTTCCTGCAGGGACAGTGGCTCTTCCAGGTGCTTCTGTAGAGATGGGTGAGACAGAATGATGAACTAGGCCAAATCGGGCCTGTGAAGAGCTCTGGGCAGGGACTCAGGGAGGGCCCTCACAGAACAACCAGCGGAAACCCCATCCCACAGAGGGTAAACTGAGGCCCATGGCTCTATAGGATCAGGCAAGTGGCAGGGCAGGGATTAAGTCTCCAGTCCAGCCTGATGGCTGCTCCCGACTGGACGCTCACCGTGTCCCAGAGCGCCACCTGCCGCTCGCTCATGCGGCTGAAGCCGGTGGTCAGGATCTTTCCATCAGATACAAAGACAGCACGCACAGGCCGGGTCCCCTCATGGGGACGGTCCTTCTCCTGGAAGGAAAGGGAGGTGGCCAGTCAGGTACACACATCCTAAGCACCAGACTCCAGCTGAGGGCAAGAGAGGGCAGCATCTAGGGACCTGGCTGATGGTATGTGGGAGGGCAAAAGTCTTAGGGTCAGAGGTCACGATTCATGGCAACTCACAGCCACAACAGTGCCTTTGCGGGGCTCGATGATGCGCACGCGCTTGTCGCGGCAGGAGGTACAGATGAGAGCGCCATCTCGGCTCCAGTCCACGCTGTAGATTGTGTCCGGATGCACATCGGAGCCCAGCGTCAGCACAGCTGCACCGGTGCCCACGTCCCACACCAGGATCACGTTGTCACAACCTGGGTGATATCCCCGGTGTCAGAAGCCATGAGCCTCCCACCTTTGCTGTCAGGCAACCAGCCCACCCCTCTTCTCCCCACAGGCACCTGCACTGAGCAGCACATTCTGGGCTGTGGGGTGCCAGGCTACGATGCCCACGCGTTTGGTGTGGCCCTCCAGGGTGACGACAGGCTCCCGCAGGGGCAGTGTCAGGCCCCCATCAGGGATCTCCCACACCTGCAGAGAAGGGGCGAGTGACACATGGGGGCTCCAGATGTCAGCTCCAGTGCTACAGCTCCCCCGGCCCCCCACTACTCACCATGACTGTGCAGTCCTCGGAGCCACTGGCAATGACGTTATCATTGTGCGGGCACCAGGCAATGTCCAGCACGGGGGCTGTGTGTCCACAGACCGTGGGTGCATTCTTGTCCACACGTCCAGTCTAGGGAGCACAGCAGAGCCTCTGAGGGAGGGGCTTTTGCTCACCGAACCAGATCTAACCTCCCCACACCCCTCAGAGAGGCCCAGAGAGGAAGGCAGTGGAGTCCCTGGGAGGTGGGACAGGCCCTAGGGTGGGAGGGTTTGGTCTTCCACCCCCATCCCAGAGGTGTCAGGGCAACTCAGAAGGGCTGGCCGTGAGAAGTGCACAACAGGAGTGCAGGGCTGGGTAACAGGGACACACTGGGCCCCAGTCCTGCCTTACTGGCCAACTCCTGACATCTCTACCCCCACTTTCTTGCCGATGCCCTGAGGGCTGGCACTCCCACCCCAGCTTCCTTGAACCAGGCTTCCCAGGGGATGATAGGCCAGGGCCCTGGGCAGGGGAGGTTGTATTAAGGGTAGGATTCCCCAGGAAGTGTGGGAATGGGGATGGGTCCTTCCAATAGGATAGGGACTGGGGAAGTCTGTCATAACTGGCCCCAAGCAGGAGCAAAGGTTTGGAAATGGCTGCTTCCGGGGACAGCTGCCGCCACAGGGCTTCCTGTGTGAAGAGCTCACCCAGCTCTCGCCCCACAACCACTTCCTCTTCTCTTGGCTTTCATCAGCCCTTTTAAGGTAACAACTTAGGGCCCATGTCCCCTTCCTGTCTCACCCCTCAAGGCAAAGGAGTGTGCTGGGGGTGGGGGTCAACAGAGCGGAAGGGGGGTTGTGAGCAGCAGAAGCAGAGGGAAGGCAGGTTTGGGGGAGGGGAGAGGGCCTTTCATGTCCTCCCTGCTTGTAGCCCGGGGCCAGAACTGGCTGGAGCTCTGGAGGGTGATGGGGGCTCAGACTGGCCTGGCCCCAAGCCCCTCCCACCCCGTGAGCACCACTGGGTCTGCCCAGACCCCATGGAGCCCAGGCTGTGCTCCAGAGGGGAGAAGTCCCTGGGCTAAGACTTGGGACACCTGGCCCTGGGTCTGCAGGACTCGCTATATGACCTTTCTGGTGTCACCTGAGCTTCAGTTTCCATGCGACCACTGCATGTTGGAGCTGGAGGAGGCTTAAGGCTCATGTGGCCCAGCTCAGTTTTACATATGACAATGCTGCAGCCCCAGAAGGCCTGGTGACAGTCACCTAATCAGGATCAGAGGCCCCTTCAAGTGGAAGACTACTGCCCCAAGGACTCCAGGGGCTCACCTTGCCCAGGGGCAGCACCAGGAAGGCCCCTCCGCCACTGGCCTCGCAGATCAGGGCCATGAACTTGGGGTTGACAGCACAGAAGCCACTGTCCCAGGTGGTCTGTGAGACACGCACATCCTCATAGCACTGGTCAGCCTTGGCTGGTTGTCCAAACACATGGCGGAACTTGCTGGAGCGGACCACCTGCCGGCTCATCCTGGGGGGTAGGGGCACGTGGGCTTGAGGGCCTTTCTCCCTTCAGGTTGACTCTGACCTTAGAGTGTTCCCCATGTCCCCCCAGGACACCCCTCAGCTGGTGTTTAGGGTCTCAGCTAACTTCCCCAGCATCTTCCTGGGCTCCCTGCTCCGTCCTCTGTAACTACCATCCTGTTGCCCTCATGCTCACCTTCCTCACCCCTTGTCACTCCTGGCAAACCTGCAAGGCCTACCTTTTCTGCCCACCCAGGCCTCTGGTCTGTACCCTCAGCCTCTATTCCAGAGCCTGGGGGTGGGGTGGGGGCAGTAGCACCAAGAGCCCATCTGTCGGCTGCTGCCAGACACAGCCCTTTCTCTCCATGGCTCACCCTCCCACCCTCTGGGGGCACAGCCTGGAGGGTAGCTTCACTCCATCACAGCAGCCACAGCTCACATTGCTCACACCCACACAGAGAGCTTCCTGAAGGCAGGGGCAGGGCTGGCCTCCCTCACCTCCTGGCACGGGGCTAGGCATCCAGGGGGAAGCAGCACGTTGACCTGCCCAGGAGGCAGGTCATCAGAGGCAGGGTGGCCTCCCCAGCAGGTGTCTGGGCACCAGAAACAGGCAAATGGCCTGGGTCCCACTCTCTCCTCCCCACACCTCTGCCTCTCGAGTCTGCCTGAGCAGGTGCCCCTAAGTGCCATTTCCACCTGCTCTGGAACTATGCACAGGGAGAGGTGGCACTGATTTCCCTGAGGTCCAGCGGGGCTTCTCCCACCTGGCTGGTCAGAGAGCGACTGAAGAGGATGGTGTTGCCTCTGGCTCCCCAGGCTCCAGGCTCCATCCTGAAGCCCAACTGCATCACCTCCCTGCTCAGCGTGGGCGCCAGGCCTCTACCCCCTCCTCGGTTTCACCCCTTAGACTGCCTTTGGCCCTGGCCCTTCTCGCGGGGCACCCCGCTGCCCTGGTCGGCCCTGGTCGGCCCTGGTCGGCTCCGGGAGGCTCCGGGCCCACCTGCCCAGACAGCAGGTGAGGAGCACGTGTGAGGAGAAGCAGTCCGGGGCCAGAGGGATCAGTCCCGGGTCAGACCCTGGGCCTGGAGCGAGGGTAGCCCCGAAGCCAAGGCTGGGGAACAGGAAGCCATCGCCCCACCCGCCTCCTCCCCCACTGCAGGTACCAGGCCCAGAAACCGCGGAAAGGGGAACTTGGTCTTTTCTTGTTTTGCTCTCAACCCCTTCCTGTCTCGGAGCTCAGGGCAGCCGCTCGGCTCACCCCACCCTGCCCCCCCGCCCCCGCCGCCCGTTCCGGCGCGAGCCAGCCCCCCGCCCCCCACCTCCATCTTGGCTGCGGTGGTCCCTCACCCCGCCTGCTCACGGCGCCCCGGACGCGCAGACGGACCCTCCCGCGCACCCCCTGCCCCCCGGCGAGCCCCCTGCACGCGCGGCGCGCACGGCCCCGTCCCCGGTCCCCGCCGCGCGCTGACAGCCCCGCCGCCCCCGCGGCCGCCTCCCGCCCGGCTCACGCCTGCCCCACAGGTGGCCCAGGGCAGCGATGCCCGGCGCCTCGCCCGGGGACCCGGGCTTACCTGCCGCTGAGAGAGGAGGGACCCCCCGGATAGAGGAGGGAGAGGAGGAGGAGGAAGAGGAGGAGGAAGGCGCTGGCGGAGCCAGAGGCTGCCCGCTGAGGATGCTCTTGTCAAGACAATGAATGAGAAGCGCCGCTGCCCGCCTCCTTAGGGGTGGCAGCGCCCCTTTGGGCGGAGCTCCTGAAGGGCTCCCCGCCCCCCAGCCCGCGGCCGCCCCGCCCTCCGCCGCGCTCCGCCGCGCCTGCCAACTCCCAACCCAAACAGATGCTGCCGGCCACTCGCTGACAATCTAATCGGCACTTTTGTAATGTCAAAATGCAAAAATACCCTGTTCCTTCTTCCCTCCTTCAGTCCGTCCCCAGCCCACTCACCATCCTGTCCCTGGCGTTCGCAGAAGCGCCCATCAGGCCCCCACGCCCACCCCCAGCTAAGGCTGAGCTGCCTTCCTCGCCCCCCCCCCACCACTCCCAGACGAGGAACCGAGAGGAGGGGAGCCCTGGGGTCTCGTCTAGGCTCCTCCGTTTACAAACCGTGGCCTCGGGAGAGTCACTTCTCTGCCATCTCAGGTCTTCACCCTGGAGCACCTCTGCCTCGCCTACCTCACAGGGAACAAATGAATTACTCTGGCATTCTGGAGGCTTCTTCCTGCAGGAGCGGCAGAGGTCAATGAGTCAGGGTCAGGTTCCTGCCCCCAGAGGGCTCTCAGCCTCCCAGAGGGAGAGGAGAGGAGGGCTCCAGGGATGCCAAGCAGAGTAGAAGCCAGACTGCACACTCAAGAGGAAGGAGGAATCCATCGTCGCCCTTGGATTTGGAGAAGGCGTCAGGGAGGTGGCAATGCAGAGGGCAAGAGAGGCATACTCCAGAATCAGGATGCTTGCTGAGTTTGGCTCCTGGTTGTCACACTACTGAGTGACCAGGGCAGGATACTTAACCTCCCTCAGCCTCAGTTTCTCCCTCTGTAAGAGTCCTACCTAACTCGAGAGGTTATAGGGGGAAGCAAAGCTTTATGCACCTCCTCTTGGGTGTAGCAAGTGCTTAATAAATGTTGGCTCTCCCCATGATCACTGGGTATTTGGGCTGACAGCTCCGTATGAGGGGCGCTGGGACAGTGTATCTGTTGGGTGTTGCTGGCCCACCATCTTACCAAACCCTCTTTACTGACGGCCACCTCTGGATTTTCCTTTGGGGGACCAACCTTTCCTCACTGGCAGTCCCTGAAGTTCAAGAGGGGGTCCAGGGTGGGCACAGGGCCACAGTTCCCCAGTCAAGCAATCTTTTTTGATTGGTTTAAGGATGGGCACTTGATTCAAGGCTATGTAATCAGAAGCAGACTGGTTGAAGCTGCAAGAAAAAGCTATAAGACCGGCTATAAGATTGGCTATAAGACTGGCACTAGTAGTGACCATCTGGTCACCATCTAGGAAAAGCTGGCGGCAATCATCAGCCCACACAGCTGCAGAATCGAGATATGAAGACTGACATATTCCTTTTTTTTTTAAGATTATTTATTTATTTATTTATTTATTTATTCATGATAGAGAGAGAGAGAGAGAGAGGGGCAGAGACACAGGCAGAGGGAGAAGCAGGTTCCATGCCGGGAGCCCGACACGGGACTCGATCCCGGGACTCCAGGATCATGCCCTGGGCCAAAGGCAGGTGCCAAACTACTGAGCCACCCAGGGATCCCCAAGACTGACATATTCTTGACATCAGTTGAGTACCTGGATCAAGCTGTGCCTGAACTCCTTAACCTTTCTGTCACAGTGCATATTCTGGCACATAAATTTTTTTTCCACATAAGCCATTAATTTTGAGTTGGATTTCTGGCACTTACAACTGAAAGAGTCCTGAGGGGTACATCCACTATGGAGAGAGACAGGACTGCCCTCAAGAGGCTGTAGAACATGATGGAGTCAGAGCTGGAGAACTGCAGCTTCACCATGTCTTGTTTTCTGGGGAAAGTGACGTTTCCTCACCTGTAAAAGGTGCACAGCGTTGTTCACTTTCTAGAATGTGTACCCATCCCTCAGCTTCAACAATTATCAACACATGGCCAAATGTTGATTCATTTCTTCTTCCACATTATTTTCTTGGAATCCATCAAAACAAATCCTAGACACCACAGCATTTCAACTTAAATACATTAGTATTCCTTTCTAACAAATAAAGACTCCTTTAAAATCTCTTAGAGGGTAGCCCAGGTGGCTCAGCAGTTTAGCGCCGCCTTCAGCCCAGGGTGTGATCCTGAAGACCTGGGATCGAGTCCCACGTCGGGCTCCCTGCGTGGAGCCTGCTTCTCCCTCTGTTTGTGTCTCTGCCTCTCATTCTCTCATGAATAAATAAATAAAATCTTTAAAAAATAAATAAAATCTCTTAGAATTTTTCATAAAATTGAATTAACTTTATAGATTAATTAAGGAATGATATTGAGACTTCCATCCATGAATGTAGTACATTTGTCCACATATTTATGTCTTCTGTTATGTCCTTTAATATAATTTTATAATTTTCTCTGTAAAGGTCTTATATTTCATTAGATTTTTTCCCCAATAGGCATATTATAGTTTTGATGCTATTTTGAATGGATTTTTCTTATTTGTGTTGTAACCATGTTTTTTTTTTCCTTCTAAAGATCAACTTTGTTTCCAATAAAATACATCTTTCTTTCCATACAACAAAACACACTCATTTTAAGTGCATGGTTCCATTAGTTTTGACAAATGTATATACCCAAGTAATAGTCACCATAATCAAGATATGAAATATTTCCATCTCCCCTAAAATTTCCCTCATGCCCTTCTACAACCAATCCTTATCCTCGGCCCCAGACAACCACTGATCTGCTTTTTGTCAGTATAGAATTTTCTATGCAAATAAAATCATACAGTATGGGTCTGGCTTTTTTCATTCAGCATGTTTTGAGATTCACCATGTAACTGTATGTCACATAAGGATTTTTATTTTACCCAAGCACAATACCATTATGTAATACATAATTACACCTAAAAAATGTTAGCAATTTCTTATGTTCACCTTTACATGATTACCTAAAAAAAAAAAAAGACTCAGCAGTCAATCTTAACATCACTTAAAGTAGGATAAGCAGACATTATGTATCTCCTATAAAATGATGCAATAAGCATGTAGTAGTACCTCTGTAGTATTGTTACCAAAATCATCATTATCATCATCACCAGCATCTTGAATCTAATCAAGCCTCTAGCTCTATTAGCCTGTATGAAATAAGGGGGATAGAATAACAGGGTAAATAATACCATGAGGAAGCAGTTACATCTACAATGTGAAAATGTGTGGATCTAGAAATGTGTGAAAATTTTATAGGACAAATTACTTGGTTTCAACAAATAAATGGCATTAAAAGAAAAGGAAGGAAAACAGTAAGTCTTTAAAAATGTCAATCAACTGTCATATTTGGGCTTTCTTTGGATCCTGATTCAACCATAAAAGAAGATTTTTTAAATTAGCATCTGTCACGTAAAACCAAAAGAGTCCTGACTTCTCCAGGCAGCACTAGGTACCCAGTGCAGCACTAACATTCCATTGCTGGGGTCTCAGGAGCCCTGTGAGCTATTTTACTGTTCCTCTTTTCCAGGTGACGAAATTCAGGTTCAGAGGAGATGAATGACTTACCTAAGGTCATGCAAACTGGGATTCAAATACAAATATGCTGACTCTGGAACCCAGGAGTCCATTCAAACTGTCCAGGCAACCCTCTCAGAGCAGATGGGTTTACAAGCTGAAGGGCAGGTGGGACGGCAAGCCAGGAAGAAGCACGGTGGACACTCCATAGGTGATGCAATGGATGAATGACGCCATATTAAAACTGGGTCTTAAAAAAAAAAAAAAAAAAAAAAAACTGGGTCTTGGAGATGCCTGGGTGGCTCAGCAGTTTAGTATCAGCCTTTGACTCAGGTCATGATTCCAGGGTCCTGGGATTGAGTCCCACATCAGGCTCCCAAGGGAGCCTGCTTCTCCCTCTGCCTATGTCTCTGCCTCTCATGAATAAATAAAATATTTTTAAAAAAATAAAAATAAAATTCGGTTTTGAATAAAAGTTTGCCAAACAGAGAAGGGAAAGGAGAAGGGGAAAGTAATTCCAGTGAAGGCAAGGAAGAGACAAGGACATTTTAGGGAATGGTGAGCTCTTCACCTTGGCCAAAGCCTCAGGTGCCTGGGGTGAAGGGGAAGGTGGTAAAGCTGGGAGGATCAGCAGGAGGCAGATCAGGAGGGCTCTCAACCCATGTCTTCTTTTTTTTTTTTTTTTTTTAATTTTTTTTTTCAATTTTCATTTATTTATGAGAGAGAGAGAGAGAGGCAGAGACACAGGCAGAGGGAGAAGCAGGCTCCATGCACCGGGATGCCCGATGTGGGATTCGATCCTGGGTCTCCAGGATCGCGCCCTGGGCCAAAGGCAGGCGCCAAACCGCTGCGCCACCCAGGGATCCCTCAACCCATGTCTTCTTAAGGAGTTTGTTCCTAAGACAAGGAGAAGTGCACACAAGTCTCTAAGCAAAGAACTGATGGGGTCTCACGTGCAAGGGGTCCCTCTGATAGTCTGGTCCCTTGCTCCTCTGGCTCCCCAGCCTCCTCTCAGCTGGTCTTCCAGCTGCCTGTAGGTTCAGCTCTGACCCACATTCAAGAACGAGTCCCTGCAGGAGGCACATAAGGATGCCTTTCCCACAGGCTCAGGCCTAAGCCAACCTTGCCAGACGCTTCTGGCTGGCCGTCTGCTCAGGCTGCCTTCCTCACATTTACGAGATGATCATCACTCCTCTTTTATGGAGAAAAGAAGTGAGAACTCCTTCAGCCCCTCCACTCCCACCAGCAACAGCACCTCCAGTCCCTATAAATAGTCAGAGACTGTCACCACAGAGATGTCCTACTTGGGCCCTGGGATCACTCCTCCTTCTTAGGACACACCCCATTTCTTCAGCAGCCTCACTCTGTCCCTCAACCCTTGCACTGCCAAATTCTACTCTCCACGGACCCCTTCTCTTGGGTGTGTACAAAGGCTCTGCGCCTTTGGGGGAGCCTCTTTCAACTTGGCAGCTTCAAACCACTTCCCTATCTCACTCCTGCCCTTCACCATCAAGTTTCTTGAAAGAGCTGTTTACGCTTACTGCCCTCACTTCCTCATCTTCTATTTACTCCTCCACTTATGTGAGTCTGGCTCCAGTTCCCACCATCAGACACAGACTTGCCCTCACCAAGGCCACCGATAACCTGATCATGAAATCAACTGTTTTGGTGATCATCTGATGTCCCCTGACTACTTTTCTTGGTGTCCCTCTCCTGCTTCTCTGCATTGCTCTGCAGCTCTCTCTCTCAACTGCCTGCAGAGCAACTCCCTTTGCTTGGCTTGTGGAGTGCTCCCAGGGCTCTGCTTCTTCTGGCTCTCAGAATCCCCACACTATCTCATCCACATCTGCAGCTGTGTTCCATAGTTCTGACGTCTCGACCTGCACATCCTATTAGCACTTCAGGGAGGGCCTCCCAGAGGAAGAGGTCTTGACCTCGAATCTCTCCTTTTCCCTCTGTGCCCAGCACCCCTGTCTGAGTTGTGTTGCTTGGACCATTGCACTAGTTCTCTGACTAGTGACCACACTCTGATTCCTCTTTAATGGCATGGCCAGAGTCACCTTCATGATCATAATATGCCTACCCTACAAAACCCTATCAGTTCCTCAAACAAAAAAGCTGAAACTCCCCCAGCACCATGTATAAAGCCCATCCTGATCTTCCTCTTCTGGTCTTGCTATTCATCGTTACCCAAACCCAACATGCTCCCTCACTCCTCTGGTCCAGAGGCTGGACCCTCAGATGTCTACAAGGGGAAGAGAAAAGGCAGCTGGTCCAGTTACCTGTTGCAGAGTAAAATACTCCAAAATTTAACACTATTAGTGCTCAGAGTTAGCGTTAGACTCTCATTATTCTAGGGTTTTGAGAGGGAGTGTGTTCTAGAGTTTTGAGAGGGAGTGTGCCAAGAGAGAGCACCTCAAGATGGTAAGCCAGGTGATGGACAGGGGTCCTTCTACCACATTCTACTATTAAGCAGTCACATGACCAGCCCAGATTCCAGGGGAGAAGAATTTGACTCTTCCTTTTGATGCAGTGGAGAGTCAGAGATTTTACAGCTATCTTAATGAATGGGGTACAGAGGACTGGAGGGTAAAATGAGCAGTTGATGTGGGTCAGGTGAACTACAACAGAGAGTGGAGGGGCTGTGGCTGCACTAGCCCTTTGTTACCACTCAGGAATGTGGGCCCTGTGAAGCTAAACCCAATTTTTCAAGACAAGTTAGAAATATGGATTTTTATATGAAAGCTCCAGATCTTTCATGTTGGCAGCTAATTCAAAAATTTCTAAAAATGTTATATGAGCAAAACTAAATATGTCTTTGGTTTGGATATGGTTTTTCTGGCTAGCAATTTTTTGGACTCTGTTCTTTGCCCTTGGCACAGGACTGAAATCTCTTACTCTGTGTTTGTTACCAAACTCTTCTGTACCTTACTTATCCTTTTAAGACACGAGTCCAGGGATCCCTGGGTGGCGCAGCGGTTTGGCACCTGCCTTTGGCCCAGGGCGCGATTCTGGAGACCCAGGATCGAATCCCACATCGGGCTCCCGGTGCATGGAGCCTGCTTCTCCCTCTGCCTATGTCTCTGCCTCTCTCTCTCTCTCTCTCTCTCTGTGACTATCATAAATAAATAAATAAATAAATAAATAAAATTAAAAAAAAAATAAGACACCGGTCGAAACTCCTTTCTCTGTGAAGCCTTCCTCGCCCCACACTCCCCCACACTGCCACTCCTAGACTGGTTTCCTTTCTCCTCTGTGCCAGTGACCCCTGGTGCCTTTCTCTATCAAGGTAATTCATATATTGGAGTTTTATTTCTCCAGCATAGGGCCCAACATTCAATAAAAAAAAAAAATCTTTCTTTCCCAATACTGCTAATCAACCACCAACTCATATACACTCTACCTTCACCATTTTTCTTTCCTGGCCAGTCCACTGCCATTATCCCTGTTCAACCCCTCCTCACTTCTGCCCAGAATGATTCCAAGAGCCTCCCCAATCCCAATCTCCTCCACTGCCTTCAATCCCTGTCCCTTAGCCAGACTCCTTTTCCTAATGCACAGCTCTGACCATGTCAGTCCCATTTCCTTTATTCTTCAGAATAGAATCCACTCCAGGGACTGGGTTAGAGGACCCAAGTTTTGTGCCTGTCCATTATCTCTGGTCCAGAAGTGGAAGTAGCACCAATCAATGTCAGCTTTGGGTGTTTTTCTTCTGGAGTCATTTCTGTCACTATGTGAGGAAAGCCTTCCTGAGAATGAGGCTAACGAAGGAAAACCAAGTGGGAGTGAGGTGTGGGGACAAAAATGATACAGAGTGATTTGATGATTTTGCTGAGCCCCTTGATCTAATTGTTGCCTGAAGACAAATACATTCCAGGTTTTCCAGTTCTCAGAGTTACAGTGAGATAAACAGCCTGCTGGCTAGGCTCAGGGGCCTGCTTTGACTAATCTGAAAAGGAGAAGTGATGTGCACATAAAGCAAAGGACATTCAGCAAAGAAGGCCCCAGCTTGATTTATTTATTTCCAACATGTTGCATTTTCAAAGAACCAGACCCATCACGGACCAACTTCCATTTTGGAACCAAATTCACCACACATGGGAGCTCTAGGGAGAATTTTATTCCAAAACCTTGTCAGCCCCAGATAGGGTCTCTTCAACTGATACAAATCCCTCCTGCAGTCTCCTTTGGAGGTTCTTCAATAGAATTTTGGGACATTAACCCTAGAAGGGACCTTTTCCCCTCCTTCTTTTTATGGGGATGAAACTAAGGCCCAGAGACCAATTAGTTAGAGTCTGAACAAAACTTTCCACAAAGTAAAATCAGGGTGGAAGAAAGAACAGTGCCTGGCAGGTAAAAACACACATGAAACTGCATGATTTAGGTAGGTACAGTCACTTTTATGTTTCTGATGATATAGGAGTCTCATTGTACATGAATATTAGGGTAATGAGATTTTGGATTTTTTTGGTTTTAGATTTTTTAAAATTTATTTATTCATGAGACACATACACAGAGAGAGAGAGAGAGAGGCAGAGACATAGGCGGAGGGAGAAGTAGGCTCCCTGCAAGGAGCCCAATGTGGGATTCAATCCCGGGACTCCAGGATCATGCCCCCGGGCCAGAGGCAAGTGCTCAACCCCAGGTGTCCCATTGGGTAATGAGATTCTGAACGGTAGTTACAAAAGTTGTTCTTATGTTGTTATCAGAATTTCAGAAAAGCATGTGTGCCTTTTTTCATTGCTAGAAGGCAATGTATATAAATATAAATACATACATAAATATTTACACACACACAATTGCAGTACTATTTAAAAGCTGGAAAGATAAAAAAAAATAAATAAATAATTTTTTTAAAGCTAGAAAGACTAAATCCATTTGAAGAAACTGAAGGCTAAAGAGTCCAGTAACCTCTAAACTCACCAATAAGTTAGTGGCAGAGTCCAAAATTCAAGTCAATGATTTTTCTCACCATATCCTAGCTGTTTCTGATGGTGAAGTAGACATTTGTTGGTTTTCCCCGATCATTACCATATAGAATAGATGTGATTCTATTCCTATTCATAGTCTATACTCTAGTAACAGGAACCAGAATTTCCTTTGGAAGTCTGTCGTGGTGCTATGATGGTTGCCTACCAAAACCCCCATTTTGGGAATCCCTGGGTGGTTCAGCGGTTTAGCGGCTGCCTTTGGCCCAGGGCGTGATCCTGGAGTCCCGGGATCGAGTCCCACGTCGGGCTCCCTGCGTGGAGCCTGCTTCTCCCTCTGCCTGTGTCTCTGCCTCTCTCTCTCTCTGTGTCTTTCATGAATAAATAAATAAAAATCCTAAAAAAAAAAAAAAAAAAACAGAAACATTTTGCTCCAAATGATTCAATCATGGAAACCCTATCGCTCCTGCTAGTGATTGGTTCAGAAATGATCATTTGTCTCAAACTAGCCAATGAGACCAGAAATCATTAGGGGTGGCTTCATGGAAAGATGTCTTTACTCACAAGAAAAGATACGCTGATGGGATCCCTGGGTGGCGCAGCAGTTTAGCGCCTGCCTTTGGCCCAGGGGCTGATCCTGGAGACCCGGGATCGAATTCCACGTTGGGCTCCCGGTGCATGGAGCCTGCTTCTCCCTCTGCCTGTGTCCCTGCCTCTCTCTCTCTCTCTCTCTGTGTGACTATCATAAATAAATTTAAAAAAAAAGAAAAGATACACTAGTGATTGCTTTCTTCTAAAACTTGTAATTATTTGACTCCTTCCTTATAGTCACCTTAGTAAGTGTGAAATGGAGTCTCGTTGTGCTTCTCCTTTTTTTTTTTTTTTTAAGATTTATTCATTTATTCATGAGAGATACACAGGGAGAGGCAGAGACATGGGCAGAGGGAGAAGCAGGCCCTCGCAGGGAGCCTGATGCAGGACTCGATCCTGGACCTCGGGATCACAACCTGAGCCAAAGGCACACACTCAACCGCTGAGACACCCAGGCATCTCTTGTGCTTCTTATGTTCATTTCCCTTATGTACTTATTGGCCATTTGTATATTTTCTTTTCTTTTCTTTTCTTTTCTTTTTTTTTTTGCATATTTTCTTTGGAGCAACGTCTATTCAGATCTTTTGTTTACTCTCAATTGGCCTTTTTATTATTTTTTAAAAGATTTTATTTATTTATTCATGAGAGACACACACACACACACAGAGTCAGAGACACAGGCAGAGGGAGAAGCAGGCTCCATGCAGGGAGCTTGACATGGGACTCGGTCCTCGGACTCCAGGATCACACCCTGGGCTGAAGGCTGCGCTAAACTGCAGCCTGAGCCACTCAGGCTGCCCCTGGCCTGTCTTTTTATTTTTATTTTATTATTATTATTATTTTAGTCTTTTATTTATTTTTTTTAAAGATTTTATTTGTTTATTCATAAGAGACACAGAAAGAGAGAGAGAGAGAGAGAGAGAGAGGCAGAGGGGGAGCAGGCTCCAAGCAGGGAGCCCAATGCAGGACTTGATCCTGGGACTCCAGGATCACGACCCAGGTCGAAGGCAAGTGCCAAATCGCTGAGCCACCCAGGGATCCCTGGCCTGTCTTTTTAATACCAAATTTAAATTTTAGATATTTGGGATATTTGGATATATTTTGGATATAAATTCTTATAAGATGTATGATTTGCAAATTATTTTCTATGCTGTGAGTTGTTTTCTCACTTTCTTGATGGCATCTTTTGAAGATCAGAAATTTTAAATTTTCATGAAATCCAAGTTATCTGTTTTTTCTTTTGTCGCTTATGCTTTTGGTGACATGTCTAAGAAACCACTGCCAAATTCAAGGCCATGGAGACTTATCCCTATGTTTTTCTCCAAAAGTTTTACAGTTTTAGCTTTTACATGCAAGCTTTTGATTGATTTTGAGTTAATTTTTGTATGGTATGAGGAAGCATGTCTAAATCCATTCTTTGCATATGTGTATACAATTATGCTAGAACCATTTGTTCAATGACTTTTTCCTCCATTGAATTATCTTGGCATCCTTGTGAAGAGCCTATTGACCATAGATATATGAGTTTATTTCTGGATTCTATATTCTATTCCATTGATCCATATGCCTACCCTTATGCCAGTACTACATTGTCTTAATTATTGTAACTTGGTAGTAAGTCTTGAAATTGTGAGTCCTCAAAATTTGTTCTTCAAGATTATTTTGGCTATTCTGGAACCCATTGAGTTCCCATGTGAATTTTAGAATACACTTGCCAATTTCTATATTAAAAAGCCGCTGGGGTCGGGGTAGCTGGGTGGCTCAGTCACTTAAGCTTCTGCCTTGGACTCAGGTCATGATCCCAGGCTCCCTGCTCAGCAAGGAGCCTGCTTCTCCCTCTCCCTCTGCCCTCCTCACGCCCTGCTTGTGCTCTCTCTTTCACTCTCTACCTCAAATAAATAAAGTCTTAAAAAAAAAAAATGTGTCTCTCATTCATGAGAGACACACAGACAGAGGCAGAGACGTAGGCAGAAGGAGAAGCAGGCTCCCTGTGGGAAGCGCGATGCGGGACTCAATCCCCAGGCTGGGATCAGGCCCTGAGCCGAAGGCAAACGCCCAACTGCTGAGCCACCCAGGTGTCCCTCAAATAAATGAAATATTTTTTTTTAAGATTTTATTTATTTATTCATGAGAGACACACAGAGAGAGGCAGAGACATAGGCAGAGGGAGAAGCAGGCTCCCTGCAAGGAGCCCGATGTGGGACTTGATCCCAGGACCCCAGGATCACGCCCTGAGCCAAACGCAGACACTCACCACTGAGAAACCCAACCATCCCTAAAAAAATCTTAAAAAAAAAAAAAAAAGAAAGCCACTGGGGTTCTGATAGGGTTTGTGTTTAATCTGTAGATCAATTTAACAACATTATGTCTTCTGATCCATGAGAATAGAGTGTCTTTCCATTTGTTTAGATCGTCTTTAAAATCTTTCAAAAATTATTTGAAGTTTTCAGAATATATGTTTTAGATTTCTTTTGTTAAATTTATTCTCGATTATTTTATTCTTCTTGGTGCAATAAATTGATTGTTTCCTTAATTTCCTTTTTGGATTATTTGTTGCAAGTGACCATACTATAATTGATTTTTGCATATTGACATTATATCCTACAACTTTGCTGAACTCATTAATTAGTTCCAGGGTGTTTGTTTGTTTTTTTTTAATAGTGAAAAAGACATAACTAACGAGACCAACTGTTAACAAATTTTAAGTATATAGTACAATATTGTCAACTGTGACCACAGTGTTGTACAACAAATCTCTTTTCACCTGTATGACTGAAATTCTGTACCTATTGAACAGCAATCCCCTATTTTCTACTTTCCTCAGCCCTTGGCAACCAACATTCTAATTTTTGTTTCTATGAATTTGATTGCTTTAGATATTGCATTTAGTGGAATCATGCGGTATTTGTCTTTTGGTGACTGGTTTGCTTCACTTAATGAGTTTAATACCCTCAAGTGAATATAATACCCATGTTATAGCATGGCAGGATTTTCTTTTTTATGGATGGATAATATTCCATTGTATGTATATACCACATTTCCTTTTTCCTTTCATCCATCAATGGACACTCAGGTTGTTTCCATATCTTGGCTCCTGTGAATAATGCTGCAAATGGACTTGGGTGTGCAAATATCTCTTCAAGTTCCTGATTTAAATTCTTTCTGGGTAATTACCCAGAGATGGATTGCTAAATTGCTAAATCATTTGGTCATTCTATTTCTTTTCTAACTTTCATACTGTTTTTATAGTGGCTACACCATTTTACATTTCCACCAACAATGCAGAAGAGTTCTAATTTTTCTACACCCTCACCAACACTTCTCATTTCCAGTTTCATTTTTTTATAATGATCATCCTAATAGGTGTGAGGTGATGCTTTACTGTGGTTTTGACTTGCATTTTCCTGATGACTAGTGATGTAGTCCTCATTTCTTAGTGGATATTTAAGATTGTCTATATACAAGATAATGTCATCTGCAAATAGAGATACTTCTTCCTTTCCGATCTGGATGCCTTTAATTCATTTTCTTGACTAATTTTCCTGGCTAGAATATGCAGTACAATATCAAATAGAAATGGCAAGTGTGGGGATCCCTGGGTGGCTCAGCAGTTTAGCGCCTGCCTTCGGCCCAGGGCATGATCCTGAAGTCCCAGGATCGAGTCCCACATCAGGCTTCCTCCCTGCATGGAGCCTGCTTCTCCCTCTGCCTGTAGCTCTGCCTCTGTGTGTGTGTGTGTTTCTCATGAATAAATAAAATCTTAAAAAAAAAAAAAAGAAGTGGCAAAAGTGGATATCTTTGTCTTGTTCCTGAACTTTCACCATTAAGTATGATGTTGGCTGTAGGATTTTCATAGATGCTGTTTATCAGGTAGAGGAAATTCCCTTTTATTTCTAGTTTTTTTAAAAATATATTTTATTTATTTATTCATGAGAGACACACAGAGAGGCACAGACACAGGCAGAGGGAGAAGCAGGCTCCATGCAGGGAGCCTGACGTGGGACTCGATCCCAGGTCTCCAGGATCAGGCCCGGGCTGAAGGCAGTACTAAACCACTGAGCCACCCAGGCTGCCCTCTAGTTAGTTTCATGTTTTTATCATGAGAAGGTGTTGGATTTTGTCAAAGTCTCTTTCTGCATATATTAAGATAATTATGTGGAGTATTCTCCTTTAGTCTAATAATATAGTATATGATGGTAATTTATTTTCAGATGTTAAACCAACCTTGCATTCCTGAGATAAACCTCTCTTGGTCATATAGTCTACTATATATTTTTTAAAGATTTTATTTATTCATCAGAGAGAGAGAGAGACAGAGACACAGGCAGAGGGAGAAGCAGGCTCTATATAGGGAGCCTGACATGGGACTCGATCCCAGGTCTCCAGGATCACACCCTGGGCTGAAGGCGGCGCTAAACCACTGAGCCACTCGGGCTGCCCAACGAATGTTCAAGCCTATATTTTTTATAGTTGCTGGATTTTGTTTGCTAGCATTTGTTGGGATTTTCTTTTTTCTTTTTCAGATCCTATTCATTTATTCATCAGAGACAGACAGAGAGAGAGAGAGAGAGAGAGAGAGAGAGAGAGGCAGGGACACAGGCAGAGGGAGAAGCAGGCTCCATGCAAGGAGCCTGACGTGGGACTCGATCCCGGGTCTCCAGGATCACGCCCTGGGTTGAAGGCAGGTGCCAAACTGGTGAGCAACCCAGGGATCTCCCCATTTGTTGGGATTTTTGCCTCTAAATTCATAAACAATATTAATGTATAGCTTTTTAAAATTATTCTGATATCTTTGTCTAGTTTTGGTATCAGGCTAATACTGGCCTTTTAGAAAGAGTTCCCAAATGTTCTTTTCCTCTTCTGTTTCTTGGGAGAGTCTAAAAAGAAATGGTATTAATTCTTCTTTAAATGTTTGGTCAAATTCACCATTAAAGCCTTTGAGCCTGGGCTTCTTTTTATGGGAAGCTATTTTTTTTACTAATTCAATTTCTTGTTATAGGTCTATTCAGATTTTCTATTTCTTCTTTTTTTCTATTTCTTCTTGAAATTTGGCAGTTTTTTACTTTCTAGGACTTTGTCCATTCCATCTAAGTTATCTAATTTGCTAGTATACATTTGTTCATAGTATTCCTGCATAATTTTTTTTATTTCTGTAAGGTTAGTAGTAATGTCCCCAAGGTGTCTAATAACAAATTGGCTCTAAATAAATAGAAGCTGTAATAAATCAGTTGATCCTCAAATAACTTTTCTGGGGCCAGGCACTATGTTTTAAATCTCTTTCACTTTGCTGATAAGAAAAGCTATCTATAAAAATAGACTCGAGGAATTACTAATCAGGTTTAGCAAAAACTTCCATCTGGCTTGTCCAGAATAGGCAAATCTAGAGACAAAAACTAGGCTTCATGGTTGCCAGGGATGAAGGGTGTAGGAAAGACATAGGGAGTGACTGCTGATGAGAGTGGGGTTTTGTTCTTGGAGAGATAAAAATCTGGAATTAGATAGTGGTGATTGATACACAACTTTGTGAATACAGTGAGGGACAAAAACCACTGAATTGTACACTTTAAAAGGTAAACTTTATATAATATGTATTATATTTTAATAAAACTTTTTTAAAAAGATTACATGTGGTCTTACTCTGTTCCTAATTTTTTTTAAAGATTTTATTTATTTATTTGAGAGAGAGGGAGAGAGAGAGCCAGAAAGAGAGCACGAGTGGAGGGGCAGAGCAGAGGTAGAAGTAGATTCCCCATTAAGCAGGGAGACTGATTCAGGGCTACATCCCAGAACTCTGGGATCATGACCTGAGCTGAAGGCAGATACTTAACCAACTGAGCCACCCAGGCGCCCCTCTCTGTTCCTAACTTTAAGGAAGTAAATGTTTTGTTTTCCTTCTATTCAATGAAAAGACATAAGAGCTCTCTTGCTGTCAGCTTATTTTGTTACCATTTAAAAATATAAACCTTTTTTTATAAGAATTATGTAATATAAGGCATCTGGGTGGCTCAGTGGTTGAGCATCTGCCTTTGGTTCAGATGGTGATCCCAAGGTCCTGGGATCAAGTCCTGCATCGGGCTCCCTGCAGCGAGCCTGCTTCTCCCTCTGCTGATGTCTCTGCCTTTCTCTCTGTGTCTCTCACGAATAAATAAATAAAATCTTTGAAAAAATAATTATGAAATATATATGAACCTGATTTACAATTAAATTTATGAGATTCCCCATTCAAAATTTCTTTAATTCCTTCAAACTGTAAAAAGCTGGTACAGTTTTTAGTTTTTGAGATAGCCAACACAATTTTCTATCTTCCTTCTGCAGAAGTTAAAAAAACAAGCTTAAATTAAAACAACAGAAACAGTACTTACAGCAGTTTCTAAACCTAAACATGTCTAGGAAATTTGTTAATATTTCACGACTACTCCATTCCAATATTTTGTATTGGCCTTGCCAATATTCCTATAACTGGTTTTTTCTTGAAGCTTCTATTTCAAAGACTCAACTAAAGAAACAGAGTTTGTCCCCCAAGCCCAAACCCTCTGGTGCTATGACCAGCTATGGTGCTAACATCAGGTAACTCCCTCTCAGGGAGGTTGATGACTCAGGTCAGGGTGATGACCAGAGAAGTATAAGAATGGGGGGACTTGGTACCTATCTGAGTTGGGGGACATTTCATAAAACACTGGTGCTCCTGTTTCTTTGCATTTGAAGCATTTCTTTAGTTTGGTCAGCCACAGAATAGAAAAGAATTTCTCAATGTTTTCACAATGAAGATTTTCTAATCTCAAAAGCAATACATGCTCATTGTATATTAAATTCTGAAAGGGACGCCTGGGTGGCTCGGCATTTGAATGTCTGCCTTCAGCTCAGGGCGTGGTCCTGGAGTCCTGGGATTGAGTCCCATGTGGGGCTCCCCTCAAGAAGCCTACTTCTCCGAACTCTGCCTATGTCTCCGCCTCTCTATGTCTCTCATGAATAAATAAATAAATAAAATCTTTTTAAAAAATAAATACATATATAAATCCTGAAAGATCTGTAAAGAAAAAGTTAATCATTCACCACCAATTGCTTTCTCATTGCCCTGAGGTAACCAGTGTCAACAATTTTTTTCTAAAAAAAAATTGCCTTTTTTTAGTATAGTTGAAACATGAAGTTAATTTCAAATGAAATGACAGCAACTTAATGTGTATTCTTGCACACCTGGTAAAGAATATCCTAATGTATTTCCCAGATAGCTCCCAAAAGTCCTGGCCAACATAAGCATTCCAATGAAGATAAGCCTAAACAAGAGAATAAAAAGAGAAAGCCAACAGACTGGGGCTCCTGGGTGGCTCAGTTGGTTAATCATCTGCCTTTGGCCTGGGTCATAATCCTGGGGTCCTTGTACCTGCTCAGGGGGGAGTCTGCTCCTCCCTCTCACTCTGCCACTCCCCCTGATGCACGTGCTCTCTGTTTCTGTTAAAAAAATAAAATCTTAAAAAGAAAAAAGAGGGGCATCTGAGTGGCTCAGTGGTTGAGCATCTGCCTTTGGCTCCCGTCATGATCCCAGGGTCCTGGGATCAAATCCTGCATCAGGCTCCTCATGGGGACCCTGCTTCTCCCTCTGCCTGTGTCTTTGCTTCTCTCTGTGTGTCTCTCGTGAATAAATAAATAAAATCTTTAAAAAGGAGGAGAAAGAAAGGAAGGAAGGAAGGAAGGAAGGAAGGAAGGAAGGAAAGGAAAGGAAAGGAAGAAAGCAAGCCAATGGTGTGGCAAATCTTTCTGAGGTGATGGAAATGTTCTAAAAGCAGATTGAGGTAATGGTTGCACGACTCCATGAATTTGCTAAAAGTCATTAAATTGAGGACATAAATGATTGAATGTAAATTATACCTCAGTGAAGCTGTTTTTTCATTTTTGTTTTTTAAAGTAGTCAAGGAGATAGGAGGAAAACCAGCATGGATGTGAGAGAAGGACTGCCCTTTGGAAACTACAGAATAATGCCCCTTCAGGGATATCCATACTCAACCCTGGAACCTGTGAATATGTTATCTTACATAGGTAAAAGGACTTTGCAGATGTAACTAAGTCCACAGACATGAAAATAGAGGCATTATCATGGATTATTCAGGCTAATAATGGATTACATTATTCAATGTAATCACATTAGCCTGTAAAAGCAGAGAATTTTCCCAGCTAGAAGCCAGAGAAATGTGGCAGAAAGAGAAGTCAGAGATCCTACATGATGCTGGTGGCCCTGGGATGGAGGGCTCTGTGCAAGCATAGGAGTGAGTCCTCCAGGAGATGAGGGGGCTGCCAGCAGCCAGTAGCCAGGGAATAGAGGCCTTACCCCTACCTACAACCACAATGCCATTGACAATCTGAATAAGTGGATTCTTCACAGACCCTCCAGAGTACAGCAGGCCGACATCTTGATTTCCACCTGGTGAATCCCAGAGCAGAGAAACCAGTTGAGCCAACCCTGACTTTTTTTTTTCACTTTAGACTTTTAATATTTCATACAGCAATTGTGGTGCATTCAGGAGCCTGCCCCCCAAACCCCACTAGGAGGGCCCCCACCCCAGCTTTCCCACCCCATTTGAGGGCCCTGGATTTAGAGTGGAGGATGGGGAGGTAACCACCTCATCTGGGACTGACCCCAGAGATGTCCCTGTCCGGCCTCACCCTCCCCAGGAGTTAGGGGATAATCCCTGGGCACAGAATCCCATGCACCCCTCTGCCTTTGTCTGTGTACATATACACACTATGGCTCCTTAAAGAGTTGGTCAGTTCCTGGCAGGCCTCCTACTCAGTGGCATCAACCTTGAACTATAAAATTTTTGAGGCAATAAATATGTGTTATTTTAAGTCTTTAAGTTTATAGTATCTTGTTAGGGTAGCAGTAGAAAACTAATAGAATACCTAAATTATACATCTGATGGCAGACCCCATTTCAAACCTTTTAATGACTTTTATTGCCTAAAGCCAAGTAGAGTCTAAACTCCTTACTGTGGTATGGATGGCCCTCCATGCCCAGACCTTTGAGTCACTCATTAGCCAGAGGCTATATATCCAACCTGCACGCGCTCTGCTACCTCTCATCTCCCTTCTTCTCCCTCCTACACCTTTCTCATTCTTTTGGACTACACTCAAGCATCACCTATTCCAGGAAGACTTTCGTGTCTGTGTTCCATAGCACCCTCTGGATAGTTCCATCATTATACATAATAATAATAATAATAATAATAATAATAATAATAATAATTAGTATAGTGTATATCTACACTTATAAAGTATTACAATGAACTATTTACGTACATTATTCCCCCCTTAGGCTGTAACTTCTTCAGGGCAGGGTCAAGTCTTACACCTTTGCTTCCCCAGGGCCTTGTACACCGTGGATGCTCACCAAATACTATTTACATGTCCCATTTGGAAGAGAAAGTTTTGGTAACTAATAAAGAAGCTCGTTATTCTAGAAACAGTTTAGATTCTGAAGTGCTATTCACATATCCATTCATTTGTAAGGAAGTAAGTGGGGGTTGGGCTAGCATTCCTGAGATACATTTCCATGAAACTGGACTATGAGCTTGTTAGAACAAGCTCCTCTTATCCTCCTTGCAGATGTCTTTACAGAACATTGTTGTTGACATCTGTGGCAGAAGAAAACCGCCTTCCTTGATATCTTGGGGTCAGAGGTATCTCCCTGCAGCCACACCCATCCACACTTGCCACCTGGTTATTCATTTGGATGCTGCCTATGTCAGAAGGGCCTTGGTATATGAACCTACCAGTCAGATGACTAAAGTTTCCACACAGAACCTTAGCCAAGCCAAGCCTGTAAGTTTGCCTAACTAATATCAAGTGAACAGGCCTTGGAGGCATTTGACAATTGCCTTTCCTCTTCTCTTGATGATTAATGTGAGTGACCCATTTCTACAGGTTGCATCATTGGTTCATTGTTTTTCAGGATGGATTTCTATTGGGGAGAAATTCATCCCGCATACACACGACTATTCTCCATTCTCTTATGACTTATGATTATTAATTGCTCCCAGCACACTTTCTCCTTAGTACTTTTAACACTGATGAGGGATGGCAGGGTTCACAACATTTGTAAAACACCTCAAAACCAAGCACAAACCCAGGAAACACACCAAAGATTAAGAGATAATGCTGATGCTGAGTAATGCTAAAATGCTCACACACAACCACTAATCCCATCTGTTGGTTCAAGCAGAGTTGGCACATGCTTTTTCTCGGGTACAGCTTGGTTTTCCCTATAAAGGTTTAGAAGTTGAACAAGTGGAGAAAACTTTGTGCTTCCACTTGAAATTAAAATTGTGTTATCATATTATAGCATGCTCATTTAGAGACAAATGTTCAAAACATTCACCATTAGCTTCCACAGATTGTTGAGAATGATAAATCCTGAACTGACAAGTATTTTGTTTTCTACGCTTTCTCTCTGATCTCCCCTTTTCAAAAAACTAGCAGCAGATAAGCTCTGTCTCAAATCTGTCGTGTAATCTAAAGGTGGCTGCACATGTTGGTAAACGAGTTTCATATTTATGTCTCTGGCATTGCTGAGCCCTTGGAAACATTTTCCTTTTCCTTCAAATGCATTTACAGTGCTCAAACATCAGGTACAATCCTGAGATCCTGAACTTCTACCTTTTTACTCACACTATACCTGGTGCAATCATATGACATCACTAACACCAACCAAGAATCTTCTCAGGAAATGGTACGAATTATCACATTTTATCTATTTTTGTAAATGTCCTTATCAACATTCAAACGTGTAAATGTTTTCCTGCAACACTCTGAAGCTGAGTAACATGATAGGATACTCTCATCTGGCACAAAATCCAATCTTATCCTAGCCCTTGGGATTTCTTTATAATCTGTCCTTGGGGTCTTCTCCACACGACTCTTATTCCTGACCCCTTCATTTCAGGCAAACTCACAGTCTCTGGCTTTTGGTTTTCTCATCACTTCCTTTTACCTATTCCAACCCAGTCCATATCCCTGAGGTCCCAATTTTACCAGAAAGCTATTCCTCTTCTGAACTTCTAAATAATTTATCAAGAATTAGACAATTTGGGGTGTGTGGGTGGCTCAGCCAGTTAAGCATCTGCCTTCAACTCAGGTCCTAGGGATAGAGCCCCACGTTAGGCTCCCTGCTCAGATGGGAGCTTGCTTCTCCCTTTCCCTCTGCCTGCCACTCCCCCTGCCTATGCTCTCTCTCTCTGTCAAATAGATAAACTCTTTTTTTTTTTTTAAGATTTTATTTATTTATTCATGAGAGACACAGAGAGAGAGAGAGAGAGGCAGAGACACAGGCAGAGGGAGAAGCAGGCTCCATACTGGGAGCCTGACGTGGGACTCGATCCTGGGTCTCCAGGATCAGGCCATGGGCTGAAGGTGGCACTAAACCACTGAGCCACCAGGGCTGCCCAATAAACTCTTTTTTAAAAAAATAATTAGACAATTTACTCACAAACAAACTGGATGTCTGCACCTTATACTTCAAGAAAAGGTTTACTGTTAAAAATCGGATTAAAATCAGAATGGCATGTTAAATACAGGTATTTACCTCTCTGTTCCTGCCAGATAATAACTGCAGTAAGAAGATTTTTCTAATGCCACAAGCCTACAAGCACAATAAGAATGGAAAAGAAGGGATGCCTGGGTATCCCTGAAGGGGGAACCTGAGCTTCCTTCCACCTTTGGCTTAGGGTGTGATTCCGGGTTGGGGGATTGAGTCCTGCATCAGGCTCCCTGTGCCTTCTTCCTCTATGTCTCTGCCTCTCTGTCTCTCATGAATAAATAAATAAAATCTTAAAAAAAAAAAAAAAGGCTTCAGAGCAGGGTCTTTAGGAAAATAAAACCAATAGAAAATCTAATGTGTTTGAGTGTAATGAGATATTTATACCTCAAAGCAGAGTTTAAGATGGAACTACTGGGGATCCCTGGGTGGCTCAGTGGTTTAGCGCCTGCCTTTGGCCCAGGACATGATCCTGGAGTCTCAGGATGGAATTCCACATTGGGGTCCCTGCATGGAGTCTGCTTCTCCTTCTCTGCCTCTGTGTGTGTGTGTGTGTGTCATGAATAAATAAATAAAACCTTTAAAAAAATGGAATTAGTGTTGTACATACAAAGCAAACAAACAAAACAAGAACAGGACATAATTATTAACTCAGTAGGGAAAAGAGGAACAAAAAGTGCAGGAAAAGGGATCCCTAGGTGGCGCAGCGGTTTGGCGCCTGCCTTTGGCCCAGGGCGCGATCCTGGAGACCTGGGATCGAATCCCGCATCGGGCTCCCGGTGCATGGAGCCTGCTTCTCCCTCTGCCTGTGTCTCTGCGCCTCTCTCTCTCTCTGTGACTATCATAAATAAATAAAAAATTTAAAAAAAAGTGCAGGAAAAGAAAAGTAACTACCTGGTTCAGCTGTGGATACATTTACATAGTTACAGTGATGTCAACTGGGAATATCTATGTAACTAAAACTGTGTGTGATACAGTAACATGGTGAGGGGTGGGGAGGAAGACAGGAAGTGAAGGAAAGATGAGTTAGTTTCAATCTCCAAAATGATCATAAAAAATACCTAAAACAAAAAAAAATCAAGAAACAGCAATATGCACATGCTATTTGTTTTTTTAAAGGTTTTATTTGGGGTGCCTGTTTGGCTCAGTTGGTTAAGCATCTATCTTCCACTCAGGTCATGATCTCAGGGTTGAGACTGAGCCCAGCATCAGGCTCCCTGTGTGTTCAGTGAGGAGTCTGCTTCTCTCTCTCTCTCTCTCTCTCTCTGCCTCTCTCCCTCTCCAAAATAAATAAGTAAATCTTCTTTAAAAGAAAGAAAGATGGGATCCCTGGGTGGCGCAGCGGTTTGGCGCCTGCCTTTGGCCCAGGGCGCGATCCTGGAGACCCGGGATCGAATCCCACATCGGGCTCCCGGTGCATGGAGCCTGCTTCTCCCTCTGCCTGTGTCTCTGCCTCTCTCTCTCTCTCTCTGTGACTGTCATGAATAAATAAATAAAATCTTTAAAAAAAGAAAGAAAGAAGAAAGAAAGAACGAAAGAAAGAACGAAAGAAAAAAAGAAAGAACGAAAGAAAGAAAGAAAGAAAGAAAGAAAGAAAGAAAGATTAGTTACTTAAAAAAAAAAAAGATTTTCTTTATTTAAGAGAGAGAGTACAAGCGGGGGGCAGAGACAGCGGGAGAAGCAGACTCCTCACTGAGCAGGAAGCCTGAGGCAGGGCTGGATCCTAGGACCCTGAGATCATTACCCGAGCCGAAGGCAGATGCTTAACCAACTGAGGCACCCAGGCACCCAGAGCATGCTGTTTAGATATTTGGAGACCATAAAGGAATTCGCTAATGAGGTTGAATATGGTGCTTCTGGAGAAGAGGAAACAAGGGATGGAGGACCCAGGTTTTTCATAATAAGCCACACAGAATTCCTAAACATGCACATATGTAACTTTAGAAGATAAGAACTAAAAAAACTCAATTGAGATGGAGGAGAATTTTCTCACTTGCTGTATGTCTGCATTTTTATAAGAAGCATAGATTTATTTTTATAGATGTTTATAAATATGCTTTTATTGATCAAAAGAAGAAATTTGTTGAAAATAAATATTTCCAGGGGTGCCTGGATGCCTCAGTCACTGGTCAAGCCCACATAGTGCTCCCTGCTCAGCCAGGAATTCTGCTTCTCCCTCTCCCTCTGCCACTCTCCCTGCTCATTCTCTCTCTCTCTCTCTCTCTCTCAAATAAATAAATAAAATTAAAAAAAGAAAGAAAGAAAGAAAGAAAGAAAGAAAGAAAGAAAGAAAGAAAGAAAGAAAGAAAATAAATAAATAAATATTTCCAGTCAGTGGTTTGGCAACCATCCATCCAGAGATATATACTTCACCTTTATATATATATATAATATGTATATATATATTAAATATTTTATTTATTTATTCATCACACACACACACACACACACACAGAGGAGAGACACAGGCAGAGGGAGAAGCAGGCTCCATGCCGGGAGCCCGACGTGGGACTCGATCCCCAGACTCCAAGATCATGCCCTGAGCCAAAGGCAGATGCTCAACTGCTGAGCCACACAGGCATCCCATACTTCACCTTTATAAATTATTATTTGTAATGCTGAGGCACTTTTAAAATATGGCTATAAAATTTTTAATGGCTTGAAGCAATAACCATTTTATTGAGCTTATAATTCTGTGTCTTGGCTGAGCAATTCTTCTGAACCATAAATTCTTTGACACTTCTCCTGTCATAGGGGTGGTCTAGGGTCTTCATCTGGGCAAGCTGTGACTGCTTCAATAAACAGAGGGTGGTGGAAGGGATGCTAGTGACTTCCAAGTATGGGTCATTAAAGGCCATGCAGTTTTTACCCTGCTCACTGGAATGCTTGTTCCTGGAATCTGGAACTTCCAGGTAAAAAGTCCAACTTCTTGGACTTCTTCAAGGATTATACCTTGCCATAATCATGCTAGTTAGGATAGCCATTGACACTATGGTTGACAGTCCCATTTGAGCCTGCCCCCAACCATCCTAGGCCAGGTGACTGATGAGTTAAGAAGCCATCTTGGAAGTGGGTGCTCCAGCCATAGCTATTCCAACCCTGGTTGGAAGAGTCATCCCCAGCCATTCAGGTCATCCAAGCTGAGGCTGGACATTGTATAACAGGGTATAGCTTTTCCTGATATGCTTTTTCCAAATTCCTAACCCACAGAATCAATAAGTAAAGTTTTAAAAAAAAGAAGTCATTTTATGCTACTAAATATTGTGATGGTTTGTTACATAGTAGCAGATAAATGCAACAAAAGCTAAGGGAAGGGGCCTTTGGCTGGCTCAGCCAGTAGAGCATGTGACTCTTAATCTCAGGGTGGTAAATTTGAGCCCCATGTTGGGCATGAAACCTACTTTAAAAAAAAAGTTAGGGGAAAAAGCAGCATGTAACTATGCATCAATATACTCAGCATGAATAAGACAATGCTTATGACTATTACAATACTAAATTAATCACTGGATGATAAATTGATGATGCATAAATTAGATACTGAATGTGAAATTAATGAACAATTATCTCATTACATGTACTAAATCTCTTTATCTTCTAACACTAAATTAATACCTGAGTTTTTTAAAGATTTATTTATTTATTTATTTATTTATTTATTTATTTATTTGAGAGAGAGAGAGCAGGAGGGGCAGAAGAAGGAGAGAGAGAATCTCAAGCAGACTCCTCAGTAAGCATGGAGCCTGACACAGGGCTCCATCCCATAACCTTGAGATCATGACCTGAGCCAAAGTCAAGAGCTGTTTGGTTAACTGACTGAACCATCCAGATATCACAATATGTGCGATTTCAATGACCATTTCAAGAATATCTATCTCTTCCATCTCCTTCATCCCTTTTAGATCTTGATGAAGAAGCAATGGCGGAGCATTTAAAGGAACAAGAGTGGCTGCATAGGAGACTATGACAGAGACTAGAAGAAGAGCCACCTACTCAGGGATAAACACAAAAACTAAATAAAGCTATAGGGCTAGTGTCAGGATGGCTATAACTCGGAATGAGCTGAGGTTGTGAAACATACTATAGACAACAAACAGTGTTTTTATAGCTATATTTGGAGCAAGAAAAAGGAAGAAATGGGCCCATTGCTTAGAGTAGATGGTGTAATATTAACAGATGACCAAGAGAAAGCAGAACCTCTCAACTTTCATTTGGTTTGTCTTCTATAAGAATGATGCTCAAGATTAAAATTGTCAAAGGTTGTAGTGGAGGATAATGACGTCCCAAAGAAGTGAAGAATGATAAGAGAACATTAACTCAATTAAAATGTTAAAGACCTCAGATTTGGATGCAGTCCATTGCCCAAGATACTGAAAGATATGGTTTTGGAAACATTGCAGACAAACTCTGAGAAATTTTAGAAAATAGGAAAAGGACTAAGGATAGGCAGACATCCTGACTTTCAAGAAATTTAAAAAGTAATTTATGAAACCATTCACCAATGACCTTGGTTAGTCCACCCTGGCAAGGTTCTAGATACTATATTCTTCAGATCATTTGTGAGCACCAACTGGCAGGAGCAGTGAAAATTATTCGTGTAAATAAACCTCATTTCCTTTTTCATAGTGTTACAACAGGGAGTTACCCTGTTGTAACTCCCCACACGGTTAGACGGGAACCTGCACAACTTCATTTGCTTTCTGTCTTGATTTCAAGGAAGAAACGCAGTCTTTTAGGACATCATTGCAGATCCTATCAAGAAACCTGAACACAAGTACAGGAGTTTAGTGTATTTATAATAGTTTGAACATTAATATTAATGAAATGTTGATTTTGGTGATGTCCTCAAAAATAGCAAAGAAAGGACCTATGCAAATTCACTCCTACAAAAAAGCAACGAAAAGCCCCATGAGGGCCTCCTGGCGGTTTGGTGCCGCCTTCTGCCCCGGGGCGGGGGGGGGGGGGGGGGGGGTGTTCCTGGAGACCCATGATCGAGTCCCCATCAGGCTCCCTGCATGGAGCCTGCTTCTCCCTCTGCCTGTGTCTCTGCCTCTCTCTCTCTCTCTCTCATGAATATATAAATAAATAAAAATTTAAAAAAGAAAGAAAAGTCCCATGAAAGGGCCAGGATCAACTTTTTTTTTTTTTCAAAACTCTGGAAAGTAACCAAAGGCTTATAGCAACCTGAAGAATGCTCATTCAAGAAAAATGGCTGAATCTTGGTAAGAAAGTGAACTTTGTGATATTTTAACTTGTCCTAGTCCTGTCCCCAACTCTCCAGTTCTGTTGCAACCTTGAAAAATAGCCCACATCCCCAGTGCAGACTAGCAGCCAATGAAGAAAGTAGCACAGGGCTGGAACTCTTTTCAAGTCTTCCTCCCAAAGAATTGTCATTATTGGCACTGTCTTGTGGCTCCATTAGAAGACCACACTTACAAGGCTGTCTGCATTTGACTTCAGTTGGAGTTTGCCCAGAGTGAAAAAGCTCCCCAGGAGTAATTTGCTGAAAGCATTTACAGGCAAGTGTTATAACTTTGCAGATGCTGGAGGTACTTTACAAGCTGGTAGGGCAAATAACAGAACAACCAAAAAGTTATAAAAGAAAAGCTGGGTGGGGCACCTGGATGGCTCAGTGGCAAGCTCTGCCTTTGGCTCAGGTCATGATCCCTGCCTAAACCATAGACCATTTAACTTAGGTCCTGGAATCAAGTCCCACATCAGGCTCTGCTTCTTCCCCTGCCTATGTTTCTATCTCTCTGTGTGTGTCATGAATAAATAAATAAAATATTTTTTTAAAAAAATAGAAAAGAAAAGCTGGAGGAGATAAAGCTCTGAGATAACAATGTGAGGAGTTCTATATGTCTAATCCCTCCAAAAACAAAGCTGGCGAAATTATTTTTAAAAAGAAACAAAGTTTTTGGAAACTGTCCTAATGACATAGAGCCAATGAAGACACATACTTAAGAAAACCTACTACAATTTGGGAAGAATAGGGAGAGTCTGCAGAATGTGAGCCACAACCAATTCTCTCCTTCCTCTTACTCTCTGTCTCCTCAACTCAGCTTGAGGGAAATTCCACTCTGAGTAGGTGTGATCAAAAAGACAGTTTCTGGGATGCCTGGTTGGCTCAACTGGTGGAGCACACAACTCTTCATCTTGAGGTTCCCAGTCAAGCCTTACTATATTTCACCAGGAGGAGCAAGCTGCCTGCATTTCTTATCCTCTCCAACTCCAACTTGAAGAGATGAAACTTCCAGTGAGTGTGGCAGAAAGGGCAGGGGAGGGGGGCTTCCTTCTCCCACCCAGACCCTATTCATAGGACAGACTTTCTGTACCAGGTATGACAGCCAAAGAATACCAGGTTCTGCTTGCTCTCATCGCTGCTTGCTCATAGAGCAGAGATCCCATGCTGGGAGAGGCAAGCCAAGAAGACTAGAGGATAAGGGTACCTGGGTGGCTAAGTGGTTGAGGTCTGCCTTTGGCTCAGGTCATGATCCCTGAGTCCTGGGATTGCATTCTGTATCAGGCTCCCTTCTGGGAGCCTGCTTCTCCCCCTGCCTATGTCTCTGCTTTTCTCTTTGTGTCTCTCATGAATAAATAAATGAAATCTTTAAAAAAAAAAAAAAAAAAAAAGAACCACAAGACTAAACCATAGACCATTTAACTTAGAGAACCTTGGAAAGATACAGCTAAGAAAAGCCCTCCTTAAGGTCAGAACAAACCTCAAAGACCAGCTTCACAACTTACCTCTGGTTGTGGATTAATTTAATTGGATTAGGGTGCTGAGCAATATATGCTCCAGGGCACAAACAATAGAGCAATCAGTCAGTAATCGGTGGAGCCTAACAATGAGTGTGTAATACCAAATGAAGCAGATAGCTTAACAGGGAAGTTAGGGAAAGGGACAATCAAAGAGAGCTTGCTACATCCACTCCCATCCCAAAGTCACTGCCCAAGGCTGTGTCCTCTGAGGAGCAACACTAAAGGTTTCATGCTGAGGGGAAACAGACTTAACTAAAATACCCTAGTCAAGTCAGAAAATAAACAAACCAAAACCACCCCCTGGGAGGAAGATAGGAATCTGTATCCAGAGTTGCTACAAGATCTTACCTAAACTGCCCAGTTTTCAACAAAAATTATGAGACATGAAAGAAAGACAAAAGTGTGACCCACACACAAGCAAAAGATCAGGTAACAGAAACCACCTGTGGTTTCTGTGAGAGGAACTGAGTGTCAGATTTTTTAAAATATTTATTTATTTAATTTACTTTAGAGAGAGAGACAGAGAGCACAAGTGGGGGGAAGGGCAGAAAGGGAGGGAGAAAGAACCCTCAAGCAGACTCTGAGCAAGGAGTCTGATGCGGGGGTTTTATCCCAGGACTCTGAGATGATGACCCTGAGCCAAATTCAAGAGTCAGCTGCACAACTGACTGAGCCACCCAGGGGCCCCGGGTGTCAGATTTAATAGACTCCAATGTAACTCTTACAAGAATGTTCAAAGAGGGCAGCCTGGGTGGCTCAGAGGTTTAGCACCGTCTTCAGCCCAGGGTGTGACCCTGGAGACCCGGGATCCAGTCCCATATCAGGCTCCCTGCATGGAGCCTGCTTCTCCCTCTACCTGTGTCTCTGCCTCTCTCTCTCATTCTGTGTCTCTCGTGAATAAATATAATCTTTAAAAAGAGAGAGAGAGATAGAGAGAGAGAGAGATAGGAATTGTTTAATAAAAATTCTGGAGTTGAGAGCAGCCCAGGTGGCTCAGTGGTTTAGCACTTCCTTCAGCCCAGGGCGTGATCCTGGAGACCCGGGATCGAGTCCCATGTCGGGCTCCCTGCATGGAGCCTGCTTCTCCCTTTGTCTGTGTGTGTGTGTGTGTGTGTGTGTGTGTGTGCGCGTGTCTTTCATGAATAAATAAATAAAATCTTTTAAAAAACTCTGGAGTTGAAAAGTATACTAATAAAAAGGAAAAACTCACTATAGGGACTCAATGGATTTGGATGGGCAAAAAAAAAGAATAAACAAACTTGAATATAAACAGAATGGAATCCAGAGAACAGAGAGAAAATAAAATGAAGAAAAACGAACAGGGGTGCCTGCATGGCTCATTCAGTTAAGCATCTGCCTTTAGCTCAGGTGATGATCCTGGGGTCTAGAGTTCAAGCCCCACATCAGGCTCTCCATTCAGTGGGAAGCCTGGTTCTCCCTCTCCCTCTCTCTGCCTGCCACTCACCCTGTTTGTGCTCTCTCTCTCTCATATAAATAAATAATCTTTAAAAAAAAAAGAAAAGAAAAATGAATAGAGCCTCAAAGAAATGCGGAATACCTTTAAGAATACCAACGCGGGATCCCTGGGTGGCGCAGCGGTTTAGCGCCTGCCTTTGGCCCAGGGCGCGATCCTGGAGACCCAGGATCAAATCCCACGTCAGGCTTCCCGTGCATGGAGCCTGCTTCTCCCTCTGCCTGTGTCTCTGCCTCTCTCTCTCTCACTGTGTGCCTATCATAAATAAAAAAAAAAAAAAAAAAAAAAAAGAATACCAACGCATGAGTAATCAGAGTAACCAGAGAACAGGAGAAAGGAGCAGAGGGACGCCTGGGTGGCTCAGTGGTTGAGGGTGTGCCTTTAGCTCAGGGCATGATTCGAGTCCCACATCGGGCTCCCTGCAAGGAGCCTGCTTCTCCCTCTGCCTATGGTTCTGCCTCTCTCTGTGTCTCCCATGAATAAATAAAATCTTTAAAAAAAATAAGGAGCAGAAAAAAAATTGAAGAAAACTTGGCTAACCACTTTTGAAACTTGCTAAGACTTGCTAAAATATGAACTTTAAGTAGGATAAGTACAAAGAGATCCACACTCAGAAACACTATAGTAAAAGTATTGAAAGAAGCATTAACAGAAGAAAGGAGTCATCACATGCAAAGCAGCTACTATAAGATTAACTACTGACTTCTTGTCCAAAACAGTGAGGGCCAGAGGCAGTGGGATGACACATACAAGGCATAGTTGAGTCTCATTGTTCATGGTAGTTATATTCTATAAAGTCACTGCAAACACTGAATTAGCAAATACTGAACCCTTGCTCTTTGGAGGAAATACTGTATTAAGTTCCTTCCAGCCTCTGATCACAATATTTTTGTCAACTGATCAACATAAGGTTGACCCTTGAACAACATGGGAGTTAGGATGCCAACTCCCCAGAGTCAAAAATTCACATATAACTTTTGACTCCTCCAAAACTTAATTACTAATAGTATACTGTTGACCAGAAGCCTTACCAATAACATAAACAACACATATATTTTTTAAAGATTTTATTTAGGGACTCCTGGATGGCTCAGAGGTTTGGTGCCTGCCTTTGGCCTAGGGTGTGATCCTGGAGGCTCCCTGCATGGAGCCTGCTTCTCTCTCTGCCTGTGTCTCTGCCTCTCTCTTGCTGTGTCTCTCATGAATAAATAAATGAAATCCTTAAAAATAAATAAATAAATAAATAAATAAATATTTTATTTATTTATTTATGAGAGGCACAGAGAGAGAGAGAGAGAGAGAGGCAGAGACACAGGCAGAGGGAGAGGCAGGCTCCACACAAGGAGTCCAATGTGGGACTCGATCCCAGGACTCTGGGATCACACCCTGAGCCGAAGGCAAATACTCAACGGCTGAGCCAACCCAGGTGTCCCAACAACACTCATTTTATACACTATATATATTATATGTTGTATTCTTACAATAATTCCTAACTGTTCTTTTTTTTTATTTCAAGGTACATGGTTTGTCTGTGAAGTTTTTTTAAAGATTTTATTTATTTATTCATGCAAGACACACAGAGAGAGAGGCAGAGACATAGGCAGAGAGAGAAGCAGGCTCCATGCAGGGAGCCTGATGTGGGACCCGATCCCAGGACTCCAGGATCGTGCCCTGGGCCGAAGGCAGGCGCTCAACCGCTGAGCCAGCCAAGGATCCCCATCTGTGAGTTTTTAAACTGTAAATTGCAATCTCCAAAAAATTTTCCAATGTATTTATTGAAAAGAAATCTGTGTATAAATGGATTCATGGGGTGCTTAAGTAACTCGGTTAACCGTCTACCTTCGGGGACACGTGGGTGGCTCAGCAGTTAAGCATCTGCCTTCCAGCTCAGGGCGTGATCCTGGAGTCCCGGGATCGAGTCCCGTGTTGGATTCCCTGGTGGAGCCTACTTTTCCCTCTGCCTGTATCTCTGCCTCTCTCTCCCTCTCTCTGTGTGTCTCTCATTAATAAATAAATAAAATATTAAAAAGAAAAAGCATCTACCTTCAGCTCAGGTCATTATCCCAGGGTTTTGGGATCAAGCCCAATGTCAAACTCCCTGCTCAGTACAGAGCCTACTTCTCCCTTTCCCCTGGCCTCCCTCATATCCCATGCTTGCTCTCTCACATGCACTCTCTCCCACATGCTCTCTCAAATAAATAAATAAAATCTTTATCTTTTAATTTTTAAAAAAATATTTTATTTATTTATTTGAGAGAGAGTGAGAGAGAGCATAAGCAGGGGTGGGGCAAAGGGAGAGGGAGAAGCAGACTCCCCACTGTGCATGGAGTCCGATGTGGGGCTCAATCCCAGGACCACAGGACCATGACTGAGCCAAAAGCAGATACTTAACTGACTGAGATACCCAGGCACCCCAAATAAAATCTTTAAAAAATTAAATTTAATTTTAAAATGGACTTATGCCATTTAAACCTGTTCCTCAAAGTTTGTATAATCTTGTTTTATATGTATTTCTGCTTAAAGGTGCCTTATCTAATATATATTATTGATTCACTAACATTGAACTCATGGCCAACAGCACTATAATTCATACCTGAATGAACCTTCTCTAGCACATGTATTTTTCTCCTAAGGCATTTCATGGCCTTCTTGCACTTAGAAACACTAGACAGTACTTCAGAACTATGTTTGGAAGCTATTTAAACAAGAAACACACCACCAAAATGCACAAAAATGCAAAATCACAGCACCAAATAAACCATGACAAGGACACTTGCTTATAGTGTAAGAACTGAAATAAGGGGCAGCCCGGGTGGCTCAGCGGTTTAGTGCCACCTTCGGCCCAGGGTCTGATCCTGGAGACCCGGGATTGAATCCCACGTCAGGCTCCCTGCATGGAGCCGGCTTCTCCCCCTGCCTGTCTCTCTCTCTCTCTCTCTCTCTCTCTCTCTGTCTCTCATGAATAAATAAATAAAATCTTTAAAAAAAATAACTGAAATAAGAAGGCAGATCATCTAGAGAAACACATTGATAATAATAAAATAATAGTAGGGGACTTTAACACCCCACTCACAGCAATGGATAGATCATTGAAGCAGAAGATCAAGAAGGAAACAAGAGCTTTGAATGACATTGGACCAGATGGACTCCACAGATATATTCAAAGCATTCCATCCTAAAGCAACAGAATACAACTTCTTCCCAAGTGCACATGGAACATTCTCCAGAATAGATCACATACTGGGTCACAAATCAGGTCTCAACCAGTACCAAAAGACTGACATTATTCCCTGCATATTCTCAAACCAGAATGCTTTAAAATTTGAACTTGATTGCAAGAGAAACTTTGGAAGGATGGTTCAACACCTACAAATCAATCAATGTGATACACCACATTAAAAAAAGAAAGGACAAGGGATGCCTGGGTAGCTCAGCAGCTTAGCACCTGCCTTCGACCCAGGGCATGAGCCTAGAGTCCCAGGGATCGAGTCCCACATTGGGCTCCCTGCATGGAGCCTGCTTCTCTCTCTGCCTATGTCTCTGCCTCTTTCTCTATGTGTGTCTCTCATGAATAAATAAATAAATCTTACAAAAAAGAAAGGACAAGAACCATATCATCCTCTCAATTTATGCAGAAAAAGCATTTGACAAAATATAGCATCATTTCTTGATTAAAACTCTTTGCAGTGTAGGGATAGAGGGAACATACCTCAATATCATAAAGCCATATACAAAAAGCCCAAGGGGAATATCATTCTCAATGGGGAAAAAATTGAGAACTTTTCCCCTAAGTCAGGAACATGACAGGGATGTCCACTCTCACCACTTCTGTTCAATATAGTACTAGAAGTCCTAGGATTGCCTCAGCAATCAGACAACAAAAAGAAATAAAAAGCGTCAAAACTGGCAAAGAAGTCAAACTCTCTCACTCTTCACAGATGACATACTTTATGTATAAAACCCAAAGACTCCACCAAAATATTGCTAGATCTCATACAGGAATTCAGCAAAGTGGCAGGATATAAAATCAACACAGAAATCAATGGTTTTCCATATGCTAACAATTAGAAGAAAGAGAAATTAAGGAATCAATCCCATTTACTATTTTACTAAAAAACATAAGATACCTAGGAATAAACTCAAACAAAGAGGTAAAAGATCTATACTCTGAAAACTATAGAACATTTATGAAAGAAATTGAGGGGGATGCCTGGGTAGCTCACCAGTTGAGCATCTACCTTCCGAGGCAGAAACCTCTTCAACCTTGGCCATAAAAACGTCTTGCCAGATACATCTCCAAAGGCAAAGGAAACAAAAGCAAAAATGAATTATTGGGACTTTATTAAGATAAAAAGCTTTTGCAAACAAAGGAAACAGTTGACAAAACCAAAAGGCAACCTACAGAAGGGAGAAGATATTTGCAAATGTCTTATCAGATAAAGGGCTAGTATTTAATATCTATAAAGAACTTATCAAACTCAACACCCCAAAAAACAAAGAATCCAGGCAGGAAATGGGCTAAAGACATGAACAGAAAAAAAAAAAAAACAGAAAAAAAAAAAAAGACGTGAACAGACATTTCTCCAAAGAGGACATACAAATAGCCAACAGATACATAGAACATGTCCAACATCACTTGGCATCAAGGAAATACAGATCAAAACCACAATAAGATACCACCTCATACCTTCAGGATGGCTAATATTGACAAGTCAGGAAACAACAAATGTTGGCAAGTATGTAGAGAAAGGGGAACCCTCTTACACTGCTGGTGGGAACAGAAGCTGGTACAGCCCCTCTAGAAAGCAGTATGGAAGTTCCTCAAAAAGTTAAAAATAGAGATACCCTATGACCCAGCAATTGCACTACTAGTATTTACTCAAAAGATACAAATAGTGATCCAAATGGGCACCTGCACCTCAATGTTTATAGCAGCAATGTCCACACTAGCCAAACTATGGAAAGAGCCCAGATATTCAATCTTACCATTTGCAATGACAGGGATGGAACCAGAGGGTATTATGCTAAGCAAAATAAGTCAATCAGAGAAAGACAAGTATCATATAATTTTACTCATATGTGGAATTTAAGAAATGAACCAGAGGATCATAGGGGAAGGGAGGGAAAAATAAAATAATATGAAAATCAGAGAGCAAACCATAAGAGAGTCTTAACTATAGGAAACAAACTGAGGGTTGCTGGAGGGTAGGTTGGTGGGGGGATGGGGTAACTGGGTGATGGGCATTAAAGAGGGCACGTGATGTAGTGAACACTGGCTGTCATACACAACTGATGAATCACTGAACTCTACCTCTGAAACTAATAATACACTAAATGTTAATTGAACTTAAATCTAATATAATTTTTATTTTTATTTATTTTATTTTATTTTATTTTAATTTAATTTAATTTAATTTAATTTAATTTAATTTAATTTATGATAGTCACAGAGAGAGAGAGAGAGAGGCAGAGACACAGGCAGAAGGAGAAGCAGGCTCCATGCACCGGGAACCCGACGTGGGATTCGATCCTGGGTCTCCAGGATCGCGCCCTGGGCCAAAGGCAGGCACCAAACCGCTGCGTCACCCAGGGTTCCCTACAATTTTTAAACATTTAAAAATTTTAAAAAGAAGGAAGAGCATCACTGTTCAACCTCATCTTGGAACATGCACATCTGTTGATCTAAATTTCTTGCTGTTCTTCACATGCCCATGAATGACCATGAAAGCACCATAAGTACTCATTCTGTGGTTGCAAATAAGTTTAGCAAGTAAGAAAATTTGCAAATACAGAATTTGAGAATAATAAAGATCAGCTGTACTGACAGAAAAAAAATCAACCAATAAATCTTATATCCAGCAAAACTATCTTTCACAAATGAAGGCAAAATAAAAATATTCTCAGATAAACAAAATTGAGAAAATGTGTTAACAGACCTGCCTTACAAGAAATACTAAGAAATGTGTCAAGCTGAATGCAAGTAAACCCAGATGGAAATTCAAATCCACACACAGAAAAGCAAAAGTACCAATTAAGGTAATTATGTTCTTATGTCAGTATGAAGGCATATTTTTCTTTCTTTCTCTTAAATGATTTTAGAAGCAATAATATAAAATAATACACATATAATTGTATTGTTGGGCCTATAACATATAAGAATCTAATATATTTGACAACAGCTCAAAGGTGGGTGGGATCAAAATTGTATTGATATAAGTAAATTACACCAGATGGTGACTGAACCCACAGAAACAAAGAGAACCAGGAATGGTGGGATAAACATAAGAAACTCTAAATATATACTTCCCTTCCTTTCTTACTTTTCTCAACTTCCTTAGTGACATGAAATTATATAAACTTATAGCAATGTATTGTTGGGTTTGAAATATGCAGTAACATGTTGGGTTTGAAATATGCAGTAACATATATAACAATAATAGCACAAAAAAGGGGAAGGGGGAACAGAGTGACAAAGGAGTAATATTCTATACCTCAATGGAATTAAATTAGCATAAATTTAATGTAGATTCTGATTAGTTAATTAATATGTAGATGGTAAGTCCTGGAGCAACTATTAAGCATATAAGTAAAAAATACAGTAAAAAATTAATAGAAAAAATGACACATGAAAACATGTATTCAATGCAAAAGAAAGCAATAAAGGGAATTTAGTTTGAAAGATACAAATAAGTTGAAAGTAAATGAATGGAAAAAGATATACTATGCAAAAGGCAACCCTAAGAAAGTTGGAATGGCTACACTAATATCAGACAAAATAGACTTTTTAAAAATATTTATTTATTTATTAGAGAGAGAGTGAGTAGGAAGAGGAGCAGAGGGAGAGAATCTTCAAGCAGACTCCCTGCTGAGTTTGGAGCCTGACTTGGGGCTCCATCAGAACCCAGAGATCATGACTTGAGCCAAAACCAAGAGTCAGAGGCTCAACTGACTGAGCCACCCAGGCATCCCCAAATACACTTTAATACCAAAAAGATGATACTACAGATAAAGAGGGACATTTTAAGGTGAAAAGGTTGGGGCACTTGGATGGCTCAGTGGTTGAGCATCTGCCTTTGGCTCGGGTTGTGATCTGGGGTCCTGGGATCAAGTCCCACATCAGGCTCCCCACAGGGAGCCTACTTCTCCCTCTGCCTATGTCTCTGCCTCTCTCTCTGTCTGTCTCTCATGATAAGTAAACAAAATCTAAATAAATAAATAAATAAATAAATAAATAAATAAATAAATAAATAAATAAATAAAGTGAAAAGGTCAACCCATCAGAAGAATGTAGCAATTATAATCATATGCCTACCTAACAAAGAAATAAGGCAGACAAAATTAAGGGCAAAACAAATTCAGCAACAATGATTGAAGATGTCAATACTGCGCTTTTGGTAATAAATAGAATAGTTAGGCAGTAGTGAAACAATGAACACCCGAACAACACCAAACACAGGACAGACCTAACAGGCATAGAATGCTCTCTCAACAGCAGAACATACATATCTTCTCAAGTGCACATGGAACATTCTCCAGGAGAGACCATATGCTAGACTGTATTCTCCATAAATGTAAAAGGACTGACATCATAAAAACTATGTTCTCTGATCACAATGAAGAGGGAAATTAGTAACAAAAAGAAATTTTGGGAGGACACCTGGCTCGCTCAGTTGGTAGAGTATGCAACTCTTGATTTCGGGGTGGTGAGTTTGAGCATCAACTAGGCACAGAGATTCCTTTAAAAATAAATAAATAGATGGTACACCTGGGTGGCTCAGTGGTTGAGTGTCTGCTTTTGACTCAGGTCATGATCCCAGAGTCCTGGGATCAAGTTCCGCATCAGGCTCCCTGCATGGAGCCTGCTTCTCCTCTCCCTGCCTATGTCTCTGCCTCTCTGTGTGTGTCTCTCATGAGTAAGTAAATAAAATTTTAAAAATAAATAAATAAATAAATAAATAAATGCCCAATCTCTTAGTAACTCTGCTATTGTCTATTTAAAAAAAAAGAAATTTGGGAAATTCACAAATATATGGAAATTAAACAGCATGCTATTTAAATAATCAGTGAGTCAAAAAAAAAAAGAACTAATGAGGGAAGTTAGAAAATATTTTGAGGGATGCTTGGGTGGCTCAGTGGTTGAGCATATGCCTTTGGCTCAGGGCATAATCCCAGGACTCTGGGATCGAGTCCCACATCAGGCTCCCTGCATGAAGCCTGCTTCTCCCTCTGCCTATGTCTCTGTCTCTGTCTCTCTCTCTCTCTCTGTCTCTCATGAATAAATAAGTAAAGTCTTAAAAAAAAGAAAAGAAAATATTTTGAGATGAATGAAAATGAAGATACAATATATAAAAACTTATGGTGTGCATCTGAGAGTGCTTAAAGGGGAATAGCTATAAATTTGAACCCATATAAGAAGTGCCGGTGTTAGAAAAGAGGAAAGATCTCTAAACAACAACCCAATTGTCCACCCTAAGACACTGGAAAAAGAAGCATAAGCTAAACCCAAAGCAAGCAGAAAGAAAGAAACAATGATTACACTGATGGAATAGAACTGAAAGTCCAAAGATTAAACCCATATATTTGTGGTGAGTTGACTTTCAACAAGGGTGCCAACACAGTTCAATGAGGAAAGAATAGTATTATCAACAAATGGTGCTGGGATAACTGGATATCCACATGCAAAAGAATGAGCTTGGACCTCTACTTCATATCACATTCAAAATATCTAAGAGTGGATCAGCGACCTAAATATACAAACTAGACCCATAGGAACACCTGGATAGCTCAGCGGTTGAGCGTCTGCCTTTGGCTCCGGGATCAAGTCCCACATCGGGCTTCCTGCATGGAGCCTACTTCTCCCTCTGCCTGTGTCTCTGCCTCTGTGTGTGTGTGTGTGTCTCTCATGAATACATAAATAAAGTCTTAAAAAAAAACTAGACCCTAAAACTCTAGAAGAAAACACAGATATAAATTTTCATGACCTTGGAGTAAGCAATAGTTTCTTTTTTTTAACATAATAATACAAGGACATAATTTTTAAAAAGACAAATAATAATAAGAGGTGAGGAGAGAAACTGAAGCTCTCATATACTGCTGGTGGTAATATAAAAGTGTGCAGCCCCCACGGAAAACACTTTGGCAGTTCCTCAAGAAGTTAAACATAAAGTTACCATATGATCCAGCAATTATCCTAAATATATACTCAAGAGATTTGAAGATATATGTTCACACAAAAACTTTTACAGGAATGTTCATAGCAACATTATTCATAACAGTAAAAAAAAAAAAAAAATGGAGGGGTGGGCGCTTGGGTGGCTCTGTTGGTTAAGTCTCCAGCCCTTGGTTTTGGATCAGGTCATGATCTCATGGGTCATAGGTTGGACTCCTCTGTGCTTGGTAAGGAGTCTGCTTGAGAGTTCTCTCCCTCTGCCCCTCTCCCCACCTCTCTCAAAACAAATAAGTAAGTCTTAAAAAAAACAACAAAAAAAAGAAAAGTGAAGGGGCACCTAGCTGGTTCAGTAGGTGGAGTATGCAACTTTGGATCTTGGGGCTGTGAATTCAAGTCCCACGATGAGTATAGAGCCCACTTAAGGAAAGAAAAAAAAAAAAACATAGAAACAACCCAAACATCCACCAACTAATGAATGGATATGTAAATATGGTATCTTCATACAATAAAATATTACTCAAGCATAAAGAATGCTACAACCTAGATTAACCTTGACAACATGCGAAGTAAAACTAGCCAAGTGCAAAAAGCCACATATTATATTATTCCATTTATAAGCAATATCCAGAATAGGCAAGTCCATAGAGACAAGAAGGAGATTAGTGATCGGAAGGAGCTGGAGGGAGTGAGGGGAACAGGCAGGGACTGCTAATAGGTACAGGGTTTCTTTTTGAGGGTGATGAGAATGTTTTGGAGTTAGATAACAGTGATGGTGACATAACCTTGCAAGTATACTAAAAATTACTGAATTATACACTTTAAAATATTGACTTTCATGATGTACGAGTTATAACTCAATAAAAAAGCTGGTTTCAAGGAATGAAGTATTAATATACAGAAGAGCACAGATGAATCTCAAAAATATACTAAGCGTAAGTAGTCAAACACTCCATAGTGTATGATTCCATTTACAGGAAATCCTAGAAAAAGCCAAAGTAGAGTGACAGAGGGGCATCTGGGTGGCTCAGTTGGTTAAGCACCTGCCTTCAGCTCAGGTCATGATCTCAAGGGCCTGGGATGGAGCTCCACATGGGGCTCCTTGCTCAGCAGGGAGCCTGCTTCACTCTCTCCCTCTGCCCCTCCCCCTGCTTCTGAGCTCTCTCTCTTTGTCAAAACACAAAATCTTTAAAAAAAAGAAAGAAGAATACAATCCAAGCTTCTGCAGGTAAGAGGAGCATACCTCATCTCTCCATTCACAGTTCTGGGAAGCAAATCCACAGAAGCAGAAAGAGAAGGGACCTTGCAGCCCCCACACTGCTAATCACTGCACTCCATCACCTCACAAATGAATCTGTAATGACAAATTGTGCTAAGTTCCATGCAAGAAAAGAACACTGTGAGGGAGGCCTATGAAGAGCAGATATTTCAGATTGGGGGTTCAAGGAAAGGCTCTATGTGGAAAAAAAATAAAATATTGGCCCAATACAAGGGAAGCAATACTCCCACTGCACTCCCACTGGTTAGGCTACATATAGAAAATGGGATTCTATTTTGGATGCTGCATTTTAACAGGAACACAGTCAACCCTGAGCTCATCTAGAAAAGCGCTATCCCAGCTGATGAAGGGTATGGACACCATGCCATAAATATTCAGGTCCCTCATTCAACAAACACCTATCGAGAGCAAAACAATACCGGATACTGGTAAGAGTTTAAAAGTAAAGATGCCAGCTCTATAGCCTTCAGGACGTTTAACAACTTAGTAGGGAGAGCAGGATGAGTCCATAAATAAATATAATAAAAATCTGACATTAGCTCTTTGATATAAGAAGCATAGGTGCAGCACGTGCAGGTGGAGGAGACCAAGAAACACCTCATAAAAAGGTGGTATTTGAGCTAATTCTGGAACTGGAAAAGATTCCTTTTATTGAAAAACCCATGCCACATAAAGAGCATCCATAAAAGCAGAAACAGCGAGGCACCTGGCTGGTTCAGTGGTTGAACATCTGCTTTTGGCTCAGGGCGTGATCCCAGGATCCTGGGATTGAGTTCCACATTAGGCTTCCCGCAGTGAGCCTGCTTCTCCCTCTGCCTGTGTCTCTGCCCCTCTCTCTCTGTGTCTCTCATGAATAAATAAATAAAATTTTAAAAAGAGAGAGAGAAACAGCATGAGCAGAGGTGCCGAAGCAGGAATGTTTATGGTATGCAAGCCCGTGAAAAATCTAGTTTGGCTAGAGCAAAAGGTTCATCTAGAAAATGAGTGCAAGGAGCACCTGGGTGGCTCAGTCAGTTGAGTATCTGCCTTCACCTCGTCATGATCTCAGGGTCCTGGGATTGAGCCCCCACATCAGGCTCCCTGCTCAGCGGGGAATCTGCTTCTCCCTCTTCCTCTGTCCCTCCTCCTCACTCCTGTGCGCTCTATCAAATAAATAAATAAATAAATAAATAAATAAATAAATAAATAAATAAATAATCTTGAAAAAAATTTAGGCCTTAAGAAAAAAAAAAGAAAAGAAAAGGAGTGCAAAAAGATAGGTTTGGATCAAACTAAGTAGGGCCTCAGAAGTTGATCAAGGATTTTATTTGGTAGTTAACGGGAGGCATTAAGAATTTCTATCCAGGGGATCCCTGGGTGGCACAGTGGTTTGGCGCCTGCCTTTGGCCCAGGGCGCGATCCTGGAGACCCGGGGTCGAGTCCCACGTCGGACTCCCGGTGCATGGAGCCTGCTTCTCCTTCTGCCTGTGTCTCTGCCTCTCTGTCTCTCTGTGTGACTATCATGAATAAATAAATAAAATTAAAAAAAAAAAAAGAATTTCTATCCAGAAACATTGTAATGGATACTGCTCTTTTGCCTGGTCAATCCTTTCTGGGGCCAGCACCCCGATTTTCTGTGGGAAACCATCCCTCTCCCTGCCCAGTTCATGTCACACAGGTAAAGATAATTAAACCCCCAAATCCACATTGATTGGTTTAGGGATTCATACAGGTTCCAAACAAAACCAATTGCAATGGGATTCAAATCTGGGGTTTTAGTTACAAGGAGACAGAGCCAGGCAGAGGTAAGCTTTCCCCCTCCTGGAGTTACTGGGGCAAAAAAAAAAAAATCAGACATAAATCTGGAATTGCTGGCACTCTTTTTTTTTTTTTTAAAGCAAATTGTATTTTTTTTATTTTTATTTATTTATGATAGTCACAGAGAGAGAGAGAGAGGCAGAGACACAGGCAGAGGGAGAAGCAGGCTCCATGCACCGGGAGCCGGACGTGGGACTCGACCCCAGGTCTCCAGGATCGTGCCCTGGGCCAAAGGCAGGCGCCAAACTGCTGCGCCACCCAGGGATCCCTGGCACTCTTGACACCATAAGAGGAACCACTTGAGGATGGAACCAAGTCAGAAGAAAACAGAGCTTAGCACCAGGACCAAAATCCTAATGATATTGAGTCCCTGGAGCCAACTGCACCTTAATATCTTACCTCTAAACTTAACTTTTCCCTTTCCCTTTCCCTTTTCTTTCTTTTTTCTTTTCTTTTCTTTTCTCTTTTCTTTTTTCTTTTTTCTTTTCTTTTCTTTTCTTTCTTTTCTTTCTTTCTTTCTTTCTTTTTCTTTCTTTTTTTTGAGATTTTATTTAGGGATTTATTTAGGGATGCCTGGGTGGCTCAGCGGCTGAGCATCTGCCTTTGGCTCAGGGCATGATCCTGGAGTCCTGGGATCGAGTCCCACATCGGGCTCCCTGCATGGAGCCTACTTTTCCCTCTGCCTCCCTCCCTCCCTCTCTCTCTCTCTCTCTCTGTGTGTGTCTCATGAATAAATAAATAAAATCTTAAAAGATTTTAGGCAGAGGGAGGAGCAGGTTCCCTGCAGAGAGCCCAATGTGGGACTTGATCCCAGAACCCCGGGATTATGACCAAGCCAAAGGCAAAAAGCTCAACCACTGAGCCACCCAGGTGTCCCTACCTCTAGCTTTTCAGGAAGCCGATAAACATCCTATCTTGTTGAAATCGTTTTAAGCTGGGTCTTTGACCTCTTGCTACTGAAAGATGCCTGCTTAATACAAACCTCGTAAGGGCTGAAGAAAGGAGACTTGTCAGTACAACAGTATCGGGGAGAATATAATAGTGAAGACAAAGCGAAATGACAAATCACAAGGAAACATTAGACAAACCCAAACCCAAGGACAGTCTACAAAATAACTGGCTTAGGACACCGGGGTGGCTCAGCGGTTGGACGCCTGCCTTCAGCCCAGGGCATGGTCCTGGAGTCCTGGGATCCAGTCCCATATCGGGCTCCCTGCATGGAGCCTGCTTCTCCCTCTGCCTGTGTCTCTGCCTCTCTCTCTCCTCTCTGTGTAAATAAAATCCTTTTTAAAAAATAAAACGTGGGGGATCCCTGGGGGGCGCAGCGGTTTAGTGCCTGCCTTTGGCCCAGGGCGCGATCCTGGAGACCCAGGATCGAATCCCATGTCGGGCTCCCAGTGCATGGGGCCTGCTTCTCCCTCTGCCTATGTCTCTGCCTCTCTCTCTCTCTGTGTGACTATCATAAATAAATAAAAATATTTAAAAAAAATAAAAATAAAAATAAAACGTGGGGATCCCTGGGTGGCGCAGTGGTTTGGCGCCTGCCTTTGGCCCAGGGCGCGATCCTGGAGACCCGGGATCGAATCCCACGTCGGGCTCCCGGTGCATGGAGCCTGCTTCTCCCTCTGCCTGTGTCTCTGCCTCTCTCTCTCTCTCTCTCTGTGACTATCATAAATAAATAAAAAATTTAAAAAAAAATAAAAATAAAAATAAAAAAAATAAAACGTTAACGTTTAGAGAGCGTTGATGAAGGGTATACAGAAATGCCCTGAAATATTTTTGTAACTTTTTGGTAAGTTCTGAAATTATCTAAAAAGTAAAAAACAAAACAAAACAAAAAAAGCAATTGGGGTTTGATCCACAGTAGGGATGATGGTCTCAGTAACTATGATGATAATAAAACAGCAAGGAGTTTGGCTGGACAAATGAAACAGGACAGGGTTCAACGCTGAGACTGGTGGCAGAAATGCGGCAAGCAGAGTCTGGAAGACAAAGGTTTGAAGTAAAAGGACAAGTTTCACTGGATGTGAAAGCATCTGCAAGCCTCCAGGTGAAGCTGTCCAGCAAACACTGAAACTCTGAACTAGAACTAAGGAGAAAGGCAGAGATTTACATAAACAGTTGATACCACCAGAGTATGACATAACCAAGGGTGACACTGTAGAGAAGGGAGCCCAGTGGGGCAGGCAGTGCTGACCACAAAGATTTCAGAGAAGGGATTGTGGTGCCTGGGTGGCTCCATCACTTGTGTGTCCAAGACTCTTGGTTCTGGTTCAGGTCATGATCTCAGGGTCGTGAGATGGCACCTCGAGTTAGATTCCTGCTGGAGATTCTCTCCGTCTCCCTCTCCCCCATGCCCTGACATGCAGGTACACACTCTCTCTCAAATTAATCATAAATTAAATTATGATTTTAGAGAAGGGGTGATCTTCAGAATGCTCATGCCAAAGGAGAGATGTCTGAGTAGAGCTCATCTCTAAGATAGGAAAAAGTGATGCAAACAAACAAAAACCCAAACTATATCAGGGGGTTTTGGGTTTTAAAAAAAGGTCAGTTCTTAAATCTTCATAAATTAGTAAGTATGTTCTGATCCGATCCCTGTTCCTGCACATCTGCTGCCTTCTTGGGTTGTGCTGACCAGTTGAGGTGGTTGGAATGGGAATGCTCACTTGTGCTCTTCAGATGTTACTCACTTGTTACCCTAGTCGAACTACCCGCTGGCCTCTCTTGTGACTTTGACATCACAGATAAGAACTGGTTTAAGGGCAGCCTGGTAGCCCAGCAGTTTAGCGCCGCTTTCAGCCTGGGGTATGATCCTGGAGACCCGGGATCGAGTCCCACGTCGGGCTCCCTGCACAGAGCCTGCTTCTCCCTCTGCCTGTCTCTCTCTCTCTCTCTCTCTCTGTCATGAATAAATAAAAAATTTTTTAAATCTTAAAAAAAGAACTGGTTTAAGATTTAGTCTGGATAGATCCAGATGATAGAACTAAGCCAAATGGCAGCTGTTAGAAAAACTCTAAAGAGCAATGAGCTGTGAGAGAAAATTATTCTGAAAGCTCCTTCCAACTCAGTAGTTCAGTAAGCTTCTGGGTTTTTGTTTTTTTTCTGTAAATGTTCATAGTACTTACTTTATATCGCTGCTATGAGGATGATGGGAGACAAAGTATATAAAAGTGCCGGCGCAGAATAGCTGTTCAGCCTTTAATAGACAAGTATTGGGGATCCCTGGGTGGCGCAGCGGTTTAGCGCCTGCCTTTGGCCCAGGGCGTGATCCTGGAGACCCGGGATCGAATCCCACGTCGGGCTCCCAGTGCATGGAGCCTGCTTCTCCCTCTCCTTCTGCCTGTGTCTCTGCCTCTCTCTCTCTCTCTCTCTCTGACTATCATAAATAAATAAAAATTAAAAAAAAAAAAAAAAGACAAGTATCAATCTACGAAATAGACCAAGGAAGTACCAACCTCAGCCACTAGAGGGCAATCTGAGTCACACTCCTTCGAAAAAGACTAAAAAGCAGCTTGATGTGGCAGGCACCACTCCCGATGCACCAGCCTTTCCTCTGCCGGGAAGCTCGGTCCCGCTCAGGAAACCTGGCTCCACGCTGAACTCCGTGGTGCTTTCTCTGAGTCATTAGATTCTCCCACAGTCGCAAAATGATCTGGCAAAAGTCCCTCAAAGGCTTTTACCGCTTACTGAGTCACATCCAAACTCCCTGCCTGAATCCAAGGCCTTCCTCAATCTGGCCCCCAACCTACCTCTTCAGCCTGAACCCCTTTTAATCCTTTATACTGCAGCCACACTAGACAAATCATGCTCCTGCCTCTGTGCTGGGGCTCACGCTGCTCCTTCTCCTTGATGCCTTCCCTCTATGCCGACCTTCCAAAACCCCACTTCTTTTTCCATCGTGCAAATGTTATCTCCTCCTTAGCTCCCTCCCTGTTTCTCTAAAGGAGGGCGATCTCACCAACCCTGAGCTCACACACCATATACGACATCCATCTATCTTGTATTACAGTGATTTATGTATGTGCATCTTTTCTCTTCAATAGATTAGAAACTCCGTGGGTAGAGAGACCAGAGAGTAATCTGCCCAGGGTAACACAGCAAGTAAGTGGTAAAGATGAGATTCTAACCCAGGAAATCCAGACAGCTCTTGCTCTTACCCACTAGTTCACAACTATATAGTAATCTTTCATTAGCCACAGTGCCTACCTAGCTAGGAGTTTTGCACACAGTGCAATTCAATTGCTTATCAAATGAATAATTAAAAACAAAACAAACAAACAAACCTACCCTGAAACATTGATCTAATTAGCATCTCTTAAACCTTCACTGACTTGTAGGCTATTGGGAACCAGCTACTCAGTCTCATTAATCTGAATTAGAGTGCCTGGCTGTAGATCTAATTATGAGCAATTTCAGAATCATAATTACTGTTCCATTTGGTCTCTTGATCTGTAATGCACATAAGGATCTACTCTTAGCTTCTAAGGGATTATAAAACAAACAAACAAACAAAACCCAACGTGGTTACTTACTGAAGGCTAGGAGATGTGTTTTGTGAAGCGTCCAGCTCACAGCTTCTCTGTGAAGTGAGGGGAATGGACTGGATGGCCTCGGAGGGCCCTTTCCTGGGTTTTAACAGGCTCTGATTCTGGGAGATTGAATGGAATTGAAAAGAGCCTCTGCCTCTGTGTCAAAAGATATCATTTTAAGTCTCAACTCCCCATCCATACAATTTGATTTATCCAGTCAAAAATCTTTGAACGTCTGAGCGTCAGGTACAGGGGAGGATACAGTAATGAGCAAGACAGACATGGCCCCTGCTCATCCTGTTAAGAAAATCGGAGGACACCTATAATGTGCGGTTGTCCTATGGAAGAAACCCAGCTGGTCCAAGTATGGTGTAAACTACAAAATCTTGCATCCCATCAAAAGATGGTGATCCTGCCAGGATTCCAGTTTCACCAAGTCCAATGACAACAAAATCGTCACCTATTTTGCTGTTTTTTGAGAGAAGCCTGATAGTGTATTTTAACCAAACCTGGTCAACACTGCAGGCAGCTTTCCCGCCCTTCTGTTGCAGTTCCACCTAAATGGGCTGAGGTTATGGGTGCTCACTTCCAGCACTGTACTGTCGCTGGCAAGAGGCCAAGCCCCTAGTCCACTCTCGCAGGCCTGTCAGAAACCCATTAGGCTGAGTCTGGACCTGCGGGTTCTCGGTGGCTCCAAGTCACCAGCCTCGGCCCCTCATCTGTGAAAGGCAGGCCGTATCTGCGAAGAAGCCATCTCCCACGCTACTGGGAAATGCGGATGCGGCCGTGTGTCGTCGGGCCGAGCCTCGCTCGGAGGCCACACTCCAGAGGGCTGGGGAGGGCCCCCTTGGGGCTCCATCTCGAGCCCCGGGCCGCGACTCGGTTGGCAGCAGAGCTGGCGGGGCCAGGCGACTCGGTCCCGGCCCCAGCTCCCGCACCCGCTTGCTGGGTGGCTCCGGGAAGGTCACCTGGCGGCCCTGCCGGCTATAGCCTGCATTCGGCGGGAGGGGTGCACCGTCTCCCGGCCGCCGCGCTCGTCCCTACGGGCTGCCAGCAGCAGACGGAGCGGCCGGGCACCGGGGACCCGGGCAGCAGCCGAGGGCGCCCGGGAGCGCGCGGGGGTCACGTGGGGCGCGCGGGGGCGCGCGGGGGCGCGCGGGGGCGGGGCCTGGCGCACGCGGCTCAGCCGGCGGCGGGGCGCGGGGCGCGGGGCGCGGGGCGGGCGGGAAGGGGCGGGGCCTCGGGCGGGGCCGCCGGGGGGAGGCGGGGAGGCGGGAGGGGAGGAGTGGAGATGGCGGCGGCGGCGGCGGCTCAGGGGGGCGGGGGCGGGGAGCCCCGGGGAGCCGATGGGGTCGGCCCGGGGGTCTCGGGGGAGGTGGAGGTGGTGAAGGGGCAGCCGTTCGACGTGGGCCCGCGCTACACGGAGCTGCACTACATCGGCGAGGGCGCGTACGGCATGGTCAGGTGAGGGGGCGTTCCGGAGGAGGGGGCTCGTGGGGGGGCGCGCGCGAGGGTGAGTGCCCTCGGGCCGGGGCGCTCCCAGGGTCCCGAGGAGGCGGGGGCTTCACGAGGCCGGCGGGGCGTCCCACGGCGCGGCCCTGGGGTGCTCTGGGGGAGCGGCGCCGCCTACGTTCTAAGGGGAGGGGGCTTGGGAGGCCTCAGGAGCGACCATTCTGTAGTGAAGGGAGGGGCATCGGAGTGTCCGCGGGGGAGCCGTGGGGGGACCCTGGGGACTCTGTGGACGCGGGAGGAGGCGGAGACACGAAGTATTCTTGGGGAGGTGATATCAGTGAGGACCGAGTGAAGGACCCTACTCTGGGGAAAGGATGCCTTGGATTCTCCCAGTGAGGCCTGCCAAGGAGCTGGGGAGAGCAGAGCTCAGGGCTGGGCAGGGTGGGGCAGGGCTTTGGGCCTGGGGCCAGGAGCCCGGTGACCCATGAGGGGTCCAGGGGTGCGTTCTTGCAACTTTTAGAAGGGGTCTGTTAGCTCTCTCGTCCCCACTGTGTGCTCTGGGCCTTTGTTCATCTGGGAACAGCTCTCCTGCCCAGGTGCCTGACCCTAACACCTCATCCCTTCTTTCCCATCCCTCCTGACCGCCTCCTTCTCACTGTGCCTCACTGTGCGTCCTGCACTCACCTCCCACTCCCTGGACCTGTCTTGGGTTGAAGGAGCCCAGCCTGGAGAGGGGAGGATGAGAGGTCAGGGCAACTAGAATGGACAGGGCTGAGGAGAGGGGAAGTCAGTGAACGGTCAGTCTCTTCCTCTGTTTGTGAAGTCACCGAAGGGCTGCCTGGCTGGTCCCCAGCTTTCTCCCTGGAGATCCCAGGCCTTCACAGCAGGAAGGAACCAGCATTGTTTATGACTTGGCCAGAGTCCTCTCATGCTCCCTCCCCTCCCTGCTCAGGCCTGGGTAGGGCCACCAGGCCTGGACTCCCCCTATGTAAGGCCACACCAACAACATCTCTCTGACCCTCTCAGCTCAGCTTACGACCACGTGCGCAAGGTTCGCGTGGCCATCAAGAAAATCAGCCCCTTTGAGCATCAGACCTACTGCCAGCGCACACTGAGGGAGATCCAGATCTTGCTGCGCTTCCGCCATGAGAACGTCATTGGCATTCGGGACATTCTGCGGGCGCCCACCCTGGACGCCATGAGGGATGTGTATCCTTCACCTTGGCCAGATGGCTGGCTAGGCATAGCCTCAGAGCCGGGCTGGGAGAACGTTGGCTTTCTTTCTGTTTCCTTCTTTCCTGCCACACTCCAAAACAAACCCAGCAAATGAAACTTTCCAGCAGAAAAGAGACCACAGAGTGTAAGAGGACTGGGAGGCCTGAGGTGAATCCTGGCCTGCTGTAACCAGGCTGTGTGGCCTTGGGCAAGTCTGTGCTCCATGCTGTGCCTCATTTGGGGGGAGGGTGAGAGTTGGGCTCTATGGGAGCTTTGTCTTTTGACATCTGCATTTCTGTGACGTGACCCAGCCTCTGCCCACAGACAGTTCTTGTTTAACAGATGATGATTCTTTCCTCTCTGGGTCTGCAGACTGGAAGGAAGGCAGGAAGGAAGAAAACTGCCCGTTCTGAAGGGCCTACTATGAGTGAGGTGCAGTGCACGCCAAATGCTTTGACACTTCTTATTCTACCTCCCAGCTGCTGTATGAGATGGGTCTCATCAGCTCCATTTCAAAGATGAGAAAACTGAGGCTCAGAAAGCCCCAAATCAGGTGCTGCTGTTGCTGCCTCCTAACCTCCCCCAGATGAGAACTGTCCTTTCTCTGACATTTCCTGCTCAGAGCCTCACCCCAGTCACCTGTGGACTTGCACTTCGCCCAGGGAGGGACAGCCTTGTCTTTGTTGCCCTCCCCCCCCCACATTGCTTCCCTAGCTTGTCGTCCACTTCCTGTCAGGCCCTGTTGTTAGCAGCTTATAGCACCCATCACCTCTCCCCACCCTACCCACCCCCAGCCAGTCCCAGTTCTCCACCCAAATGTGGGGATTTGTGCTGCACTGTCTGCAGCCCCCACCACAAGCTGTGGGCAGGAAATCTCCACACTCGCCACTAGCTTGCTGTGTGACCTTAAGCAAGTCACTGCATCTTGCTGGGCCTCCTCACCTCTCAAACAGCATAATCGGCCCAGGTGTCTTCAGAAGGCTCTTTCAAGGCTGATTCTAAAAGACAGCCCTGACTTATTCTTTCAGAGAGCAACCAAATGGCATTTATTTATTTATTTATTTATTTACTTAACGTATGTTTAATCTTTGTTTTCTCTTAAAATACCAAAGGACATTTACTCTTCCATCTTCTGATGTATGGCCAGGCACTCTTTGAGGAGGAGCATGCTGTTGGGAGTTTCTCCTCATTTGTCTTGCCCAAACCATTCCCCATAAGGCAGGCATTTATTTTTAAGCAAACATTTATTGCATGCCAGATGGTGTTCACACTATCTCATTTAACCCTCTCAACAGCCATGTGGCTTAGGCATTTATCATAGCAACACTAGTTCATGTTTGCTGAGCACTTACAACATGCTAGGCTCTGGACTGGGCCGGCTGGTTTCCATGGGTCACCTCACTGAGTCTTCATAACTGCTTTCCAAAGAGCCACTCTCTCTCCCCTGCTTTCCACATGAGGAAATGGAGGTGCAGATGGGTTGAGGTCATGAGGCCAATGAGCAGTGGAGTGGGGGTTTGGCCACCAGCAAAACAAGTCCAGAGTGGTTGCTCTTAACCGTGAAGCTTTCCTGCTTCCTGCAGTTTATCATCCCTGCTTTTCCCAATAAGGAAACAGAGGCCACGGAATGGAAGTACTTTTGTTCAGGGGGTGCCAGCCGAGAATGCAGCAAGAGGCCCTGAGCCCAACTGCTGAGCTTGGGCCTTGTCCAGCTCATGATATGGGTTGAGTCTTAGGGACACTAGCTGGAAGGGGATAGGAAGCCTAGCTGCCAAAGTCTGTTCTTCTTAACCAAGCGCCTCCCGCTACCCCCACCTGGGGGGGCTCTTGTGCCATCCTCAGCTACATCGTGCAGGACCTGATGGAGACAGACCTATACAAGTTGCTCAAAAGCCAGCAGCTGAGCAACGACCATGTTTGCTACTTCCTCTACCAGATCCTGCGAGGTCTCAAGTATATCCACTCAGCCAATGTGCTCCACCGGGATTTAAAGCCCTCTAACCTGCTCATCAACACCACCTGCGACCTTAAGGTCAGAGGCTTGGGTGCCTGTCCCCTTGTCCCATGGGTCTGGGGCTTCCAGGTGACCAGTAGACCCCTTGAGTAAACCATCACAAGCAAAGGGAACAGCGTGGGCAGAGGCAGGGTGATATGACCACGTGGGCCTTGGGCCTTGAGCACTGAGCTTAGCAGCCTTGGTTGGCTTCCAGATCTGCGATTTTGGCCTGGCCCGGATTGCCGATCCTGAGCATGACCACACTGGCTTCCTGACAGAATATGTGGCCACGCGCTGGTACCGGGCTCCAGAAATCATGCTTAACTCTAAGGTATGGGGGGGGGGCACCCACCCCTAAAGGGCAGGGGCCAGGTCTCAGAAAGCCCTGGAGCCAGGCATGACCCCCATGATGCAGGAAGTCTGCCTCCAGGCCTCTGCCCTGCTCCTCCCTGGCTGGTATTGAGCCTAGATTGGAGTAGTGGCTTGGCCCAGACAGCAGAGCCCTGTTGAGGCTGGTCCAGGAGCCCACTGCTTTTTCCTCCTCCCCAGGGCTACACCAAGTCCATCGACATCTGGTCTGTGGGCTGCATTCTGGCTGAGATGCTCTCCAACCGGCCCATCTTCCCTGGCAAGCACTACCTGGACCAGCTCAACCACATTCTAGGTGAGGGGGGCCTGGCCAGCCAAGTAGGAGGAGATTAGTGGGAGGTGAGATTTTTTGATGGTCAGGGTACTACCATGTGTGGAGCCCCTACAGCATCTCACAGTATTTCAGTGAGATACAGACACAATCCCTGTTCGATAGATGGGAAGAGCAAGGCTACACTCCACACTTATGAAGCATTCACATCAAGATTTGAATCTGTGGCTGCCCAAATCCAGACCCTTTGCCCTTCATCACCATAGTATTGGCTGGGAGATAACTGTCAGAGCTTGGAGCTCATTGGAGGGGACTCCTGTTTGGGGTTCCTTCTGTTCCCAGGAGGGAGAGAGCTCTCACTGAGGCACCCACCTTACCCACAGGTATCCTAGGCTCTCCATCCCAGGAGGACTTGAACTGTATCATCAATATGAAGGCCCGAAACTACCTACAGTCTCTGCCCTCCAAGACCAAGGTGGCATGGGCCAAGCTTTTTCCCAAGTCAGACTCCAAAGGTGAGAGGGACATGGGGGCTGGTACAGGGTAAAAACTCAGTGCAGAGGAGGGTACATGAGCCAAGCAGCTGCCTAAGTGGACACTACCCTGGGCACAAGAAGCAAAGTGATGCTTCTGGGAGCTTCTCCAGCCTTTTCTTTGACCCTGACTCCTGCCCTTACCTAGCCCTTGACCTGCTAGACCGGATGTTGACCTTTAACCCCAACAAACGGATTACAGTGGAAGAAGCACTGGCTCATCCCTACTTGGAGCAGTACTACGACCCAACAGATGAGGTGGGCCAGACACCAGCAACAGGGCTGGTGGGTAGGTGGATGGGGGACCCAGCGTGAGCCTGACTTCTTTGCCACCCCAGCCAGTGGCTGAGGAGCCTTTCACTTTCGACATGGAGCTGGATGATCTACCCAAGGAGCGTCTGAAGGAGCTCATCTTCCAGGAGACAGCCCGCTTCCAGCCTGGGGTGCTGGAAGCCCCCTAGTCTGGACAGACACCTCTGTTCCTTGGGGCCTGGTGAGTGCTCCCCACTGCCCACACACAGATTCACCAATACCAATGTGTCCAGCACACCTCCATATAATCACAGGCTTGTTCACACCCATGAGTCAGGTGCATGGTAGCAACAGAAAGGCTAGAGCCTGCTCAGGCCACAGACCTGTGGGCCACCAATTCTTCACATCCCTCTCCCTCTCCCCCAGCCCTGAAGGTCTCCCACCTCGCAACACCCTGCATGCTCCAGCTTCCATAGCTGGAGGTCCCTGAGGGCCCCTCTCCCCCATCTGAGGACCAGAGCCAGGTGTGGACAGAGAGGCAGGTGGGGCAGTAATTGCCTTGGGAGGAGCCAGCAGTACCCAGCCTGTCCCAGATGCCAAGTTCCCTCACACCTGGTGCCCGGGTCAGTAGATCAAGTGCCCGCCCACACAGATCTCCTTCCTCGAGTCTCTTTTCCGTCTTTCTGGCCAGCTGCAGCCTGATGGAAGGAAGGCAGACACACCTACACTCAAACTCCAGCCCTGACACTTAGTAAGAGCCATGTGACATTGTGCAAGACACCTCAGCTCTCTGTGCCTCAGTTTCCTGGGGAGTGTCCCAAGGACGAGAGCAAACACTGAGCACTAACCACTGTTCTCTGGGGTTTATGTGCATTAACTCATTCTGCCCTCCAGCTGTACCCTGAGATAGGCATTGATGCTCTCACCAAGTATGGTTAAAGAACACAAGGCCCATCCCAGGCAGCCATGAGGATGGGATGAGGGAGGTGGAGGTCAGGGCTCCGGCAGGTCCACTGGTGGGTGCTAACGGTTCCTTTCCCTTTCCCATCTGCCTTTTTGTTTAGGCTCTGCCTCCTGCCTGCCCCTCCCCTGCCGGACTGTTAGGAAATGGACACTGTGCCCCACCCAGACCCCTGGTGGCCCAGGTCGGGGCAGAGGGTGCACCTGGCCACCTTCCACGGCTTTGCTCTGGCCTCCTGCTCCAGGCAGGCCAAGTCTCCCTCTGCCCCGCCTCCCCTCCCAGGACCTGAGGGGCTTAGGTGGCCCCAAAGTAAATCGCCCTCTGCTGCTTGCCTTCGTCTACCCCAGCTATCCCAGTCTCTGGTAGTTCTGGAATGGAAGGGCTCTGGCTGCCCGGGGACCGACTGAAGGGTGGTGGGGGGATGGGGGACACTGACCCATTGAAACCCCACCCCGTTTTCCCTGAAGGAATATTCCTAAGGCTCCAGGGCTAGTCCCCCTGAGGAACAGGGCCCAGGCCTAAACCCCCTCCCTCAAAGCTGCCACATCTAACACCCCCTGCTGCCTCTGTGTGTGGGTGAACAGAAGTGGAGCTGGGGGCACGAGGACAGCCTGGTGCCCCTGCCCACCCCTGTGCCTGTATCTAATATATAAATATAGAGATGTGTATATGATGGCCCTGGCTCTGTCTGTATTTGCCGACGCCCCGACCCTCACCACTGCTTTGAGGACTGACACACCTGCCCAGCCATTTCCCAGTTGTGTGGCTTCACCCAGTCTTGGTGATCTTTGGCTCCCCAGGATTGTCAGGAACACCAGCCTCCTGGACAGAGTGGGGTCAATTTTCCCCTTAGTCACTGTCCTCTCCCTCTGTACTGGCTTCCTGTCTAACTGGCTGGGGGTGTTTTGGGGGTGACTCAGGGGCATCCTACACACCCCTAGATTCTCTGGAAATGGCTAAGGGTGGCTTGTTAGACACCCAAGCTGCAAACAGATGGGAGGGGGAGGGGGGAAGGTTGTAGCCAACCCAGTGGGGGAGGGGGTTTGTTTCCTGCAGTGTGGCCAAGGAGAGCAGGGTGCTGGGGTCTGTGAAAGGTCTAAAGGTGGGAGAGCCAGGGCTGCTGGAGTCTCTCCTCCTGCCTTTCCCCCATCCCCAGCTGAGCACTGCAGCCTGGCCTGAGGCCAGGAGCAGGCTCAGCAGGTCCCAGGGGTGTGGTGGCGACCAGTGGCGGAGCCAGCCTACACCGGGCAGGCAGTCAGCAGAGGCAGCACAGTACATCAGGAGCGTCTGGGTTCACTCGGCGGGAGCCCAGCGAGGCAGCATGACCATGAGCCCTCTGCTGTACTATGCCCTACCCACCCTGGGCGGCTATGTCATGCTCTCCATCTTCTTCCTGCGCCGGCCTCGCCTGCTGCACACACCCTGGGCTCCAGCCTTCCTGCCGCGCCTGGGGGCCCACCGGGCAGGTGAGCTGGGCTCCAGTAGGAAGGGAGGATGGCGATGGTGACTACTGAGGGTGGAGTCGGGACAGCAAGGTGCCAGGGTGGACAGCAGCAGGGGAGGCCCCGGCAGCAGGCTATTAGAAAGCAAGCCGAGCCCCAGGGGGGAGGAGAGCCAGGTGGCAGGGCAGGATGTGGAAGAAGGAAGAAGAGGCAGGGGATAAGGGGAGAGGTGGGAGGCCAGGCCCTGGGACCCACCCAGTTGCCCCACACAGGATCTGGAGAGCGACTGGAACACACCATAGAAGCCATGGAGAAGTGAGTGTACCTGCCCCCAAGCTGCAGCCTGAGGTGGTGCCAGACGTGCACTGCATGACACCAGAGGGCGCCACTCACTTCTTAGCCTGAGTGACTGGGGCCCCCTGGAGGTGTGCAGCTATGCGCTGCACATCCTGCTGTGAGTCCTGCCCCACACTCCCCTAAACCTCTGCACCACCCTGTGATCTGGTCTCCCCCTTTCCCTGGGTGCCCCCCTGCACTGACCTTCACTCTCATAGCTCCATGGCCCAGCGATCCGACTTCCTGGAGCTTGACTGCCAGCTGACACGGGATGGTGTGGTGGTGCTGTCCCACGACGAGAACCTGTCTCGCCAGTCAGGCGTGAATAGGGATGTGAGCAGCTTGGACTTTGAGGTGGGCTTTGCCTGCCCCCCCCCCACAATCCCCAAAGAGCCACTATGCTTCCACTCGAGCCTCCTGGTCACTTGCTCCCTATTCTCCCCAGGAGCTGCCCCTCTACAAGGAGGAGCTGGAAGTTTACTTCTCACCAGGTGAGAGCATGACCTTACCAAGTGGGGTCATGTCCTCACCTCCTGCCCTCTCTTCTCCACTGGGACTCCGTTCCTCCCACCAGGTTCCCACCCCACCCCACCCATCCCCCTCTGATCCCTCTTGCACAACCCACCTAGGCCACTTTGCACATGGGTCAGATCGGCGTATGGTGAGTCTGGAGGATGTGTTCCGGAGGTTCCCTCGGATGCCCATGAGCGTGGAGGTCAAAAAGGGAAATGAAGAACTCATTAACAAGGTGGTACTACAGGCAGGGGTGGGGGGAGCCTGGGGCCGGAGAGAGGCCTGACTGCCCTTCATCATCATCATCATCATCATCATCATCATCATCCCTCCCCACCCCAGATAGCTGGCCTGGTGAGGCACTTTGACCGCAATGAAATCACCATCTGGGCCTCGGAAAAGAGCTCAATCATGAAGAAGTGCAGGGCTGCTGTGAGTCCATGCTTTCCCTCCTCCAGCCACCCCTCCTCTCAGGAGCAGGAGGCTCCAGGGCAGAGGCTGGGCAGGTCTGGGGGTGTGTGGAGGAACTGACTGGCCCTGAGAAGGGTCTCAGAGGGTAGAATTTGGAGAGGAGAGATGCTAGAGAGAATGTGAGCACAGGCATGATGGTGGGAACTGGGGGATTGGGGAGGAGGGGAGGGGTGCAATTAGGCCTGAACACCTGGCCAAGGTTATAGCTTTGATCCTGCAAGTAGTAGAGCTTCTGAATGTCCAGCACTGTTCCCCCTGCAGCCCGAGCCTCCTCTCTGCTTTTCCAGAAGCAGACTGACCCCCGTCTCACTTCCCCTTGCCTCCCAGAACCCTGAGATGCCATTCGCCTTCACGATAACCCGAGGATTGTGGTTGGTGCTGCTCTATTACCTGGGGCTGCTGCCCTTCGTCCATATCCCGGAGAGGTTTTTCATCTGCTTCTTGCCCACCATCATCAATAGGTACCCACAGGGTTCCTGTTTTCCTTCTGCATCCTCCCCCAGGTCCCAAGATGCTTCTGTCCTCAGAGAAATACACCTCAAGTCCCAGCTCCCTGGCCATCCTCAAGGATAGCCCCCAGGGTCCTCTGAAGACAGTGGTTCTCCGCAAGCATTCATGAATTCTGAGCAGGGGCCCACGTACCCCTTGAAACTCTATGCAGATGTGTGTTGATGTGGATAGAGTTTAGGACAAAGTATTTATTTATTCATCCATTCATCCAACAAATATTTATCGAAATGTTTACTCTGTTCTAGGTGCAACTACACTAGTAAATAAGATGTGGGTGGGGTAAGGTCCCTGTCCCCAGTGAGCCTACACAGTCTGGCTGGGAGACAAATATTAATCAGTTATAGTATCATTCTCTGATTCTCAAAAGGAAAAGCAAGCTTTCTCCTGCTGGGAGACCAGGATTAACAAAGTAACAGCTGGGTAAAGTATCAGGAATTTGGATACTTCGCCAGCTCTTAAGCCTGGCCCCTCCCTTCCCTTTTTGAGAACTCTGTGGCAGCTCTAGTGCTTTCTTCTCCCCTCTGTTGCCCTGAGGGAGGTCCCAGCAAGCCCCCACAATCCCTTGCTACAAAGATATCATCAGACTACTGCGCTCTGTGTGCAGAACCTTATATAGGGTTTGCAAAGTGTCTTCACATCCCTTAGCTGATGAGAGCTTTACCTTGCAGCAGCCCAGAAGTTACAGGAATCGTGACCCCCACAGTACCCCCGGAGAATCTGAGGTTCAGAGAGGTTCTATTATTTGCTCAAGGCCACACAGCTGGAAGTGTAGGGTACGAATTTGCCTGCCTGGGTCTCACTCCAGAGCCTGCACTGGGACATTTATAAAGGGCCCCTAAAATCATCCCTGACGTGGGCCAATCAGGACGATAAGCAGACCCACTGAGCATTGTCTGGCCTCAGGAAGCTGGTCAGGCCCAACCAGGGGACTTTCAGATTGCACATCCAGCTTGAGAATCGAGTGGGCTCAGGTCTTTGGCTCTCAAAAACTGAGCTTCCTCTTTTGTAAAACAGTGAGGGGAAGGCACACTCTCCAAGTATGCAGGCCCGGATGTCAGGGTAGAATCTCACCCAGCAGTAGAGGACTTGTTCATCTGGGGAGTTGCAAAGGTTCTTCTAGACCGGCCCGGGTAACACTGGCCAGGGGCCGCCAACACCCCACCCCTGTGACAGAGTAAGATGCAGGGGACTGACCATGACACTATCTCTCTGCAGGACCTACTTCCCATTTCCCTGCTCTGGGCTGAACAAGCTGGCGGCTATGGTTTCCAAATGGTGAGGGGGCAAGGATGCTGGGTGGCATGTCCCCATAGAGACCTACCACTGCCCTTCTCCCTCGTCCCCTCTCATCACCGCCTTTGGCACCCGCTTCCCACCAGGTTAATCATGAGGAAAAGCCTGATCCAACACCTGGAACAGCGAGGAGTGCAGGTGAGGCTTGACCGTCACCCCCTCAGCAAGTGGGTGGTTCACAACGTGAGCCTAGTACAGCGTTCCAGGCACAGCTCTGCTACCAGCTAACTAGGTCACCCGGGCAGGTCACCTTTAGAGTCTCAGTCTTTCGATCTGTGAAGTGGGGGTCATGGTATATTTAACTGTTACCTAGCAATGGCTTGATAAGCGCCAGCCATTATGATGATGATGATGTATTGAACCTACTGTCCTGATTCCTGATGAGGGGGTGAGTGGGGCTGGGAAAGAGACCAGAGAAGGTAAAAACCAGCCCAGTCTCCTCCCTGCCCCTCTCCTGGGCATCCACTTTGACCAGGTCATTTAATTAGCAGACCTTTGTTGAGAATGCGCTACAGTCCAGGCATGGCAGTGCCAGGGAAGGAGCAGGGAACTTACCATCAAATCAGGGACAGTGGAAGGAAATGAAGCAATCACAGGGCACCAAGTGGACAGAAAGGAAATAGCGCTGTGGTCTGTAGGGTCAAAGGAGGCCTTCAGGAACAAGTGAGGAGCTGGCTGGCAGGGAGAGAAAAGGAGAGCATCTCCTGCAAGAGGCTCAGCATATGGGAGAGCCAGGAGGAGCCAGAGGCCATGGCAGTGGGAGGAACTGAAGAGAGGTTCCACTGGGCTGCAGTGTGGAGGAAGTGGTACAAGGGGAGCTGGAGAAGGCAGCAGTGGCTGAGGCAGGAAGCCTGTGAGCGTCAGTAAGGAGCCCAGACATCAGCCTAGAGGAAGGGAAGCTTTTGAGGACCTTAAGCAGAGGAGAGCCCTATCCAGTTGTTTGTGACTAAGGGTCACTCTGGTCATCATGTGGAGAAGAGACTGTGGGGGCCGGTGGAGGAGGCAGGTGCTGTCACTGTCAGGTGTCGGGCTTAGGTGGCAAGCAGCAGGATGGATGGAGGAGTTAGCTGACAGGCCAGGACTTGACTGCCCAGATGTGGGGGTGAGTGAGGCATGAGGATGACACCCCTCTTTCAGATTAGCCGCCCCCCCCCCCCAATTCTGAGGGTTTTCACCACAACTCTGGAGGTTGGATCATCATTTTCATTGGTCACATTAAGAAACCAAGAGATCCAATGACTTGCCCCAGGTACACATACCATCTCTCCCCATATCCATGCCCACAAGAGAAGACTCAGGCAGCAGGGAAGATGCAGAGCAGACTCAGGGAGACTGGGAGAGGTCCACAGCTAGCTTTGCAGGGGAGAAGAAAAGTGGCTCCAATCTGAACCATAGATGATTTCTCTGGCATATGTACTCTCACCTTGTCCAATTTCAGGCTGCCAACGTGAAGTCATTGAGCACAGAGTTTGGGTAACATTTCCACCTTAAACAGTCAACAGATGTGACTAACCTCCAGGGTGTAGGTAATAGTAACATGTAGTAAAATAATGAGGAAGTGATGAGTTTTGAGTATTTATTACATTTTTAAGAGCATTTATTGAATTACAAATTTATATAACTTAGTATTACATAATGGCCGTGTTTAATAACCAACTTACAAAATTCCTGATGATCCAACAGTCCTCTCCAGCGTCCCACTGCTGGGAGGTCTCCACACAGAAGGGCTCCCACCATCTGGATGCAAGGGGACGTTCCAGGTAAAGCTGTGTGAAACTATGAGCCCCTCCCTCCCCACTCAGGTGATCTTTTGGTGCCTTAATGAAGAGTCGGACTTTGAAGCAGCCTACAGCCTGGGGGCCACCGGGGTCATGACCGATTACCCCACAGCCCTGAGGCACTACCTGGACAATCACCGAGGATCTGCCCAGGCCTCCTAAAAGCCCAGAAAACCTCACCCTCTTGCCTAGGTCTCTTTCCCAATAAATATCCTCTTTTGAGTCACAGCTTGGTGTTTGGGGGGCACAGATGGGACAAGGTCCTAGGCGACTGCAAAGATGGCCACTGAGGGCAGAAGAGGCCAGTCTATGGCCAGAGTTTGGGGCCCTAACCAGCCTGACCCACTAGTTCCACCACATTCCAGACCCAGAGTAATGCCACACCCTGTGCCAGCCTGGCCTCCACGCTTCTCAGGAATGTCCCTTGCAGGAAGGAGCAAGGCCTCTTGCCCCTTCAGAGCCACAGGTTCCACTCTCTTAAGGCCCTGAAGAGCCCCAGGCACACACAGCAAGGGACTTCATCTAGTCCTGTGGGCCTCTTCACCAGGCTGCAGAGGGTGGACATGGCCTTGGAGGCTGGATGCTCAGTGCCCATTGATTGACTGCCTCAGCCTTTCCAACCCTCCATACCCACACCTAAGCCAGAAGCTCCCCCAAACTCCTCAGTCCTCTCCAGCCCTAGTACCTTATTCCCAAACAAATCACATCTCACAGGCATTTGTCGACTACTTTAGGCCAGGCTTCTTACTGGGGCCGCTGCAGGGGGGGAAGACAGGTCTAGTAGGGTAGAAACCCGTGGAAACCCGTGGAAACCCACAGCAGACCCCTAACCCAGCCTGCATAGGCAAGGGCATCATAGGAGGCTGCCTGGAAGAGGTGATGCTCAGCAGTAGGAACTGGCACGTTCTGAGGCTCCAGCTCCCAGAGGTCTAACGCGGATGGGTACCGTTAGCTCTCCCATTCCCAAAGAGCGGGCGATCGGACCAAAGTGAGAATCCCAACTTTGCCTCTTTCCGCCTGCATAACCTCCGGAGAGCTGCTAGACCTCTTTGACCTCTGCTCCCCTGTAAAATGGGAACAATAGCAAAAGCTGCCTCGTAGGATTGCTGCGGGGATTAAGAGAGTGGGGCACGGGCGGCGGTTAAACGCAGATAATTACGGCGATTATTTCCCCGGGGCGTGCGTCCAGACACCACCCCCCTCCTAACCCGGCGCAGCTCCGGCACCGCAGAGCCCGGCCCCTTCGAAGCCCGCGGGGGGCAGACGGCGAGCGGCCTCGGGCTGGCGGGCGGGCGGGCGGGCGGGCCGCAGCCGCATTTCCGGGCGGGCCGGAGCCCGGAGCAGGGGGAAGGGCAGCCCGGGCCTGCGCTGGCCGCTGTGTGACGCGCCCCCTCATTTGCATGCGGCGCGCCGATTGGCCACGGCGACCGCCGGGACCAGAGGCCGGCCCCCTCCCCCTCCCGCCGCAGCGGCGGCAGCAGCTGGTCTCGGTGTAAACAAGTCGCGGCGGCTGCGAACCCGGGCGGGGGGGGACGGCGCCCACCAGGAGCGCCCCCCACTCCCAGGCCAGGCCACCCCGGCGGACTGGGCCCCCGCGCGCCCAGGCGAGGTGAGGCCCGCATCGTCAGGGCTGCGCGTCGCCCCGCGCCCCCGCCCCGCCAGCGAGGACTGCCCCCTTCCCCCGGCGCCCGCCCCCCACCCCCGCGCCCCAGGTGAGCCCCGGGGTCTCAGGTAAGGCTCCGCGACGCAGGTAAGAGACCCTCGGCACAGACCGGGCCTCGGCGCCCCCCACCCCACCCCCGGTAAGAGCCCCTTCCCTCCTAGGTGACTCTCCACCTTCAGTGAGGGCCCCTGCCTTCTCCAGGTGAGGGACCCTCTCCCCAGGTGAACGCCCTGTACTTCACGTGCAGCCGCTTCCCCGCCCCCCTCCGCCCCCGCCCTTGGCAGTTCAGGTGAGGTCCTAAGGACCATCCAGCTCCTCATCCCTCCCTACTTCCCCCTAAATGAGAACTGTCAGCTCATCCCCTGCAAAGCCCCTTCCTCCAGCTTCAGTTACCAGGTCAGCAGGGGTGAGGCCGGAAGTAGATGGATGACTCACTTCAGGCTCCTCCAAGCCTCAGTTTCCCCGTGATGCAACTTGAGGCCTTCTCAGTGAGTCAAAACTGAGCTGGCTCTGGCCCCTGGAGAAGCTGCTGGCTCTGGGGAGAGAAGACAGCAGCCAAGTGTGACAGAGAGAGTCCCCATGGCCCTGGGTGTGCCTGCATGTGTGTGGCCCAGGCCCTGACAGCCCACTCACTCCCTTCCCTGCAGGCACTGGGCTCCCTCTGCTCCCCGTGGGCTGCTCCCCGCGTGGGGCCACTGCCCCCGGCCCCCGCCATGGTGCGGATTTCAAAGCCCAAGACGTTTCAGGCCTACTTGGATGACTGTCACCGGAGGTATAGCTGTGCCCACTGCCGCGCTCACCTGGCCAACCACGACGACCTCATCTCCAAGGTAACCAGGTCACATTTGGGGCTAGAATGAGAGGCTAGAAGGGCTACCTGGCAGCTTTCCACCAATAGCCCTGACTCCCTTCCTCTCTCCCTCCCACCCTTTAGTCCTTCCAGGGCAGTCAGGGGCGTGCCTACCTCTTCAACTCTGTGTGAGTATTTGGTCCCCCTTCTTTCTTTTCCTGATCTCTGTCATGACCTATGACCCCGGCATCATGCTGAGACTCCCAAAGTCCCCTGATTCAGGTTAGAAGATGTGATCGCCCTTCTCTTGGATACTAAGGACAGACACAGTTGGATACAAGCTAGAGGGGGGCTTTGTGATGGCAGGACCCTCCCTGCGACTGCCCCCATCTCCCCGCAGGGTGAACGTGGGCTGCGGGCCAGCCGAGGAGCGGGTGCTGCTGACAGGCCTCCATGCTGTTGCTGACATCCACTGCGAGAACTGCAAGACAACTTTGGGCTGGAAATATGTGAGTCTGTGACCTCTGACCCCAGACTACTCTTTGACACAACCTCACATCACCTCCTCACAAGCAGTCGTGTAGTAATCTTTCAGAGCACACAGGCTCAGCTCCCACAAGTCAAACTGTTTTTTCATCCCCTGACTATGCTCTTTTCTGTCACATCCTGCAAGGGGTTTTTAGAATTTTTCTCTCCACCCATCCCTCTCCTCACATGCACATGCATCCCCATTTTAGAGATGAGGCCATCATCAGAATGACCATTTATTGAATGTTTATGGGCCATGCACTCTGTGTGCTTGCCACACATTATCTCATTCCATCATTACAACAATCCTGTAGGTAGAGTCTATTATTAGCTCCACTTTACAGAAGAAAAGAAGGCCCAGAGATGTTAGGTAACTTTCCCAAGGTCACACAATGGTAAGGAACAGAATAGGGACCAGAATCCTGGTTGTGGGTTTTGTTTAACTCCACATCTTTGACCGCCAGCTTCCACTGCCATTCAGAGGTTCAGAGAAATTGCCCAAGAACTCACAGTGACATGGAGCTTGTGACCATGAGCCTCATTTTCACTGCCCTCCTTGCCAGAGCTGCTGTCCAGGGTCTGATTTCACTATCTTGAGTCTCATTTCCTTATCTGGCAGTGGAGGATAAAGCCATTACCTGGCACCCAAAATTGTTATGGGGATCAGATTAGATGCAGCAAGAGAAGATGCTCTGGGGAAACTGCAAGGGACAGGACTCTTCAGGCATCACTTGGAGTTGCAGTGCCTCTGTGGGGTGGATGCCCCAGACAGAGGCAGGCAGGCTGCCTAACCCGAGTTCACCCTTGCCCTTGCCACAGATTTGCTTTGCATCCCCAGACGGGTGATTTGACCTCTCTGGACTTCTGTCAAATAAAGCGATGGCCTAATCCAAAGGCCAAAAACTCAAGTGCTTGCATCTGGGGAGGGAGGGGCCGGTCTGGCAAACTGGAGTAAGCCTGGCCCACCTATATTTTAGTATTTTAAAGTTATTTTTACTAAACCCTGCTGGCCCAACAAAACACACGCATAAGTCAAAACTGGCCTTCAGGCTACCAGTTTGTTGTAATCTCTGGGTCTTTAAGAAACTTCCATATCCTCTCTGTTGGAGCCAACAGAGAGTACTTAAAAAGTCCCGGTAATTCAGAGTTTTGTCTGTCCCATTAGTGAGAAGCCTGGCTCTGTCATTTCCCGGCTGTGTGTCTTGTGGCCAGCTGGTTTGGCTTCTCTGCATGACAGCTTCCTTATAAGTAAAATGGGGCCAGACATACCTGCTCCCCAACCCTAATCTCTTTTTGGTAAAGCCCTTGCTCCAGGGACGATGTCCTCTCCCCTCTTTTCAGGAACAGGCCTTCGAGAGCAGCCAGAAGTACAAAGAGGGGAAGTACATCATTGAACTCAACCACATGATCAAAGACAACGGCTGGGACTGACCCCTGCTCCTGCCGCATGTGGCTCGAGCCTGGCCTGGCCGCCAGAGGGCGCCACTGGCTTCCCTCCACAAGAAGGGAGCCCTGGACCCTCAGGGCCCCCGCAGAGGAAGGATCCAGCTCCTGTACATATATTTTATTGCATGCACTGTGACCTTGGGGGGAGATCAGAAGGTGGACGACACCCCCGCAACTCCCAGCGATCTGGCTGGCTTGGATCTCGTTTTTAACCCCTTCCTGCCCCGCCTGCCCTATAGATATGGCCTGTGTGCTGCTCCCCCGGCCCCAGTGCACCGTCTGCCCTGTGAACTCCCCCCACCGGGCCCCTCTTACCCCACGCGTGTCTGCTCCCCTCGTTCTGTAGCGTTTGTACATAATAAAACAATGAAGTGGAGACAGCCCCAGGCTCACGTGGAATCCGGGAAAGGGGACTCAAGCATACAGACTCCTCTGTAGATCTGTTCTTTTCTGGGCCCCCACATGACACGGGTGGGCGCCGCGGTCAAAGCGGCAGTCTGCGCCCTGGGGGCTCAGCCATCTGAGACCCAGGACCCGTCTCCCTGCCCTTGGAGCTTCCCGACACCACTCAGCCCGCCTAGGCCTTGACCTCGGCTGATCTGCGCCTTCTCAGCTCTAGCGTTTTGCCGCCGCCTAGAGGCAAAGCTCTCCTGGGAGGCGACCGCGCCGCCAGGTTCACCGCCCGATCTTCGCGACTACGATTTCCAGCGGTCCCAGCGGCGTCTGTCCGTCTCCGCCGCGTCGAGTCTCGGCCCCGGGCCTGCTGGGAAGTGTAGTTCCGAGGGTTCCCCAGCGCGGGACCTTCTGGGAAAGCCCGGCACCGGCCGTCAGAGAAGGTCGAACCGTGGGTGTTTCTGCTCTCCAGAGGCTCGGCGCAGGGTGGAGGTTTTGCAGGATGGGAAGCAGGAAGGAAGGACTCCAGGGTTCGGGCCTCACCTGCGGACTCCTCGAGGTCCCCAGTGCCCTGCGTCACGATCATCTCAGGCCGCATCCCTCCAGCCCTGCTCTTTCCGTCCAGTCACGCTTCATCCCTCCAAGTGAAGGAGGGGTGGGGGTACCTGCTAGAAAAGTATGGGGCGCCAAGGTCTGCCCCAGGACTCCAGGCTCCATCCCAGGGTCCAGGCCCCGCCCTTCAGTAGCTTATCCTTAGCCGGGGCTCCCCCCGTGGGAACGGGGACCAGCTGGCCGGAAGCGCCAAACTGCGTCCCTGTGGAGCCCCGGGGATCAATCAGGCCGAGGAGTTAATTATGTAATGAGGGGGCAGGGGGTCGGAGCTAATGAAGCCTGGGGGGGGGGGGGGGGGAGAAGGGGAGGGTACCCAGGTATCCGGCCCCCTCTTGGACCCCTTCCAGGCCCCAGGGGTCTCCACCCCAGCCCAATTCCAGGGCCCCACATAGGGGAGGGGCTGTGATCCTGGGTCTGTTGGGGGCTGAGCTGTGAGCTATAAAGGGGGCATCTCTCAGCACCGGGAACCGACTCTAGGCAGCGTGACCTGAGGCCAGACAGGACTACTCCATGTACCATCCACGGGAGTTGTACCCCTCCCTGGGGACAGGCTACCGCCTTGGGCCCCCCCAGCCTGGGACAGATTCCAGCTTCCCGCCTGCCCTGGCAGAGGGCTACCGCTACCCTGGTGAGCATGGGACCAGCTCCTGTGAGGGGCCGCGGGGGGGGGCTGTGGCCCTCTGCTGGCTCCTCATTCTGCCCACCCCCTTGTCTCCAGATCTGGACACTCCCAAGTTGGATTGCTTCCTCTCCGGGATTGAAGCTGCTTCCTGCACCCTGGCCGCTCCCCCAGCCCTGCCCCCGCTACCCCCAGCCCTGGGCACTGAGCAGGCCCCCCCAGCCCCAGAGGTCCTTCATTCGCTCCCCGGAGTCAGCCTGAGCCTGGACAACCGGGAGCTGTGGAAAGAGTTCAGTTCTGTGGGAACAGAGATGATCATCACCAAAGCTGGGAGGTGAGGGGCTGGGCCAGAGTCAGAGGGCCCACCCAGTGTGTTCCTGGTGGGGGTCTTTTGGGAAAAGCTGAGTTCCTGGTGCTGGGGTTAGGTTTGGGGGTTGCTGGAGGGTCTAGATCTCTGCCTAAGTCCAGGGTGCAAGTGTGGCCTGGGTCAAGGGTTACTCTAAGGCTGGATCAGGGGTCATTCGGTGGCAAGGGCCAAGGGTCAGTCTGTGGAATCTGTAGCAAGGGTCCTAGGTCAGTCTGGGCCTGGGTCGGAAAGTGTGGCTGGTGATAGGTTCTTTTGTGGCCTGGATCAGGGGTCGATCTGTGGCTGGAGACAGGGTTCAGACCATGACTAGGATCAAGTGCCAGCCAGTGGCCAGCATTCTGGGAAATCTGGCCAGGATCAGGGTCAGTATGTGGCTAGGTCTGGGGTCACCCTGGAAGGAGGGATGTGGTCCGTGTGTGGCCTGTGTCTTTCTAGGCCAGGAGCTCAGGCCAGGCATGCTAAGTCCTCTGCCCTGCTGCAGGCAGGACATTTTTTTGCCCGAAGCAGGTTTGCCAGCAGTGTAGACTCTGGTGCTGGAGATTAGGTGAGGAGACCAGAGTGGGGAGCAAGATCCTGGCAAGATCTTAGGGACAAAAGTGTGTCCCCACTGCTTCTGTGGATGGAGTTTGAGGGGCTAAGAGTCAGGAGTCCTGGCTCTGCTCCTAATCAGCTATGTGACCCTGGTCAGATCACCTGTCTGTCCTGTTTCCTGAGTGTGAAATGGGATGAGACAAGCCTCCAGCTGGAAGACCTGCCCTCTGAATTCTAATTCCACCTCCCTCGACGTTTCTCTGACAAAACTGGGTGAGCCAATGGTGGCTGTGCCCCTGCCAGCGCTGTGCCCACTGCTGGCCAGCGGGTAGCGCCAGGCCTCTCCCATCCCCCCTCCCCTGTCCAGGCGCATGTTCCCTGCTTGTCGAGTGTCAGTCACTGGCCTGGACCCTGAGGCCCGCTACCTGTTCCTTCTGGATGTGGTTCCAGTGGATGGGGCTCGCTACCGCTGGCAGGGCCGGCGCTGGGAGCCCAGTGGCAAGGCGGAGCCCCGCCTGCCGGACCGAGTCTACATTCATCCCGACTCTCCAGCCACTGGTGCCCACTGGATGCGGCAGCCTGTGTCTTTCCATCGTGTCAAGCTCACCAACAGCACCCTGGACCCCCACGGCCATGTGAGGCCCTGGCTGGGAGGACAGGCTGAGGGGTGGGGGTGGGGGTGGGGCCCCAGTCAGGGAGTCATCTGGTTCCTTCTCTCCCAGCTGATCTTGCACTCCATGCATAAGTACCAGCCCCGCATCCACCTGGTGCGGGCAGCCCAGCTTTGCAGCCAACACTGGGGCGGTGTCGCCTCCTTCCGCTTCCCCGAGACCACATTCATCTCGGTGACAGCCTACCAGAACCCCAGGGTAAGTGACCCGCTGGAGGGGGGTGGTAGGCACTGCCCAGGCCATGGGAGCTTTGACCCTGGCTGTGTGTCCCCAGATCACACAGCTGAAGATCGCAGCCAATCCCTTTGCCAAGGGCTTCCGGGAGAATGGCAGAAACTGTAAGAGGTAGGCATTGTTCGTTCATTGATTCGTTCATTCAGCACATGTTTATGAACTGACCGCGATGTGCCAGGCACTGTGCCGGAGGCCAGGAACGCAATAGTAAGTAAAAACATGTATTTGCTCATGGATTCTGTAAATACTCATTTAGCACCTGCTGTGTGCCAGGCACAGTTCTAGCCGCTGGAGATCCATCAGGGAACAAAACCAAAGCCCCTGCCCTTACAGAACTGATACTCTGGGGGACAGAGTAGACAAGTAAAATAAGTAAAATATAAGTGAGCTAGAAAAAAAAAAAAGTAAGCTAGAAGTTTTTTTTTAAGATTTTTTAAAAATTTATTCATGAGAGACACACAGAGAGAGGCAGAGACACAGGCAGAGGGAGAAGCAGGCTCCATGCAGGGAGCCCCATGTGGGACTCGATCCCAGGACCGCAGGATCACGCTGTGAGCCAAAGGCAAACACTCAACCACTGAGCCACCCAGGCATCCCAAGTGATAAGTTCTGAAGAGAAAAGCAATAAGGGAAGGAAGATAGGAAGGACTGGAGTGAGGTATTTATTAGATGAGAGCCTTGGAAAAGTCCTAAAGGAAGTATAGTGTGTATCTGAGGAAAGGCGGGCTAAGAAGCAGGAACAGCATATGCAAGGGCCCTGAGGCAGGAGCTTGACTGTGGTGTGGCTGGAGTGGAAGAGGCAAGTCAGAGGCGAAAGGTAGCCACGTTACGTTGGACTGTGAGGGTTTATTTAGGACTTTGGCTTCTGAGTACAGCTCCCTCAGAGCTGTCCTTTGCCCTCAAGGTGTGTGGTCGTGGAGAAGAGGCAGCCATTAATCAAGGGGTCACCCTAACAAATGTGAAGTAGAACTATTGGCAGATGTTATGAGGGAGGTTTGTGGCATGCTGTGGGAGGGCGGGAGGACTTCCTTGAGAAAGGGAGACAAGAATGAACCTACGACAAGGACTAGCTAGACCGGTGAGCAGGGGCAGAGAGAAGAGGATTCCAGAGTCCGGTGGCAAGGCAACTAATGATGGCGAGGGCAAGCTAGGCGAGATGAGCTGGGTTCAGACCACACCCTGTCCTTCTAGCTTGGGGAGCAGTTTCCCAAATGTGATAGCCACAAGAGGAAACCACTGGAAAATTTTAGGGGGAAAATCAACTCCAGCTCCCCCACTTTCTAGTCACTTCATTCTCCAGACTTTGGTTCCTTCATCTGTAAAATGGGTATAATAATGGCACCTACCCGACAGGGTCCTTGGGAGGGTGAAATGCCTGGCACCTGGCAAGTGCTATTATTACCACCATCATTACCATCATCATCACCATCATCATCATCATTGTCACTGTTCTCCAGGGAGCGAGATGCCCGTGTGAAGAGGAAACTGCGGGTCCCAGAGCCAATAGCTGCAGAGGCCTATGGGAGTGGAGGTGAGTGGCACCTTGATGGTGATGGGGCCAGTCCCCAGCTGCCAATCCTCATTAGCCCAACCTTTCCCCTCCATCTCCCTAGATCCGCCAGGCGGACCCTGTGATTCCACACTGGGGGGGGACGTCCGTGAGTCGGATCCAGAGCAGCCCCCGGCCCCTCGTGAAGCTGCTCCCACCCCAGCTCCTCGGTGTGGTGGTCCCAGTGCCGAAGCCTACCTCCTGCACCCTGCAGCCTTCCACGGAGCGCCCAGTCACCTTCCAACCAGGTGAGTGGGACAGGGGCATGGAGCTGGGCTGTTCCAGATTGGGGGGGGGTGGTGGTATTTCTCTATTCTGTTCTGACTCCTCTCTTTGCTTCAGGAACCCCAGCTTCCCCGAGGCTCCAGACTCAGGGCGTCCGGCCCCCTACTCAGCTGCATTCCTGGAGCTGCAGCCTGGGCCAGGGGGCTCAGGATACCCAGCAGCTGCACCAACGGCACCCTTCCCCTCGCACTTCCTCCAGGGGGGCCCCTTCCCCCTTGCCTACCCTGGTCCTGGGGCTTACCTGGATGTGGGCTCCAAACCAATGTACTGAGCTCTCCCCGGGGCCCCTCTGCCTCCCTGGCTGTGTTCCATCACACACCTCCACTGCCCTTCCCCCAGGCCTGCGGCCTGCCACTTCCACCGGCCCCATCCCCCACACCAAATGGCTGCCTGGGGCCTCCCCCCACCCCACTTCACACTTTGCTTTCACTCCCACCCACCCTGGCTTCAAAGCTCTGGCTAAGCTGCTGGGAGTCCAGCTGGGGCCGGCTTCCCCTTCCAGGCTCTCACCTCCGTGTGAATGGAGGGAGGCTCTGCGTGGCCAAATGGGGCCACTGCCCTGTGCTCCCGCCTCCTGGGCCTCAGCCCTGGGCTGTGCAAGTTCTAGCCCCTCGGCCCAGTGCGAGCCACACCAGTCTGTTCTCAGGACCAGAGTATTTTTGTTAATAAAACTCAAAAGACTTCAGTGCTCCGTACACATCGGCGAGTGGTGTTTAGCCCCGGGGCGGGCTGGGTGAGCAAAGGTGTTGTGGGGAGACCTGGGCCCTCACCTCCTATGCAGACTCGCAGGTTTCCAGCTGCTTGACCAATGGTCTGGGCTGTTTCCTCTTCAGGGACATGGGGAAATCTGAATGTCCTGACACTGCCTTGTTTTGAGAATGAAATAAGGCTGCTGCCGAGAACCCAGCTCTCTCTCTGCTGGGAACAGTCACTGAGGCGCTGGGGCAGTTCAAGGCCCTCGGTACAGCCCAGGGCCAGGCCGGCATTGCTGCTCATTCCCAATCAAGTCTGACACACACCCAAATACCATTTTTCTCCTTTTATTAGAATTTTTCTTTTTTTCTCTCAAAATTTTTATCTAAAAACAAACAAAAAAAAAGAAAAAGAAAAAAGAAAACCAAAAAATTATTGGAAACTCCATGGTTCAAGTGGGGAGAAAGGAGAGGAGCATGGAGCTGAGGCTCCAAGCCTCTCCAGAGAAAGTCCTCACCCTCGAAGTGCCCTCTTTGGGGGGAGAGCAGAGCCGAGACAGCCCCCCCACCCCCGATGCCCAGCCTCTGTCTGGAGAAGAGGGCAGAGTCACAGTGGTCCGAGGGCCAGAGGGGCTGGAGGTTGCAGGGGTTGGAGGGATCACAGGAAATAATCGGCCACGGGCTTCTTGGAGGGGATGCCCCGGGTCTCTTGGGGAGCAGCCTCGAAGATGATGAAATCTTTCTGGAGATGCTCATCCAGCTCCAAGATGGCTGCCACATTCCCACAGCTGGAAGTAGGAGGGCAGCCGTGTTAGACGGGTGGGTCAGCCTGCCTCCCACCCCCACCTCGTGGCCCGGGCTGCTCACCGGTAGCAATAGTTGGGTGCAGACCACACAGTGAGCACAGTCTCATTGAAGTGCCACTTGTAACCTTCCATCACCAGTTGATGGGCGCGGCAGATCATGTCAATGTCGTTGGCTGCATTGAACTGGGCCACCACGTCACTGCCAAACAGGTAGCCAGCCCCGCGGGGGCTCACACCCCAGCCTGTTGTGTCTGAAGCAAAAGAAGGTAGGGATGGGGGGAGAGGGTGTCCTCCAGGCTTCTCTGGTGCCCATTGCCCTTTGAAAAAGAACATTCCATCCCCTTCTCCCAATGAGGCCCATGGGGCAAGAGCACAGGGCCTGAGTGTATTCTGGGGGATCCCAGAGTCAACCGCAATTGCTGGAGCAGATAAGCTCCAAGGAGAAAGAATTTTCTGACCATTGGAGCTACCCCATAATCAGAGTGGCCATGTGATTCACTGGCCAAACAGGCGTACCCAAAAGTGAAAGGAAGCGCCCATTATGACCACACAGGTCAAGCAGGTGTGAATGAGGCCTGCCCTGGCCGCCCTGGGAGGAGTGGCCAGGAAGCTGGGCAGGGCAGTGAGAGAGTGGAGGCTGTGTCATCACAGAAGGAGCTTGGTATTCGGGAGACTTGGCTTTCAATCCAGCCTCTGCTCTATTTTAGCTGGGAAGTCCCACAAAATCAGGGACAATCCTCACAGGGCCAGCATTCTGGGCATCTACCCTCTGCAGAAGCCCCTTCACATTCAGGGCACGGATGTTTCTGTCCCAAACAAGCCTCCGAACAACGATCTACATGCCTGACCCCTCAGAGCTCAAAACACCAGCTGCCCCCGCTCCTCCTCTTCATGGACAGGGCCCATGGAAACCAACCTGTTCTGCTCTTCCCCAAGCCCACCTCGCTAGACCCCTTCAACACTTTAACTGTCCCTTTAACCAAAGGACCCCTTCAGTCTCCTGCCAAACTAAGGGGAGAGCCGGCCCGCCCTACTACCCTCACCTTCAGGGTCAGACCAGAGCAGGTCACACATGGGCCCGTCATGGGGCACCTCTTGCTTTCGGTCAATGGTCCGGATCTGGTCCAGGGTCTGGATGGAGGGGGAGAGACCCCCGTGCACACAAAAGATCTACACAGAGACCAGAAAGGAGCGAAGGTGAGCTGAGCCCAGCGGTTCCTCGCCTCCCCACCCTTCCCCGTCCCTGCAGGGCCCAGAGGCCAGCCTACCTTGCCATCGATGATGGCCGACAGGCTGAGGTAGTCAAAGATCTCTGTGCAGTAGCGCCACACAGTCACCGAGCCGTATTTACGCAGACACTCGTCATAGAAGCCATAGACCTGGGTGATCTGGCGGCTCTCGTGGTTGCCCCGGATCAGGGTGATGCGGTCAGGATAGCGAACCTGGAGGCGGGCTGGGGTCTAGGCTCTGCTTCTCCCCTGTCACCTCCCATGTCCCTCTCAGACCCCTCACATGTGTCAGCCCTGTCCCAGCATCACATCATCCCGTGCCTGCCTCTGCATGGCGCCGCATCCACCTCGGAGGCCCCAGCCCCTCCTCCAGGGGATCTGAGGCTGATCTCTCTCTGTCCCAACTATAGACCCAGCTCCGCTTTCACCACCAAGTCCTGAACAAGACCCTCAGGTGCCTTGTCATCCTGCCCACCCATGGATGCCAGACCCGGGAGAACTCCATGCCCCACCCCCCACTTTCTGAGCACAGGGCGCCTCTATTCCCTCCCCTTCAATGCTGCTGCTCCAACTCCTGCTCCAGGGGCCCCGTCAGATGCCCCCAGGGCAGGGGAAGCTGCCCTGTCTGCTCCCTGGCAAGCTGGGCACTAGCAGCACAGGTCAAGAGATGGGGGCAGAAAGGAAGCAGACAGGTCAGGCCTGAGGTGGCCCAGGTCCCCACCTTCAGTGCCAGCAGCAGGAGGAACGTTTCGACGCTGTAGAAACCACGATCCACAAAGTCTCCCATGAAGAGGTAGTTGGTCTCTGGGACGTCGCCACCCACCTGGGGGGAGAAGAATCTGCTTGGTCCCCAAAATGTCCCCCGCTATGGCAGCCCTTCTTTCAGAAAGCCACCAAACTAGAGGCTTCTCACCTATACTCCACTCACCAAATTAAAGGTTCCACTCTCAATTCATGCCCCAGGTCACCTTTGGGTCCCAGAGTCTCCCCACACTTACTCTGAACAGCTCCTTGAGGTCATAGAATTGTCCGTGGATGTCACCGCATACCTGCAAAGTGAGGAGAGGTGGGTCGCAACTCACAGTCTGAAAGCTCTGCTCCCAGGGACTAACCTTCAAAACACCCACTGTTTAGCAGCTCCTTATCACTCCTGGCCAAATCTTTACTTCTTAGGGCCAAAATCTCCTCTCCTACCCCGACTCTGCCTGGTTTGGAATCACAACCCATCCCACACAGAGTGCCAACTACTGTGGGCAAGAGCTAGAGCCAGGTCTTTCCAGTTAGACCTGTAGCTTCTGGAGGACCTAGCCCGCTCCTCTCCCTGTTCCCCTCAAAGAACCTAGAATAAAGCTGCTAATAACAGAATACACAGGAACATTTGGAGTAGAATCACTCACCATAGTAAGAAGCCTTCTGCCCTGGCCAAGAGTATCCCCCCAACATATTAAAAGACCATTCCCATAACATCTGTTTCATATAGCAAGGCTCCCTTAAAGATGGGAGAAGGAGCAGATACACAGGGCCCCTGGGCTCTCAGGGATGGGGGTAGCCCTCTGCAGCCCGTAAGATTAGGGGGTATGCCCGTGTGCCTAAGACGAAGCTAGGCTCCGGAAGGACAGGTACTCACTGTGACTGGCGAGTCCACCCTCTGTACGTTGCTCTCCTCTACCAAGATCTCTCTGGAGACAGGAGAAGACCAGGGTCACCACGGCCAGGCCAGGCCAGGCCAGGCCAGCCCAATTCCTGATCTTTTCCAGGGGAGGATATGAGGTAACCTCTAGGGGGCAGGAGTGAGGTGTGCAATATCCCCAGGGTGGGTTGACCAGGCCTGGCCAGGCCTCCCAGAGGCCAATTGGCCAGAGCCCAAACTCTTAACTGCATTCAAAGTTTTTCCAAGGAGGCAGCAGCCTTCTGAGTCCTAACCCTCCCTGCTGCCCTCTTTCACACAACCGGTGCTCATTCAGAAAACAGACCTCCTCTCCGCACAGAGACCTCTGCTCACGCTGCTTCCTCAGCCTCGAGTACTCTGAGACTGTGTCCTCCACTTAGCTTACGGTCTCTCTCTGCTCATCAGAGGCCTTGCACAGACCATCCCAAGGTACCCAGTCATCAGACACACCATCAAAGTGATGTGCTGTGTTTTTCCTTACTTAAAGGGAGTGACAACGTTGTTCTTTCATTTCTCCCTGCAGTGGAGTCTACTACTACTTGCCAGCACATGACATAAAATCACTTTGTCAGTTACAGTCAACTGGAGAGGAGCCACACTTCCAGATTTCTACCTTGATGACAGCAGCAGTGACCACTCTAGCTGATATGCCGCAGGACTGCAGTAAGAGCTCTGCATCGACGACACAATCAAAGAACCATCCCCAAAGCAGGCATCGTGATGACACCCACTGTTCGGATGAATAAACTGGCTACAGTCCTACAGGTGGGACTTGAACCAAGCAGCCTGGCTCCAGGATCTGGCACTTTTATCAAGCTGCTCTGGTTTTGGAGGGCCCCAGGCACCTGCCTACCTTTTTCCGCCAGCCTCCTCCTAGGAGACTAGGAGCTCCCTGAGCTCAGAGAACCCGTGATTTTACCTATGTCCCTGAGGGCACTCTCTCAGACAAAAGCAGCTTGAGGGAAGTGTGGTTGCTTGGCTTTCTGGGAATGGGAGGGCGTCCCGGCAGGGGTCTGGGAGGCCAACTGGCCACCAAGCCCTCCCCGCCGCTGGACTACATCATGGGTCCAGCATCCTTCCACATCAACTGCTTGTGAAGACATTTTCAAATGACTCAGGGGGGTTCTTCTCATCCTCATCTGACACAGAAACTGAAGCTCAGAGAAAAAAGGGGCAGGACCCGGCGAGGTGGGGGAAAGAGAACCAGCCTCCGACCCCAGCTCTGTCACTCACAGCACATCACCCGCCCTCTCAGAGCTCACACTTACCCACCTTTACTTCCACAACAAATGCCAGTCCCTGTCCCTACATATGTAGAATCTCATCTGAGCTCCATAATGACTTCAAAGACTTGGAGAGGTACAGTGACTTGACCAGGGTCACACCATTTTTAGGGGACAAAGCTGGGATTCACGATGAAGACCACCCAATTCAAACCCTCTGCTCTTTTACCATAGTGATATACATTATATATGTATTTTTTTAAAGATTTTATTTATTTATTTATTCATAGAGACAGAGAGAGAGGCAGAGACACAGGCAGAGGGAGAAGCAGGCATCATACAGAGAGCCTGACGTGGGACTCGATCCAGGGTCTTCTGGATCACGCCCTGGGCTGCAGGTGGCGCTAAACCGCTGCGCCACTGGGGCTTCCCCTATGTAAGTATTTTTTAAAGTAATTTCTACACCCGATGTAGGGCTCAAACTCACAACCCCGAGATCAGAAGTTGCATGCTCTACCGACTGAGTCGGCCAGGCACCCCTACACTGGTATTTCAAAGACGACCAAGTTTGGTTCACATACTTCAGGCCTCTCTAGTTCCAAGAATTTACATCTATGTACCCTGGGGGCAAGCTGAGGTTCCAAGATGCTACTGGCCTGGGCCTCGGCCCCTTGTGGGTCTCCAGGAGGCCACGGCCAGGTGCACAAGTTGTTCTCCCTTCAGAACAGACCCTGGATAATACTGGCCAACTTAGGTCTCAGCCCAGTACCTCCCAAGCTCTTCTCAGTTTCAGCTGGGCAAGACTCCCCGACCCCTCAATCCTCTATAGCTCCCCACTGCCTTGCTGACTGGTTGGCTATCAGTTTACAGGCAGTATAGTAAAAGACCTGGATCCAAACAAAGTGAACCTCTCTTCCTACCAGCTATGGGGCTACAGGCAAGGCATTATGTCTTCTGAGGCTCAGTTTCCTCTTCTGTGAAACACTCTCTCCAACCTGCCCGCTCTATAGGGCTGCTGCCAAGAGCAGGTGAGACTGGATACATAACCTGTGTGTCATTCTGAAAACCCCACCATGCTATGCGAGCACTAGCTATCATCACCACCAAATGAATTCAGGCCCTCTGGGCAAGATGAGTCTTACAGGAAAAAGAACAGTGCCAAGCAACAGTTGGTTTAAGTTCCTAAAAATGCTGTCAAGACTGAGGGAACAGCGGTGACTAAAAACACCTTGGGGCTGGTCCAGTCAGGAAAACTTTCTTTCACTGCCAGAACACAAAAGAGTCGCAGACAAGCATTTAAGAGGCCTTGCCTGTTTCCCAAACAGGCCCAGTCTGGCCACTATGGGTCTGTCTGAGGTAAAGCCAGGCAAGAGGCCTAGAGCCACAAGGCCGGGACCTAGCTCTGCTACTTTCTTTCTGGGTGACCTCAGTCAAGTCACTAGGTCCCTAAGGAGTCATGTTAAAGGGAGCAAACAGCTTCCATCTCACAAGACTCCTGTACGGAAAAGAGAGAAGTTCCTTGCCAGTACAACGCCTGTTGTTCAAGGAATGTAGGGTCATTGTGCTGGCTCTTTCCCCACAATCTCCAGCGTGGTACAAGCCACAAACAGTACCTCAGGGGAGGCCGGTAAGTGGTCTCCTCACTGGTGCCCATACATCCCAGAGCTTCCACTCCTGCTCTCATCCTCCTGGGAATATCCTTGGTCCCTGGCTCTGCTTCCATTAGCTACCCAAATTATTTTCATCTTCCAAGACCACCTTCTCCTAGAAGCCTTCCCTGGTGACTTCGGTCCTTACTGGCAATGCCCCCTTCCTACACGGTAGTAACGTAACACCTAAAGACTGCTGAACACTTACATTGTACCACAGCACTATGCTAAGCTAGTCCGAGGCACCAACTTACTGCCTCTTCACCATCATCTTCTTAAATACTATTATTCCCACTTTACAAATAAAGAAACTGCCAGAGACCTCAAGATCACCAACAGGGCCAGTAAGTGGCAACGCTCACATTCCCACCCAGAACCATCACATTCCAAAGCCTGAGCTGTTAACCACTACATGACCCTACTTCCCACAGGCCTCCCTTCATGTCAGGTTTAATTTCATTCTGACTTATTTGCTACTATTTCACACTGAACATGAGGAGATCCAATTCCACCATCTTGCGTTAAGGCCTGAAAAGAGACAGGATATGGAGCACTGGCTTCGGACTCCATCCCTTACTTGCTGGCTGACTCTGAATAGAAGAGTCCTCGGCTGCAAAATGGGGACAATACCACCCACCTTTAGGGGTTGTTCTTGGGATTAATAAGAAGTCTACAAACCATAGAGCCTTTAGCCTTGAACTGCCTTGAACTTCTGTTTTTGTCAACGCTCCCTTTTATCATCTTAATTTTCAAGGCCTATCCCCAAAGTTCGGTTCCTCCCAGAAACTCTGTTCCCCCGACAAGTAGGACTGTCTCCTTGAGCCTCCTTAGGACTTTTTATAATTCTCTGACGCCACTGAAAACACATCACCTAATACTTTAAGTGTCTTTCTCCAGGTCTGTCTTCTCCCAACGGGCTGGTTGCTCCTCGAGGGAAGTGGCCCTATTCTGCTCCTCTCTGGGAAAGATTCCAGGATGAGCCAGGCCCCAAGTTCTCGGCTGGGTCTGCCCCAGTCCGGAACCCCGGGTCAGCGGGGCCACCCGGCTCACCTGGCCTTAGCGCACAGGGCCTTGACTTCGCTCTCTTTGATGAGCTCGCAGCGCCGCAGTTGCTCGATCTGCCGGTCCAGGTCGCTGATCTCCGCCATGGCCCACCCCCCGGCGCGGGTCAGAGCCGGGGCCGCCGCCCCCTCCGCACCGCACAGGGGTCTCCTGAGAAAGGCGAGGGCGAGCCCGGGGATCAGACTGTTTGTAGGGGGCGCCGGGGGTGGAGGTGGGGAGGCAACTCGATCCTGGAGCGGGCCCGGCCCCCCCACCCCCGCCTCCCCTCCCCTCAGCCCCTGGACCCCCGAAGTCCCACGGCCCTGGCTGCTCCCAGCTAACTCCCGTCGAACCCCGTGGTCCCGCGCTCGGGACGGTGGCCTAGAGGAGTCTCAGACTATTACCGCCGCCGCGACTCCGGCTCCCGCTCCCGGGCTCCCTGCCTTCCTCCTTCCCTCGGCTTTGGGCCGCCGCCACCGCCGCTTCTACTTCCGGCCCCGCCGCGGAAGCGAAGGAGGATCAGTTCCGCCGCGCGCCGGATGTGGCGTCATACACACCCTCCCCTTCCCGCGCCGCGCCCCTAGCTCCGCCTCTCGAGCCTAAGAATGGAAATGAGCGAAGGAACCGGATGTCGGCGGCTCGGCAGCCGCGGTGACCGCGGTGCCGGTGGACAGCTCAGTCCCCTCCGCGTGGCCGTCTCAGTGAGACGCAAGCTGAGCCGCGCCTCGAGATACCTGTTTGGGTCGGCCTCCCCCAGTACAGTCCCCGAGGGTCACGCTTTCAGCCCGTGCCTGGCACAGAAGGCGCCTCAGCGGGTGTTCAGAGGCTGGAGGAATCCCGTCCAGATCCCTCTCCACGGCCCGGAGAAATGTCTGCCACAGAGGACCTCTGAAGTTAGAGGCAGAAACGAGGCCACCTTGCTCACACTTGGCGTATGCCTCAGGCAACATGACCTCCCGATTCCAGAACGGCCCCTGACAACCCTCAGTTGCTTTATAGTGTCTGCAGTTGTATTTCTTTTTGTACGGAATCAGTTCTTTAAAAAAAAAAAAAAAAAAAAATCAGTTCTTGTTTCTCATCCACCTATTGCTTAGACTCGGTTCTGGAATTCACTGTTACTAGAAAAGCTCCGAAACCCTCAAACTGTCATTTGAGGAAATGGTCTGTAAGCGTACTTTGCCCTGTATGGGCCTTTGCACGGGCTGCTCCCTTTTGAAGCGTCCTTTTTGCTATCTTCTGTTGACCTTCCATTTTTACTTGCTTTACTTCAGACTTTATTTCACAGTGAGGTTAGGCACAGAAGTAAGGCCAAAGTTGAGAGAAACACTAAGAGTAGGTTTGGTTCTGTATGTAGTCAACAGATGCAAATGTGAACTGGAGGAAAGGACCAAGTCCTTAAACTCCTAGAAGGCCCTGCACAGCACTATAGGGATACAGTAGGCCCAGAGATGACAAGTCAAGATTTTTTTTTTTTCTGGAGGGAAGCTCAGGCAGGAAAGGGCCCCTTATCAAAAATTCAGGAAATGGCAGGAGTCATGAGGTCCCTGGTTATGACTAGGATCTTCAACAGCTCAGAAGCTCTGATGCAGCTACTACTTTGCCCTAGCCTGGGTGACTGGGTAAGGGCTCAGGGCATGGCAGAGGGGTAAGAGCAAGGCCTTCCTTCTGGCTTCATGGAATATCGCTGCTGCATTGACTTAGTGCTTAACCTGGAACCTGAGGGCCACAGTTCTGTTGTTGAGGTGGCTGTTAAAAAGGGATTCCATGTTCGTCAAGGGGTTCCCCAGCCCAAAGAAGATTAAGAAGCCAGTTATAATCCCATCTCCTGTTAAGTCGGGAAAACAGACAGCTCAACCATGTAGATTAAGGACATGTGCATTAATAATCTTGTCTTCATCCAGAAAGTGCTATCTCAAGCAGTATGGCACTTAAGCAGGAGTTGGGAATAGCACATGCTCATATAGATTGTGTCATCTGGCTCATAGCACTCGGGAAATGTTAGCTTTTGTCAGTGACTTTTTGTGCCAGGGGCCTCCTACACCTGAATTCTCAGTCTATAAGGGAGGCTGAGTGGGAGCACCTAGATGGCTCAGTGGTTGGGCATCTCCCTTTGGCTCAGGGCATGATCCCAGGGTCCTGGGATCGAGTCCTACATCAGGCTCCCAGCAGGGAGCCTGCTTCTCCTTTTGCCTGTCTCTGCCTCTCTCTGTGGATCTCTGACGAATAAAATCTTTTAAAAATAAAAAAATCAAAGTGAGGCTGAGCCTAACAGTTACACATGTAGTCCCCAACTATGAGCCTTATTGGGTACTGCTGGTAGAAGGGGGCAAAGCCCTTGATGGTTGGAAGAAAATGTCACAAGATCTCTTCTTGAAGCCCTCGGCATAAAACAGGAAGGTTCTCTCTCAACCTGTTCAATTTTTTCCTGCCTCGCAAGGAAAAACAGAAAACAAGGGCTCTTCTATGCTCTGTCACCTCCCTGGGCCCTCCCCTAACCTGAACACCAGACACAGACAGCAGACTCCCCCTTAAATAGTTGTTTATTGGCAGTGGGCTGGAAAGAGCAACGGAGTTAGCATATACAGACAACACCACACACCAATGTCACATGGGAGGCCAAAGTGATGGGAAAGAGCAGCCTGGAGCCCCAGGTGAGGCCCTCTCTTCAAGAGTGAGTGGGAGAGGGTGGGGGCTGGAGTGTTGAGGGGGCAGCCTTAGAACACCTCCGCTTAGTAGGCGTGGTTAGAGATGAAGAGGGACTCGCTGGCTGCAGCCCCGGCCTGACCACTTGGGGTGTACTTTCCTTGACAGGCGAGGCTGTTGGCCTAAGAGGGGAGAGGAGCCAGAGTGAGGTCTCATCAGAATTCCATCCACCCCGGCACCCGGCCCACTTCCGGTCCCATCCTTACCAGGGCTCGCTTGATATACTCTTCCTGGGCAGCCTTCAGGTTCTCCTTCTTTCCACCCCAGGCCTTCAGGGCAGAAGCCTGTAGGGCTCGGCCATAGGAGAAGGTCAGGGCCCATGGCTTCAGCAGGGGGCACTTGTTGATGGCATTGAGGTTGATGGATGCCTCCTCCTCACTCTGGCCGCCTGATAGGAAGGTGATCCCTGTAGAACAAAGAATAAAGTAGGGTAAGTGGTTATCATCAAAGACCTGGGGATTAGCAGAAGCCTCTAGAAGCTGACCTGGAAATCTGACCAAATGAGCATAAGGGCTGTGGTTACAGTTCATCTACCCTCCAGGGATCAAGATGAGGATGTGGAGTCTCACCAGTAACAGCGGGGGGTACTGTGCGGCGCAGTGCTGTGACAGTTGCCATGGCAATCTCCTCATGAGAATATTTATGGGTGCAGGCATGGCCTGGGGTTACCATATTGGGCTTCAGCAAAGTGCCTTCCAGGTAGATGTGGTGGTCACTCAGAGCCTTGTAGACAGCAGCCAGCACCTAGAGCAGAGCAGGGTCAAAGTGGATTGGGATGGAGTTGGGGGGCGGGGGCAGGAGTCAGCCCAAAAGGCGTTGGCCCAGCTGCCTAGCCCCCACACTGCCCAGCCAGGCAGGCAACTTACCTTCTCAGTTACATACTGACAGCGCTTCAAGTCATGGTCCCCATCGGGGAGGATCTCAGGCTCCACAATGGGCACGATGCCATTCTGTGGGGGTGAGGGACAGAGTAGCCATGAGGCCTCCTAACCTCTAGGTCCCCACAGCCATCAGCCAAGATCTGATCTCCATGACAGAGACTCCGGCTTCACAGCCATCAGTGGACTGTACTCCTACAGGCATCTCCTCTGAGCCACCCACACAATCCCTATTCTGCCCCTCTGCTCACAGAGCCCTCCAGGGTCCTTCACGGGTCCAGGCCCGATGCTTGGTGAGGATCCAGAACAGTTGCCTCAGGGAGGGGGGTGGTATGTATACTGACAGATGGGTGGCAGGCTAGCTGACACTAGAAACAAATGAGGTGGAAGGTGGCCTGTTGGGGGACCTGCAGGCCCACCTGCTGGCAGATGCTGGCATAACGGGCCAGAACGTTGGCATTTTCCATGATCGCAAGGGCTGAGGGAGTGTGTTCCCCAATTTTCAGCACACAGCGCCACTTGGCAAAGTCAGCCCCATCCTTCTTGTACTGGGCACAGCGCTCAGACAGCCCATCCAGCCCTGGAGGGGGAAGAGAGGAGTCAGAGCATGGCAGAAGAGGTGCACTCACCAGAGGGATAGCAGCGTGGAAGGGGTTGGTCTGGAGAGCAAGGAGAACAGTTCTCACCTTGAGTGGTAGTCTCGCCATTTGTTCCTGCCAGGGGTACCACACCTTTGTCCACCTGTGGGGGGGTTGCAACAACGTAAGACAGGGTAAGTGGCCTCTAATACTCTACTCTGCCCTCGACTTTCCTTAACCTCTCAAGCAGTATCTCATGGTTTGCAAATATTTTTTTTTTAATTTTAAAATTTTTATTTATTTATTCATGAGAGGCACACAGAAAGAAAGAGGCAGAGGCACAGGCAGAGGGAGAAGCAGGCTCCATGCAGGGAGCGTGATGTGGGACTGGATCCCAGGACTCCAGGATCACGCCCTGGGCTGAAGGCAGGCACTCAATCGCTGAGCCACCCAGGCATCCCGCGAATGTTTTCACTTAGTTACACAACCTGATCCTAGGAGAAAAATACACGGGGATGTGACTGAACAAGAGCCGGGGCTCCTACCACTAACTCGGTGAGCCAAACACTTCCAACTACCCTGAGCTTCTGATTTTTTGTCTGTACAATGAAGGGAATACCGTGCTCTGAGAATTACAAGGATTAAAAATTCCAAGCAGGGGCACCTGGCTGGCTCAGTCGGTGGTGTGTGTCTCTTGATCTCACAGTTGTGAGTTTGAACCCCACACTGGCTGTGGAGAGGACTTAAAAATAAAATGTTAAAAAAAAAAAAAAAAAAAAGGCCAAGCAGGTTCCAGAAGTTTCTAGCTTTTCTTGCATATGCTTTGGAGGTGATCTGGGACAGACTCCATCCCCAAGTCTCCAGGCTCCCACCCCAATCCCCCAGCCTACTACTCTGGCCTTTTCTCTCCAAGACTCATCTCAAATCTCACATCCTGAGACCCAGGCTCCTCACCTTGATGCCTACAACACCACCCTTGGATTTGATAACTTGGGGGAAAGGACGCCCATCGTCGGTCTTCTGGTACAGTGTCTCGTGGAATAGGATGACACCCCCAATGCAGGGGTTTACACGGTCGTCGGCGGTCAGCAACAGCTGGCGGTAGAAGCGCCGGTTCTCCTCCGTGTTCTCAGTGCCAATGGACTGCAGCCGCTTGGCGATGCTCCCTGGAAGGGGGAATCATACAGAAATAATGGGATCAGCCCATCACCCTCAACCCTAGCGCCTCCTCCTACTGTGTCCTGCCCATACCAGTGGACTCATCTGCAGCCAGGATGCCCTTGCCCGGAGCCACAATGCGGTGAGCGATGTCAGAAAGCTCCTTCTTCTGCTCCGGGGTCAGCGCTGGGTATTGGTAGGGCATGTTGCCGGTCAGTTCCTACGCAAAGGATACAGAAAGGGGGAGAACTGGTTAGCTGGGTCTCACCATGGTCTCCCAACAAGCAGGGCCCCTTGCCTGGTGGTCCGGACAAAGGTTCCTTACCTCCCCTGCTCCATACTGGTATGTCTTGGGGCACATTCTGTCCCCAGCCCTCCCCTACTCCCAACTTCCTTATACTAGGCCTGCCTCCTGTACCTTTCCTAACTCTGTTTGTTGCTGGGTGTTTCCCAGCTGAGGGTGGGGTAGCGTACTGTCATCTGGGGAAACGCAATAGGCCAGAGCCATGGACAGACAGGTCATGTAGAAGATGGACCCTTCTGGCTTGCGCTCTGCCATGGGGTCACCTTGCCTAGAAGCAGAACTGAACCAGAGTAGTTTAGAATTTAGAGGTGGTAGGCAGGCAGAGGGCCCAACCCAAGGACTGAAATGAGGGAAAGTTCTGTGCTTTGAGTCCCACAGCAGAAGGGCCAGAGCTGAGATTAGAACCCAGATCTTCTGACCACCAGGGCCTTTCAACCCACCCAAGATCCCAGGGCTGGCCCAGGCTTGAAGGCCTCAAGGACATCCCAAGGTCAAGTTTCTCCCCCCAGGTTTGAGGGAGGGTGTTAGGAAAAGGGTGTTAGAAAAAGGGGCAGAAATGTAATCAGAAGCCCAGGAAAGGTAAGCAGAGGAAGCCCAGCCGGAGGTGGCGGAAAGGGGTAAGGTTTGCCGATCTCACTGCTCATACAGGGTTAAGAGAATTGTAGAGAGGCAAGAGCCCCACCCCTTCCCCTGAAAATGCTCTCGTCTTTTCGCACGGCTGCAGCTGCTCCAGGCTCCCAATCAAGGTCACCCGATAAGGAAAGACACGGAAAGTGTTAACGGGTCATCAGGCGCCTCCTAGGGGTTTCCCCCTCCTCGCCGGGGTCGCCCACCTCCCAGGGCAGAGACCAACCACGCTTTCGGAAACCCTAAAGCACTATAAGAACTGGCCCCCACCCCTCGCGGCCTCTTAGGATCCCCGCAGAGGCAAAGGGGTCATAACGCTTTGCACCTGGGGTCTCAGCAAGAAGAGGAGAGGAAGAACGGCCCTTCATCTCGTCCTGCTTCCTCCCCCGCCATGACTCAGCGCGCGGAGCCGCGGCACTGCGCCGCAAACCCGGGGAACCCAAGCCGGAGAGGGTTGCGGAGCCGGGACTGGAGCATGTGGGTGGTGGTGGGGCGTGGGAGATGCTGGGAATGGGGGGTGGGGGCGGGGAGGGCTTCCGATTGCCCTCCCCGACGGTCCCCCAGGATCCTTCTCCATGGTCCCTGACCTTCGCACGTGGCAAGGGGCGCTCACCTGGCACGGGAGGGGGCGGGCTTGCGGGGCGCGGCGGTGGAGGGCGGCGGGCGGGCGAGCGGGCTGAGGGAGCGAACGCGGCCGTCGTCACCAGGACCCCGGTTCTGCGGCGCGTTCCAGGAGGAACGCAGCCTATTCAGCTCCGAGGGGGCGGCGCAGGGGGCGGGGAGGAGGGAGGCGGCGCCGGGCCTTATAAAGGCGCCGCGCCAGCCTCCGCCGGGTTTTTTTCCCTTGAAGGGGGCCGGAGGCGCCCTGGCGTCCAATTGCAGGCGAGGAACAGTGCAGAGGCCGCCCCCGAACGGCGAAGCCCGGAGGCGGCGCTTGGGCGGGGACAGCGCGGCGAGAACACGATCCCTCCCCCGGCCCCCTAAGACGTGACTCGGGCCACATCCTGCGGGTCGCCGGGGCCCTCCCCTCCCTCTCCCTTCCCCCCCCCCAGTTGGCACGTTCTGGGGCGCCGTGACTCAGCCCATTTGGGGCACCGGAGGAGGTGGGGAGGGGGAAAGCGGGTGCGAGAGCCTCCCCCGCCCGGCGCGGCCCGGGGCAGCCCGGCTTCCGGCCCGCGGGACTCCCGCGAGTGACCCGCTGGGGCAGAACCCGGAGGCCGGGCGTCGGCCGACCTCGCCCGCGGGCTCCGCTAGCCGGTTCAGGGGCTCCGGGGCGTGGGGCCGCCCTCCCGGGGTCACCAGTCCAGGCGGAAGAGCGGCCGCACGGGGAGGAGCGCGAGAGGGCGGCGGGGCGGGCGGAGGCCGGAGGGCGGAGGGCGGAGGCCGGGCGGCAGCGGTTCCGGGCAGCCGGCCCGCGCGGGTGTGGGCGCCGCAGCCGCGCCCGTCGGGCTCGGGGCCCCGGGGCCGGCCCCGCACCGCTGCGCACGCGCTCTCCGCCCGGGGCCAGCGCGGACCGGCCTGCAGCGGCGCCCGCTCGCCCCGGCGAGTCTGGGAGTGCGGCGCCAGAGTCCTCGCGGAAACGTCTCCCTGGGACCTGGCTTCCCCCTCCGAATCCAATCTGCCCCTAGGGGTCAGCCCCAGCAACACCGCGAGCCCCTCGTCCGAGGGGCCAGGCCTCCCTCCTACTCTGGGCCCCTTAGGCCCCACCCCACCCCACCCCACCCCTGCTGCGTCCCGCTGGCGCCCACCTGCGAGGAGGCTGAAGGAGAGGGCAGAGCCTGGTCAGCAGCGAGTGAGCCAGGCTGCTCCCGGGCTGGGTTATAAGGCAGCTCCTGCCCTCCCCCCAGCCAATGTCCCCAACCTCCTCCGGTGACCCCTGCCCTTTCCTTGCCACGGATCCCCTGGCAGGGACCTATATTTAGGGAAACCTGAAGCCCCTGACATTCATGCCAGCATGGGGCCTAAAGTGAGGGAAGGGGGAGAAAACCGTGGGCCTGCCCTACTTGGGGGGCATGGGGAGCCCTGTCCACTCACCGTACTTCAGAAGAATTTCCTTGGAAATCCAGCCCTCAGAAGTTGGCAAAAGAAATCAATCTTTGCACAGGGATCTGTGGGGAGGGAAGAAGAGGAAAGGAGATTCAGATCTGTGGGCCTCCCTGTCTTCTCAGACCTCCCTCCCCTCTAGGCCCTGTGATTCTGGAGAGACCATTCTTTTGGTGGGAGAGCAGATACAGATGCTACACTCACCTCAAAACAACCAAGAGTCCATGGATAAGGTGTGGCTGGGGTACCCTATATCCTGAAACTCAGGGCTGAAGTTTGTCCCATAAGGTGGTCAGTGGTGAGCAGTGTCTCCCACCCTCATGTTCAATTATAATAGTTTATGTGGGGAGGGGAGAGGCAGGCAGAGGCTCGTGTCAGAGCACTAGCCCCTCTCTCTCCTGGCCCTCCAAAGGGGCTTCGGTCCAACTGGCCAAGGGCTCCCTGAGTCCTGCTCTGCAGGGAGCCAGGCTCTCCACTGCTGGTTCCCAGGGGGAGGAGCTGAGCAGGCCATCTGTGGTTCCAGTGGCCTGGAGAAAAGTGCCTGGAGGCTCATCAGGGATGGGGGCTTGGTGGCCCCGGGGGCTGGCCACTCTCCAAGGGGCAAGAAGTCTGGATCTTCATCGGAGCTTGATCTCGAAGCAGAGACAGTTGAGGCTCTGGCAGTCAGGAAGTTGGCACGCACAAGCACAGTCACAGAGTGGGCAGCAGCGAGGGCAGCGAGGGCCCCAGCCCTGAGGGAAAGGAGAAGGGGGTGAAGGAGGTGGGCCAGAGTCCTAGTCCCCGAAGCTGTTTCCCTCTCAAGGGAGAAGGCAACAGAGAGGCCTGGAAAGCCCCATTTGCCCAGTGGAACAAAGGGTACCATCTACCAGTCCTGGGAACAAATCAATTCCCTGTGCTGTTGAGAACTCAGCAAGGAAGCAGTGTTCCAAACAGCTGAGTGCAGGAGCTGGAAGAAATTATCCAAGGGGTTCTTCCCTTCCCATTTTATTTTATTTATTTATTTATTTTTTATTTCTTTATTCGTTCAGAGAGAGAGAAGAGAGAAGCAGAGACACAGGCAGAGGGTGAAGCAGGCTCCATGCAGGAAGCCCGATGTGGGACTCGATCCTGGGTCTCCAGGATCACACCCCCGGCTGCAGGTGGCGCTAAACCGCTGCACCACCAGGGCTGCCCTCCCTTCCCATTTTATAGGCAAGGGGACTAAAAGATCAAGTAGCCCTGTTCCATTAGGTCCCAATGTTCAGTTCAAAGATGATTCTACTATATCCTTGTGGCCCCATTCAGTTCCAAGTCAGGAGACAAGGGGGAGTGCACACACATTTTCCATCCATGATGAAAAGAACCTGGTTCTGTGGCTTTCTTCCTTGGCCTAAGACTCAACTGCAGGATCTCCATCATTTCTGAGTACCTACTCCTTGCAAGGCATGCCCTGTATTCATGAATGATTCTGAAAAATCTCAATTGTGTTTGAAAATGGTAATTTGCAGGTGCACCTGGGTGGCTTAGTGGTTGAGTGTCTGCCTTCGGCTCAGGTCACAATCCTGGGGTCCTGGGATCGAATCCCACATCAGGCTCCCTGCTTCTCCCTCTGCCTATGTCTCTGCCTCTCTGTGTCTCTCATGAATAAATAAATAAAATCTTTTTATTTTATTTATTTATTTTATTTATTTATGATAGTCACACACAGAGAGAGAGAGAGAGAGGCAGAGACACAGGCAGAGGGAGAAGCAGGCTCCATGCACCGGGAGCCCGACATGGGATTCGATCCCGGGTCTCCAGGATCGCGCCCTGGGCCAAAGGCAGGCGCCAAATCGCTGCGCCACCCAGGGATCCCAAATAAAATCTTTTTTAAAAAGAAAATGGTAATTTGCAGATTTAAAAAAAATTTTTTTAAGATTTTATTTATTCATGAGAGAGAGAGAGGTAGAGGGAGAAGCAGGCTCCATGCAGGAACCCTGATGTGGGATTCGATCCCAGGACTCCAGGACCACGCCCTGGGCCAAAGGCAGGCACTAAACCACCAAGCCACCCAGGGATCCCTGAAAAAATGTTTTAAAGAGTCACCTCTCTTCTATTTATTAGAATCTTGTGCAGGGGGCCTCTTTACAAAAGAGGAAATGGAGGCTCAGAGAGGGAGCTCCTCCTCGACCCCACTGCCTCCTAAGGCCAGAAATATCAGCTTCTTTCTGGGTCTGTGGAGACAGGGACAGTTCATCTCATGTCACCAATGAGCTAGCATGGGGACTTGTGCTCAACAGGTATGCGAGATAGAAATGAATGTTGAACGAGTGGATGAATGAAAATCATTTCCTCCTCTTTGGGCAAAGAAGAAAGAAGAGGACTTCTCAGCTCCCAGGGGAAACAGAAGAGTTTGTCTCTTGGGGAATAGGACAGCATGTCCTTAGTGACAAGAAGGGAGAACTGGTCTATTTCAGCCTACTCCTCTCCTGCCTGGTGACTGGGGTGATCTGTGACTGCTTCACGCATGGACTGGAGTCAGGCCAAGTGGCCGAAGTGGGCCACACCCAGGATGTGACAGGCGGTTGGCTCCTTGAGGCCTGCGGCAGAGCTAGTGACAGTCACAGTTGCACAGTTCAATCAGATGCCAGGCCAAGCCAGGAATAGGGGAATGACCTTTGAAACAGCTGAGGTTTGGGGGTGCAGTGTCAGATGACTGGTAAGATCAGATATCACTAGGGGCTCCAGTGAGGGGAAGGGATCTGCTGGCTGCAGGGACCGGGGTCTGAACTGGGCTGGCTGCTGCCAGCAGAACTGTGTCTCAAGGAGGAGGCTAGAAGCCATGGTGGAAGGGAGAGTGAAGTGGTTTTCTTGCATCTAATGAAGGGGTGGTTTGGGGGGGTCCCTGAGGAGTCCCAGTTTGGGATGAAGTGGGCTCTGGGGGTTTTTGGAGGACCACACGGTCATTCTGTGCACAGCACTGGTGGCTGAAAGAGGCTCTGCCGCCTTCACCTCAAAGGAGAGAGTATTAAAAGCATTTCTGGACTCTGTCCACTAGTCATTAATAACTGTCTAATGGATGTCTCGACTCTCACAAGCAGCCATGTGGCTTCTAGAAGGAATCTGCTACTTCAGTACATAAACAAGAATGCCACAAGCCTCTTAACCCTTGTGTCTCTCTAGGCTCTGCAGGTTCTGCTTTGATTCCTTTCACTGTGATTTTGTGATGGCTGGCCATCTCTGGTGGTCAGAGCTCAGGCCCAGATTTGAATCAGGCTCAGGCCCAGGTTTGCTAACTCACATTTTGAGCCTATTTGGTCAGCTCTGAAACAGAATGCCAGCATCAGAGGCTCACAGTGGGGAATCAGGGAAAGGAACCCAGCACAATGTCTAGGACACAGTGAACACTCAAGAAAAGGCAGTGATTCTTGCCACAGCTCTCTGTGCTCCCTGCCCCCTGACCCGGCTGCCACCTCCAACCAACAGTAGTTCTTAACCCTGGCGTGCAACAGAATCACACAAGAACTTGTTAAAAATTCATAGACTCCAATCCCATCCCACACCTACTGGGGTGTGGGGAGTGGATGCTGGGCTTTGCATCTGTCTCATCTGTGCCTCTGATCATGCACATGGCTGAGAACCAACCATCATACTATGTATCATTACATTTCTCATGCTCTAGCCTAACTGCCTATTTCCTCCTCTCTTCCTTCGCTGCACAGTAGAAGCCCCATGTGGGTTGGGACTGTGTCCACCTTATTTCGCAGAGCCCCTAGGGCCTAGCACAGTGCCTCAACTGTGACTCCACAGATCTTTGGTAGGTGAAGAAATGCGTGAACAAGTGAATGAGATCCTTGCCACATGCTTGGTGAAAAAGGCAAAGCAGCAGGTGTCTCCCCCAGAGGGGAAGAGAAACCTGGGTTTGAGTCCCAGCCTGAGCCTCAGGTAAGACACTCCAGCCTCTGGATTTGAAGCCCGTTTCTCACAGCTGTAAAGTAGGCAAGAGCTTTGTCATAATTGTGGTTGTTTGGTTGTTACTGTTACTATAAGGAAACTGAAGAACAGACACTTTACAGTACTTTATGCAAAGGCAGCTCAAGGACAGAATGACTCTGCCTTGCCCCGTGCCATTCTAGAATCCTTCCTTCCTGGCTCTGGCAGAGGCCAGGTAGATCAGGCTCTGAGGTCTCCAGGGCTGGAACTCCCTGCACCTCACTCCATCCTCACCCTGACCAAGGGGAGGCCCTGACCAACAGAAGGGGCAAGGGGCAGCACACCCCCAGTAGGGGCCAGAAATCACTTTGTAACTGAGCATTTCCTATAAAACAGGCAGTGTTTAGGACCCAGGGCCATCTTCGTTTTCCCCTTTGCCCCCTTAGCCTCAGGCTTGGGATCCCTTCCCCAGCTACCCCTAGGAAACCAGAAACTGTTTTTTTTTTTTTTTTTTTTGTAAGAGGAGAGCCCCTTGCCCCATAATTTACTTCAAAACTCACAACATCTCCTGGGAATTTGACCAGCTACAGTCAATCTAAATTATGAAATTGCTTCATCTTTTACCTCCCTTTTTCTTCCTGGGGAAGGTCACAAATTCAAGGGCAAGAACTTTGCTGTCTAGCTTGGAGCCCAAAATAGGAAGGTGGTCAATTACATTTAACATCTTTAAACCCACAAAAGCAAAAATGGCCTGTCCTCTGGGAGCCAGGCTTCTCCCTGAGGAATCTGTTTCGACACACAATGGAGCAATTTGCTGTGCAAGACTCTACTATGTAACATTGCAGAAGTGACTGAAGCTCCCTCAGCCAACTCCTCCCCCTGAAAAAGGAGGATAAAAATACTTACCTATCTACATACATAGGCATGGAGAGGTGGTCAAGGTGTGATGTCAAGTCAAAGAGGACAAGTAGCAGAAGTGATGAAACAGTATTCATGGTATGACCCCATCATTGCCAAACAATGGTATATAACACAGCAGTGATAGTACTCTATGTTAGTATACCGGGGACACATACAAAATGCGGCAGCCTTGATTACATGACTGCTTTATACGGTGACTGGCACTTTCTGTTTCTTTTCATTTTTTTTTAAGATTTATTTATGATAGACAGGGGAGGGGGCAGAGACACAGGGGGAGGGAGAAGCAGGCTCTATGCAGGGAGCCTGACGTGGGACTCGATCCCGAGGACTCCAGGATCACGCCCTGGGCCAAAGGCAGGTGCTAAACCGCTGAGCCACCCAGGGATCCCCTTCTGTGTATTTCTACATGCACACTTAACAAATGCTTTTCATACTCAAAACTATATGTGTATATATATATATATATATACACACACACACACACACACATACATATGTGTATGTATATATATAGTTTGCTTTTTAAAAACATATATACATATATATGTTTTTAAAAATACCCAGCTCTCAGGGTTGTTGAGTAAATGATAATGACGATAAAGCGGCACAGGATCTGGGGTGTAGTACTCACTCAGTGAACAGAAGGAGCTCTGTGCAGGGTTGTTTTCTCTTTTAACCACCATTTTCAGAAGCCATTGTATGCCCTCCATGTTACACACCCGTCCCAGCTGCCACCCTGTTTTCTTCTCTCCAAGTTTATGCTGTCTTTGGCTGTCTCCAACCAACCCAGTCCTCTGGAACTGGGCCCAGCCCAGAGTAGGTGCTCAGCGATCAGTGTTGTTGAACACCACCAACAAAAGAATGTGCGGAGAGTGTCCAGGTCAGGGTTCAGGGGGTCAGGGCTGGGAGGAGAACTCACAGCTTCGGTGGGCTGGGGGCAGCAGGCATCCAGGCAGTGGGCTGGGCTAGGCAGAGGGAAATCGCAGGCTTCTGCACAGGTCCAGCAACAGTCCTGGGGCCTGGAGGCGCCTTGCTTCCTGCAGGGGGAGCTGCAGTCTGTGCAGCAGCCCTGGGCCTAGGAGAAGAAAAGGCGTGGGATCTGAGCCAGGGTGAGGGGGGAAAGGAGGGACCTCGAAAGGGAGAGATGCAGGGACAAATGGCAGAGGAGCCTCAGGGTAAGGACCTGCAGATGAGGGCACTGACTGACCGGTTCCTCTTCCCCAGAGCCCACCCTTCGGCCTCCACCAGGCCCCTCACCAGCAGGCAGTGCCTAATCAGCAGCACTACGCCGAGCAGCAACAAATAGATGCCCACAGCGATGAACACGATGGCAGGGATGGGGAGCAGCAAGGAAGGACTGCTGACGGAAGCCGGGGTTGGATTCCACGGGCTAGAGGAGGCCTGGACAAGCACAGGAGGAAGGGGTGACAAGGAGGTGGGAGGGGCCACGGGTCCAGGAACACAGAAATACCAAGGGGGGACAGCAGAGGTGTCTGAGATGAGAGGGGAGGAGCAGCCACCAAATGGGGGGTAGAGAGTCATTAGGATTACACTATCCTATTCCCCAAATGTGACTTTTCCCTGTCATCCCCATTTCAGGACCATCAGTACCTGTTGGTCATTGGAGAACTTTCCAAGACTTGTTGATCTTCCGCTCAGAATGCTTCTCCATACATATCTATCATCTCTGATTCCTCTGCACCACGTTGCCATCCCTCAGGCCACATTACTGGCCCCTAGATATCTTCCAACCTGCAATTTTGCCCCTTTCCATACTAGCTGTGCTGTGTATCCTGCCCTTTCTTACAATCCATCGATGGCTCCCACTGACTCAGTCCAAACTTCTTATCTCAGTGACAAAGCCCCAATCTAGCTCTGCCTACCTCTCCCCCCTCCTCCTCTATACTCCAGCCATATTAAAGTCCTAGCAGCTCCTCCAAAGCCCACCCTCTCTGTTCCCTCAGCCTGGGATGCCTCTTCTCCTTGATGACTTGGCAAGCTTCTCATCTCCCCTGGAAGAGTGGGAATGTGCTCTCCGTGTGATGTCTATGCCTGGTGCTCTCACAGCTCTGGTCCTGCGCTGGAAGGGTCTAGGTTGGGTAACCAGCCCCCCCTCCGGTTCGGGCTCAAGACAGGGCGAATCTAAGGCCCTAAGAGGGCCGCTCCTGGAAAGGGGCCTAGAACTCACGTCCATGGGTCAGGACAGGGCCAGTCAGTCCAGGAGCTGCAGAGGAGAGAAAGTCCTGGGTCTCAGAGGCTGAGAGGGGTGAACTGGGGTGTCCACTCTCCCCCCCCCCCCATTTCCCGTTTGGAGAAACTGAGGCCGAACGCTGGTTCCTGGTCGGGACAGTGGGGATGGGAGGTCCGGGGATGCAGGGCGGCGTCCCCCTCGCAGGCCCCAGGCTGACCCTGGCCGCACCCCTGGCTGTCCCCGCACCCCGGCTTCCTCCAGCGGCCCGTCCCCAGCACCTGCTCTCTCCCGGCCACGGCCAGTTCGCGGATTCCGCGCCGCGCTCGTCCAATGGGCCGCGGCGGCCGCACCGCCCAGGAGCTCCCGCTGCTTCAGGCCGTTGCCATGGGGATTCCGGCGGCGCTGCTACGGCGGCCGCCGAGGCCCAGATTCCTCCTCCCGCGGCTCTGCCCCGCGGGACCCTCGGCGGCCACCCGCCCCCCTCACAGCCGCCGTCCGCCAGGCTTTCCCGCCATTGCTGAACCGAAAAGGCGGTTTCCCGCTGCCACTGCCCGGGTCGGGTCCTCATCCTGTGCCGGGTCCTGCGGCGCTGCAAAGGGAAGACCGACAGCCAGGCTGCACCACCAACGTGCTGTGCTGTGCGAGTTTGGTCCAGTCACCGAGCCTCGCGGAACCCATTTACTCCCCAGTAGAACCGGGAAACACCTGCCTTAGGGGGATGTTGTCAATTGTATTGCATTCTTCCTTTTTTTTTTTTTTCCCCTCTCACAACTTTACCCCACTCGTTTGTGTGTGTGTGTGTGTGTGTGTGTGTTTAAGATTTTGTTTTATGTATTCATGAGAGGCACAGAGAGAGACAGAGAGGCAGAGACACAAGCAGGCTCCACGCAGGGAGCCCGACGTGGGACTGGATCCCGGGTCTCCAGGATCACGCTCCGGGCTGAAGGCGGCGCTAAACCGCTGGGCCACCAGGGCTGCCCTACCCCACTCATTTTATTTTTTATTTTTTTTAAATATTTATTTATTCATGAGACACACACAGAGAGAGGCAGAGACACAGGCAGAGGGAGAAGCAGGCTCCTTGCAGGGAGCCCGACGTGGGACTCCATCCCGGGTCTCCAGAGTCACGCCCTGGGCCGAAGGCAGGCGCTAAACCGCTGAGCCACCCAGGGATCCCCCCACTCATTTTAATTGACAGTGCTCCAGCTTCAGACCGGCCCATCTCTTCAACCTTCACGTCTCCCAACCTTCAAAGTGATTTCTTCCCACCCACCTCAGATCTTGTACCTTTTCTATTTTAAGCTCCCAAGAACAAAGTCCAAATGCTTGGCTGTCAACTTCATCCACTCTGGGCCCCTCCTCTCTTCCCTTCGTTCATTAGCAGCATATCTCATCTAGGCTCTGGGCCTCCAGCAGGGAATAAAGCAGACAAATTTCCTGCCCTCATGCTGCTTACATTCCACTGGGACAGAAGGATCAGATCGTCTGTGAACAAGTAAGACTGTTCCGTGTTCCATCACTCTTCCAAGCTTCCACCACAGGATCTGTTCAGGGTTCCTGAGCCAGCAACAGGTCCCACAGCTCCACACATTTGCAGATACTGTTCCCTCTGCCTAGAGCACTTCTGTTTCCCCCTGAAGAACTCCCTTGTCCTTCAAGCCTCTGCTCAGCTTTGCCAGGGGGAGTTCTTCTCAACTACCTCAGGTAGAGGTGGCTGCTTCGGGCACCTTATATGCATGCTGTTCCAGCACAGATTACCAGGTATTTGAATTCTCCCCAGTTAGGGACACCTGGATGGCTCAGCAGTTAAGCATCTGCCTTCGGCTCAGGGCCTGATCCTGGGTTCCTGGGATTGAGTCTCACATGGGGCTCTCTGCAGGGAGCTTGCTTCTCCTTCTGCCTGTGTCTCTGCCTTTCTCTCTCTGTGTCTCTCGTGAATAAATAAACAGAATCTTAAAAAAAAAAATTCTCCCCAGTTAGACAGCAAGTGCCTGGGTCTGATTTATCCCCATATCCCAAGCCCTGGCAGTTGGTGTGGTCTTGGGGGTCTCCAGTGAGCATTCACTGATTCTATGAATGAGTCAAATCCAATGCCATCCACCAATGAAGGGTTGTTATCCAAAGCCTCTCAGACATCCTACTTTCATTCCTGATCTTTCAGGTTCTACGCATACATGATAGCACTCTGCACACTCACATAAGCACACCTCCCCCACGGAGGCCTCAGACTTCATGATTACTACATCAGGGCATGCATGTTCCCCTGAAAGCTGTGCCATCATCTACCTACTTCTGTCCATGTTCTCTGCCCCGATGTACCTCACCATAGCTGCTGTTCCTGGGGATTTCCTGCACCACAAGGCAACCACAGAAACTACCAGGGTTCGTGTCCCTGGTTCCCAAATCTCCCTTCTTACCTTCAGCCACACTGACAGAATCGCACCCACCTCCCCTGCCACCCCCAGCCCTCTCAGAGGGAACTTCAGGCCCAGGAAACAGGAGGCTGGCTGTCCCCAATGTCACCATGGCTGATTCTAAGGCAGAGTCAGATTGCCTTCGGGGAGCTGTCTTCTTGTCTGTCTTCTTTGCAGAATCCTGAGGCCCAAGATGAGGCCAGTTCCCACCCCAGCCCCAGGGAAGCCTTCAGGTGACACATACTCCCTCCTCCTGTTCTGTTCCTGCCAACAGAGAGACGTCAGACTTGGCAAGGCCTCTGTACACGTCCATAGCCTCCAGCGGTCAGACTCACTGCTGATGGTATTCTGTTCCTACCACAGGCTCATACATTATGCAGGATGGTGGACAGTACACTGGGCCTGCCCTCTTGAAGACAAACCAATGGGATGGGTGATGTATGCACCCACTCTGCCAAGGCCACTTCTGCCCATATCACACCATTTGTTGGAGGCAGGGAGAAACTGATTTCACAATAGCCAAATCAACGTAAGGTCTTCCTCTCCCTAAAGTTCAAAGCCTGAGATATCAGATATGATCGTGTGGAGTTTTCCACAGTCCCCAGGAAGGAGAGGAAAAGATTATGTACTCTCAGTCATCCTGGGGTGAGGCAGGAGACCTGAGACCCACCAAACACCCGGGAGATGAAGGAAACCTAGTCAGGCCTGTGCTCAGGCATGGGAACAGAAACTGGCAGCTCCAATTTTGATCTTAGACTTTCAGCCCCTCCTATGGATATCAGACATTATTGCCTCCTAGAGACTAAGAGGACGTTATTAGCCTCCTTTTAGGAAAATGAAAGGCCTATGCTTAGTCACCCCCAGAGAATAAGAAGTCAAGGTGACCAGAGGTAGAGCAAGCATCAATCAAGCCCTCTTCCCAGACTTTATCTTATTTAATCCTCACAGTAGATCTGAGTGGCAGGAACCATTATTTCCATTTTATACATGAAAAAGGTCCTGATGTGGTTGAAAAAGAATTTTAGGTCAGGTAAGATGTAGGTTTGGATTCTAGTTGTGCCACCGTTTATCTGTGTGATCCTGGGCAAGTCAGTTACCTCACCGAGCCTAAGTCTCACTCATCTGGAAAATAGGAATCACCTAAGACCACAGAGGTCTTGTGATAATTGGAGGAAAGGTATGTAGAGTCCTCGGCATAGAACAAGGGCTCCTGAAAAAATATAACCAGAACAACTAGGAATGAATATCACAGTGAGAAATTACAAGGTGGCACATAGGAGCCATGCTTTACACACCTCTCATTCACTCATCCTAGCAGCCCTGGAGAGTACTGCTCCTGTTCCTATCCTCCTTCTAACAGGTAGTAAATCACTTGCACAAGCTCTCCTGGCTAATAAGTGACAGAACTAGGATTCTAGCCCAGGCAGTGGAATTTTGTGTGTATATAACAGAGGCTCAGAGAGGTTCTGACATTTGATCAAAGTCACACGGCCAATCTACAGGAGAAAAAGGGGCCTAGCCAGACTCTTCCTTTTCTCATTCCATTCACCTACCGTGCCCCTCAGTTTTTTCTACTGCACAGACAAAGGGTGGGGCTGGACTTGTTTAGAACAGCACCTCACCTGGGACAGGTACAATAAGAGTACTAAATAATAAATGCTCTGGCACGCTGGGCGGGACTCTCCCCAAAGCACGGGTAGGGGGAATTGGACCCTTCCCTGGGTATCATGTGGGAAACAGGCCACTTCTAGCTGCTTATTGTTTACTTATTCACAGCCTTCGATGATATCACACCGGCACACCTCCCAGGGCCCAGGCTGCGCTCCACCCAGGCGGAGAGGATGCGCAAGGCAGCATTTGTACACAGGAGCCTGGAGTCGCAGGAAACGGTAAACTCCAGGGCCCGGGGGAACTGTGAGACAGGTGCATGAGGACTGCGCGGGGTCGGGGGGAGTGGGGCGTGGGAGGGGTGGTGAGAGACTCACCTGAGCCACCAGACTGGGGCGGGGAGCCGGGACCGGCCCCTAGGGGGCGCCACGCACGCAGCCCGTTTTGGGGTGGGGGGCGCTGTCCCCAGGGCCGTAGAGTCCCCGCGTAGAATTGGCGGCTGGCAGGTCTCCCTTCCTCCTCGGGGAGTTCAGGCACTCCTGGAACGCCCAGACCAGGGACCACCGTGTGTGGCACGCGGCTCGGCTCGGGTTTATTTTACACGCTACACCCATCTGCAAGAAAGCCGGCGTGCACACGAAAGCTATCCTCTTTCCAATCTCTCTTCAACACTTTCTGATTATTCCGGGAGTACGTCTCATTTTGCTGCCAAAAGCCCTTTAACACCTCTGTATCCGTGCTTATCTTGCCATGTCTTGTCTTTAACAAAGAGAGTGCAGGCCTCCAGCTCAGAATTCGAAGCAGGTGACAGTATCTAGCTGGAAAGTTAAAATACTTTTTTCCTTTTTTTAAAAAAAGATTTATTTATTTATTTATTTATTTATTTATTTATTTATTTATTTATTTATTTATTTATGATAGAGAGAGAGAGAGAGAGAGACACAGGAGGAGGGAGAAGCAGGCTCCATGCACCGGGAGCCTGACGCGGGACTCGATCCCAGGACTCCAGGATCACGCCCTGGGCCAAAGGCAGGCGCAAAACCGCTGAGCCACCCAGGGATCCCCAACTTTTTTCCTTTTTATTTATATTTTGTTACCTTCTATTTACAACGAGTGATACTGGTTTTCTACTTTTCGGCAGTGATAAAGAGTCTCCTTTTAAAGTACGTGGTGAGAGTAGATGCTCTACAAATCAGACAACTAGGTTCAACTCCCAGCTATGCCACTTAACTGCCTGTGAGACCTTGAGCAAATCACACAACCTGTCTGTGCCTCGCCTCCCTCCTCTGTAAAGGGAAAGTAATAATGGTACTTAGGTTGTTGTGATGATCACAAGTTTAGTAAATGTAAAGGGTGCCTGACATCTAGCATGCACTGTATGGATGTTTGCTATTAGGTCAAATAGGGCAAAACCAAACAAACAAAACCCCGAAGTTTAGAGAAAACCTCTTTGGTTCAGTCATACCATCGTCCATGTGAGAAAGCACAGTTTTGAAGAAGATAATTAAGTGGCTGAGCTAAGAGCTCTGGATTCCCAATCCATTCACCAGCCATTTCAGTCTTCGATAATTAATGTAACCTCTCACTGCATTCATTTGTGGAATGGAACTAATACTACTTCACTGGATGTTGAGATGGTGCCTGTGAAGGTGGCTAAAAACCCGAGTTGGTATGATGGCTCTCATGCATTTTGACAGGGGTAATATCGCCCCCAAGGGGACAGAAATAGGTTTTTGGTGGCAAACAAACAAACAAAAAAACAACCAAACCAAACCAAATTAAACAAACCACCCCTCTTTCTAGTTACTACTAAGCACAGGTAGTGAGTGTATCTGTGTTATCAATATTTCATGATGAGTGGTGATTAGGAAACAAAATGTCTAAAAAAGGCTGCTTTGGGGAGAATAATGGAAAAAAAGTGAGAAACACTGCCCTAAACCCATTTTTTTTAAAAAAAGATTTTATTTATTTATTCATTCATGAGACACAGAGAGAGAGAGAGAGAGAGGCAGAAGCAGGCTCCATGAAGGGAGCCCGATGCGGGACTCGATCCTGGGACTCGATCCCGGGTCTCCAGGATCGCGCCCTGGGCCAAAGGCAGGCGCCAAACCGCTGCGCCACCCAGGGATCCCTCTTCTCTCTCTTAAATAAATAAAAATCTTAAAAAAAAAAAAACTTATCCTACTCGTGGTTTAACCTTTAATTTGATGTTCAGAGATGTTTCCTATCCAGAGGAGGAAAATGGAGTAAAGAAGCAAGAACTATTCACAGAGATAAGCTCTGAAATTGTGACTAATGTCTAAGTTGTATTAAAATGATGTGTTTTTTTTTAACCTTGCAGTTCCTTTAGGAAAATGAGTTTGTGGGTTTTTTTGTTTGTTTGTTTGTTTTTTTGTTGTTGTGTGTGTTTTTTTATATCTGCGTAACATTATAGAGACCAATGCAGTCAGAAACTAAGATTATAAAAATCCTACCTCATTCACTTCCTGTGTAACCTTGGACAAGGTACCAAACCTCTCTGTGCCTGTTTTCCCATCTCGGTAAAATAGACACAATAATAAACAACCCACAAAGCTGTTCCTCTGTTAATAAGGAAATTAGACACCCAGATCAATTTCTGGCCCATAGTAAAAGCTCTAAAAGTAGCTTTTAGTGACCTGGAAATATTATACCAGCTTCACAGAGAATTATTGAGGTTCACAGAGATTGGCCCACCATCATTCAGAGAACAGAACAGCCTAAATTTGTTTAACATTTTAAAAATTCTAGGTTAATTTAATTAAAGTGCACACATTTTAAGCGTACACCTTGGGCACGCTTACCTGTGTGTAAAGTGGTGATCAAGATAAGGGCATCCCCAACATCTCAGAAGGCTCTCTGGGGTCTCCCCTCCGTCAACACCTCCCCCCAAGTTTAGTGCAATTCTGATTTTTCACCGAAGATATGCTACCTGTTTTGAACTTTGTCCAAATGGAGCAATACAGTTTCTTTTATTATCCACAGAGTCTGAATTTGAAGCCAGATGGTCCCACCCTAGAAGTTGCCATCTTAACTATTATCCTATACTGTTCTGCCTTATAAAGCCATGACTCCTTCGGGTGTTCTTCTTCTGCTGCTCCTTTTCCTTACTCCTCTCTCAGCTCTGCCCGAAATGAAGCTCTCTATCAAGCCATCGACGAGTTCTAATTGGTCAGTTCTGCGTGAGAAGCCCCGTCCACAGCCAGATGGGTGCCTCTGGCAGGAAGCATATGATTGGGCACATGTGTCAGGAGGTGAACCAATGGGGGAGAGCATGTTCTAAACTGTCCACCTGTCCACCAATGGGAGCATGGTATTCCCGCCCTCTTCAACTGCCTCTGCTGCCCTGCCCCAGCCTCGTGCCCTTGCAGTTTGACACCTCCCTTGTGTCCTAAAAGAAGGTCCCCTCACAGCTGCCTAGGAGACGCAGGATGGCGGGCCCCAACCCCCTGCATCCCCCCTGGGCCTTCTGCACCCCTCCCCTCCCTGGACTGGATGGGAGGGGAGGCTTTTTCAGACAAAAATGACATATATGTAAATAAGTATGTTTTCAGGAGTTCTATTGTTTCTCCCCCCCCCCCTTTACTAATGGATAATGCCTTGGTTTTTCTTTTTATTTTAAAAAAAGTATTATTTTAAATTTTCAAATATCTTTATAATTTAAACACCCACTTTCCTTTTTCTGAGTTCTGGGTGCCGATGAGAATCACCAGCCTTCCTCTGCAGCCTCCACCTTGCCCCTCAGAGGTGAGAACCTAGGAGAAGGGAGAGGTGACTGGAATAGCTTGGGGGCAGGCAGAGGATGGGCTGGGGTGGAGTTAATAAGGAGCAGGTACGTCTTTAGGGTTGAAGGATGAAGAGAAGGAATTTTAACATGTGAGATGGACTGGAAGGTGGAGACCAACTCCAAGAATTTTTTTTTTAAGATTTTATTTATTCATGACAGTCACACAGAGAGAGAGACAGAGAGGCAGAGACACAGGCAGAGGGAGAAGCAGGCTCCATGCAGGGAGCCCCACGTGGGATTCGATCCAGGATCTCCAGGATCGCGCCCCCGGGCCAAAGGCAGGCGCCAAACCGCTGCGCCACCCAGGGATCCCCCAACTCCAAGAATTACAGGAAGAATGAATGGAATTGTTGGAATGGGTTGATAAAAAAAAAAAAAATCAGATGTCCAGCTGTCCTGGATGAGAGATATTTAAAGTGCAACAAAAATCCCAAAGGGAGGTGCCTGGGTGGCTCAGTCATTTAAGTGTCTACCTTGGGCTTAGGTCATAATCTCCAGGCCTGGGGTCCTGGGATTGAGCCCCATCTTGGGCTTCGGGCTCGGTGGGGACTCTGTTTCTCCTCTCCCTCTGCCCCTTCCCTGTTCATGCTTGCTCTCTCACTCTCTCTCAAGCAAATAAAATCTTAAAAAAAAAAAAAGATTCCAAAGAGATTAGGGAAGACCAATGCCTGGTGGTTTAGAGATGGATGGATCCCATGCGCCACTGAGTTATGGGGGTAAAGGGAGTGTCCAGGTCTGAGGGACACTGTGCGTTCTCACATTCTTATCTTTTCTCACCTTCTCTACCTCAGACAGGCATGACCCTGCTCTTTGTACTGGGCTGCATTTTCTTTCCGCTGAGTTTTGCTATCCTCTGCTGGGGCCTGCAGAACCACTCCAACCTGCGGATGGACAGACCAGAGGCTGTTTTGGTGGCATCCAAGTAAGAGGACAGGATGAAGGTGTCCTTTCTGGGGTCAGGGCTGGTGGAGATGATCTCTTGCTTTCAGGAATAGTGGTGAGAGCAGAAACAGAGAGAGAGCATGCCCATGTGTACACACATATGCGTGTGCCAGGGGGAGATTAAGAGTCAAAAGAAACTGGCTATGAGATCTTTTGCAAGTCTTTAATCTCCCTGAACTTCAGCGCCCCTCCACTTGCGAATGGGTTTACTAAGAACAACTACCTTCCAGTCTTCATCGAGATGTTTTGTGAGGATCAGGTGAATTCATGTCTGTGAAGTAGGTGTGGGAGACTCCTGCAAGGGACAAGGCTATAGGCTTTGCGGGGATAAATGGTGAGCCAGAAAACTCAACATTCAGCCCATCAGATGGGGCAGCAGCAGTTCGGCTCCAGTCAAACGTACGGAGCTAGAATGTGGGCTCTGTGTTGTCTATCTGATTCTTTAAAAAAAAAAATTATTTGAGAGAGAGAGAGAGAGAAACACAGGCAGAGGAGGAAGCAGGCTCCATGGTAGGGAGCCTGACATGGGACTCCATTCCGGGTCTCCAGGATCACACCCTGGGCTGAAGGCGGCGCTAAACTGCTGAGCCACCCAGGGATCCCCCTTTTTTTTTTTTTTTTTAAGATTTTATTTATTTAATCATGAAAGACACAGAGAGAGGGAGAGGCAAAGACACAGGCAGAGGGAGAAACAGGCTCCCTGCAGGAAGCCTAATGCGGGACTCCATCCTGGGTCTCCAGGATTACGCCCTGGGCCAAAGGCAGGTGCTAAATCGCTGAGGCAACCAGGGATCCCTCATATGATTCTTTCTTAAAAGAAGTTGAGCTTTGATGTGAAATCTCCTAATTTTCAAGCACAACTGAGAATTTAAGAAAGTACTGTACTGGCAACACCATACTGGCTGCGCAAAGCATGTTTGTAGGCTGGATTTGGCCCTGATGCTGCAAATCTCTGACCTGTTCGACACAGCCTAACACACATGTGAGCTCTCATGGAAACGTGGGTAGGAGAGGGAGCTGACCGAAGGCAGAATTTACTTGGGTGTCTAGGTGGATTCCTGGAAGACAGAAATGTGTCTTTGCTTGCTGAAATTCATGTCATCCAGAGAGAAGCCACACGGCCACCAGGTTTGTTGCCCTCAATCAAGTAGTGATGATGCCCTCCCATAACCCATGCCCCATCCGCCCCAAACTCGGCTTTGCTCTTTGGCTTTGGAGCACTCCAGTTTTGCCAGTCTCATAGCTGTGTTATCTTGGGCAAGTTTTTTGTCTTCTTCTTCTTCTTCTTCTTCTTCTTCTTCTTCTTCTTCTTCTTCTTCTTCTTCTTCTTCTTCTTCTTCTTCTTCTTCATCTCTAAACCCATTTCTTGTCTATAAAACAGATATTACCATCTGGGAAGATTAAATAAGAATGAACATACACCATCTTGCCTAATGCCCAGCACCTAGAAAACACTTAAGAAGTTGGGTCCTGGGAATCCCTGGGTGGCTCAGCAGTTTAGCATCTGCCTTCTGCCCAGGGCATAATCCTGGAGTCCCTCATCGGGCTTCCTGCAGGGAGCCTGCTTCTCCCTCTGTCTGTGTCTCTGCCTCTGTGTGTGTGTGTGTGTGTGTGTGTGTGTTTCATGAATAAATAAAATCTTAAAAAGAAAAAAGAAGTTGGGTCCTTTTCTCCCCTAAATGAAGCCCTGAGGTCAAGAAGGGAGGTCCTTAACTCCTGCTAAAGGCGAGACCTCTCAGAGTCTGTTCCTGCTGCATACCACTAGAGGGCAGCACAAAATTGCAAAATCCAGCCCTTTGCCTCTTTTGGGGAGGAAATGGAATGGTCTTTGGATCGGTAAAGATAAATTGTAGGGTTGCTTATTGAGGTGTACCTTAGGGTGGGCCTGGAAACCAAAGTACGGTTTGGGTCCAGGACTCACATCATGTAGAAGTTCATAGGACAGTTGGGTTCAGGACAGGAGGGCCAAATTTCAGGAAGGCAACACAAAAGGGTGAGAAGCAGCTCAGAGGCCAGTGGGATTCCAGCTGCACCTCCAACATGCAGTGTGACCCTAGCCAGTCACTGCGTCTCAGTTTCCTTGTGGATGAAATGAAGGGTCTGAACCAGCTGGTCCCTGGGGTCCTGCTGCTCTTTGAAGTCCCTGAGGAAGGGGAGCCAGGAAGATAATAAACCTGAAGAAAGAGAAAGTGATCCGTGCTTAGGAGAAGCCAGGAGAGGCCAGGCACCCTGAAGGACAGAGGCAGAAGCATCCTCGAGTTCCAGGTGGGTTTTCACGGAGGCAGGGTTTCCCCACCCTCTTCAAACCCTGCAGCCACTCTGATACCCAGCATGGAAGGGTTTCTGCCTCCTCTTAAGTGATCTTGGGGAGGGCCACTGAGGCTCCAGGACCATTTCTTGACCTGTATAAAGGGGGCAAGTGCTGTTATGTCAGTGCTATTACAACCGTTAGACAAGATCACAGGACAGACTCTCAGCAAAGACAGGACCTAGAGGCACTTGACTTAAATCTTGGGTTTTCTTCCTTCCCATTGGAGTGAAGGATGTGAGGGGTCTCTGAGCCTGAAGAATGCTGTGTTGGGGTGTCTTTATTCTCACCCAGTCCTTAAACTCATCCTTCAGAGACAGCAAGATGTACCACTTTGTCTCACTGCCTCCTCCTTTTTTCCTCTCTGATGGAGTGCTTCCCCTAAACTGGGGCCCCAGCAGACCGCTGAGAAACGAGTATTTGGAGGCATTGAGAGAGGAAAAAATGGTAGCTGTTTTCAACGTGCTGGTGGGAAACAGGGTCAAGCCCCCTCCCAGCTGGCCAGGGAGTCCAGGGTCACGTTCCTCCCCAAGAGGAGATCCGACCCTCCCCTGGCCCATGTCCCCAGCAGCCCCCTGTGCCGCAGCTGCTGTCTCTTTAAGGGCCTCCCCCTCCCTTTTTCTCTGCTCCCCCCCATCTCTGTCGCAGCCGCTGCTGTGGCTCAGAGCTGCATGGGGAGACGCTGCTGCAGGTCCGGTTTCTTGGTGTCTGGTCGGTGCCATCATTCCCCGCCCCTCCCCCGCCCTCCCCAAGCGGGTGACTCCCCCTCCCCCTCCCCCTCCCCACCGAGGGGGCAGGGGGCTGGGCAGGAACTCTGGATAATGCCCCGTGCAGCCTCCCTCCGGGCCGGGCAGCTCGGTAGGGACCGTGGCGGCAGCAAGAGGCGGGAGAGTGCTGACCGCTGACCACTTGCCGGGCAGCTCCTCTTGTCTCCCTCCCTCCCTCCCTCCCTCCCTCCCTCCCTCCCTCCGGCCGTCCCTCCCTCCCTCCCACTCTCCCTCCCTCTCAGGGCTGGCACCACAGTCCCACCCCGCCTTCTCGGGTCCTCCCAGCCTCTCCACGTAAGCCCCCCCTCCCCACCTGCCTCTCCTCTCGTTCCCCTCCCCCACCCGCATCCTCCTCCTCCGGTACCCTCTCCCTCTCTGTCCTCTTATCAAGTCCTCTCCTCCTGTCTCGCTTCCAACCCTCCAGCCAGCTTGCTCCCGCTCCCTTTCCCGGATCCTCCCTCTCCCCAGTCTCTCCCCATTTCCCCCAGTCTCATTTAACTCCCTTTCTCCCTCGGTCTGGTCTGACTGGCCTGCCCCATCCCGTCCCCGCCCTGTCCCTTTTGTGCCCCTTTTTCTTTTTCTCTCTCCTTCCCCGGCTTGGTGTCCCTGCTCCACCTCCAACTCCCTTCAGCTCGGCCTCCCTGTCCCCTCACGGCCACCTGCCTCCCTGCCCGAGGCCTGAGCCACCATGCTGACCCCAATGGTGGCTGGGGGGGTGGTGTTCCCCGGACTCTTCCTCCTCTCCAAGAACACGCTCCAGCGGCTGCCCCAGCTGCGCTGGGAGGAGGCCGACGCGGTCATTGTCTCAGCCAGGTAAACGGCCTCCCTTCCCCTTGGCCCCGCTCCCCTTCTCAGGCATCATGGGGGTGGAAGGGACCCAGTCCTCCCCTGGACCCCTTGGCCCATTGGGGCCTGGAGGTTACTGAAGTGGTTGGTGGGCTGTTACCTCCAAGCCTCCTGCCCCCCTTGCTGCCTTACTGTCTGTCCCAGGAGACCTCGTCCAAACCCAGCCATCTGGTCTACTAGTATCCAGACTGCTTTCCTGTCTTCTCCCCCATTCACTCTCCCACCCTCCAAAACAGGACCAGCATGGGACTCAAACATTTCTACCAGATATTAGGGAGTGAGGCAAGGGGCAGAGAGCTGTGTCTTACTCAGGGCATATGTTTGGGGGTACAAGGGACAGAGGAATGAACAGCAGAACTCTGTACAACCTGGAACGAGGGCCAGAGTTGGGGAGGGGGCATGGGCACACAGAGTGAGCGGGAAAGTGGCCAGGAGAAGGGGGGACTTGGTGTCAATGAGGAGTGGCATGGTGACTAGATGGCTGAGCGCCACAGGAACAGGCCCAGGGCTTCCCCTCACCACCCAGTGTTGGCCCTTTGCTGTCCCTCCCCGGGAAGAGACCTTGTTATCAGCATTGTCTCACCTCAAGATGACCTCCCTGGTGTCCTCCTGAGAGGAGGGTTACTCTGTGTCCCCGACTGGCCAAGAAAAGGAAGACAGCAGCCAGGAGTAGGGTGTACAGAGTAGTAGTAGCTGCAGTGGGGCGAGTCCTGGAGCCTGAGGTGAAGGGCGAGCTGTGGGCAAGCTCACCTCAGGCAGAGATGGGCAAGAGTGGCCTGAAAAGTGACTGAGTCTGAAGGGCAGTAATTGGAGAGTAAAGAGGAGAAACAGAGGACTGCATCTCCCTGCTCTACCTCTGTTCCCTCTTTCTCCCCCCAGGCTAGTGTCCTCTGTCCAAGCCGTCATGGCCTCCACAGCTGGCTACATCGTCTCCACCTCCTGCAAGCACATCATTGATGACCAGTAAGTGCCACCAGACCACCTTTACCCAAGTTCCCTCAGCCTGCATGTGTGTGTGACTCCTGAGTACCCCAGGTCTTCTAGAGGACTCTTTCAGTGGTCCCCAAGCCCTTCGCTTGGGACTGAGCAAGTTAACTGCATTAGCTGCAACTCAACACCCAGAGATAAATTTATCCATGTCCTGTCCTTAAAGGTCAGACCAGGGGGAAAGGAGTGGGGATCAAAAGAGATTGTCGAAGCAGCTCTTAGGCTTCCTGGGTTCTCATGTCATAGTAGGTCCCGTATGCCCATTCCTCTCCACTTCCTCCCACCCTGGCATCCCTCAGACCCCTTGTCTAACCAGCATCCGATGGGGGTGCCTCCCTTCTCACGCCAGGCTCACCCCTCCGCTCCTCCCAGAATCCACGTGTCCAGTCTCAGCTCCTTGCACAAGAGGGAGACAGAGGAGAGAGATGACAGAGACAAGGCCACAAACGGTTGGGCCATGGGGGGTTGGGGGAGGGGAAGGGTGAAGAGGCCAAAATTTGGCACTGGCAGCTGCTGCAGTGCCTGGCGCTTGCCAAAAAAGCCCGGACCTAAGAGGTGGGGCCGGAGGAGGAAGGAGAGGGGCCCTGTCCGTGGTGCTGACGGGCCGGCTCCAGGTGACCCGCGGGCTGGGGCAGAATGGCCTGTCAGGGTGCTGAAGACACCCACGCTTAACTTCTGGCCCTAACCCCCTTCTCTAGTGCCTGTTGGGCCGTAGGAACATTGTCTGGATGACCCTGATCTGGCGGCGCTCCTCTTTCTCTACAGATGAGTTCCCTTCTCTGTGGAGTGAGGTACAGCGCTTCCTGGAAGGGCTGCCCTGAGGAGGAGTTGAACTGTGTGTGTCAAATGCCTAAAGCAGTTCTGGTTCTCACACAGTGGGTGCTTAACTCTTTCTTTCTTACGCATTTGGTAACTAGGCTTCCTCTCCCACCCCCCCCCCCCCCCTTCTTCTCCACTCCTGGGTCTAAGATGAGCCTGGATTCCCAGGCATTTCTTGCCCTCGCCTTTTCACACAGAGGTCACCTTTCCACTTTTACATGCCCCCCCACCCCCGACCCAAGTCTGTTCCTGTTCCCTCCCCTGTAATCCTCAGGTGGGTGGGGAAGATCAGGGTTAATCCAGGGACAACAGCTGTTCCTGTGTCTGAGCACCTAACTGCTGAGAGCACCTAGCTGCTGAGAGCATGGAGATGGGTTTAACTTTCAAGTTGCAGCATGGGGTCCTGGAGGGCAGTCCTGGTCCCCCCCCCCCAAACCATACGGATCCTGCAGCTGGCTCTCCCAGCCACTCTTGCTCCAGCTTACCCTGGGCCAGTTGGATCCCTTTCCATCAGGGTTCTCCCTGCTTGCCTGCCCTGTGTGTCAGACCTGGGCTGCTGCTCCCCCTCCTCTCTCCCTTTCCTGGTCACACGCTCCAGCATGGGTCTCAGGTTCTCTTTGCCCCAAATCATCCCTGCCTGTTCCCTTGCAGGCCAGTCTTCCCAGGGTTTGCATTTTGTCTCCATCTCACCTGATCCTTCGCGGACCTACCCCCAGCCCTCATTCCTCTTCTCCCTTCTGCAGCTCCTCATATTTGGTCTCAGCAACTTTTCTGTGTCACTCTGGCTGATTTTGCTTTCATCCATCCATGTAGCTGGGCCAGTTCCCTGGGCCAACCTCCCTGACCTCGCACCCCCACTTCGGACCTGCCACAGGGCTACAGCATTTAAGAGAAAGTACTCAACATGCTGAGTCAAGAAGAAAAATGCAATGTTGCATATTCATGCACTTTTCATTTTTGTTTACTCTCAAAGTACACAGAACTTTCTCTGCTCTTGGCTCCTTTTGCTCAGCGTTTTCTCCTTAATGCTTGGCTGTACCTGAAAAAAACAAGAGGTTGGGCCACATTCAGGCAGAACAAGTACACCGACGACACCACCAAATCCCCAGTGAGGCTTGTCGGTGACACCTGTCTGCAATCTTCTAGGGAGAGCCGGGCTGAGGGCTGGGGGCTTTTGAGCCAGACTTCCTGCAATTGGCTATTCCTTGCCAAGTTACCTAGCCTCTCAATTTCCTCAGCTGTAAAATGGGGGTGATAACCATCCTTACTTTGTATAGGGTTTCTGTGGGGAGTGAATAAGTTCATGCTTGTAAAAGGTTTTGGATATTAGAACAGTGACTGCATGGCAGTTGGATGTCAGCCCATACGATCCCTCTCCGCTGCTCTTGCCTCTTCTGCTGTTATTTGCTCTAACCTCAGATGTCTGTCATATAATGCCTGAGTTTGCTTTCTCACTATGTTGCTGCCCTGTGATCTGTGGCTGTCCTTTGGTGTCTTTTCCCCTCCACCATACTGCAGTGAGAGAGAGAGAGAGAGAATGAATGAATGAATGAATGAATGAAGAATGAATGAATGAATGAATATGAAAAATGGCTGGGTTCTGAGATCAGCCAGTCTGGGTTTAATTCCCAGCATTCCTACCTACCAGCAGTGTGACTGTCTGACCTTGGGCTAGTTTCTTGCACTCTACCTTTGAGCTCCATTAACCAGGAACTAGGTTGTTTTGATTATCACTTGGGGTCTGACTCCTGTGGCACATCCAGGGTTGACTCTGGCACCTAGTTGCTGCTCTGTCCATCTCCTTTCTTCTTTGACTCTTCTCTTTCTCTCTGCCCAACAGACACTGGCTTTCCTCTGCCTACACGCAATTTGCAGTGCCCTACTTCATCTATGACATCTACGCCATGTTCCTGTGTCATTGGCACAAGCACCAGGTCAAGGGGCATGGAGGGGACGAAGGGGGGGCCCGAGCTCCGGGCAGCACCTGGGCCGTGGCGCGCGGCTATCTGCACAAGGAGTTCCTCATGGTGCTCCACCACGCCGTCATGGTGCTCGTATGCTTCCCGCTGTCTGTGGTGAGTTGAGGTGCTGAAAGCCAGGGCCCCCTGTCCTACTCACACCAGCACTGCCAGAGCCTGGGAAGCCCTGCGGCCAGGTCCCAGTAGCAGGGCAGGCCCAGGATGGAAAGTTCCCACAGAAGGCTCCCCACCCCTACCCCTGCCCAAGCACCCCTGCCCCAAACAGCGGGAGGGCCTGGGGTCAGCCTGGCCTGGACTGGATATGCCCAGCCAGCCGTGGTACCTGGGAGTTGCGGTTGCATGTCTCTTGGCCTCAATTTCCTCATCTATAATGCAAGGTATACAGTCTCACCTGAGGGATGGTTGGAGGGATACAGTGAGGTCACACCTGTGGCTTTGCTACTGTGCATACGTGTTCATACTTTCAGAGTTAAGCATCTCCAAAATTGGCCGATAGAGAAGGGAGGGAGGGAGTCCAGGGTGAGGCCAGGCTAGTTCCTCCTTCTCCTCCGCAGGTGTGGCGTCAAGGCAAGGGAGATTTCTTTCTAGGCTGCTTGCTGATGGCTGAGGTCAGCACCCCCTTCGTCTGCCTTGGCAAGATCCTCATCCAGGTGAGACTGTACCTGAGGGTATTTGAGCCTGAAGGGAGGGCGCTTTCAGGGACCTGCAGGAATTCTTTAACATGCCAGGTCTGGGGGGGCTACAGGCCTGGGTTAGGGGAGGTGGGGCCTGGAGGGGCTGAGTAGGGGAAGTGGGCAACCCTTCCCCTGCTGCCCCTGCTCTCTGACCTCCCCGCCCACCCACCCACCCACCCGCAGTATAAGCAGCAGCACACTCTGCTGCACAAGGTGAACGGGGCCCTGATGCTCATCAGCTTCCTCTGCTGCCGGGTGCTGCTCTTCCCCTACCTGTACTGGGCCTACGGGCGGCACGCCGGCCTGCCTCTGCTTGCGGTGCCTCTCGCCATCCCGGTGCACGTCAACCTGGGCGCCGCGCTGCTCCTGGCCCCCCAGCTCTACTGGTTCTTCCTCATCTGCCGCGGGGCCTGCCGCCTCTTCCGGCCCCGGGGCTCCCCGCCTCGGTCTCCATGTCAGACCCAGGACTGAGGGTGGGGCCGGGGACCCGCCCCACCCCGCCCCTTGGGGACTGGGCTCTGGGGCTGCCAGGCAGCGGGTGGGAGCCAGGGGCCTCTTGCCCTGACAGCCCCTAACAGATGGACTCCAGGGGGGTGGGACATCTCCCCTCAGGGGCAGAGGGGCAGGGATCAGGTGAAAAGGCAGGCAGGGAGGGGGAGCCTCTTCCCCCAGCAGTGCCTGAGCTGAAGGTAGCAAACCCCTTCCTGCGCACCCTTTCTCCCATTACCAACCTTGGGGCCCTGGGGAAGCAAAGGACAGAGGAAGGGCTAGGGCCATGGGGAGACTGACTCAAGGGGACTGGGACTCAGAGAATGTGGGGGAGGCCTGTCACCAAGGCCATCCCAGCCCCCTGCTGCAGACTCCTCTCGGTTCCCCACCATCCAGGAGGGAGGGGGACACCCTAACTCACCCCCCCTCCCCCGCAGGCCTTGCTTGGGGCTAGCTGCCTCCACTGCTCCTTGGGGAGGCCAGCCTGAGGAATCTTATTTATTTTATTTATTTGCCCAAATTCATACTAATTTGTGGGGGTGGGGGGAGGGAGGTGGCTGCTACCCCCAACCTTCCCAGTGCTGAGCAATCCCGGGGGCAGGTGAGGGGGAGCCCCATCCCTTCCCAATTAGGCTGCACATCTTGCCCTCAGGCCCTGGCATGTCCCTGGTGCTACAGACCTCTCAAGGCTTCCTCCAGTCTGGGGTCAGGGGACCCTGGGAGGTGCTTTACAGACCGCTAATAAAGACGATCTGATCTGCGTGAACGCCACCAAGGCCCTCTTCACCCAGTTCTTTGGTGCTGGGCAGGGTGGGGGTCTGGGGCTAGAGAGCACGGATGACCACAGGATGGGGTAGGACTCCCTGACTGGGTACCAAGCAGTGAGGGAAGAAAAAAGTAGACTTTAATTCATCAGCAGGAGAGGAGGGGCAGTTTGGGCACTCAGGGCAGAGTCCAGGGCCTGTGTCCAACTCCTCAGGCCCCTTTCTGGCAGGTCCTATGGAATATGAGATCAGAGGTGGGAGGCCACACCCTGCCTCCCTAGGCTTTTGGGTTCTTCACCTTCTCCCAAGGAAGGCTGAGGTGGGAGGGGCCAGGGGAGAAGGGGGGGCCTTACATGTGTATGAAGAACTGGTACAGGAGGAAGAGGAAGGCCACCACCAGAGCGCCCACCAGGATGTGATGGAAGAACTCAGAGTTGGATCCTGTTAGACAAGGAAGGGGAGATGGGGACCCTGGACTCATCTCCAATCGAAGGGCCAAGGGCAGCTCTTCTCCAGGCCCTGGCAAGGAAGGAGGCCCCTTCTCAAGCTGGTTCATACCTGAGTTAACAAAGATGACAGGTTTCTCCCCAATAAACTGGGCCACGGCCAGGATCCTGGCTTGGTCTGAGTCTGGGTAATCAAAGAAGTCAGGTCTCTCTATGAAGAGTAGAGACTCTGCTCCTCGGGCCAAGACATTGGCATTTTCCCGCCTGGGTGCTAAGGAAGCAAAGTCTACGTCTAGAATCCAGCAGACCTCTGCCCTCCACCCCAAGAGGCTGAGGCCAACCCAGGACCCTGCCAGGCCACACAGCCTTAGTATGGCTGTAGAGGGACTTGATTTGGTTCCAGGAATTTCTCAAGGATCAACTGAGCTCTCCATGCGAAGGCCCATGCTGGATGGGGAGGGTGGGAGAGACATGTGGAAGGAGAGGAAGACCCTGGCTTGCCCTCCCAGCTCCTAAGGCCAATTAACCCCTCACCCCCAAGACTTCCTTGTCCCCACTGCTCCCAGGATAGCTTCCCACCTGTTTCTATGGCCCCGAGCCCAACCAGCCACGCCCATGCTCTGGTCCACTGCCACAGCCTCATGACCCTTCCACTCCTGTCACAGGGGTGGGGGCTCTGTGATGTCATAACCTGGAGCCATTCTGAGCACAGCTCTGGAGGGAGGGAAGAGAGAAAGAGCTGGGAACTGGGAGCTGGGGACACCCCCCCCAGGGCTGTCATCCTTTGGGGTGATGCTGATTATAAAATAGTAGCTGGGGCAGTCCCAAAATTTAGAAATAGGAGGGGCTTAGCAGGGACTAAGGAGAGCTGCATTTGTGTAGCATGCAGTCTCTCCTGGGCTGAGGAGCAGGGATAAGCTCCTTCAATAACACCCCCCCCCCCCCCCCCCCCCCCCCGCAACTCCACTCTCCACATGGACTACATCACAGACAGCAAGCCTGTCCTCATTATACAGGAAAGGGAACCAAGGTACAGAGGGGCAAAGTAGTGGGGGTGACGCACACTTCCCCGGGCTCTGCATTTTCCTCTCTGAGGCTCCCCCTTGCCTTGTGTCCCCAAATTCAAAGGCACAGGGGTCTCAGCGCTCTGCAGAGGACGGCCCTGGAGTCCCGCGCCAGGAGAAATAACAGGCTTGTCCCACTAGGTGGCAGCCGTGTCCACGCCTGCCGGTCCCCTCGCCCCACCCGCCCGCCCGCCCGCAAGGGCAGCGCTCCAGCAGCTCCGAGCCCTCCTCCCGCTCCTTTCCGCAGGTGCCGCAGGAAAGGATCGTCCGGGGAAAGGCCCCGCCCACCTCGAGGCAGGTCACTTGGTCACCCACAGCACCCTCGCAGGCTCCTCTTTCTGGGTGGGCTCCCCCAAGGGCCTTCCCATTTCCCATTTCCAGTCCGCGCTTTTCTCTATTTGTCACTTCCCAACGGCCACTGGCCATCCTGCGGGCCCCTCTCAGCCTCCAGGAGTTAGCGTCCCTCTGATTGGCAGGTGGGCCTGTCTGTCACAGATATGTCCCGCCCCACTCAAGCCCAAGGACACTTCAGGGTCTTCTTGGTTTGCTTACACAGATGCCTGTTCAGCCATCCCTGACAGTCCCAGTTCCCTGACTTGCCCCAAACTGGGCAAGTGTCTGTGGCGTGTTGGAAGCTCTTCTCTCCTCGGATATAAGCGCCCTCCTACCCTGGGTCCCTACCCCTCGTCTGTCTTGCCTTCTGGGGGGTACCCAGCCAGTCTCCCCCCAGTAGCGGGGCAAGGTTGCTTCCCTGATCAGCCGCTATTTCCTGAACACTAAGCCCAGGAAGGAGGAAATGGGGTAAAGGAGACAGACTACCATCTATGGGACCTCCTGTGAGCTTCCTTCGCCTATACTTCTCTCTTCTGAGAAAGAGGGAGTGACTTACCCAAAGTCACCTACACGTGAGGGTCAGTGGAGAGTCCAGCAACCTGACTCTTTGACTTGAGAGCCCGGGTTCCCACCCCCAGGCCTGTCTGCAGCTGCTGCCTCCTTTAGCTAGGAGAAGGGGTCCAGAGCCTTTAGCCATTGGAGTGGATCTGGCAGTTTCCTCAATCTCCCCCAAAAGCATACAGCTGCCCTCCCCACCAGAAAAGGCCCTTTTGACACAGGCAGTGATTTATCATTCATTCATGCATCCAATCATTAAGTAACTGTATTGCGTTCCTGCTCTGTGCTGGGCTCCATTTATGGCTTAGATAGAAATCACCAGGGCCCGGTCTGCCCTCAGAGGTCATAGGGGAGCGAACTCTTGGATGGTTTAGACGGACAACCTCTAATGGGCTGTCTATTGCTGTCTCTGCTCCCTTGCCTTGAATGTATTCTTCAATCTCTTCCAACCCGGCTCTGTCCTCACCACTCTACTGAAACCACTTTTGCTAAGTCTACCAACGACTTCTTAACTTGCCAAATCTAATGGTTACCTCTGTTCATTCTGAGGGCACAGGCCTGTGCCTCTTGGCAGGGGACCCATGCTTGGTGATTTTTCAGAGTTCCTCCTTCTACAGCCAGCTCAGCCTTGGACTTTCTCTTCTCTGTCTATATTCTCTCTCCCTAGGTGATCTCATTCAGTCTCATGGCTTTAAATACCATCTATATGCTGGTGACTCACAAATGTATATTTCCAGCCTAGTCCTTTCCTCTGAGCTCCAGACTCCTCTACCCAACTTCCTGCTTCGTGTCTCTGTATGTCCAAAACCATCTCCAACTCAATAGATCTCAAATGGAGCCCTTGGTTCTCCTACCCCAGACTGGGCTCCTGCTTCCCATTGCTGCAAATGGTCTCACTGTTCTGGAGATGCTCTGCTGGATACATACACCCAGGAGTCATCTCAACCCCTCCCTCTCTCTCTCTGGACAAAGCCATCATCAAGACCTGTTAGCTCAACTTCCAACATAAATCTCAAATCCATCCACCTCCCTCACCCTCCATTGCTGACTATTTCAATACCCATACCTCCCCTGGTATTCCAACAGCCTGTGGACTGGTGGACTTCGGTCTCTTCATTCTTCCCTCGGGGAGAACAAACCAGAACACTCAGATGCACTACTTAAAACCCTCCAATGGCTTCCCCTAGTACCTGGGTAAATTATGAACTTCTTACCCTGACCTGCAAGACTCTTGCTCAGCCCTGTCCACCCACCCACCTCAGCTCTTGCATGACCTCCCTCACTCAGCACACTGCAGTCTTTGCACACACCTATGCCTAGGACTCGCTTGCATCCCCTTCCAGTTAGGAAATGGTTAACTTCTCTTATCTTTCGGGTCTCAGCTGAGATAACACTTCCCTAGGAAGGGAACTCTCATGGCCTTCTGATCATCCCCTGTCTGTCTCACTGCATTAGACTTGTCTGTGTATTTGTCTATCTCCCCTACAAAGCTACGAAGCTAGAGATCACTGATCGTGGTTATAGACTTGCACCAAAGTATATAGTAGGTGTTCAATAAATATTTATTGGCTGAACGGATGGATGAAAATCTATCTGTGGACAAGCCAGGGCTGAGCACTGTCTACCATTTGCCCTGCAACTGGCTCCAGCTCCGGCTTTATCCTCACCTTCCCTCAATAAGGCTTTCTGCAGGTGTGTTGCTGGATCTGAGTGAAGCCAAGAGAAAGGCAGAAGCAGAGGAGGCAGGAATTCATGGCCAGCACCCCTGCCCCCCCCCCCGGAAGCCCCCAGCCCCCACTCCCCCAGTTCTGCCTCTTGCCAAACCCACCAGCTCTGGTCCTGGATGGAGTCTCCCTTTGTCCTGCCTTTTTTCTTATCCTGGACAGTCCCAAAGGACACCTGTTGGTTGCCTCTAAATATATTTTAACATATTTTTTTTTAACATATTCTTTTGCATGGCAACATATGTGCCTGGTACGAAATTCAAAAGGTACAAAAGGATGGAAAATAAGCGTTTCCTATTTCTGCCCTACTCTACCCCATAGCAATCTCCTCAGAGCTCAATGTCTTCTTGGGCAGGCTTCCAGGGATAAGTTACACACAAAAAACCAAACACATATAAACTCTTTTCTCCCCATTCCACACATAGTGTTCTGCATCTTACTTTTTTAGGTTAACCTGAGACTGGGAAGATGACTCTGTGCAAGTGCATACAAGTACCATGGGCTCTCTTTTTTCATGGCTGCATACTATTTCATCACATGAAATTGTGTCAAAACCCACTGAACTGATACCCCGCTCGTGGACATTTAAGTTATTTCCAGTCTTTTGTCATTGCAAACATGTTGCATTTCAGAGCTCTGAACTTCTATTATTTTGCTCATGGGCCAGCCTATAAGCTAGAAGTAGAAATCCTAGAAGTAGAATTTCTGGGTCAAAGAGTCTATGTATTTGGCATCTTGGCATCCACCATCAGAATGGCCTCCGCAGAGGTGGTGCCTGCCCACTTACCCACAGCGTTGCACACATTGCGAGTTAATTGATGCTTTGAGTTTTGTCATCTGGTGGGTGATAAGTGCTATCTCAGTGTGGTCTGACTTTGCATTTCTCTCTCTTTAAAAAAAAATATTGTGGGCAGCCCGGGTGGCTCAGTGGTTTAGCACCGCCTTCGGGCCCCCCCCCAGGGGGGGGCATGATTCTGGAGACCCAGGATTGTCTGGTTCCCTGCATGGAGTCTGCTTCTCCCTCTCCCTGTGTCCCTCATGAATAAGTAAATAAAACCTTTTTTTTTTTAAATGTGTACTTTTAAAAAATACAAATAACAATATTTCTATCTTAACCATTTGCAAGCATACGTACGGTTCAGTAGTGTTAACTATATTCACATTACTGTGCAACCACACTTCTCTTACTTTTAAATCACAGTACTTAGGGATGCCAACTTAGTGCTAGGCCCAGCTTGGGGCAGCCTCCATAACACTCCCAGGTGGTGGGGGAGACAGAAATGTAAGCAGGTAGAACTGAGCCTAAGGCAGGCAGCACACTGGAAGCAAGGGGGTGGGGTGGGGATGCTCCAGGAAAGGTCCTAGGAAGAGGTGACCCAGGATGACCCTGAAGAAAGGGAAGCTCTTTCAGGCAGAGGAGGTCCTATGAGCAAAGGTCCAGAGGCCTCAGGGATCCAGGTCTGTTCTAGGGACTGTAGGTAACCTTCCTGCCAACAGCCACGGAGGTGGGAGTGACGGGATGGGGATGGGAGGAGTCAGGGTCTTGGACCTAAGGGCTTGAAGGCCACTGTAGGTGCTCTGTTTTAGGGGAATGGCGGGTTTGGGGCAAAGAAGAGCAAAGATCTGAGGCTGGAGTTTGACAGGCAGATGGCAGGGTTCAGGTGGGAAATGGCGAACTGCAAGGCTCGGAAAGAAGCCCGACGCCTCACGGGAGGGATGGAATTGGACATGGCAGAGGGTGGGGTGAGGAAGGGTGGATTCCCAAGGGAGATGCCATCCCCGAGAAGGGGACCCCGGCCCTTGGGGGCTGGCTGGACCACAGGAGAGAGGCCTGGACAGCCCCAGAGAAGAGGCGTGGGGGAAGCCACAGCCTCGGACCCGTCCCCTCCGTCAGACTGTGAGGTTCCCCAGCCCGGCTTGGCGGGGAGAGGGCCCCCCAGGGTCCCAGGCCAGCGAGCGCGAGCGGATCGGATACCGTCCCCCGGCCCACCCCGGGTG